>NC_052405.1:1200000-2400000 GCF_009389715.1 Phoenix dactylifera | reverse complement strand
TGACATTTCATTTTAGCCGTTGATGCAACAATAGTAACGATTCTAATAATGCATTTGGAAGAAGTACGTATGGTGATGCAGGGTGGAGAGACTTTCCAAACCAAGCATATTTTTAAAGAGGTCAACGAAGCTGTGGATTTGTATACATATTGTATGGTGTATCTGTCAAAAAAAAAAAAAAAAAAAAGGAACAAAAGAGAAAAAAAAGGATGAAGAAGGGAAAGGGAAGAACCTGTGATGTTATCTCGGCAAAATTGAGAAAGGCCGCATTAGATGATGACTTTAAACTTTCTTTCCTAATAATGATCAAAAATAATGGGAAGACACATTACCTTTTACCTAAAACTTAACCAATAATTATTAGTTTTGCTATAATAATATGCAATTATTAGATGGAACAAGAAAGACCTCGTATTATCCAAATACGAATTAGAAGTTATCCTAGCTGTCTTATTCTGAAATCAATATATAACAAAAACTTCTTTATTTTGCTTCCGGACCAGGACGTATGCTTGGACGGTGGGTGGTCGTTGGGCACAGATTCGAAGGTTCATTATGTTACGTAACCTGTCAGTCGCAAAAAGTTCCCGTGATACCATGCAGGATTGCCGGACTCGTTCGGAGCGCCCCAAAAATTCTCTCATTAAAATATTTCTCATAAAAGTAATACCATATTTATAAAAATATTTTTATATATTTAATTGATAGTAAAAAATGGCATATTGCAGAATAATTTTTAGATAATTTTTTTGAACAATAGAGTAAAATATTTGTTGTACTTTTAATAAAGAAAAAGATCTCATTTTATTTTATTCAAAAGTTTAAAAATATTTTTGAAAAAAAAATATCTTATTGTACCCAACTTATAAGTTAAACTATGCAGTCATTATACATGATGAAATGTTCAAATCAATGGTTCATACAATTTATTATGATTTATAATGTTCAAAGTACATGTAGAGAAAAAAAATACAAATATATTTAAGACAAATCCATGCCATAATTTTTTTTATATAGAAACAAGTAATTATATTTGAGTATATGTATGTATATATATATATATATTTGAGTAGATCTTTACTCAAATCCAATCAAATTTAGATTTGAAAATTATCTACTATCTCTAAACTATTTATATACCAAGAAATATATAATTTAGAGACCCCCCTGCATCATATAGTTTATTTAAATTATTCAATTTTTTGACCGATGGATATACCGGCTAGGGGTTTTCAAATCTCATGATTTTTTTTATGTGTAAGTAGTTTAGAGACAATAGATCATATCTAATGACTCCGATCATTGATATAGGACTTTCGTTATCTGATCTAAATCTCAATAGATCTGAATAGAAATCCATCCGAATGTAACTAAATCTAACTATATATCCATCTCACAATATTAGTCAATCATATTCATTAAAGAAGGATCGGACTGAGCAAAACCTACACGTAAGAAGCAAATCACATTCTTAGAACAGTATATATCAGGTGCCTGTAAGCTCTTTTTAGTTTTTTATTTTTTTCTAGTAGATTATTCTTTTATAATACTTCTATAAATAAGAGATATAGTAGTTTTTAGCCAAAATATTTCCAACAAGTTTCACTAGGCAAAATGCTTGGAAGGTGGAGCTTAAGGAACTCGGCTCCACCATCTCGTGCTCCAATGGCTCCGAGCTGAAAGCTCGCATGATCGTCAACACCACCGGATTCTCGAGTCCTTTTACAGAATATGACAAGCCCAGGAAACCTGGTTATCAGATTGCGCCTGGGTTCGACGGTGTTCGACTGCTCATGGACTGTAAGTACTCACACACCTTTATGCAACGCCCCTCGGCTCGAAGTTAATCTTCCTCTACGAGACGCTGGTGAGCCGGCCGGTGTTTTCATATGTTGAAGAGAAGAGAAGGATGGGAGCAAGCTGAGATACCTTGGAATCAAAGTGAAGCGTGTGATCGAGAATGAGAAGTGTTTAACTCCGATGGGCGGGCCGCTCCCTGCCATTTCCCCAGAATGTGATGGGAATTGGTACATGGTGGCAAGAACATAGCCGTGGAGTATGCTGCGGACAGGGGAGAGGAGAGTGAGGGAGTTCTACCTTTTCTGGGATGGAGACTTTGCTGAGGCTGGACTTGAGGGGTACAAGGAGGTTCTTTGATGCTTGCTTTGATTTGGATGCATACTACTGGGAAGGGTTCCTCCCTTCGAGGTTGCCACTTGGGGAGCTGCTTGCCTTTGTTTTGGCAAGTGTTCTGAACCTTCGCCAGAAGGATAGGCAGTCTTGCTCTCCAGTCTATATAGACACAAGGCTACATGCATGCGAAGAATATAATCTCTGTTTCGGTGTTTGGATTTTTTTTTTTTTTTTTTTTACCTTAGTATCTTCTATTTGATGAGAATCCTGATACTAAATTGCCTGAAACCAACTGATGATAGAATGGCAAGAAATATTTGATCAACATGCCTTTTAGAAGATTGCTGAACATAAAAAGAACAAAATCAGATTTTCCTACTTATTAGTTACCTCTTGCTCAAGCGAAAAACTGTTCAGAGTAATGCATCAAAGAATTTGTCAAAAGAGGATTCTGCTCATGCAATTGTTAGATGGACAGTAAGACATTTTTCAGTTTATTAGATGAGAAACCTCTCAGTTTCATGACAAAATTTCAACATGCAAACAGGAGTCATAATAGAAAAGTTGTTTTCTCCTGGTAATTTAGTCCCCACGGGCATCACAAATCATATAGAAATTAAGCATGTCAAGAGGGCAGACAGCATGTATAATAAGGTTTAACAAGTTCTACAGATTTTGTAAGGCATAAATTAACGAAATCCTTTGAGTACAGTTAGGAACTAGATCTCCTCCGCCACCCTACACACACACACAAAAAAAAAAAAGAAAAAAAAGTCAAGCTGCATCAGCATTGTGCCATCCCTTTGTGCATGGAGGTATGTTCATGAACTCATCAAACTCCTTCACATGAATATCACAGCATTTCCACTAGATATGGGCAAAGACAGGATAGAAAGAGTAAGTGGCAATACATCCAATTGCAATTCACTTAGCCATCTCAAAAAGGATAAGAAAACCTACCCCTCGCATCCTGTCATGAAAAATTGCCGGACCTGGATGGTACTCGCATGCAGTTTCATGGTTCTCCTTCTCCTTAAAGGTTTTGCCACATCCTTTATTTCTGCAAATTTGGGGTTCATTCAGATCAACTATCTTCTTGACTGGGGGAACAGCAGACTTCTCGACATGATCATCTTTATTAGCAGTGATTACAATTGGCTTTGAAGGTCTGCCTTGTGAACCTGAACAATACATGACAGTTTCCTCAGTGGTGGGAAGTGTCAGATTCTTGGTTTCTGTAAAGTTCATCAAGAACCACTCAAGTACCGAAAACCAAAAATTTAAGATGCTTTACCCAGAAACATTTCATGGCCGTCATAAGTCAGAAAGAAACGTTACCATGATCGGAGCAGAAAAAGCCTTGGCGGCACCTCGAACAAGAATCATCAGGTTTTTTGTTTTGAGCAGCAGATGGAAGTGGCACTGGCTTCCGGGGGTTTGCAGGTACAATCTTGGTGACTGGTTTCTCAGTGGTATGTTTACCTGTCTTACATCTTCATTCATAGAAGAAAGAATATTACATGATAAGGCATGGAAACACACATAAGAGTCTAATTGGCCATCATGATTCAATGCAAAACAATGCTATTCAAACATGTCATCAAGATAACAGCTACTAATTGGACATCTTCCAGCTTACATAGGTTCTCATTCCCTTTTCAATATTTTTAGAGGTTACTAAAAATGTCTTAAAGGCCTAAACAATGGGATTTGTCTTGCAAATAAAAAAAACAAAATTAAATGTTTTCAGTAGAGCAGAAAATTGAACATTTCCAATCGGGTATCTGGGGTCTACAGCTGAAAACAGTAGTGATGTTTTCAATACAGTGCTTCCAGAAACAAAAGGAAAGGTTTTCATGCTCTACTGCAGAAATTTACCCTAATCAACAGCAAAAGATGCCTTATATTTGTTTAGAATATCAACTTCATATGCAATTAACCAAAGTCCATGCTTTCGGTTATTTCAGTTAAGAAAGCTACAGAACATAAACAAAATTGGCTTGCACCAACTTAATTCAAGAAAAGTAGTTCTAGCAACAAAAAGGTTGCAGGAACAAAAAATAAACCCATCTGAAGAAGGTGATGGAAGATGGATGGCAAACCAACTGAAATGGGATGGGTCATGTGGAATGACTTACTAGAGACACCCTCTGAAAAAAAAAGGAAAAAAGAGAAAAAAGAACAATTTTTATCGAAAGGAGAATCTGCATGTACTCATGATAATATTCGAGACAGCTCATGATGGTGGAGAATGAGGCCTCGACAGGAATTCAAGAAAGCCAATCTCAGAGGAAAAAACATAAAGAGGCATTTGCATGTCTTAGATATGAAAACAGCTTATGTGCAAAAAAGTTAGCAGAACCCTGATGGATGCAAAACACCTGTTTCCTGTAGCTGCCTGAATGCATGATGCATGTCCAAGTATAAGTTGGCAGCCAGCCTTTCTTCCACCATAAAAAGGTCAAATCTCCAATGTCAAGGAAATTGAATGCACAGGATTTGCACATGTAATAGACATGAGAGCAGCAGCATCCAGATACATGGGTGACAGCCTTTAAAATCAATAATTGCTTTCTGTACTTCAACAAATGAGAGCGGATGCTCAAAGAAAAATGAAAAGCATGGTCAAAGTTATGATGATCGGTGACTTGTCCACAATATCAACCAAAAATGCGATTGGACAGGAAGCTTTTTCTCTATACGCATGTTTCAAAAAAATGTGCAAATGCCTTTAGGACATATTGTAACTTTACATTTGTCATCTATGAATATTCTTGTCTAAACCACTTTGTAGTAACACGAAATCTATCAAACCTTCCAGATAGCATCATCTATTTTACAAGAGGATGAGTCTAGAAGAAAACTGTACATGCAAAATCATGAAGGCTGGTGGGGGGAAGCATATTAAGGTCAACATTGCAAGAAAGAAAATTAGGAAATTTCTTGAAAAAAAAAAAACCAGTATTTGGCATGTGCAATACACGTGGGGTGAAGATAAAACTCACTGGGTTAAAGGAAATTTATTTGACATATGTTACGACTCCTAAAAGTATAGATGGTTAAAATTTGTTCATCTCATTTTTTTTTTTCTCTCTTGTTATGAGGAGTTCAGCAGAATTAGTTGAAAGGTGGGCTTTTTTTGCATGAATTGGGTTCAAGAGTCTGGTTAGAAGTCCAACTTTACCCTAGCCTACCTTGCTTTCTCTCTTTCCCCTTTCCATCCCATCTCTCTCACATGAAAACAGATGGAAAGATAGATGAGATCATCCAAATAATGATAGCTTATACAAGATACATTAGAACTCTTAAAATCATGAATGGTTATGGTTTTTCTATTTCATTATTCGGGGCTTCAGCTTCAGAGAGATTTGAGACAGAAAAATTTTTTTGACATTCGTGCTCAAAATTAATGGTCCAGATCTGGAAAGAGTGAGCATACCTTCTTGTCTCCATTCCCATGTCCCATGTCTACCTTTTCCACTCACATGATCTTGCATGAGGTGAATTGAACATTTGACAGAGGTTGGTCATGCAGGTGTTCTCATTATATATAGTAAGAGATGATGTTTCAGGCACATTGATGTGACTGGACTTCTGCATGTGCTATCACTTTAAATTTTGTCATGCAACCTAAAATATTTATGACCATTCAATTCTGCATAGATATATACACATTATCCATTTTGTTGTTGCCAATTATTCAAAAAAGTACAAAAAATGCAATTACTTAGACAACTGGCTTTGTTGTGTGTTACTCCCATCAGCATGCTGTCAATCAGATCAAGATACCCCAAACAGACTTAAAATCAATTCAGAGATACATGGAAGCCTACAAACAGATCAATTTCTTCTGGTCGTATGCCGATTTAAGTAAAATAGGAAAGCTAGTAACAAGTTGAATTAATTAGAACAAACATATATGCAAAAAAAAAATAGACATCATCCAAATTACTGCTATCCATATACCAGTTGTAATTATTAGAGAAAGTTTTTTTAAAAAAAACGAGCAACCTACCCTGGGATAGCCAAAAATAAGCTAAAATCGTGACTTCTTTGCTTGCAACAGCTCCATTCTTTCATACCATCATGAAATATAGGCTGGTAAGGTGAATATACACTTGCATTAGGAACTCATTGATGCTTTGCAAAAACCATATTCAGTAAATGTGAAATTTGACTTACTCCCTGAAAAAAACAAGCCACCAAACCGTTAGTACCGAGTTGTGATTTCAACAAAAAGAAATTAGTGTCGGTAAATCGGACCTTTGCATCCACTTTAATTACATATTTTCCATAATGTACATTTGTAAAGAAAAATTTGCAACTATTTTTTCTCAAGCACTTGATATAAAAAATCAGCAATTATCACAGTTACCAGCCTACTCAGATGAAAACAACTCAGCACCTTAAGGGAGAAACCTTTGATAAGAGGACTACAGCCACGATCAGAAGATAAAATTAAAAAACTGAATCCATCAGCAATCTATTGTAAGTTACTACTTAACCAAGGGACACTTTCCCTGGCAAAAACAAAAAATATTTTTCGTGCAATGGTTATCATGCTGAGATAGATGTTTAAAGCCCTTACCTGCAGACAAGGTTTTCTACCTATAATTACCCAGATGGTTGATTGCAAATCTATTATCCCTGGTTTGTGATGGATTATGAAAACCATGAAAATTAATGGAAAATGTTATAACTCATAGCATTTTCCACTGTCATGAATTTTGACAGATTTTTTTTGGTTCTACGGATTTTTTTTATGCCCATTCCTATGGGCTCGTCATGAATTTTGGAACTTATAGTGAATATAAATATGAACAAAAGGCTTATTTTAAATATATCACTCTTACTGTAAGATGTGTTCACGGATTGAAATGAAGAAAGATTCTTGATATTACATAATTTGCTAGAACGTAATAGATGTCGGCAGTGACTTCAAGGTGATCTGAGAGTAGGCAATGAGTATGTCAGCCCCTGGGTTGTTATTCCTTAAGTCTCGGAACAATGTGTCTTGTTTTAGGGTTTCATAGTACATAAAGGATGTGGTACCCTAAAACCTTGCAATCCGGAGACGAGCACAATCTCCTCTTCTTTCTTTTGAAAGTTGAAATCTTCCAATGCTCTTCCAACCCAAACTCAGAAATAAAGGCAAATTTCATGTTGTCAAAGTAAATGGTCAATCATTTAACCCCCACAAAAAGCACAGCGCTCCAAAGTTCAAGCCTTGGCGAGCGATCACAAACCTAATCAACAATCTTTCGCTAATTTTACAAAATTTCCCATCCAAAACTAATCAAAATCGTCGTTTGACGCGTGAAATCGGCGCGATATGAATTCAGGCACTGCAAAACCTCCTCTAACGATCAGAAGCTGCAATCTTTTTATTTTCTCCTGGGACGAGGTAGTATTAACAAATTCATAACAAACAAAAGCAGCAATCTTTATGCGCCAGGGGATAATACAGCCAGAGAAGAAGCAAATACCAGAAGCCCGTGCGAGAAATTGAGAAAGAGGACGGAGAGGAGAGGAAAGGAAGAGAAAGGAGGGGTTTTGCTTACGGAATCGTGATAACGGCAGGAGCCGTCGATGTTGCTGTCCTCGGTAAACATGGCGTCGCACCCAATCCTCTGGCATCGAACGGCTCCGCCCTTCTCCATGGCCGTAGTCTCTCCCTCTCCTTCTCTCTTCCCTCTCGCACCACCTCGGCTTCTCCAGAAAACAAGGCACGGACACGGAGATTTCCCATATACTACGATGAATTCTACCGCGTTTAGGAGTAGGACAATCCCTATAGGATGACAATGACATACCGTATTGCTGGGGATATTATAATATAGGCTCCCAAGTTCACCTTTTTTCACCTTTTCCTAACTATCCTTGAAGTATAATATAATAAATAAAAAATTTCAATAACTAAATTTTTATTATACATCAAATAATTAATTTTAATAATAGTCAAACAAAAGGGAGAGGAAACAAATAACGTAGAATATTTTTTATTATTAATATCAATATTGCTAATAATTGCTCCATACAATGCATAAAATATATGTTTTTAACTATTTTAGAAATATAATATAATAATATAGCATATTATAATAAATAGAAGACTTGAATAACTGAATTTCTCTTAAATAATGAGCGAGATTGATATTACATTTATTTCAACTAGATAATATTATCAAATATCGGCTACACTTATATCGATTGTATAAATAAGCTGATATTTAACATTGATAATAATAAAATACTCAATTATATAGTATTTATACTCATTTGTACTTAATTATTTATTTTCTTGTCCTCGCATTCTACAACCCTGTCCATTCTACTAGAAATGGTAACGAATAGGATACTCACAAAATTTGCTCTACTTATATCTGAATATGTTTAAATCTTATTTTCTTAACCTATCCCAAATTGGATTAAAGTTTTACTTAAAAATTTCAAACCAATCCCATCAAGAAGTAGTGCATCTATCGAATATCCCAACTCGTCTGATTAATCTTTCTTCAGGTTGGGTTGTTCAGGCTGAATTGGGTATATGACTTGAAATTACAAAAAAAATAAAAATAAAATAGAAAGAGAAGAATGGAGGGATAGACTTTAGTAATGACCTAAATATGACTAATATTCAATAAAAATAAATAATATAATAAATAATATATCAAATTAAAGTTAATAATACAAAGCAGAGGTTGACATCTTTGGAATTCGGGTTGGGTTCATATGGTAGGCATCCAAGGGTCGAATTTCTAATCCATTCCAGATCCAGATTTAAATTTTGAATCACAAATTCTTCTCAAACTTTATAGTGTTTTACTAAACAGATCCCAATAAAATTAAACGAGCTCTCCTACGATGCTGGCACCAAGGGTCTAGTCAGCGGCCACGTGGCAACCCTGGGTCCACATGGTCGGCAAACTCGGCTAGCCTCAACACCCCCACACCCAATCTCGCCGCCCTTCTCTCTGGAGGCCTTGGGCAATTGTCCGCAGGGGCTCCGACGACCAAATTGAGCGGCTGCGGCTCTATCAAGCGGTTTCTCATGGGATTTTGGCGCGCTCCGGCATCGATGTAGCCGGAGAGTTGAGTTGGACTTCGAGCAAAGATGGATAAAGTCTACCTGAATAGGCAAAAGAGGGAGGGCAAACCTTCGTCGTTTTATTTTCAAATGTATGCTTGAAGTATTTTTTTTTTTTTTAATTTTTTACACAACGACAACTCACACCAAATGCATATGGGTGAGCCTATAGAAATCACACCACCAAAAAATGGATAGGCATGGAGTCCGAAAAATTTTCTGAATAATACGCCATATAAGAGGCAAGATCGGCCTAACTCTTAGATGACTTAGGCGGTCGTCTAAAATCTCCAGCCCAAAAAAGGCCATCGCAGGAAAGAGCTCAAAAATAAAATAAAAAAAAAGAAAATTTGTCTTGCACCGGCCTACTACAAAAGGACCTCAAGGATAAAATTATCTGGGCTCTCTAAATATATTGCATCGCTCCTAAATTATTATGAGATGACACAAGTGACCGTGAGTAATCCGAAAAGCTACAAGCCTGCCCGCAATCTCATCCGCATCCCGCAAAGGTGGATGCCCATCCAGGCATCCAGCGTGCCCTCCTGAAGAATTTCCGCCGCGCTGCATAGCAACAGGATCGGCTGGGTGATCACCGGTCCCCACGGATTTGGTTCGCTTTAGTCATCATAATTGCAATCGACCTGGAGTTCACTGGTTTGCCGGCGTAAACAGCGAGCAGCCTTTCCAGCAATTGAAAAAGCGACATGTAACGCAACGCGCGTGTCTTAACCCTTTCGCCCGCATCAAAGGTGGTGAGCGACTCGGACGAGCGTCATCCCCCGTCATTCCGTTCGCGCTCGGGAGTCGGGATAAAGTGAGCCGCGGAAACACTTGTCGATCCCACGAGCAAACCAATAAATAATAAATTTATGAGGGAAAATTAATCCATTCCATTCCCTGGTGACTCGAACGTGCGACCTCTAGTCCCATACGCTCCTAGTGGCCGCCACGTGTCGGTGTAGCCCGTCCATCTGTCCGGAGTAGAGACATAACAGCCGTTATAACGGCACCGTTACTTCACGTACAAGAAACGTAAATTTAAATATCTATTGTTTTTTGGATAAAATATTTTTTTTAAATCTAGAACGATGTTCCTAAGTCCTCATTTACGGTCAAAATCAATATCAAAATTGTAAAAAGCATATCGTTTAGGATCTATGGCAACGTACTTAACTAAATATTTTTTTAAAAATTAATTTTATAAAAATATACATGGTAAAGAAATTGCACCAATATTGTCTTTATCTCATAAGAGCCTCACCCCATAGTTTTTTTAAGATAAATTTTGACAGCAGTGCTTCTGAGATGGACAGTAGTGGAAGAGTGGGTTTTGTTATCAAAGACTACAATGATGGACTTGTGGTGGCCGGGGGCTACATATTTTGGACACTACTGTTATTACAGTAGAATTGAGAGTTGCATGGAAAGACATCACTTATGCAAGGCTTGTTCTGAGTGCAGACTGTACTCACTTTAAATGAGGCTCGACTATGGTAATCAAGTGGATTCGAAGCCGGCATAGCGATGTTGGCGGACAGTCACTGCTCTGAAATATATACAGGCTATCGAGAGAGTGTGGCTCTTTTCCGGCCACCTACGTCTATCAGAAGGCGAACAATATTGCTGACCGAGTCGTCTCCTTTGCGACTCATCATTTTAGAGATTTTTTTAGGAGAACCAAGCATTTGTTCTTTTCTCTCTTTGCTATTTTTTTTTTCTGATTTTGTTGGTTGTACTTATATATGTTTAATATGAGGCGCCGTTGTATATAAAAAAAAATTGTATGACTTAAAAAAATAAAATTCTTATTATTTTAACAATAATTTGGACAATAATATTATTATGTTTCTATCCAAAATATGTATGAAGCTGCAAATAATAGCTATTATTATTGAACAATGAAATGTGAGGTCATTTGTAATAGAATAGGATTTTTTTTCCTTTTTTTGGATGATAAACTAGGCTTTGTGCAAATCCTGTTACCGGAGGTGCTCTAATCTACCTAACAAAATATTATTTTTTATTTACGTAATGATGGTCGATAACGGCTAAGGGGGAAGGTCCGTATAGGGCTGGAAGTGGGCTCGGGCCGGCCCGAAGCCCATCGGGTCGGGCCGCCTGCGGGCCGGGCTATGGGCTAGACCCAATGAATGTCGGGCCGGGCTCGGGCTGCAAACTTAAGCCCAATTTTATTTCGGGCCGGGCTCGGGTTTCCCATTGGCCCGGCCCGGGCCCGGACCAAGCCCGAGCCCATGCCAGCCCGAACCAAGCCCAAAATCAAGGCCCGAATTGCATTTGGGTTACTGGGTAACTGGGTAACAGGGTAAGCCACTAAGCCGTAACCCGTAAGCCCGTAAGGCGGTAAGGGTATTAGACAGTCTTGGATCTTCTTGCCGAATCGCGATTTGGGGATTTCTTACGGGTTGCTCGTCGACCGTCGTCGTCGTCGGAGGCGATATATCTCGTCGTCGTCGTCGTCTAGGGTCCGGACTCCGGTGGAGGCGTCGTTGGGTCGTCGTCGTCGGGTCGTCGAGTGCAAAGGCGAGACGAGAGCGGGGGAGGCTCGTCGGCGGCGGCTCGTCGAGTGCTAGGGTTTCTCGGCTCGTCGTCGTCGGCTCTCAGGTTAGGGTCTCTACTTCTCAGGTTAGGTTGATGTTTTCCTGGGGTGATTAGTGGATTTCTCGCCCCTCACCATCACCGATGCCCAACCGGCAACCTCCCACCTCCTGCTCCGGCGTGCCGCGTGCGGTCTTCTCTCCCGCCAAGGCGCCAACGCCTCATACTCATACACCCCCTTTCCCCCCACCCCACTCTCTCTCTATCTTTCTCTCTTCTCTCTCTCTCCCTCTTACCCGGCTCTGTAACCTCTGTTTGTTGATGCATATGATGGCTGGTCCAGTGGTCCTTAACCAACTATATTTAGTCAGAGAAGGCTTGGATGATGATGGCAATAACAAGAAGAAAAAGAAATCCTAAGCTTGACAAAGTGCGTTAATATAACTGAAATGAAAATGCCTCCCCTTTACATCAAAAAAATAAACTGAAATGCCTCCCCAAAAGTTTTCATGTTCTATAGTAGTTTATACATTTCCGTCTAGTTCTTTACATCAAAAAAATAAACTGAAATGCCTCCCCAAAAGTTTGCAGCAAACGAGCTGGCCCAAACGGGCTGCCCGGGCTCGGGATCGGGCCGGGCTGGGGATCGGGCCGGGCTCGGGATCGGGCTGGCCCAAACGAGCTGGCCCAAACGGGCCGGCCCAGGTTAGGGCCCAACTGGGCCGGCCCAAATGGGCTCGGGCCGGGCTCGGGCCTTGTTCCTTTAAAATTTTTTGGGCCCCGGCCCGGCCCGAAGCCCGGAAAAAAAATTCAGGCCGGGCTTGGGTAGGGGTTTGGCCCGACCTGGCCCGGCCCACTTCCAGCCCTAGGTCCGTAATTTATATATTGATATAGTTATAATTTAATTATATCGGTGGTATCGGAAAAACCTTGGCAGGCGGTGTGACCCCGCCCAGCTCGATAAAACGCGAACCAACCCCCTTCCTTGCCATTTCCTCCTCTCTCCGTCCATCCATTTTCCGAATTCCACCCTTTTTTTTATTTGCCTCTCTCACTCTCTTCCTCAGCCCTTCTCTCCTCCTTTTTCTGCTCTGGAAAGAAAGTGTTCGAACCCTCTTCCATTTCGATCGGTCCCACGGTAGAAGATCTCGGCGCCTTTGCGGAATCCCCCAAGGTAAATATTTTTAACTCCTTCTTCTGATGCGTTTCTTTCCTTCTTACTCGACCGATTATTTAGGATTTTAGGGGTTTCTTTCTGGATTCTTGTTTCGGTTCTTCCAAAAGAATCCTCTTTTGATTTTCTTTTGTTGACGAGGTTCTTGATGTTTATTCGATTTTCTTTAATTCCTCTAGAGGAGTCGAGCTGGAACTCTAGCGTTAATTAGGGTTCGTAAAAAGGATGCTGCCATCGCTCAAACCCGCCATGGCGGAGCTCTCTCCAACTCCCCTCTCCCGCTCCCGCTCCCTCCCCTGTTCCTTGCTCCTCGAGTCTTTATAGAAATTCACGAATCTGGACCGTCTATCCGTTCCCTGATCGAACGGGTCGGATTGCATCGAGCTCGCACCCGGTTCGTCCTCGACCAGGCCGGTCTCCCCCACTCGGTCTGAAATGAAGGCAGTTATAACGATTTTAGTGGAGGGTCCAGCCGGCCGGCTTTAGATCGACCGGGTCGGATCGCAGCGGGATTGGATCGTCTCTTGACGCGGTGATCCTCTTCTTTTTCCCCATCTCGCTCTCTTCCGGATCTCTGGTTTCGCTCTTCTTCGACCATACTCCACGCTTTTTTATCAGGGTTTTTTCTGGATCTATTTCTTTAGGGTTTTGGATCGAGACTCGGGGCGACGATGGAAGATTTGGTAGCGGAAAAGCATGTGAAGTACATCCTCTCCGTGGAAAAGGTTCGCTGGCTTCTCTCTCTTCTCTGCTCTCGAATAAATTTGGAATCGTCATAGGAAGCTATCGGGAAAAAAAGAGGAAGAATAACAACTTTTCTGAAATATTTGATTCGATAGAAGAAAGATGATTTCGAGTCTCTAGTGTTGGAGCATCTGAGGATGAACGGCGCCTATTGGGGTCTGGACCACTCTGGACCTCCTCCATAAGCTCGGAGCTGTCGATCCGGATGAGGTCGTATCGTGGATGATGGAATGCTATCACCAGGATTGCGGTGAGTCATTCCCCAACTCGAGAGATTGAATTTTTAGGTCAGACATGGTGTATGTTTTTGGTAATTGTGAGTGGGTAATTGCAGGAGGGTTTGGTGGGAATATTGGTCACGATCCGCACCTTCTTTATACACTCAGTGCCGTGCAGGTTTTGGCCCTTTTTGACAGGCTTGATGTTCTTGATATCGAGAAGGTCTCGGATTGTATCCTTCGTCGTTAGGAAAGATATTATGAGAAATATGGATCATGCATCTTAACATAGGAAGCCTAGCGCATGTGAGGATAATAGCTGTTAAAGTATAACATGTCAAAATGCAAAACAAACTAGAGAAAGAACCTAAAATCTCAATATAAACAGATTTCAGAGATGACAACTTTTGAAGGTGGAAAGTACAGTAGGTCCTCCTGAAACTAGAACTTTTCATATTAAACATATTCCCACTCCAATCAAATAATAATAAAAAAAACTACTAAAACCTCATTCTTTAGTCCTTGGAAAGCAGATGATTTTATCTAAAAAGCAGATACGATACTTCAACACAATTGAAAATTCAAAAAAATGAAGTTAATCAGAGATTAAGGGATAAAAGAAACCTACCAATTACCAAACAGTGAAACCACAGTTTTGATAAGTTTTCACATCAGAGACCAACCCAGATTTCTAGCTAGAATTTTCTCCATGTTGAGTAACTAATCAAGAATGGCATGAAAATGCAACATAAAATTAATGATTTTGAAGCCGCCCCTCTTAATTACAAAGGAAAGCTCGTACATACGATAAAAATTGGAAGCCTAAGTTGATAGGAAAGGGTTCACAAGCAATACGCGAGCCCGATGTTGCAAACAATCTACCATTCATTAAAATTACCCAACTGAAGAATTACATCAAAAGCCTGAAATCTTATTGACCATCAAAGCAAATTTAAACTTCATAATATCTTTCCTAACGACGAAGGATACAATCCGAGACCTTCTCGATATCAAGAACATCAAGCCTGTCAAAAAGGGCCAAAACCTGCACGGCACTGAGTGTATAAAGAAGGTGCGGATCGTGACCAATATTCCCACCAAACCCTCCTGCAATTATCCACTCACAATTACCAAAAACATACACCATGTCTGACCTAAAAATTCAATCCCTCGAGTTGGGGAATGACTCACCGCAATCCTGGTGATAGCATTCCATCATCCACGATACGACCTCATCCGGATCGACAGCTCCGAGCTTATGGAGGAGGTCCAGAGTGGTCAGACCCCAATAGGCGCCGTTCATCCTCAGATGCTCCAACACTAGAGACTCGAAATCATCTTTCTTCTATCGAATCAAATATTTCAGAAAAGTTGTTATTCTTCCTCTTTTTTTCCCGATAGCTTCCTATGACGATTCCAAATTTATTCGAGAGCAGAGAAGAGAGAGAAGCCAGCGAACCTTTTCCACGAAGAGGATGTACTTCACATGCTTTTCCGCTACCAAATCTTCCATCGTCGCCCCGAGTCTCGATCCAAAACCCTAAAGAAATAGATCCAGAAAAAACCCTGATAAAAAAGCGTGGAGTATGGTCGAAGAAGAGCGAAACCAGAGATCCGGAAGAGAGCGAGATGGGGAAAAAGAAGAGGATCACCGCGTCAAGAGACGATCCAATCCCGCTGCGATCCGACCCGGTCGATCTAAAGCCGGCCGGCTGGACCCTCCACTAAAATCGTTATAACTGCCTTCATTTCAGACCGAGTGGGGGAGACCGGCCTGGTCGAGGACGAACCGGGTGCGAGCTCGATGCAGTCCGACCCGTTCGATCAGGGAACGGATGGACGGTCCAGATTCGTGAATTCCTATAAAGACTCGAGGAGCAAGGAACAGGGGAGGGAGCGGGAGCGGGAGAGGGGAGTTGGAGAGAGCTCCGCCATGGCGGGTGTTGCTGGTGGTCCAAACCGAGAACGATTGGCACAGCGGTGTGAACGGGGTTCCCTTTGAGGTGCTTTGGTTGCGCTCCGCCCTCCGCCGTGAAACCTGCAAGCAAGCCTCGCACCACCACCGGGGTGGTGGGGGCCCTCCGACGATCAAGTCAGAGGAGATTGAAGGAGAAGGAGAAGGAGAAGGTAGCAGGTGAGATGATACTCTGGAAGATATCTCCTTTTTTTCCCCTTCCCCCCCAGCCTCATATATATCAGGCTGGGGGGTTTTTCCGGGGATTCGTCATCGTGTGGCACGATGGGGCTGCCACTGACGTGGCCGTTACAGGGCGTCATGGGGCAGCGCTGGGTACAGCCATGGCAGGGCATAGTGGAGCTCCGCTTTGTACGGCTGTTACAGGGGATCGTGGGGCAGCGCCGGATACGGCCATTGCAGGGAGTAGTGGAGCAGGGGGCCGCGGCGTGCCTCAGAGGAACAGTCTGTTGTTGTCGAGAGATTGCCGACTCGGGGTCGGATTGCTGGATCAAGGGGCAGCCGACTCGGGGTCGGGCTGCGGAGCTGAAGATATCCGACTCGGGGTCGGATTGCTGGATCAAGGGGCAGCCGACTCGGGGTCGGGCTGCGGAGCTGAAGATATCCGACCCGAGGTCGGATTGCTGGATCAAGGGGCAGCCGACTCGGGGTCGGGCTGCGGAGCCGAAGATATCCGACCCGAGGTCGGATTGCTGGATCAAGGGGTAGCCGACTCGGGGTCGGGCTGCGGAGCCGAAGATATCCGACCCGAGGTCGGATTGCTGGATCAAGGGGCAGCCGTAGTCTTCCTGGGCGCGCGTGCCGGTCACGTGGGGCATGGTGGCTAAGTTCCCCCGTAACAGCGGGTTTGAGCGATGGCAGCATCCTTTTTGCGAACCCTAATTAACGCTAGAGTTCCAGCTCGACTCCTCTGGAGGAATTAAAGAAAATCGAATAAACATCAAGAACCTCGTCAACAAAAGAAAATCAAAAGAGGATTCTTTTGGAAGAACCGAAACAAGAATCCAGAAAGAAACCCCTAAAATCCTAAATAATCGGTCGAGTAAGAAGGAAAGAAACGCATCAGAAGAAGGAGTTAAAAATATTTACCTTGGGGGATTCCGCAAAGGCGCCGAGATCTTCTACCGTGGGACCGATCGAAATGGAAGAGTGTTCGAACACTTTCTTTCCAGAGCAGAAAAAGGAGGAGAGAAGGGCTGAGGAAGAGAGTGAGAGAGGCAAATAAAAAAAAAGGTGGAATTCGGAAAATGGATGGACGGAGAGAGCAAAAAATTCAATATCACTAGACCCAAGAAAATTGACATCCTTAATTACCAGCGAACTTTTGATCACTTCTAATTTCTGGTCTACAAACGATTAATGCTACAAGTCCTAGGTGTCAGAAGAACAAAGTGGATACAAAGTAGTGAAAACACTTATTACTTTTTATAGGGAAATATGGATCATGCATCTTAACATGGGAAGCCTAGCGCATGTGAGGATAATAGCTGTTAAAGTATAACATGTCAAAATGCAAAACAAACTAGAGAAAGAACCTAAAATCTCAATATAAACAGATTTCAGAGATGACAACTTTTGAAGGTGGAAAGTACAGTAGGTCCTCCTGAAACTAGAACTTTTCATATTAAACATATTCCCACTCCAATCAAATAATAATAAAAAAAAACTACTAAAACCTCATTCTTTAGTCCTTGGAAAGCAGATGATTTTATCTAAAAAGCAGATACGATACTTCAACACAATTGAAAATTCAAAAAAATGAAGTTAGTCAGAGATTAAGGGATAAAAGAAACCTACCAATTACCAAACAGTGAAACCACAGTTTTGATAAGTTTTCACATCAGAGACCAACCCAGATTTCTAGCTAGAATTTTGGACACTACTGTTATTACAGTAGAATTGAGAGTTGCATGGAAAGATATCACTTATGCAAGGCTTGTTCTGAGTGCAGACTGTACTCACTTTAAATGAGGCTCGACTATGGTAATCAAGTGGATTCGAAGCCGGCATAGCGATGTTGGCGGACAGTCACTGCTCTGAAATATATACAAGCTATCGAGAGAGTGTGGCTCTTTTCTGGCCACCTACGTCTATCAGAAGGTGAACAATATTGCTGACCGAGTCGTCTCCTTTGTGACTCATCATTTTAGAGTTTTTTTAGAAGAACCAAGCATTTGTTCTTTTCTCTCTTTGCTATTTTCTTTTTTTTGATTTTATTGGATGTACTTATATATGTTTAATATGAGGCGCCGTTGTATATAAAAAAAAATTGTATGTCTTTAAAAAAATAAAATTCTTATTATTTTAACAATAATTTGGACAATAATATTATTATGTTTCTATCCAAAATATGTATGAAGCTGCAAATAATAGCTATTAATATTCAACAATGAAATGTGAGGTCATTTGTAATAGAATAGGATTTTTTTTTCCTTTTTTTGGATGATAAAATAGGCTTTGTGCAAATCTTGTTACCGGAGGTGCTCTAATCTACCTAACAAAATATTATTTTTATTTACGTAATGACGGTCGATAACGGCTGAGGGGGAAGGTCCGTAATTTATATATTGATATAGTTATAATTTAATTATATCGGTGGTATTGGGAAAACCTTGGCAGACGGTGTGACCCCGCCCACCTCGATAAAACGCGAACCAACCCCCTTAATTATATCGGTGATATTGAATTTTTTCTATGTTGAGTAACTAATCAAAAATGGCGTGGAAATACAATATAAAATTAATGATTTTGAAGCTGCCATTTCCTTCTCTCTCCGTCCATCCATTTTCCGAATTCCACCCTTTTTTTTTATTTGCCTCTCTCACTCTCTTCCTCAGCCCTTCTCTCCTCCTTTTTCTGCTCTGGAAAGAAAGTGTTCGAACACTCTTCCATTTCTCACAAACCATTGAAATCGATTCCGAGCCCGCACGGATTTTTCGATCGGTTCCACGGTAGAAGATCTCGGCGCCTTTGCGGAATCCCCCAAGGTAAATATCTTTAACTCCTCCTTCTGATGCGTTTCTTTCCTTCTTACTCGACCGATTCTTTAGGATTTTAGGGGTTTCTTTCTGGATTCTTATTTCGGTTCTTCCAAAAGAATCCTCTTTTGATTTTCTTTTGTTGACGAGGTTCTTGATGTTTTTGAAGGTGCTTTATTCTCTGATCTTTTCTTTTGTTGTTGCTTTTCTTTTTGGTCCGAGATTTATGGATATCAGGTTTTGACAGGGGAATTGGTGAGGTTTCTGGGATTATAGGGGCCTTTATTGGGGCGAATTAGGGTTTTTGATAAAGGGGGTTTGTTCTTGGTGGGTTGAGTGGAAGACGAGGACTTTGGACTGATGAGAATTGATAGGGGGATGCAGAGATTGTGCTGCGTGGAGGAGAGCGTGCTGGGCTGGAAGAAGTCGTTCAGTCGAGGGATTGGCACTGGGGCGCCCAAGGTCAGAACTCGTAATAAAGGGATGACTGAGGCTTGGAGGTTTTGAGTTGTCAAGCGGTGGAATAAAAGAAGTCCAAGAGAAGGAAGGCATCAGAAGGATTAAGATTTTTGGCTGAACAAGATGACTCGTATCTTTGTCCATCGAGGTTCAGCAGGTTCTTCCTCAAATGCCAATCGCCCCCCCTCTACTTCACTGCCGCCTGCTTCAGCAGCTCAGGCTGCCTCAACTGCGAAGGAGGAGGAGCGAGACAAGGAAGTCCTTCAAGAACAAGGTGTTCTAGGTGATAGCATAGAGCAATGTGGAAGTTCTGAGGATAAATCTGTAAAGAATGATGAGCTTCTGCCCGAAATTTCCCAGGGCATCCCGATTGAAAGGGGGCCTGATCAACGTGTTGATGACAGGGTAGAATCTTTAAAAGATGATGCATTGGGTTCTGCAGTTCTGGAGGAAGAATTGGGTAGGTTTCGGGTGTCTGAGCGTTCAGATCATGATGAAAGGGTGCATTCTGGTATTGGATCTTCCCGGATTGTTGCAGGAGGTTCTTACCCTCCACCTCCTCCAGTGCCTCCTCCAAAGCCATCTGCAGCAAATATGAGCCCAAGGAGAACGGGTTTGGGGTGTTCGAATAGTGCGAGGATTGGTCCTTCCAGAAGGCCATCAGCGAGGCCTGTAGTCTCAACGCGTTCATCACCATCAGGTTCTCGGCCTTCTTCTCCCAGGTCATACGGAGAAGGCGAAGGTTACAACAGTGCTGATGAACAGAGCCCTTGTTATGTGTCCTCGTATGATGATGCAGTAAGATCTGTTCCATTACAATTTGATTGTTAACTTGGTCATCTCGCTAAATTTATCAACTGCAGTATTTATTACAATGTATAATTACTTGCTATAGATTGATGTCCTGACATCCTGATCCACTATGCTCCTTGGCAGGTTGAAATCACTATTTTCCTTCTAGGAGTTATTCTGCTTTCACACACACTTGCTGAATTTCTTTGACGCTCTAGAATATTTTTCAGTTTAAACGAATTCCATGTAGTTGAAACATACAGTTTATTTATTGCTATTTGTTTGTGTGCCTTTTATCTGGGTAAGGAAAATCCAGATGATGGTGATTGGTAAAACCAAGAGATTCGGAAGAGGGAATGCAGTTTTCTATGAAACTTGATCTAAGGCAGGGCCCCTATAATGAAACATTGAACTAGTAGCTCTGACCAATTCAATCTGGCCCATAATTTTCCATAGTCATGGTTCTTAAGTATGACAATTTGGTTCAGTATACATACTAGAAAGACTTGGAACATAAACTTGACTATAAGAATTGAAATAAAAAAAAAGCGTCATCTCATCAATCTTGGTCAGCTTTATGTCTTGATGCCTTTCTGAGTTCAAGCTTCTTAAAAAATAGAAGTATCTGTGACTTCGATCTAATTTTGAATATTTAATATCTAATTATCCACTCTGTAACTGGGTCCAATTCTCACCATGCCTGTCTTGGGTTCATCTGCATATATTACTATTGAAGTTCATTTCTTATGATGGTTCTGATTTTTAGTCTATTTTCTCCAATATAGAGTTTAGGGTTGTTGTAGCTGCAATTTTCTCAACAAATATTCTTTATTTGTTTACTCCTCCACCTCTTTCTTTTGCAAATCATATTTTGCTACTTATGGTTCTAATTCTTTTCTTTCTTGCAGCCAGTAGAAGCAGATATTTGGGGACTTGCATTGTTAATGAAATCAATCAATTGTTGACATTACTCCATTTGGGTTCTTGTTATGAATTCTGATTACTGTCAAAGATGCCTTCTTATGGACAATTTCACTTTATTTGAGCTACTCCCATTAATTTCATTGAAATTGCACTATAAAGTCAATGAGACTTGGTAGAAACCCTATCTCCTTTTTCTTCAAGGATATATGATGTCAGTATGACGATTTTAATGGTCAATAATGGCTTGACTGGGCTCTGCTATCATATAATACCTTATTTTAAATTGTGCTACAAAGATTCATGATAATGTAAACCTTGTACAGCATGAAGAATGTGTTTTGTTGTTATATCCTTTTTCATATGGGTTAGAATCATGTGAAATAAGGTAGCCAAATGAAAAAGTTGTTACGACTTTTTGGCTTTTACTATAAATAGAAAGTTTATCAAAGTACATGCCTTTAGAAGATGAAATGAAAGATGAGATTCTTCTGGGGATAATAAACATAGGTTCACGCTTTGATATCTTGAGAAAACTTGATAGGGGATATATTCCTAGTTGAAGCATATTCGGGCAGTGGTGTAGAGTTGATTGAGATTCTCCATTTTTGCAAGAAACATGTGCACCTTGGAATTTTCACTCCATCTTTTGCAATTTGCAATCCTTGGTCTTAAATATGTTATTCATGTGGCTTCTGGCATGTTTGCTGAGCTTAGTTACTTAAAGGGAGAGTGAGTACAGAGTAAGTTTGGTTACCCATGCAGGGAAGTGGATCTCTCAGAAGTTATGTAATAAGGAAATGCTTAGGATATGGGTGTTAGATTGTAGGGGAGATTCTGGACCTGTGCTCTACCCTGAGTAAAATTTTCCTATACTAAAATTCTCCGTATTTTTGCCACATTTTAGCCACATGTCTAGAATGAAGAAGATAGTTATGAGGATAGTTATTCACTTTGATACAGATTGGTGTGCCTTGGATACCAGATGTGAGCATGTGAAGATAGGAAGAGGATATGATTGAAGGGAGAAGAGGTAAATGGAAATAGTTATGCAGAATCTATTCACAATGAAAAAAAGGCATAAGTAACCAGTATTTAGAGACAGTGTTTTAAGTGTAAATAGGCTTTGATGAGCTGCAAAAAAAGTGTATTACGTGTATAACATATGGTTTCCTTTTACTAGTATACCTATGGCACTACGGATCATTTCAACACATGCTTTGCAACATAACCTTTTTAATTGGTGAAGGGTGGGATACTAATTCTTTGGGGATGAGATCCTTCCAAACATATCACAGGGATGTTAAACTTTTCCTGAAATTTGACGCTATTACACTCTTGGGTGGAAGGAGGTCAAATGGGGTGTTGAAGGTTTTCCATTCTACCATCCTTTTCTAGTTGTTTGGTCTCTCTCTCTCTCTCTCTCCTCTTTGTTTTCTCTTCCTTTTTTCTGTTCAATAAAGTCTCCATTAGTTTTAAGTGATTCAGTTTAATTATTGGCTGAGATTTTCACAGGTAATCTTCTATTTGATACTAAGTTGTGGGGGATGTGTGGCAAAAATAAACTGACTGTGAAAGTGCTGGTGATAAGATGTGGAGCTGCTTCATAAGAGATAAAAGAAAGAAACTGTTCTATCTCAGATGTAAAACTATTAGTGACCCATTCCGCCATTCTTTTCTGAGTTGTTGCATGATGGAGCTCTGGCCTTTGTTCATCCATTTTTGGGCATTTTGTAGCTTTTATCTGTTGCGTTTGTCTTTTCTTGTTTCCCATCTCTGTGTTGGCTAGTTGAGGTCCAAGCTTTAGAATTTATTGGTAGGGACATGATATCATTTAACATGCGGATGTTTGATGTTTTAGCATGTAAGAAAATTATAGGTCGAAGCTTCTTCTGCAATCATTGTGAAGAGCAGATTAGTTTTGCTTAAGCAAAGGATAGCTGGATGGCCATGTGTTAGTTTTGATCTGTATTCAATTTTATTCACTCCTACTTTGCCCTTAGTTGACATCTATAGAGCTCTGGCATCTAATATATGGTTCATTTTTTTTTTCTGGTGCTTGTTCTTAGAGTGTTGTGAGGTGCTGTCCGGTATTGTCACAGCAAGGGGACCGATCAGCTAGTAGTGATGAAATTTCTACAATCTTCAGTTGCTTTTTCTTTAAATAGAAGGGATTAAATTCTATATTTAAAGCCCTTTAAGTTAAGCAAAACAGATGTTTTCTGGCCTGATTTTAGCAACAGTCCGTTGCCTTTTGATAGACAGAAGCTCTCTGAACTTTGAGTCACATTATTTGAGTTCATTGGCTGGGTTTCTCAGCTCCTTGGAAATTTGCTTTGGTTTTGAATCTGGCACCTAGCTTTATTCTAGATGTTTGTACCATTGAAAAGAAGGCTGGGATTGTGCCATTGGTTTGTAGGTTTTGCTAGACACGGGCAACATATATTTGGAATTTTGATATTGTAGTTAATGTATACATACAGCATTATCAGGCTGAGATTATCCAACAATTTATATCTATATGTCCTTTTGATAATTTATAAATGTCAGATACAAAACATGTACTTGTATTTTATCCTTTCCATCAAATGAGCTTCACTCTATATGTTTCTTACTCTTGTTATGGTTACCGAATTGATTTCCTTTTCTTGTGCTGGTGTATACTTTGGGATGTAACTGTCACATGCTTATTTTGTTTCAAGGAGCGAGAACGTCAGTTTGAACTTGAGATAAGACGAACAAAGGGATTTGAAGTTAAAAAAATGTTGGAGGATGGGAATTGTCTATTCCGTGCTGTGGCTGACCAAGTTTATGGTGATCCAGAATCGTATGATATGGCTAGGCAAATGAGCATTGATTATATGGTAAGTATTTGTACCAATCGAATGTGTTTTCTTTTGGTTGGGGAAGTGTGCATTGATTGTGGTAGATAATTGTACCAATCAAATGCTGTCTTGTGAACAGTAGTAAGCCTGCATTTTTATTAGGCATTTCAGGAATTTACTGTAGAAGTTAGTCGTTTTAGCTTTTTTTAGATATTTCCTCCTTTTAACTAGCATTATAGAGATGACCCACATGCACAAACATATACAATATGATTTGCTGTTGGCCAAATGTCATGTGACCTTGGTTTGGTAATAGTTTCCTAATTCATTTAAGCCCCAAGCAAATTGGTTTAGAATGATTTTTTTCTTGCAGTACAGTTTGCTCTAATATGAAAAGATGGGTGAGTAAGGGAAATTTACAGGAAAGATGTTCTAATAATTCCTAGATTGTTAAATCCCTTTATCATTCTTCTTCTAACTCTCTCTTATTTGTTCAGTATTGGTTCTAGCATATCTTGATGAGTGCCAACCATTTTGTTGAAAAATTTATGATAAATAATGATTAATTCTGGTTTTAGATTATATAAATTTATTTAAATAAAACCCAACTAATTTAGAAATAACAAATTGTGAGTTATGAGTTATGAGCCTGAACCAGAACCACGTGAACCAATGAGCCTGGGTAATTATTGTTTGGTATAATGCAGATTTCTTATATATAGGGAATAAGTTTATGAAAAACAAGAGGCTATGTATTTCGGTATCTAAGTTCTGACCACCAAATGACTTTATCGAGGTGTTCAAACTAAAGTTTGCCATCTCGGTACTGGATTCCGTACCGGTGCCACACTAGCACAATATCGGTATGGGGTTTTTTGGTGTACCGATATTCGGTACGTCATCCGGTACTCGGTACGCCATCTGTACCGGATACCGGTACCAAACCGGTATGATATGGTATGTCCTGTACCGCCCGGTATGTGCCGGCACAACATACCATGGTTTAAACAAATCAAGAATGGTGGTCTTTTAGATCAACAATTCTTGATCATTGTTTATATCAGATCATGGTTGCACTCTTGTTTTGTTAATGCTATTTTATTGGTGGTGGTGGATTTGTAGATGTGTAATCTGCACCTTTTCCTCATGCCATTGTTGCTATCCATGCATCAATGACGAGACAATGGAATGACAAGTGACAAAAGCTGAATGGCGGACCGACCTAAGACCTTCAATATGTGATGGATTATCTGCTCTTAATGGAAGTTTAGACTGTTAGTCACTGCCTGTATTTTGTTCTTGTGATGAGCAAGTGATGTATAGTATGTGTATGGCGCCTTGCCCTTCTAGCACTTAGCACACCATATATGGAAATAAATGCACTTAGATGTATATTTGTGGCATGATAAGATACAGTAGGATTTTTTTTCCCAACAAAACTTTGCGTCTTTAGGTTATTCTTAATTGTTTTTTAGTGCAAAATAGGTATCCTGAGTACCTAAACATTCTTCTGACTCATGCCAAAGATGGATGCTGATTATAATGGTGAACAAGTCATATATGACAAGGTACAAAGTACTACCAATATATTGCCTTAAACTAATGAAGATAAAGAAAAGAAACTTAAAAGAGATAAGGACTAAGAGAGGATAAATAAAAAAACGAAAAAGGAACCGGCCCATCTGAATGACATACTCAATGTGTATAGATTTAGTTGTGTCTGAGCATCCTAGCCATGTATCAACCTGTACCGGTTTGCATCAAGATGAAGGGCTGCAATATCCTGGGTATGCATATCTACTGTCATGTCATTTGTCGTGTACATGGTGCTATGGACTCACATGTTAATTCTCGATGACCTTTCTGTTGATGGACCAATAGTGAGATACCCCTTTTTTCTGTTTACCTTGCAATTATAATTTTGTACTTGGAAATAGCAAAACTTCTCTCACAGTGGTCCGTTAGTATTGCTTATCTGAAGATATTTACTTGTGAAAATCCCTAGCTCACAGGAACAGGCGCAGATATTTTTCATTAGGGATTCTCAGTAAAGGATCTCACCATCTTCTGTTCACGGTTTCAATAAAAAACAGCTGATGCATAGATACAGATAACCAAGTAATCTTGATTTGCAAATGTACTCTGAACGTATGATTTGTGGCTCTTGCATTTTATTTAGGTTAAGTTTGATGGCGAGCTTGTATTGAAACATTGCTTTATATTTCATCCTTTGGTTATAAAAAGCTTCTGGCCACATTATCTTTCTTTTTTTTAATAAGGCAACATTGGTGATTGGCTCAAAGTTAGGTATGGTTGTTTGTATTGAAAAGTTAAGAGTGCTTCATATTTTTATTTATTTTATTCAAGTGCAGAACAGTCTGGATTAGTAACTTCAATTCAATTTTTAGAAACTATACCTCCTCGTACATGCCATCGTCACCAGGCCCTTGCCAAATCTGTTTAGGTCTTCTGATTTGGGTCTTATAAAACACATAATGATTTACTTTTTCTCATTTAATCATATTCAGCAGTTTTTATCTGAAGTCCTACATTTTTTTACTAGATACAACACTCCTAGGTTGATCATCACTTATAGTTGGAAATAAGGTTCACTAAACCGGTACTGGAGGTTGTAACAGTTGGCGACTGGTTCGGCATGGTACGGTCTGTACCGTTCCATTCCGGATGTACCAAAAGGAGGAGAGTTGGAGAGTTGGAGAGCAAGAAGGAGAGAGAGGAAAAGAGATAGAGTCAGAGAAGGAGGGAGAGGCTGAGAGGGAGGGAGAAGGGGGGGGGGGGGCAGAGAGACTGAGAGTGAGAGGGCTCGAAAGCCCTCGTCGTTGAGCCGGTTTGGCCTATTTACCGAGCCAACAGGGTGAACCATCTTGGTTCCCTGTTGGTTCAGTTCGGCATGTTCCAAACTGGGCGGTTCAGAACGGTGCAGCCAACCATGGTTGGAAATGTATTTATTGGTGACTTTATAAACACTTAGAAGGGGAGAAATGGAATAAATCTCACGATTTCTGCTGAAATCTTTATGTATAGAGAATCAACATTTCTTATATTAATTATTTTAAGCTTCCTTGCATCTTATATGTTACCATTTTGACTGAAACCAATATTCTTCTTTAATTACATTTTTTTTTGAAAATTGATTTATTTGCATCAAGGTCTGGTGTTGAATCAGTTTTTCAATTTTTGCCCTATTTTCACTATTTTAGGCAGTTCTGTCTGGCAAGATTGTACTGATGTTGCATTTTATAGCTTCTGCTTTCCTTATTATTGATTGTTAATTGGTCTTAACCCTCATTTTTGACAGCCACAGTTGGGGCCAACATCATAGGCAAATAGTCGTCGAGCATAAAAAAGTGTGTGCTGTTAATGATTTGTGAATTGTAGAATCATCATGTGGAAAGAGGAAAATGATTTATTATTTAGTGTCCGTGACAGGTACTTTTGCAAATTGTAGTGAATCACAATTTTGTTTATGATTTCCCAGGAAAAAGAGAGGGATCATTTCTCTCAGTTTATAACTGAAGGATTTACATCTTACTGTAAGAGGAAAAGGCGGGACAAGGTATCTGATCTCTCTCTCTCTCTCTATACACACACACACACACACACACACACACACACACACACACACACACACACACAAAACTGACTTGTTATTTGTAAGATGCTACTGTGCGTTTTGGATTATATATACAAAACTGACTTGTTATTTGTAAGATGCTACCGTGCGTTTTGGATTAGATTTAACATTTATGCTGCACATCACGCCTTTATGCAACCCCTATTATTCTTCCTGATACACATGTGATTTCATAAGCATAAGGTTTAGCTTAATGTGACCATGATGGCTGTAGATGAGACAGCAACCTGGTGCACCGTTAAGTTAACTAAAACTCAGACGTCACACCCAGGATGCTCTCTTTCAAGAATTGCTGAGAACAGGCATAAGTGGACCCACCACTCTGATTACAAAAGTTACAAATTGCCTAGAGATATTTGGGTAAATAAATGCACTACAAATATCTTGGACTCTGCTTGATCATCAAAGAACCATGCATCCGGCAATTTACATTGACTCTGTTTACATGTTAGCTTAACATCTCTTTTACATATATTCTCCCAGATTACCTTAAGCCATCATTGAATAAAAGACCTAAATGTCGAGGAACTAGTTTGCTCGATTATTTCTAAAACATTTTTGATACTTTGTAACAAATATACTGTCTTGATCATTCTTTTTAGTTACAACTTTATCTATTTAAATCAATCGCATAATGATACTAAAGGTCTCACAAGATGAACATCCAATAGACTCTCTAAATTATGTTTCTTTCCCTTGGGTTGTTGTTCTCTCATAAATGACTTTCTTCGGTCTTTACACTTTGTCAGGTTGCCTTGAGCAAAAAACCTGGGAGGATTACTATAATCCTCTTCTTGTAGCTAAGCATGAATTGCAACATTTCTGACGTTGCTGTTTAAGAATGGTTGGTATCTTGAATAATCTTGAGTGGAGGAAAAGGGAAGAAAGGATAGTAGGGAGAGGGAGAGATAACAAACCTTTTTTTTTTATAATTTTTACTAGTTGGAGCAGAATTGGGTTGTGCAGGTGGCTGCATGGCCCTTAGCTATCTACATCACCATAGTACATGTTGCTTAAAGAGCCATATGACTGCATATCGGAGACTCATTATGCCTCAGTTCAGTTGAGTATCATCAAAATTTTATGCAGCAGCCTAGTTTCTTGTGAGATCTTGTCCCTAGAAATTTGAGTATAATCAAGTATTCTGTTTGTTTGCATTTATTATCTTCATTCATCTGTGTAATGTCACTGATGTTACTATGATCCTCTCTCATGCATGTCAAGCTTTGCTCTTAGAACATCTTGTCTAGGCTTTCTGGGCTTCAGTTTATCCTACCACGAGCTTGTCATGAGTGCTTGCAAATTAAAATGGGAATTGAATCTGGTCCAACATTAAGGGATATCATCAGTCTCATTTAGAAATGCAAAAACATATTTGGAATTATTTTTTCATCATGCTTTTATCAATGTATTATAGGGTCTTATTGATGGAAATGTTTATATCCATAGAATTATACCTCTGAACCTTAAATGATTTACTGTCTGTTTGGGAAATTCATTGATTGACTAGCTTTTAATAGGTCTATGGAAATAATGTGGAGATCCAGGCTTTTGCCGAGATGTATAATCGTCCTATTCATATATATTCATACAGCACGGGTATGATTTTTTTTTTCGGGCTATCATTTTTGTTGCCAATCTACTGCAATATTGTTTATAATCAGCTTATAATGTTGCGGTTTTATATGCAGAACCTATTAATATCTTTCAAGGAAGCTATAGCACTGATATGCCTCCCATTCGGTTAAGTTACCATCATGGCAATCATTACAATTCACTTGTTGATCCACACCGATTATCAATTGGTGCAGGCCTTGGATTTAGCTGTCTTCGTGGGGTGAGTTCTTCCAACTTACCGTCTCTTGCTGGAGCATGACAGTCTGTCTACATTGACTCGTATTATTGTCAATGTCTATCTCAAGCTCGGTATTTTTTCCTTTTTCTACATGTCAATATAGAAATTAGTGGGGAATGGTTGTGCAAATTTTAACATTTTAGACTACAGATGATTGCTCTTAAGATCCTTCAACTGGCTAGATGGACTGATGTTTTACTTGCACTATCAGATTTTTGTCTGTTACACTTTGGCGTCTGTAATTATTTTGATGCTTGTCTTACAAATTCTGGTGCTTCTTCGCCTGATTGACCTCTTTTTTGTCCAATGTAGACGAACATTGGTAAGGACCAGGTGAAGGCTGCTATCAAAGCCCAGCAAGACCAGCAGATTAATAATGTAAGCGATATTTCTCTGAGTTTGCTTTGCTATCTATTCTTTGTTGTGCTAGCGATGTTTGTTTAGAAGCACATGTTTGACTACTTTGTATTGTTCAAAATGAATATATGGCAAGTTGCTTTTTAGGCGAAGCTTCTAAATCTTTTTGATCTAAATCTTACTATTCTCTTCAAGCTTATCTCATATCAGTTGTTCACCAAATTTCTCCATCTGCATCTAGGTATTGCTTTTAAATTACCTTATGGTGTGTTTGGATGGTCTTTCCCTATAAATGATATGACATGACTTGTGAACGTTCCAGATTTAGAATTCATTTTACTTGCAGCCGTTAACTTAATGATTAACTAGCCATTTTATTACATCATTGGTATTGAATATTTGATGCTTCTGATTCTTCCCCCCTTTTTTACCAGTCCTGATTAAATCCTTCTTTTAGTTCCTTACCATGTTCTGTTTTTGAGATAAGCGTTTACGAGTACTTTAGATCATTATGCTTGGAAATGGAGGAAACAGGATAATGGCTAGATCATAATTACTTAATTCACTAAAGCAGAAGTAAATTGTGAATTGTTACACTGACTGGTTCATAGTGCAGTTTGGTGGATTAAAAAATATTAGTGCATTAAATTCACTTGAGTCCTATATTTAGTTAGTCTCCTTGTATAGCTCCAAACTCTCCTAACAACTATATTATCCCTTAGTGCATATATCTCAAACAAATCCTAGCCAACTTATCAGCAAAATTTCATAAACCAAAATATAATAGATAATTTAAACAAAAAAAATTCTCATCCTACTCAAGGAACCAATACACTAAGGAAGAGTGGTAGCATAATTAAGAATATGAACCAGAACTGAGCGAACTGATCAGGCTCTATATATAGCCAGTCATGCCAATCATAAATCCAATGTTGTAATATGTCGACAATCCATGTATGTAGTCCATGTAACACATATGTGAGTGAGATTATAATGTTGACTGCTCTTTTTAACTTCAGCTACAATGAGATATTCTCCTCTATATCAAATGTATTACTTTTTGTTCTTTGACTGCCCTGATGGTTGATTTTTCTACTTAATGGATGTGAATAAGGCCTTCTATCATAACATGCTATATGACATCTATGTCCTGTCCTTGGAATTTTTGGCCCAGTTGTGTGGGATAATTATATATGTTGGAGTCTCTGCCATGCTATCCTCAGTATATGCAGAATAAGATGCAAGCTATTAGCTTCTCTGCTGGTGTGCTGAGGCCAATTATGATGTGCATTGAACATCATCGTAATGGTTATTTAGCTTTGAAGCTCAGCCTTTTTAACCTGGTGATCATGTTTACCATTTTATCTCCCCTTATTGTAGTAACTGCAATGCTATTTGGATAGCTGAAAATTTAGGTTGGGCGCACATCTGCAAGGCTCACGTAGCACAACTCACATATATGTTGCAGCCCATCCATCTCTTTTGGAGTCATAATATCCATGTACTTGTTTAACATGGTGATGAAAGTAATTTACAAGGACATATTCTTAAATTGTTGAATCTTGTTTTCAGAAAGTAATAGCATCTTGACATGACGTTTGTTTTGTTGAGTTGGAACTCGGTAATATATTTGATACCATCGTTGATAGCCTGACTAATTCCTCATGAACAAACACCCTAATGGCAGGCCCTTCTAGCTGAGGGGCGTTTTTACTCTGATCTGGAGCTGACTGAGAAGGAAATAGAGCGGATGGTTATGGAAGCTTCACGAGCTGAATATCTGGCTGAGGAGAAGATGAAACAACAGCTTGCTTTCAGAGAATCTTCCACGTCAGGAGCAGAACCATCATCTTCTGGAGCAAGTATGTTCTTTTTGGACCACACTTCTACCAAGTTTTCAGTTGCTTTTCAGATGCTAAATTATATATATCTTTGCTATGGTGAGTCTAAAGCGATTCTAACATTCATTTGATTGAACAGCAGCTGGGATGGGGTCATCCCAAGCAGTTTTGGAGGGTGGAAGTGAAAAGGCACCGTCATCTGACATGATCCTCACCAGCAGCATGCAGGTGGTCCTATCAATGGGTTTCGGCTATATGCAAGTTATCGAAGCTTACGGCATCTTTGGTGATGATGTGGATTCCATGATCTGCTACCTGCTGGAGATGGGAGGTACTGGTGCGTTACCTGGTGGTAGCAATCGACGCAAAGGAAAAGCAGCAGAGTGAACCTTGGACCAGAGAGAAATGTTTAGATAACATTAATAAAGTTAAACATGTAAAAAAGCATTGCTTTCTTAGGGTGATAATGTTCCGATACTCAACAAAATGAGTTCAATAAATGCTAACCTGGACTTTCAGATGCCTATGATGTTCCTCGCTTTGGGTTTGCATGATCATCATTCAACGAACGTGCCTTAGGGCTCAAAAGGTTCAGCCCTTGCTTTAATTATATCTTTTCAATAAAACGAAGCAAGCTATTTATGGATAGCAGAACAACTGCTTGAATAGAGAGTTAGGGTGAAACAAGATTTTCCAGGGAGCAAAGATGGTGTTCAATGAAGTTGGTTCTTTCTTATTGCAAGCCTCATCCTTTGTTTCTGAGCAAAATCTTATATTGATCTGTGAGGAACTTGTATCATCTGATTAAAGCTTTTGTTGTCTGTCGGATCAGTTTTGGATGGTGTTCTTGGTAGCGTATTTTATTTTGAATCGCTTTCTTGTCGCACGCTGCCTCAAAACTCCCTCCTTCCACTTTGGTATTCGCAGGCTGTTAAAATTATCAATAGGATTTTGTGGTAGTTCAAATTTGGGCATCCAAGCAGCTCAGCTACCATACTTCGCGCATCACAGGGACATTGGCTCGACTGTGCGACTGTCGAAGAGGACAACCATTCGCCACTATGGTTCTTGCCGCCTGTCTCTCTCTGATGTCGGGCCCAGCTACTCGCCATGATGGGAGTTGCAACCTGGTCCTCTGGGTTCCCGGGTGTCTTTCAATCTTTTCACGAGTGCCGACACGAGCTCTGCCTTTTGGCGAGATGAAACTGTTTTGATCGTCCTTCAAGCAGGCCTGTATCTCAATTATTTATCTTTTCTAATTCCTGTAATATTTTAGGAAAGTGAGAAAGGGCCTCAATAGATGCAAGGGCGTCAATCGGTTGAGTTGGTAAGTATATCGACATGGATACAAGGGAGGAAAGGAAGGGGGAGTGGGGATCTCTACTGATATTTTAGCCTCCTAAACAAGGCAACTGCAAATTTATCAAGAAAACCAAGGCAACTACATATTTTATTACTCTGGTTGCAGCAATGTTCATCCCAGTGTGGTGGAAGGTCAGGCTATTTCAGCATGCCGTTTTTGTTTTTTTGGTTGCACTGGACGATTGATACAAATCTAATATAAATATATTTAAAAAAAAATCAAAATATAACGAGTCACAGAGTGTCCTAGGTAGTCCTCTACCAGTTTAGAGAATTCTTTCGAAGTGATTAGCCACAAAAGAAGCCACTCAGTTCGCAGCTCCATTAGTCTCTTTGAAGACGTGCTTGGTCCGAAAGGTAATGTCACCGCCTCCACCTCATACTGGAGATTCCTGCGTGTTGTGGGGGGGGGGTGCACCCGAATTTAGTCCCACATCGGCTGGTAGCGGAAAGGTTCTGTGCCTTAAATGGGGGGTGGAAATCCTTTCCTCTCGAGGGCCCTTTTGTGGGACAAAACCGTGAGGGCACCAGTCTCCCCCCGTCTGCGCTGGACGCGCGGGCCGGAGCGCCCAAAGCGGACAATACCTCGGGAGGAACGCAGTCCTCTTTCTCTGCTAGCTTAATGTGGGCTAACTGTTGCGTGAGGCTCCGGTCAAAGCGTCCGTCCCCGCAACAGATTGGCGCTAGAGGAAGGGCCGCGCCCCTTGCCGCAGACTACCCCCTAGGACTGGGAGGCGCCACAGGAACCTTCCCGCTAGGGGGGCTATGTTGTGGGGGGGTGCACCCGAATTTAGTCCCACATCGGCTAGTAGCGGAAAGGTTCTGTGCCTTAAATGGGGGGTGGAAATCCTTTCCTCTCGAGGGCCCTTTTGTGGGACAAAACCGTGAGGGCACCAGTCTCCCCCCGTCTGCGCTGGACGCGCGGGCCGGAGCGCCCAAAGCGGACAATACCTCGGGAGGAACGCAGTCCTCCTTCTCTGCTAGCTTAATGTGGGCTAACTGTTGCGTGAGGCTCCGGCCAAAGCGTCCGTCCCCGCAACACTGCGTATCGCCACATCCCAAGCCACCCATCCCACTGGAATCCAACAGCCAAAGCTCTGGATAACAACCGCCACTACTCGCAAGCCTTCCTCGAAGCTTCGGTCGGATCCTCTGGTAGTTCAAGGACTACCGTAAAGCGCCGCCGCAGGTTCTCTACCTCCTCCTTTAAAATCCGATGAGGCAACCACCCCCGGCTTTACACGGCTCCCCTTCTTCTTGCCCGGCAATGGAGTCCTCGGCTTCACCGTTAGTATGGCTTCAGGTGGGCGGCGCAAAACCACTTGGACGGCATGGTCGAGATATTGCCATTGCGACTTTATAAAGATTTCACCCGAAACTGTTTCGGACCATCATAACAATATAACATTATGCAAGAATAACTACAATGCAAGTAAGACAAACAAATAGCCTGAATAAATAACCTCTCACAAGTCCAGAGAGCCATGCAAAAACTTTTACCTCTCTCTCCCTTTCTCTCTCTCTCTCTCTATATATATCTATATATATATATATATTTGCGCGTGTGAAAGTAAGGAGATCTCAGGTCATGCCTAAGTAACTCGGCTACAGCAGTGCAGGTACACGTGCAGAGGTGGGTACCGCTCGGTCGGGCATGGCATCGTCTTTCATGTTTTCCTTTCCCTATTTCTCCCCGGCCTCATCTCTCTAGCTCGCCGGCGAGCACTCGAAGCTCTCCCCTCCCTCCCCCTTGCCCAGTTTCTTTTTTTTCCCCCCTCGAAGGCGATCTCTTATTAAGCTCCTCCTCGTCCTCTGCTCGTTGGGGTTAGGGTTCTTTATTTGGGCCTGCCAAAAATTAAAAAAAAAGAATGTCGCAGAGCGGGAAGTTGATGCCGAATTTAGATCAGCAGAGCACCAAGGTCCTCAATCTCACCGTCCTCCAGCGGATCGATCCTTTCGTCGAGGAGATCCTCATGACCGCGGCCCACGTCACCTTCTACGAATTCAACATTGAGCTCAATCAATGGGTATGCCTGAATCTTTTTGATCCCTTTTGCCCCTTCCCGTCCTTCCTTCCTCTGATAGGGTCGCCGCTTCTCTCGCAGAGCCGCAAGGATGTCGAGGGATCGCTCTTTGTTGTCAAGAGGTGATCGTTAGGATCTCTCCCTCCCACTTGGATATCCGATTTGATTGATATTCTCGAAATCCTTCGTGGTCGCTTGGTTAGAAAGAAGGAATTTGAACCTTGATCCTTTTATAGATTGATGATTCGTTTGAGTTTGTCTGACATTCTTTATTTTGTTCCGCCTCTCTTACAACCGTTTCGTTGGTTTCCGATACTTGGTATGGGGTCTTTACTTCTGACATGGTGATATCGTACCAGTTTGGGCACCACCTTGCGGAGATTTTTTTTTTTTTTTTTTTGTGCATTCTGCAATTTTATTTAAAAACTGCATGGCGTTATTTGCTCTGTTGCCAGATTTATAATGTCAAAAAAAGGTCGTAATAATTGCATTCTTGCAGAAATACACAGCCCAGATTTCAGTTCATTGTCATGAACCGGCGCAACACAGGTACAGAATTAGCCCTCTCTCGCTCTCTTGTAAGAATTAGTATTAATCTATGCTTTAGCAATTCTACTGCACAATGTCTCGTTGAGATGAAATTATAGTGGCAAATGGCATAGTACGGGAAAGCTAAATATGCGGAAACATAGGGCCGCAGTGGAAGCAATCACACCTAAAGCAGATTTTCATATTTATTTTTTTTTCTTTTCAGTGGGCTGCATCTCTGTCCTTTCTGCTGCAGATCAAATCAAATCTAAAATGATAAGAGTGATCTTGTTTCCAGGAACTTTGCTATGACATGAAATTTTAATTAGTCTTCTTTGCATCCAGATGCTTTAAAATATAATGTAATTAAATTTGGTGCTACTATCTGATATCTTCCATTTTCATACCGACTGGTATAAGCTGAGGAGATTGGGTCCTATTATGTTGGTGGCTAGCTATCCTCGTATCCCTACTCTCTTTTTTTGTGGAGCCTTTTTGTTTTAACTATTATTCTGCTGTCAATTTTGTCATGGTGGAGGGCTCTGGCTTGGTTTTTCTTGTTGGCATCCTAGTGTACACCCTGATCACTATCTTGATCTCTCCATCCGGGGGTAAATTGTTAATCCACTACAGTACGTGGCAATTGCAAAAGCTTTTGTTGCAATATTATCCAGAATTATAGCATTGACGGAGTGATTGGTTGGATCCTTATCAATTATTTCCACATACATACCTGCTCTGGAAACTCTGTGGAAAGTCAAGCCTGGACCCACTTCCTAAGAACACCTGCACCATTACCCATACAACCATACTGGCTCCCACACCCATTCCCAGCTTTTGGCAAGTTAGTTTCCGCTGATTGCCCTCCCAGGACCTTGTGATGTCTTTTGTTTGCTGACACATTGCAGGATATAAGAATTACATCATGGGTCATAGGAAACTTAAGGCAATATTAAGTGATTTTCAAGCTAATGATTGATATTTGTTGAGAAGTTTCTGCATTATTCTGTAATGAAGACTAAGAGACTGCGGTAAAACAACATCCATATGCATACATTCCACTGAATCTTTAATATATTAAAATTTTGATTAATTGAATTTTCATGCTTTGTTTCTCAACGGATATCTATTTCCAGTAATCACTCTATCAAACTTTAAGACAGCTGACAGATATTTAAGGGATGAAAATTGGAATCTTATACAATCATACCAGCTTGCATAATGCTATTACTGGCACAAATGCTTAAAAAATATCAAAATATTACAGTAGGAATGCTTTTGACTGTTACATAATAATACAAGTGCTAGTCACTTTTCCTTGATGGTTCCACGAGTTGCCGCAAATTGTCGAACCGCTCTTATTTTTACTAGAAAGTAAGAGCCTATGCCACATAGTGTCTTTTAGTTTGGATTAGCTCTTCTAATCAGATTGGTATTTGGTTCTGTAATTTCATTTCTTTAATTGTCACTTCCATATATTTCCATTCGACGTCCTTTAGACTTTAAAAATTCTTCCAGTTTGGTATGAAGATTGATTCTGAATCTATATATACCGCATGCGAATATAATTTGACGTTAGATTTTTGATCTGGTACATGGTGAATATTCTCCTTATCTAATGGGGATACATTTGTACACATGTATTTAAAGTAGCCTTCTATTCTATGAACAGATAATCTGGTAGAGGATCTCTTGGGAGATTTTGAATATGAAGTCCAAGTTCCATATTTGTTGTATCGGAATGCAGCTCAGGAAGTTAATGGTATATGGTTCTACAATGCACATGACTGTGAAGCTGCTGCAAATCTTTTTGGCAGGTTTGGGAGTTAACTTTCCATTTCTTTGCATCCTGCAACTTTAAGAACTCTTTAAGAATATCAAATAAAATGTTAACTTTAGTGTTACTTATGTCGCTAATAGATGGGGTTGAAAGATAAAACATCTTCCTGATGACTTGTTATGTTTCTATTTGTGCTTATAATGGTATTTAGAATACAATAACCATGGCCAGAAAGCCTTATTCCATACTTGATCAGGATCTGTAATGTTTTTTCATCCGGTAAAGGACAACATCTTCTTTCATCTCTAGTCTTTCCAAATATGTTTATCTTACTCCCTCTTTCCCTGCAATCAAAGTCTACTTTCTTGTGGCATCTTAGGTGGTTCTTTGCCCCCTTTACCTCTTATAGGTGCAACCCCCAAGCTTCCACAGATGTGCTCATTATGAATTCTTTATTTATTTCGCTGTAGATCAACCTTGTAATCCCTGGATCCAGCATCTTAAATGGTGAAACCTTCTTCTTATGCCTTAACATTTTGTATTTTGACAACGTCAACATTTTGTGTCTTGACAAAGTCAACTTTAACAACTTTGTCAGTGATTTTGCTAAAACTTACTAGCTTGTGGTATCACACAGAACTTCATAACCATTGTCACATAGTTGATTATTTCAATTTTCTTTTATGCGTTTTCTGCTCTCACATCTAACCCACCAAAATCGAAATTCTCTTGAATAATTATGTTGGTCGGATAGGGACATGGAATTCAAGTGCTCAACTATCCCAGATAATTCAACATGATAACTTTAGAAGATTTAACATGGTAGTGCATCCATGTGATCAAAATAACACCTGTATGCATACCTATTGAATACCTATGTGTTTGCGAACAAATATATGTATGTGCATGCTTGTGTATGCATGCATGCATATATGTATGTATGTTATATAGACATTTTGTGATGTAGGACGTTACTTTTCAATCCCTTGTGGTTCCTTCCTTTTTTTCTTTGGGGAGCTGTTCTTTTGAATTTGCACGGGATTGCTGTTTCATGGTTTTTGTTGCTTCGGTCATCGACGGCGCCTTGCAGAAGCTGTATGTGTGTAAAAAGGGGGGTTGGGATTGGGGACAGATCTGTGGGTTTACTCTTAACAACCTGATGTATGTTGCCTTTATTAGTTACACTGATGAGCATTATGCATGACAAATTTTATTTTTGCATTAATATCATGTACACAAAAATGGTATGATCCATGATATTAAATCTTGTCCTGAGATCTCATTGTTTTTTATTGTGTGAGCTCGGAAAGTTTATATAGATGCTTTAAATTGATATGATGTTACATGATATGCCTTAAATTTAAATTGATCTTTGTTGACCAGGATACTGAATGCATACTCCAAAGTCCCTCAAAAGCCTAAAGCTTCAACCAAAAGGTGGTATACAACTTTCTTTAACTCAAGCATCAACTCTGATGTGCTATCTCCTTCCTCTGCATCCTAGTGTTGTAACATGTTAAGTTGGAACTACAGCTTTTGAAAATTCATGTTATATTCAGCCAATTCCCTTTTAGTTGTTTCTTTAGTCTATGTATAAGCATTAAACGCTTGTCAGCCCTAGGATATCTTCTCAGCATACTTGGTACGGATGCTAATGTGCTGGCTAACGAGACTTCTTCCCATTGTTTGGTCAAGTTGTCAGGCCAGTCTTGGTGAATTTTAGATATCGTTCACCCAGCCCAGCCTTCATCCCAAATACCTGTGTTCTTGTTCGAGCAGGAAAAAAAAATCCTAATAGCTAACACTTAATTTAAAACAATCTGCATACTTTTTGCTGTTTAACAGTGTATCTGTAGGCTACAGTTTTACAAATACTTTAACATACATACATACATTAGACATGGACCAATTTTCATTCATTCACGTAGGCGCAAAAGAAGATGTGCAAATTGGCCTCGTTGAACTTGTATTTCTTAATAGAAGAACAACTAGGGAACCTTTGCAATGATTTCTTTCCTGAAAGAAGAATTGGAATATTTTGATAAGCCATTGTTGGGGCTGAAACATAAACATTTTGGTAAGTAGTTGCATGTTTTAAGGTATAGTCACTAGTTAATCGAAATGGAAAAGAAGTGAGGAATTTTAATTTTGATTGGATATAAACAGAATCACATAGAGTTGCTCATTTGGTGCAGTTCTTGAACAAAAAATCTTTATAATGAAAGATCGCTGTTTTTTAATGCAATTAATTGAAATTTTCGTGGAATTCCTACAAGTGATTGTGATTGTGACATGTTCTTGTTCTTTTTTTTGGAATTTTGCATATACAACAAGTATATCAGCTTTCTGTTGTAGAAGGATACTTTATGATTGCAAAGAGAATTGTTTTTGGCCACTGGCAGAGGGTTTTTCCAGGACTAGATCAAACTGGTCAGCATAATCACTGAGAAGTTGAAACAAATGTCATCTTTTGCTAGTATATCTGGAAGGCAAGATTTTCTACTATATCTTGAGACCAGTAGAGAGTACTGAGACCAGTACTGGCGATAAGTTTTCTTATTGGGATTCTGTGTCATTGCTTGGGACCAATACTGGTGATTCTGTGACATTGCTTAATCATGTATATCAAGATCTTGGTGTCACCACAATGGTGGTGGGATTCCTTGACTCAATTATATATGAATATTACGAGTAGTTCCTAGACAGCTTGTGGATCAAGATCATCTGTACTCTCTACTTTGACTTGTTTTCTGATACTGCATTCTATTGATATTTTCAACCACTTCCTGAAAAATAAGTCTTTCTCTTAATATTCTATTCTAGTTCTTTCTTAACAGTTCTTTCTACTGAGATTTTATTTTTTTTATCCAATATGGCAATAATATTATAGTGTTAACATGATGCATGTTTAGCATTTAGCTTGTTTATATTCGTCTAATAAATAGTGGCTTCTTTTGGTGGATCTGATCCCAAATTGTATTTTGATATGGTGCAATGCTTTTTCTCTGAACTGCATACTGCTTTGTTGCATATATAATTGTTCCAAGAAGTTTTTTTGGAATTCTAAATTCCTTGCTGCAATCCCTCTGTCTATAATTGTTAAATATCTAAAGCAATACTTTCCATTATGTGTATGACTTCCTGAATAAATTTGTGACTGTTTAATTCTTCTTTCCCACATTTGCAGCAGTGAGTTTGAGGAGTTGGAAGCTGTTCCAACATCAGCTGTTGTGGAAGGTCCTCTGGAGCCACCACCAACATCTTCTGCAGCTGCTGCTGTTCCTGATGTTTCTGATGATTCGTTTGTGAACTTCTTCAGTGTATGTTCTTTTGCTGACCGTAAACTTGAACCTTGCCATTATTATTGAACTTGTTGCTTTAAACCTTGTCTAGCATGCCTGGCTATGTTACCTTGCATGAAAGGGAAAGTCCTATAAATTTGACTTGGCCTCACTCGTTTCACATGATGATGTGTTCCTGAGACTGGGTAGTCCTGGTGGCTCTTCTTCGACCATACTCCACGCTTTTTTATCAGGGTTTTTTCTGGATCTATTTCTTTAGGGTTTTGGATCGAGACTCGGGGCGACGATGGAAGATTTGGTAGCGGAAAAGCATGTGAAGTACATCCTCTCCGTGGAAAAGGTTCGCTGGCTTCTCTCTCTTCTCTGCTCTCGAATAAATTTGGAATCGTCATAGGAAGCTATCGGGAAAAAAAGAGGAAGAATAACAACTTTTCTGAAATATTTGATTCGATAGAAGAAAGATGATTTCGAGTCTCTAGTGTTGGAGCATCTGAGGATGAACGGCGCCTATTGGGGTCTGACCACTCTGGACCTCCTCCATAAGCTCGGAGCTGTCGATCCGGATGAGGTCGTATCGTGGATGATGGAATGCTATCACCAGGATTGCGGTGAGTCATTCCCCAACTCGAGAGATTGAATTTTTAGGTCAGACATGGTGTATGTTTTTGGTAATTGTGAGTGGGTAATTGCAGGAGGGTTTGGTGGGAATATTGGTCACGATCCGCACCTTCTTTATACGCTCAGTGCCGTGCAGGTTTTGGCCCTTTTTGACAGGCTTGATGTTCTTGATATCGAGAAGGTCTCGGATTGTATCCTTCGTCGTTAGGAAAGATATTATGAAGTTTAAATTTGCTTTGATGGTCAATAAGATTTCAGGCTTTTGATGTAATTCTTCAGTTGGGTAATTTTAATGAATGGTAGACTGTTTGCAACATCGGGCTCGCGTATTGCTTGTGAACCCTTTCCTATCAACTTAGGCTTCCAATTTTTATGGTATGTACGAGCTTTCCTTTGTAATTAAGAGGGGCGGCTTCAAAATCATTAATTTTATGTTGCATTTTCATGCCATTCTTGATTAGTTACTCAACATGGAGAAAATTCTAGCTAGAAATCTGGGTTGGTCTCTGATGTGAAAACTTATCAAAACTGTGGTTTCACTGTTTGGTAATTGGTAGGTTTCTTTTATCCCTTAATCTCTGACTAACTTCATTTTTTTGAATTTTCAATTGTGTTGAAGTATCGTATCTGCTTTTTAGATAAAATCATCTGCTTTCCAAGGACTAAAGAGTGAGGTCTTTAGTAGTTTTTTTTTATTATTATTTGATTGGAGTGGGAATATGTTTAATATGAAAAGTTCTAGTTTCAGGAGGACCTACTGTACTTTCCACCTTCAAAAGTTGTCATCTCTGAAATCTGTTTATATTGAGATTTTAGGTTCTTTCTCTAGTTTGTTTTGCATTTTGACATGTTATACTTTAACAGCTATTATCCTCACATGCGCTAGGCTTCCCATGTTAAGATGCATGATCCATATTTCCCTATAAAAAGTAATAAGTGTTTTCACTACTTTGTATCCACTTTGTTCTTCTGACACCTAGGACTTGTAGCATTAATCGTTTGTAGACCAGAAATTAGAAGTGATCAAAAGTTCGCTGGTAATTAAGGATGTCAATTTTCTTGGGTCTAGTGATATTGAATTTTTTGTGGCTTAACTTGAGGAAAACACTTCAAAATAAAACTTATAGAAGCTGATTTTAGAAGTAGACATGACAAGTCAAAGCATAAGCTGGGATCCACCAATAGCATTTAAACTCAAGTCTCACCTTGATACTGTTTCCCACAAACTCAAGATGAGACAAAATGCAGAGAGTGATTCACAGGTGGCAATTGTGCAATTGAAACTTTATGTGCATCTTTTCTGTTGTTGCTGTGGTTGTGGTTGTTGTTGTTGTTTCTTGATGTTTCTATGATCAAGGGTCAGATGTACAACCATATTCTTCTAAAGTTGATGGCATTGTTGTTAAGATGGAGTGCATGTTAGTGGGAAGTAGATGAATCCATCCAATTTTTGGTTGGCTATAAGAATATGATGATGTTAAGTTGGTTGAAAGAATTTTGATGTTTTTCTTTAATATATTTCAGAGTTTAGATATCTCATCAGAATATAGATTGCTTCAAAGTGACATTCATGTTTCAAATCTTACAAAGCTAAGAAACCTGGATGTCTGTTTGGATTGTTGATGCAACTAATGGGCATACATTCTTATGTTATAGTAGTCCCTTGATCAACCTAAATCAGCGTCTCCCTGTATGCTTTTGTAGTGGCATAAATCAAAGGCTCAAACCTTAATTGAGTTCCACAAATTGTCAACACAAGTAGTGTCCTATAATGTTTACCTTGCAATATTAACAGTGTTTGCTATATTGCTTGTCCCAACACTTCATTTGATGAAAATAGTTTCATCTCTCTGAGGATCAAAACTTGGTATTATGATCAAACACAGCATTTTTTGTGAGATTGCTTTCCAGATTTAGGAATTTCTGCATGAATTTTCAACCATCTTGAGCTAGCATTGCATGTAAATCGACGTTTTTATTGGTAATGGATCTAAAAGGCCCGAGTCTATTTCTTGTTTCACTTGATCTATAAGTTAGATGTTGCTGGGCTGCAGAATGGAGATGGATCTTTTTCTGGTGATATATGGGGTGAAACTGACACAAGGTATAAGTCTCTATTTCTTAAGCAAAAAACCTATTTGCTATTTTATTGCAATGGCATATACAAGAGTCCTTAGTGCAACAAGTTCCCCTGTAGGTTCTCTTATTGTGCAATTTGCTGTCTCTCGATATTGCATCGTCTAGATAAAATTGATGTGGAAAAGGCTGTGAATTACATTGTGAGCTGCAAAAATTTGGATGGTGGATTTGGATCTATACCTGGAGGGGAGTCGCATGCTGGGCAGAGTATGTTTTATGATATTATTGAGTCAGTTTCCATTACATTGTATCACAGCTCTTCTCAGGAAAGAAAAAGGCAGACAATGTGTCACAGTTGCCTTTATGAACTATGGTGCATATCCCTACTAATAATTCAGTCATTTCTTGGTCATTTATCAAGGCTTACTGAACATTGAAATGATTTAAGATATTCTCAGTTTTGTCTTAGCTGCTAATCATATGTTATTTTCTCTACTGTCTTAATGGCAATACTTTTGTTATTTTGTCTTGTTTTTCCCTTCACAACTTTGAGTTTGATTGAACATACTTGATAAACAACCATTACTGCAGTCTTCTGTTGTGTGGGAGCCCTTGCAATCACAGGTTCTCTGCACCATGTTGACAGAGATCTTCTTGGCTGGTGGCTATGTGAGCGGCAATGTAAAGATGGAGGGTTAAATGGCCGCCCTGAGAAGCTTACTGATGTTGGACTTTTCCTGAACATTTTATTTTATTTTTAACTTGATTTAGAGATGTTTTTGAATAATTCCTCATTGACAATGTCATCAAAATTATATCAGGTCTGCTACTCTTGGTGGGTGCTGTCCAGCCTGATAATGATTGATAGGGTGCACTGGATTGACAAGGATAAACTCACTAGGTTCATCCTAAACTGCCAGGTTAGAATTCATGTTCCACAATCGTCTCTGCAGCGTGCAGTTGCTTTTGATTTCTTGTATTTGTCATTGAAGCGTGTTATTATTATCATAATGCAGGACAGGGAGAATGGAGGAATTTCAGATAGGCCAGATAATGCTGTTGATGTTTTTCATACCTACTTTGGAGTAGCAGGTGCTAATCAGCTTCTCCATTTGTGTTCCTCAATCCATGTTATAAATGTTCATCTGCTCCCCTGAATTAGTACCTTTTTCTCAAAGTGCATTGCAATATATTCTGTTCTAGTGTCAGAGGCTTGTGGATGACCGAAGGCTTCTTTTGTTTGATAAACAGGACTTTCACTGATGGAATATCCAGGATTAAAGTCACTAGATCCTGCTTATGCCTTACCTGTTGATGTTGTGAATCGAATTTTCTTTGGAAAACAGAGAGCCCCTTCACTGCTGGCAAGCTGAGCCCAAGCCCTATTTAGTGATTGGGGGAAACCATGTGATGGAAAAGAATTAAAATCACCGTCATGGTACATGGGTTCTGTTCTCAAACAGGTTCGACCAAAGTGATTGTTCTAAATTTGATGAAGAGTTCACTGTACCAATTTCCTAACACTGGTTCCAAATTCTTTAATGTTAGCCCAGTTCTGATAGGAATCAGTCATGTTTGTTTACATGGAATAATTTTACAGTAAGTGGGGGTGGATTTAATATTAACACATGCCATATTTTTGTTTGGCAAGTTGAGGAAAATTAGATCTCTCCATTCTGTTTTTCAGAAGAAGGCGCTGCTGTTGTTTCTGCCTGGGGGCTAGCGCACCAAAGTTCATGAGATCAAGATTTGTACGATTCTTCTTTTTATTTTCCAAAATTGTTCTGCTGCAGGAAAAGATCATCCCCCAATGATCGTCATGCCATTCACTTCTTCCAATCTCAGAAACACCTAAGCGGTTCTATGGTGATGCCTGCAGATGCTAGCAGTAGGATGCTAACCAGCCTGCAGCTAGTAGTGTTTAGAACTTTATTCCTCGGTATCAGGCAGAGCAGGGCCGAGGGATTTCGTTTGAAGGAGTTTTCTTTATCTTGAATGCACTCCACCGATTGAAATGTCGTGAGTACATCACTGGTCCTGTACCAGCCATGAGCCATTATGAGAGAAGCTATTACTTGCTGATGGCAAGTGAACTGTAACCATCCATATCGAGGCATCTGGATTCATACCATCCCAATGTCTCATATGGCTCGGCAGTTTTCTTGGGGGGTGGGGGCTCATTTGTATCGAGACATCAACCCTGTATTGTGCCCATACTGAGAATTGTCCCTTACTGGCCAGCCATCGAGATTTGAATCCTTGATACATTCATACGATTCTAATCAGCCTCAACGACTTAAATGGAGCTATTATTAAACAAAGGAAAATACATTTGCAGGTCTGACAGGATATTTCATGCTTCAAATGCCTTTCAAAGGAACCCACAATATAATTCAGCAGAAAAGCTTCATTCACAGCTGCCTTTGCAGGAAAAATGATATTTTAGGCCAAGTTACACCAAGTTTAATGGTTGCTAGCGACAAGCCATGCCTGAAATGTAGTAGTTAATCCTGCTAGTCACATGACAGGGCTAAACAACCCCCCAGATTTGTGCAAAGAGCAGTCCTTATTAATGAGCTAATGTTAGCTTTTTTAAAACCTGAGAGGTTATTGAGATGAGCAGCCCATAACACCTGTTATTTTTCAATTTTTTATATGCTCCACAATCAGGTGTTGAAATAATGAAAAATACTCAGATCACAAGCCCCAAAATGAACATCTGTATAATGTCACTACTGGTATTTGTATAAAAAAAAAAAAATTGTATAAAATGGAGGCTCCGATGAGTACAGAAAAAACTTACAAAAGCCATATAAGCGAGCATCCTACAAGCACAGGATATGAAGAAACCACGCGTAACCAAAAGCAGGCACAACTCTTAAAACCCACTCTTCAGTCTTATGAATGATGTGCATTCAGCATCTCCCGGTACACCATATCAATAAATTGGTTATTCTGTCACAAAGTAACACAGAAAGCTTTAGTGCAGAAAAACTCATAAAAGCTATCATGCTGATGCATAATCTAAGCAGTAATGTGCCGGCTAATAAATTAAATGAAATTACCACCCAAACAGAGATGAAAAAAAAGTTGTTTACGGAATGGATCGAGTGACATTAGAGACAACAGAGAATTCAGAGAAGGAAAAGCCAAGTGTAAGTAGTTAAATTGGGGAAGACATGAAAATTTGAGATGAGTACTGAGTCAAACCAAGACTGAAGAAAATATTCTTATCCAGACATCTAAAGGAAAAAGAAGAATTGCAACAAATTTGCTTCAGTTATTTTAGGAATTCCAACAAATGTCCCATCATATCACAGATGTTCATAAAATTATCATAGAGGAGAATCAGATTGAATCAAGTGTTGTTGAGAAATGTAAACATCAAGCTGATTTATGCTATTTACCACCAATTCTCTATATACTGAGACTGATAATCAGAAAAAAGGTTAAATCCTTTAACAGATTAAATCAAGGTCATTCACAATTTATAGTCTCAGATGTGTTAATATTTGTCAATAACACGACATAGAATTTGAACATAAGCTTTCATTAACAGTGATGACAACAATGTAAATCAACAGGAAAGAACAGCACAAAAGATGGGAGCAATTCCTCTGAATTTTCAAATCCAATTATAGTCCTTAAATTGACATCTCTTAGCTGCCAAAGGAAAAGGTTGAAGTGTGGAACTGCTCCTTTTTCTAGTTCATATTGTTTTTCCCAACTGCAATATCAAGTATGGATCTACTTTTGTTAATTCCCTCAAATTATTTTTAATATGGGACAAAAATTTAATATCCATAATTATGGATCTGCAGCTATCTTGTCACCAAAGAATTTAACAAACTGATGAGTCATGATTCCATATGTTATATATTCACTGAATTTAGCATGGGAACAAGCTATGTCAGCAGTAAATACGTTCTGTTAGCGATAGCAAAGAGCAGATGGGCATACCTGCACAAGCTTCAGCAGCGCATCCCGGACTTTGTCTCTTGTAATAACTGAACCATAGTTAGGGGTAGGAGTAAGAGATGGAGGTGGAGTAGGTGGGGGAAATGGTTGAAGCAATGGAGTGCCATACGGACGCTGCATGGTTAGAGAAGGATGAAGTGGGGGAGCGGTGGGCATAGAAGATGCTAATGGTGGCATCATTAATGAAGAAGATGAGGGGGCAGGTGCAAAAAATGAAGGTTTGACCAGATTTGTTGCACGATTAATATTGCTGCTAGATTCATGAACATCAAGGAGTGGCATTAGAGGAGGGGTTGAAGTTGGCAGAGAAAGGGCAGACTGCAGGGTTGGCGCGGGAGATGGAATGACATTAGGTGCATGGGAAGATGAAGGAATTGCTGCAGAAGATTGCTGTTGTTGTCCAGTAACTGTTGAACTTGATATATTTCCAATATTTGTAGCTGTCTGCAAACCGTGAAAATTTCCAGTCAGAGAGGTGCAAGAACAGCTTGACCTGTAAATGAATGCCCAACATTTTTTCCCTAGTTTTATGGTATATGCAGCAAAGTGGATGCATCTTCCGAGAAAGGGAAGGGAACAAGTCTCCGGCAAGAAAGCAACTAGTTGAGACTCAAGTTCAGGTACTACTTTTCAAGGAAATAATAATAATGTTACATAGTCATGCAAGCGCAAAAAACCTTGAAAGCTTTGTCCAGATGCCACCAGGACTACCCAGTCTCAGGAACACATCATCATGTGAAACGACTGAGGCCAAGTCAAATTTATAGGACTTTCCCTTTCATGCAAGGTAACATAGCCAGGCATGCTAGACAAGGTTTAAAGCAACAAGTTCAATAATAATGGCAAGGTTCAAGTTTACGGTCAGCAAAAGAACATACACTGAAGAAGTTCACAAACGAATCATCAGAAACATCAGGAACAGCAGCAGCTGCAGAAGATGTTGGTGGTGGCTCCAGAGGACCTTCCACAACAGCTGATGTTGGAACAGCTTCCAACTCCTCAAACTCACTGCTGCAAATGTGGGAAAGAAGAATTAAACAGTCACAAATTTATTCAGGAAGTCATACACATAATGGAAAGTATTGCTTTAGATATTTAACAATTATAGACAGAGGGATTGCAGCAAGGAATTTAGAATTCCAAAAAAACTTCTTGGAACAATTATATATGCAACAAAGCAGTATGCAGTTCAGAGAAAAAGCATTGCACCATATCAAAATACAATTTGGGATCAGATCCACCAAAAGAAGCCACTATTTATTAGACGAATATAAACAAGCTAAATGCTAAACATGCATCATGTTAACACTATAATATTATTGCCATATTGGATAAAAAAATAAAATCTCAGTAGAAAGAACTGTTAAGAAAGAACTAGAATAGAATATTAAGAGAAAGACTTATTTTTCAGGAAGTGGTTGAAAATATCAATAGAATGCAGTATCAGAAAACAAGTCAAAGTAGAGAGTACAGATGATCTTGTTCCACAAGCTGTCTAGGAACTACTCGTAATATTCATATATAATTGAGTCAAGGAATCCCACCACCATTGTGGTGACACCAAGATCTTGATATACATGATTAAGCAATGTCACAGAATCACCAGTATTGGTCCCAAGCAATGACACAGAATCCCAATAAGAAAACTTATCGCCAGTACTGGTCTCAGTACTCTCTACTGGTCTCAAGATATAGTAGAAAATCTTGCCTTCCAGATATACTAGCAAAAGATGACATTTGTTTCAACTTCTCAGTGATTATGCTGACCAGTTTGATCTAGTCCTGGAAAAACCCTCTGCCAGTGGCCAAAAACAATTCTCTTTGCAATCATAAAGTATCCTTCTACAACAGAAAGCTGATATACTTGTTGCATATGCAAAATTCCAAAAAAAAGAACAAGAACATGTCACAATCACAATCACTTGTAGGAATTCCACAAAAATTTCAATTAATTGCATTAAAAAACAGCGATCTTTCATTATAAAGATTTTTTGTTCAAGAACTGCACCAAATGAACAACTGTATGTGATTCTGTTTATATCCAATCAAAATTAAAATTCCTCACTTCTTTTCCATTTCGATTAACTAGTGACTATACATTAAAACATGCAACTACTTACCAAAATGTTTATGTTTCAGCCCCAACAATGGCTTATCAAAATATTCCAATTCTTCTTTCAGGAAAGAAATCATTGCAAAGGTTCCCTAGTTGTTCTTCTATTAAGGAGTACAAGTTCAACGAGGCCAATTTGCACATCTTCTTTTGCGCCTACGTGAATGAATGAAAATTGGTCCATGTCTAATGTATGTATGTATGTTAAAGTATTTGTAAAACTGTAGCCTACAGATACACTGTTAAACAGCAAAAAGTATGCAGATTGTTTAAATTAAGTGTTAGCTATTAGGATTTTTTTTTCCTGCTCGAACAAGAACACAGGTATTTGGGATGAAGGCTGGGCTGGGTGAACGATATCTAAAATTCACCAAGACTGGCCTGACAACTTGACCAAACAATGGGAAGAAGTCTCGTTAGCCAGCACATTAGCATCCGTACCAAGTATGCTGAGAAGATATCCTAGGGCTGACAAGCGTTTAATGCTTATACATAGACTGAAGAAACAACTAAAAGGGAATTGGCTGAATATAACATGAATTTTCAAAAGCTGTAGTTCCAACTTAACATGTTACAACACTAGGATGCAGAGGAAGGAGATAGCACATCAGAGTTGATGCTTGAGTTAAAGAAAGTTGTATACTACCTTTTGGTTGAAGCTTTAGGCTTTTGAGGGACTTTGGAGTATGCATTCAGTATCCTGGTCAACAAAGATCAATTTAATTTTAGGCATATCATGTAACATCATATCAATTTAAAGCATCTATATAAACTTCCCGAGCTCACAAAATAAAAAACAATGAGATCTCAGGACAAGATTTAATATCATGGATCATACCATTTTTGTGTGCATGATATTAATGCAAAAATAAAATTTGTCATGCATAATGCTCATCAGTGTAACTAATAAAGGCAACATACATCAGGTTGTTAAGAGTAAACCCACAGATCTGTCCCCAACCCCAACCCCCCTTTTTACACACATACAGCTTCTGCAAGGCGCCGTCGATGACCGAAGCAACAGAAACCATGAAACAGCAATCCCGTGCAAATTCAAAAGAACAGCTCCCCTCCTGATCACCATGTGCGCCACTTGCCCAGGATCGCGTCGGATCATTGCCCGCTACTGGTGAGTACAGAGACTTATTTTCCAGTTCGTCATCCTTTTAGATTTGAGAAAATATGGCTCTGTTATCCGAGATCATGGGAGATGGTGAGAGAGGCTTGGAGTGCACCAGTTAGAGGAGATGCTATGTATCGGGTGTCTCGTAGATTGGAGCTGACGAGGAGGCGACTAAGGAGATGGAATCGAGAGGAGGTGGGAGATATTTTCAGGAGGATTGAGGAGTCGGAGGAGGCCATTGCCGGATTACAGGCTCGGGAGGATCAAAGGGGTGGTCTAGAGGATGTGGAGATGGGGGAGCTCAGATCATTATTGGCATTGCATGATGGGCTCCTTAGACAGCAGGAGACATTTTGGAGACAGAAATCGAGAGTACAGTGGATTATGGAGGGGGACAGAAACACTAGATTTTTTCACCAGGCGACAGTTATCAGAAGGCACCAGAACAGAATTAGAGTTATCCGGGATGAGGAGGGGCAGCTATCGGAGGATCCGGAGGTGATTCAGAGGATCTTGGAGAGCTTCTTCAGGGCTAGGTGGACAGAGCTGCCTATGGGTGGGAGCTTAGCGGATATGGCCCCGCCCTTATCTAGGGTGTCAGAGGAGGAGACAGCAGCGCTGATTAGTCCAGTCTCGGATAGGGAGATTAGTGAGGCAGTGAGGTCCCTTGCGGGGGACAAGGCTCCAGGGCCGGACGGCTTTCCACCCTTGTTTTTCCAGAGATATTGGATGATAGTTGGGCGAGATGTGACGGCGGCTATACAGCAGTTCTTTCGCACAGCGGTGATGGCAGGAGATTGGCAGAGGACTTTCATTACCTTGATACCGAAGCGGCAGGATGCTTCGGAGCCGGGTCATTTTCGTCCGATTAGCCTTTGTACGACCTTGTACAAGGCAACGGCGAGGATCCTTGCCGGCAGATTGAGAGATGTTCTCCCTAGGCTTATTAGTCCAGAGCAGGGGGCTTTTTTGGAGGGGCGAAGCATATCTGACAATGTGCTTATTGCCCAGGAGTTTATGTTTGATCTCGGTCGGGCTCCGATGAGGAAGAGTCTGATGGGGGTCAAGCTTGACATGGAGAGGGCCTATGATAGGGTGAGATGGGATTTCTTGCAGCAGTCCTTGCAGGAGTTCGGATTTCATGAGATATGGACCAGTTGGGTGATGGGTTGTGTTCGTGCTCCCTCCTTTGCTATCTTGGTGAACGGTACGCCGTCACGCTTCTTTATGTCCTCAGGGGGGCTGCGCCAGGGATGTCCCCTCTCTCCCCTATTATTCATTATGTGTGCAGATGCACTGTCTAGATCCCTACGGCGGGCAGTGGCCACTTAGGAGTTGGAGGTCTACAGGCCGGCGGTGGGGGCTTCTCCGATTTCCCATTTGCTCTTTGCTGATGACTGTCTACTTCTTGCCAGGTCGTCACGGCAGGTGGCTCAGGCTATTGGTCAGATTCTTCAGGATTAGGACAGCGGGTCAACCTGACCAAGTCAGCTATTATCTTTAGCCCAAAAACCAAAGTGGAGGTGAGGCGGTCTATACTGGAGACCCTAAGGGTGGGAGAGCAGGAGGGCACGATGACTTATCTGGGGGTTCCACTCTCGGGCCACAGGTTGCGGAGTAGGGACTTTACATCCATGGAGCTTAGCATCAGACGCCGATTGGAGGGGTGGCAGATGCTTACACTTTCTATGATGGGTAGGATTACTCTGGTGCGGTCAGTTCTTACTTCGATCCCTATCTTTCTACTTTCCAATGCTATCATTCCAATTAGAGTCTTGAGGTCCTTTGAGCAGCTATTCAGGAAATTTATCTGGGGGAGGAGTAGTGGCAGAGGTGGAGTCCACTTGCTGGCATGGGATGTGGTATGCCAGCCGACTAGCCATGGAGGTTTGGGGGTGCAGTCCCTGGTGGCGAGGAGGGAGGCTTTAGTGGCTAGACATGCGGCTAGATTCGTGCTTGAGCCCGAGAGCATGTGGTCTTCGCTGATGAGGGCCAAGTATGTCACCTTGGTGCCCGGGGCCCGAGCCGGTCGTCACCACTCTCCGATCTGGAGAGAGATGTGTGCTAGTGCTGGGGTCGTGCTTCCGGAGATCAGATGGACCATAGGCGACGGTCGGTCTATTGATGTGTTACAGGATAGTTGGGTGACCGAGCTACCGATCTGCTGTATGCCGACCATGGTGGATTCGACGCGATTATCAGGGTGCAGGGTGAGTGAGCTGTTGACCTTGGAGGGGGGCCGATGGAGGGAGGAGCTGATCCGTGAGGTTTTTGGGGAGCAGCTGGCGGAGTCGGTTTTATCCCTTCCTGTTCCCTTCGGGGGGTGGAGCCGACAGATTAGTTTGGATGCCGACCGGACGGTCGCGGGTTCGGGTTAGAGATCTTCTTGCCCTGATCGGTAGGGAGCCAGCCCGTCAGATTGAGGGTGGGTGGATATGGAGGATGAGGATTCACCCCCGTGTGGCGTTATTCATCTGGAAGGTGGCTTGGGGCTGCCTTCCTACGAGGAGCTTATTGGTTCGGCGTGGTATGGCGGTCTCTCAGTGCTGTGAGGAGTGTGCAGATATCGAGGAGACGATCGAGCATGTCCTTCTGCGGTGTCCTAGAGCCCGAGAGATTTGGCGGATGGCACCAGTCCTACTACCCGATTCGGTGGTGTTTGTGCAGGATTTGATTCATATGTTGAGAGTCTCCGTGCGGAGCCCCAGATTTGCTGAGGCTGGGATTGTAGTGGCATACCTGTCCTATTACATATGGCTGGACAGGAATGCCGGTCTTTTCGAGGGGAGGAGGTCGTCTCCGAGGATGGTGGTAGACAGAGCGATGCTATCTGCGAGGGAGGTTCTTGCGGCTACCGTCGGGTTTTCTTCTGGGTTAGCCAGGGACATCTGGGGTACTTGTCACGCTGTTTCAGCGCCCCGGTTTGCCCTTGTTTCTTGGGTACCCCCACTCCCTAGCTTTCTCAAGGTAAATTTCGACGGTAGTCGGTCAGCAGATGGTGTGACTGGAGGGATCGGATTTGTGATCAGGGACCATCTGGGGAGGATGATAGCAGCAGGAGGGCGGCGTACGCCGGGTCTCACAGTGGTTGGGGCTGAGTTGCAGGCGGCATGGGAGGGTATATCCTATGCATGGCATGTTCTTGGTATGGAGAGGGTATGCCTCGAGGGTGACTCTTCTGTGGTTATTGACTGGATTCGAGGAGCGGATCGTTTTGGAGATGGCCACCCCCCGGTTCGGGAGATCCGTGGGTTGGTGCGATTGATGGGTGAGGTTCAGATTGGACATGTGTTTAGGGAGGCGAACAGAGCTGCAGACTGGGTCGCCTCCTTTGTAGCCCGGCACTCCGGAAATTTTCTGTGGACGTCTGTGTCGGACGTCCATCCTTCCTTGTATCTCTTACTGTCCCGCGATATGGCTGGGTGTACTCACGTCAGAATTATATGAAATGAGTAGCCGCTTTTAACCAAAAAAAAAAAAAAAAAGAACAGCTCCCCAAAGAAAAAAAGGAAGGAACCACAAGGGATTGAAAAGTAACATCCTACATCACAAAATGTCTATATAACATACATACATATATGCATGCATGCATACACAAGCATGCACATACATATATTTGTTCGCAAACACATAGGTATTCAATAGGTATGCATACAGGTGTTATTTTGATCACATGGATGCACTATCATGTTAAATCTTCTAAAGTTATCATGTTGAATTATCTACTAAACTACTAAACATAATAGGTTCTTGCGGAATTTTTATTCGATTTTCTTTAATTCCTCTAGAGGAGTCGAGCTGGAACTCTAGCGTTAATTAGGGTTCGCAAAAAGGATGCTGCCATCGCTCAAACCCGCCATGGCGGAGCTCTCTCCAACTCCCCTCTCCCGCTCCCGCTCCCTCCCCTGTTCCTTGCTCCTCGAGTCTTTATAGGAATTCACGAATCTGGACCGTCCATCCGTTCCCTGATCGAACGGGTCGGACTGCATCGAGCTCGCACCCGGTTCGTCCTCGACCAGGCCGGTCTCCCCCACTCGGTCTGAAATGAAGGCAGTTATAACGATTTTAGTGGAGGGTCCAGCCGGCCGGCTTTAGATCGACCGGGTCGGATCGCAGCGGGATTGGATCGTCTCTTGACGCGGTGATCCTCTTCTTTTTCCCCATCTCGCTCTCTTCCGGATCTCTGGTTTCGCTCTTCTTCGACCATACTCCACGCTTTTTTATCAGGGTTTTTTCTGGATCTATTTCTTTAGGGTTTTGGATCGAGACTCGGGGCGACCATGGAAGATTTGGTAGTGGAAAAGCATGTGAAGTACATCCTCTCCGTGGAAAAGGTTCGCTGGCTTCTCTCTCTTCTCTGCTCTCGAATAAATTTGGAATCGTCATAGGAAGCTATCGGGAAAAAAAGAGGAAGAATAACAACTTTTCTGAAATATTTGATTCGATAGAAGAAAGATGATTTCGAGTCTCTAGTGTTGGAGCATCTGAGGATGAACGGCGCCTATTGGGGTCTGACCACTCTGGACCTCCTCCATAAGCTCGGAGCTGTCGATCCGGATGAGGTCGTATCATGGATGATGGAATGCTATCACCAGGATTGCGGTGAGTCATTCCCCAACTCGAGAGATTGAATTTTTAGGTCAGACATGGTGTATGTTTTTGGTAATTGTGAGTGGGTAATTGCAGGAGGGTTTGGTGGGAATATTGGTCACGATCCGCACCTTCTTTATACACTCAGTGCCGTGCAGGTTTTGGCCCTTTTTGACAGGCTTGATGTTCTTGATATCGAGAAGGTCTCGGATTGTATCCTTCGTCGTTAGGAAAGATATTATGAAGTTTAAATTTGCTTTGATGGTCAATAAGATTTCAGGCTTTTGATGTAATTCTTCAGTTGGGTAATTTTAATGAATGGTAGACTGTTTGCAACATCGGGCTCGCGTATTGCTTGTGAACCCTTTCCTATCAACTTAGGCTTCCAATTTTTATGGTATGTACGAGCTTTCCTTTGTAATTAAGAGGGGCGGCTTCAAAATCATTAATTTTATGTTGCATTTTCATGCCATTCTTGATTAGTTACTCAACATGGAGAAAATTCAATATCACTAGACCCCAGAAAATTGACATCCTTAATTACCAGCGAACTTTTGATCACTTCTAATTTCTGGTCTACAAACGATTAATGCTACAAGTCCTAGGTGTCAGAAGAACAAAGTGGATACAAAGTAGTGAAAACACTTATTACTTTTTATAGGGAAATATGGATCATGCATCTTAACATGGGAAGCCTAGCGCATGTGAGGATAATAGCTGTTAAAGTATAACATATCAAAATGCAAAACAAACTAGAGAAAGAACCTAAAATCTCAAGATAAACAGATTTCAGAGATGACAACTTTTGAAGGTGGAAAGTACAGTAGGTCCTCCTGAAACTGGAACTTTTCATATTAAACATATTCCCACTCCAATCAAATAATAATAAAAAAAACTACTAAAACCTCATTCTTTAGTCCTTGGAAAGCAGATGATTTTATCTAAAAAGCAGATACGATACTTCAACACAATTGAAAATTCAAAAAAATGAAGTTAGTCAGAGATTAAGGGATAAAAGAAACCTACCAATTACCAAACAGTGAAACCACAGTTTTGATAAGTTTTCACATCAGAGACCAACCCAGATTTCTAGCTAGAATTTTCTCCATGTTGAGTAACTAATCAAGAATGGCATGAAAATGCAACATAAAATTAATGATTTTGAAGCCGCCCCTCTTAATTACAAAGGAAAGCTCGTACATACCATAAAAATTGGAAGCCTAAGTTGATAGGAAAGGGTTCACAAGCAATACGCGAGCCCGATGTTGCAAACAGTCTACCATTCATTAAAATTACCCAACTGAAGAATTACATCAAAAGCCTGAAATCTTATTGACCATCAAAGCAAATTTAAACTTCATAATATCTTTCCTAACGACGAAGGATACAATCCGAGACCTTCTCGATATCAAGAACATCAAGCCTGTCAAAAAGGGCCAAAACCTGCACGGCACTGAGTGTATAAAAAAGGTGTGGAAATTTGAAAAATGAATAGCTCAATAAGGTGACGTCGCTTCGCTTTTTTTTATATAAAGTAGTAAGCTGATCTCCGGCTGATCCTACCGCAGCCGTCACGCCCCCGTTTTAGCATTTTTTGGGGGGAGTAGGGTAGCTCCTGTTCCAATGGAGGGACGTGTCTGGTCAACCGTTCGTTGAAATGCTCTGCGCCGCGCAATGAATCCCAATTTGTTGAATGTTACTTATTAGGTCCTGTTCTATAATCTGGCTTGATCTTGTAGTCCAAAAAATTCCGTACCATGACGTATCTGGGATAATAGTAATTAGTGAAAAAAGAATACTTGTACAAACCAGTGAAGTAACCCCATCTCCAATGGTCCAAAAATAGGAATCATTGGAATATTCTGAACCATTCATGAACATTATGATCGTGACCAATATTCCCACCAAACCCTCCTGCAATTACCCACTCACAATTACCAAAAACATACACCATGTCTGACCTAAAAATTCAATCTCTCGAGTTGGGGAATGACTCACCGCAATCCTGGTGATAGCATTCCATCATCCACGATACGACCTCATCCGGATCGACAGCTCCGAGCTTATGGAGGAGGTCCAGAGTGGTCAGACCCCAATAGGCGCCGTTCATCCTCAGATGCTCCAACACTAGAGACTCGAAATCATCTTTCTTCTATCGAATCAAATATTTCAGAAAAGTTGTTATTCTTCCTCTTTTTTTTCCGATAGCTTCCTATGACGATTCCAAATTTATTCGAGAGCAGAGAAGAGAGAGAAGCCAGCGAACCTTTTCCACGGAGAGGATGTACTTCACATGCTTTTCCGCTACCAAATCTTCCATCGTCGCCCCGAGTCTCGATCCAAAACCCTAAAGAAATAGATCCAGAAAAAACCCTGATAAAAAAGCGTGGAGTATGGTCGAAGAAGAGTGAAACCAGAGATCCGGAAGAGAGCGAGATGGGGAAAAAGAAGAGGATCACCGCGTCAAGAGACGATCCAATCCTGCTGCGATCCGACCCGGTCGATCTAAAGCCGGCCGGCTGGACCCTCCACTAAAATCGTTATAACTGCCTTCATTTCAGATCGAGTGGGGGAGACCGGCCTGGTCGAGGACGAACCGGGTGCGAGCTCGATGCAGTCCGACCCGTTCGATCAGGGAACGGATGGACGGTCCAGATTCGTGAATTCCTATAAAGACTCGAGGAGCAAGGAACAGGGGAGGGAGCGGGAGCGGGAGAGGGGAGTTGGAGAGAGCTCCGCCATGGCGGGTTTGAGCGATGGCAGCATCCTTTTTGCGAACCCTAATTAACGCTAGAGTTCCAGCTCGACTCCTCTGGAGGAATTAAAGAAAATCGAATAAACATCAAGAACCTCGTCAACAAAAGAAAATCAAAAGAGGATTCTTTTGGAAGAACCGAAACAAGAATCCAGAAAGAAACTCCTAAAATCCTAAATAATCGGTCGAGTAAGAAGGAAAGAAACGCATCAGAAGAAGGAGTTAAAAATATTTACCTTGGGGGATTCCGCAAAGGCGCCGAGATCTTCTACCGTGGGACCGATCGAAATGGAAGAGTGTTCGAACACTTTCTTTCCATAGCAGAAAAAGGAGGAGAGAAGGGCTGAGGAAGAGAGTGAGAGAGGCAAATAAAAAAAAGGGTGGAATTCGGAAAATAGATGGACGGAGAGAGTAAAAAATTCAATATCACTAGACCCAAGAAAATTGACATCCTTAATTACCAGCGAACTTTTGATCACTTCTAATTTCTGGTCTACAAACGATTAATGCTACAAGTCCTAGGTGTCAGAAGAACAAAGTGGATACAAAGTAGTGAAAACACTTATTACTTTTTATAGGGAAATATGGATCATGCATCTTAACATGGGAAGCCTAGCGCATGTGAGGATAATAGCTGTTAAAGTATAACATGTCAAAATGCAAAACAAACTAGAGAAAGAACCTAAAATCTCAAGATAAACAGATTTCAGAGATGACAACTTTTGAAGGTGGAAAGTACAGTAGGTCCTCCTGAAACTAGAACTTTTCATATTAAACATATTCCCACTTCAATCAAATAATAATAAAAAAAAACTACTAAAACCTCATTCTTTAGTCCTTGGAAAGCAGATGATTTTATCTAAAAAGCAGATACGATACTTCAACACAATTGAAAATTCAAAAAAATGAAGTTAGTCAGAGATTAAGGGACAAAAGAAACCTACCAATTACCAAACAGTGAAACCACAGTTTTGATAAGTTTTCACATCAGAGACCAACCCAGATTTCTAGCTAGAATTTTGGACACTACTGTTATTACAGTAGAATTGAGAGTTGCATGGAAAGACATCACTTATGCAAGGCTTGTTCTGAGTGCAGACTGTACTCACTTTAAATGAGGCTCGACTATGGTAATCAAGTGGATTCGAAGCCGGCATAGCGATGTTGGCGGACAGTCACTGCTCTGAAATATATACAAGCTATCCAGAGAGTGTGGCTCTTTTCCGGCCACCGACGTCTATCAGAAGGCGAACAATATTGCTGACCGAGTCGTCTCCTTTGTGACTCATCATTTTAGAGTTTTTTTAAAAGAACCAAGCATTTGTTCTTTTCTCTCTTTGCTATTTTCTTTTTTCTGATTTTATTGGATGTACTTATATATGTTTAATATGAGGCGCCGTTGTATATAAAAAAAAATTGTATGTCTTTAAAAAAAATAAAATTCTTATTATTTTAACAATAATTTGGACAATAATATTATTATGTTTCTATCCAAAATATGTATGAAGCTGCAAATAATAGCTATTATTATTCAACAATGAAATGTGAGGTCATTTGTAATAGAATAGGATTTTTTTTCCTTTTTTTGGATGATAAAATAGGCTTTGTGCAAATCTTGTTACCGGAGGTGCTCTAATCTACCTAACAAAATATTATTTTTATTTACGTAATGACGGTCGATAACGGCTGAGGGGGAAGATCCGTAATTTATATATTGATATAGTTATAATTTAATTATATCGGTGGTATCGGAAAAACCTTGGCAGGCGGTGTGACCCCGCCCACCTCGATAAAACGCGAACCAACCCCCTTAATTATATCGGTGATATTAAATTTTCTCCATGTTGAGTAACTAATCAAGAATGGCATGAAAATGCAACATAAAATTAATGATTTTGAAGCCGCCATTTCCTCCTCTCTCTCCGTCCATCCATTTTCCGAATTCCACCCTTTTTTTTTTTTTTTTTATTTGCCTCTCTCACTCTCTTCCTCAGCCCTTCTCTCCTCCTTTTTCTGCTCTGGAAAGAAAGTGTTCGAACACTCTTCCATTTCTCACAAACCATTGAAATCGATTCCGAGCCCGCACGGATTTTTCGATCGGTTCCACGGTAGAAGATCTCGGCGCCTTTGCGGAATCCCCCAAGGTAAATATCTTTAACTCCTCCTTCTGATGCGTTTCTTTCCTTCTTACTCGACCGATTCTTTAGGATTTTAGGGGTTTCTTTCTGGATTCTTATTTCGGTTCTTCCAAAAGAATCCTCTTTTGATTTTCTTTTGTTGACGAGGTTCTTGATGTTTTTGAAGGTGCTTTATTCTCTGATCTTTTCTTTTGTTGTTGCTTTTCTTTTTGGTCCGAGATTTATGGATATCAGGTTTTGACAGGGGAATTGGTGAGGTTTCTGGGATTATAGGGGCCTTTATTGGGGCGAATTAGGGTTTTTGATAAAGGGGGTTTGTTCTTGGTGGGTTGAGTGGAAGACGAGGACTTTGGACTGATGAGAATTGATAGGGGGATGCAGAGATTGTGCTGCGTGGAGGAGAGCGTGCTGGGCTGGAAGAAGTCGTTCAGTCGAGGGATTGGCACTGGGGCGCCCAAGGTCAGAACTCGTAATAAAGGGATGACTGAGGCTTGGAGGTTTTGAGTTGTCAAGCGGTGGAATAAAAGAAGTCCAAGAGAAGGAAGGCATCAGAAGGATTAAGATTTTTGGCTGAACAAGATGACTCGTATCTTTGTCCATCGAGGTTCAGCAGGTTCTTCCTCAAATGCCAATCGCCCCCCCTCTACTTCACTGCCGCCTGCTTCAGCAGCTCAGGCTGCCTCAACTGCGAAGGAGGAGGAGCGAGACAAGGAAGTCCTTCAAGAACAAGGTGTTCTAGGTGATAGCATAGAGCAATGTGGAAGTTCTGAGGATAAATCTGTAAAGAATGATGAGCTTCTGCCCGAAATTTCCCAGGGCATCCCGATTGAAAGGGGGCCTGATCAACGTGTTGATGACAGGGTAGAATCTTTAAAAGATGATGCATTGGGTTCTGCAGTTCTGGAGGAAGAATTGGGTAGGTTTCGGGTGTCTGAGCGTTCAGATCATGATGAAAGGGTGCATTCTGGTATTGGATCTTCCCGGATTGTTGCAGGAGGTTCTTACCCTCCACCTCCTCCAGTGCCTCCTCCAAAGCCATCTGCAGCAAATATGAGCCCAAGGAGAACGGGTTTGGGGTGTTCGAATAGTGCGAGGATTGGTCCTTCCAGAAGGCCATCAGCGAGGCCTGTAGTCTCAACGCGTTCATCACCATCAGGTTCTCGGCCTTCTTCTCCCAGGTCATACGGAGAAGGCGAAGGTTACAACAGTGCTGATGAACAGAGCCCTTGTTATGTGTCCTCGTATGATGATGCAGTAAGATCTGTTCCATTACAATTTGATTGTTAACTTGGTCATCTCGCTAAATTTATCAACTGCAGTATTTATTACAATGTATAATTACTTGCTATAGATTGATGTCCTGACATCCTGATCCACTATGCTCCTTGGCAGGTTGAAATCACTATTTTCCTTCTAGGAGTTATTCTGCTTTCACACACACTTGCTGAATTTCTTTGACGCTCTAGAATATTTTTCAGTTTAAACGAATTCCATGTAGTTGAAACATACAGTTTATTTATTGCTATTTGTTTGTGTGCCTTTTATCTGGGTAAGGAAAATCCAGATGATGGTGATTGGTAAAACCAAGAGATTCGGAAGAGGGAATGCAGTTTTCTATGAAACTTGATCTAAGGCAGGGCCCCTATAATGAAACATTGAACTAGTAGCTCTGACCAATTCAATCTGGCCCATAATTTTCCATAGTCATGGTTCTTAAGTATGACAATTTGGTTCAGTATACATACTAGAAAGACTTGGAACATAAACTTGACTATAAGAATTGAAATAAAAAAAAAGCGTCATCTCATCAATCTTGGTCAGCTTTATGTCTTGATGCCTTTCTGAGTTCAAGCTTCTTAAAAAATAGAAGTATCTGTGACTTCGATCTAATTTTGAATATTTAATATCTAATTATCCACTCTGTAACTGGGTCCAATTCTCACCATGCCTGTCTTGGGTTCATCTGCATATATTACTATTGAAGTTCATTTCTTATGATGGTTCTGATTTTTAGTCTATTTTCTCCAATATAGAGTTTAGGGTTGTTGTAGCTGCAATTTTCTCAACAAATATTCTTTATTTGTTTACTCCTCCACCTCTTTCTTTTGCAAATCATATTTTGCTACTTATGGTTCTAATTCTTTTCTTTCTTGCAGCCAGTAGAAGCAGATATTTGGGGACTTGCATTGTTAATGAAATCAATCAATTGTTGACATTACTCCATTTGGGTTCTTGTTATGAATTCTGATTACTGTCAAAGATGCCTTCTTATGGACAATTTCACTTTATTTGAGCTACTCCCATTAATTTCATTGAAATTGCACTATAAAGTCAATGAGACTTGGTAGAAACCCTATCTCCTTTTTCTTCAAGGATATATGATGTCAGTATGACGATTTTAATGGTCAATAATGGCTTGACTGGGCTCTGCTATCATATAATACCTTATTTTAAATTGTGCTACAAAGATTCATGATAATGTAAACCTTGTACAGCATGAAGAATGTGTTTTGTTGTTATATCCTTTTTCATATGGGTTAGAATCATGTGAAATAAGGTAGCCAAATGAAAAAGTTGTTACGACTTTTTGGCTTTTACTATAAATAGAAAGTTTATCAAAGTACATGCCTTTAGAAGATGAAATGAAAGATGAGATTCTTCTGGGGATAATAAACATAGGTTCACGCTTTGATATCTTGAGAAAACTTGATAGGGGATATATTCCTAGTTGAAGCATATTTGGGCAGTGGTGTAGAGTTGATTGAGATTCTCCATTTTTGCAAGAAACATGTGCACCTTGGAATTTTCACTCCATCTTTTGCAATTTGCAATCCTTGGTCTTAAATATGTTATTCATGTGGCTTCTGGCATGTTTGCTGAGCTTAGTTACTTAAAGGGAGAGTGAGTACAGAGTAAGTTTGGTTACCCATGCAGGGAAGTGGATCTCTCAGAAGTTATGTAATAAGGAAATGCTTAGGATATGGGTGTTAGATTGTAGGGGAGATTCTGGACCTGTGCTCTACCCTGAGTAAAATTTTCCTATACTAAAATTCTCCGTATTTTTGCCACATTTTAGCCACATGTCTAGAATGAAGAAGATAGTTATGAGGATAGTTATTCACTTTGATACAGATTGGTGTGCCTTGGATACCAGATGTGAGCATGTGAAGATAGGAAGAGGATATGATTGAAGGGAGAAGAGGTAAATGGAAATAGTTATGCAGAATCTATTCACAATGAAAAAAAGGCATAAGTAACCAGTATTTAGAGACAGTGTTTTAAGTGTAAATAGGCTTTGATGAGCTGCAAAAAAAGTGTATTACGTGTATAACATATGGTTTCCTTTTACTAGTATACCTATGGCACTACGGATCATTTCAACACATGCTTTGCAACATAACCTTTTTAATTGGTGAAGGGTGGGATACTAATTCTTTGGGGATGAGATCCTTCCAAACATATCACAGGGATGTTAAACTTTTCCTGAAATTTGACGCTATTACACTCTTGGGTGGAAGGAGGTCAAATGGGGTGTTGAAGGTTTTCCATTCTACCATCCTTTTCTAGTTGTTTGGTCTCTCTCTCTCTCTCTCTCTCCTTTGTTTTCTCTTCCTTTTTTCTGTTCAATAAAGTCTCCATTAGTTTTAAGTGATTCAGTTTAATTATTGGCTGAGATTTTCACAGGTAATCTTCTATTTGATACTAAGTTGTGGGGGATGTGTGGCAAAAATAAACTGACTGTGAAAGTGCTGGTGATAAGATGTGGAGCTGCTTCATAAGAGATAAAAGAAAGAAACTGTTCTATCTCAGATGTAAAACTATTAGTGACCCATTCCGCCATTCTTTTCTGAGTTGTTGCATGATGGAGCTCTGGCCTTTGTTCATCCATTTTTGGGCATTTTGTAGCTTTTATCTGTTGCGTTTGTCTTTTCTTGTTTCCCATCTCTGTGTTGGCTAGTTGAGGTCCAAGCTTTAGAATTTATTGGTAGGGACATGATATCATTTAACATGCGGATGTTTGATGTTTTAGCATGTAAGAAAATTATAGGTCGAAGCTTCTTCTGCAATCATTGTGAAGAGCAGATTAGTTTTGCTTAAGCAAAGGATAGCTGGATGGCCATGTGTTAGTTTTGATCTGTATTCAATTTTATTCACTCCTACTTTGCCCTTAGTTGACATCTATAGAGCTCTGGCATCTAATATATGGTTCATTTTTTTTTTCTGGTGCTTGTTCTTAGAGTGTTGTGAGGTGCTGTCCGGTATTGTCACAGCAAGGGGACCGATCAGCTAGTAGTGATGAAATTTCTACAATCTTCAGTTGCTTTTTCTTTAAATAGAAGGGATTAAATTCTATATTTAAAGCCCTTTAAGTTAAGCAAAACAGATGTTTTCTGGCCTGATTTTAGCAACAGTCCGTTGCCTTTTGATAGACAGAAGCTCTCTGAACTTTGAGTCACATTATTTGAGTTCATTGGCTGGGTTTCTCAGCTCCTTGGAAATTTGCTTTGGTTTTGAATCTGGCACCTAGCTTTATTCTAGATGTTTGTACCATTGAAAAGAAGGCTGGGATTGTGCCATTGGTTTGTAGGTTTTGCTAGACACGGGCAACATATATTTGGAATTTTGATATTGTAGTTAATGTATACATACAGCATTATCAGGCTGAGATTATCCAACAATTTATATCTATATGTCCTTTTGATAATTTATAAATGTCAGATACAAAACATGTACTTGTATTTTATCCTTTCCATCAAATGAGCTTCACTCTATATGTTTCTTACTCTTGTTATGGTTACCGAATTGATTTCCTTTTCTTGTGCTGGTGTATACTTTGGGATGTAACTGTCACATGCTTATTTTGTTTCAAGGAGCGAGAACGTCAGTTTGAACTTGAGATAAGACGAACAAAGGGATTTGAAGTTAAAAAAATGTTGGAGGATGGGAATTGTCTATTCCGTGCTGTGGCTGACCAAGTTTATGGTGATCCAGAATCGTATGATATGGCTAGGCAAATGAGCATTGATTATATGGTAAGTATTTGTACCAATCGAATGTGTTTTCTTTTGGTTGGGGAAGTGTGCATTGATTGTGGTAGATAATTGTACCAATCAAATGCTGTCTTGTGAACAGTAGTAAGCCTGCATTTTTATTAGGCATTTCAGGAATTTACTGTAGAAGTTAGTCGTTTTAGCTTTTTTTAGATATTTCCTCCTTTTAACTAGCATTATAGAGATGACCCACATGCACAAACATATACAATATGATTTGCTGTTGGCCAAATGTCATGTGACCTTGGTTTGGTAATAGTTTCCTAATTCATTTAAGCCCCAAGCAAATTGGTTTAGAATGATTTTTTTCTTGCAGTACAGTTTGCTCTAATATGAAAAGATGGGTGAGTAAGGGAAATTTACAGGAAAGATGTTCTAATAATTCCTAGATTGTTAAATCCCTTTATCATTCTTCTTCTAACTCTCTCTTATTTGTTCAGTATTGGTTCTAGCATATCTTGATGAGTGCCAACCATTTTGTTGAAAAATTTATGATAAATAATGATTAATTCTGGTTTTAGATTATATAAATTTATTTAAATAAAACCCAACTAATTTAGAAATAACAAATTGTGAGTTATGAGTTATGAGCCTGAACCAGAACCACGTGAACCAATGAGCCTGGGTAATTATTGTTTGGTATAATGCAGATTTCTTATATATAGGGAATAAGTTTATGAAAAACAAGAGGCTATGTATTTCGGTATCTAAGTTCTGACCACCAAATGACTTTATCGAGGTGTTCAAACTAAAGTTTGCCATCTCGGTACTGGATTCCGTACCGGTGCCACACTAGCACAATATCGGTATGGGGTTTTTTGGTGTACCGATATTCGGTACGTCATCCGGTACTCGGTACGCCATCTGTACCGGATACCGGTACCAAACCGGTATGATACGGTATGTCCTGTACCGCCCGGTATGTGCCGGCACAACATACCATGGTTTAAACAAATAAAGAATGGTGGTCTTTTAGATCAACAATTCTTGATCATTGTTTATATCAGATCATGGTTGCACTCTTGTTTTGTTAATGCTATTTTATTGGTGGTGGTGGATTTGTAGATGTGCAATCTGCACCTTTTCCTCATGCCATTGTTGCTATCCATGCATCAATGACGAGACAATGGAATGACAAGTGACAAAAGCTGAATGGCGGACCGACCTAAGACCTTCAATATGTGATGGATTATCTGCTCTTAATGGAAGTTTAGACTGTTAGTCACTGCCTGTATTTTGTTCTTGTGATGAGCAAGTGATGTATAGTATGTGTATGGCGCCTTGCCCTTCTAGCACTTAGCACACCATATATGGAAATAAATGCACTTAGATGTATATTTGTGGCATGATAAGATACAGTAGGATTTTTTTTCCCAACAAAACTTTGCGTCTTTAGGTTATTCTTAATTGTTTTTTAGTGCAAAATAGGTATCCTGAGTACCTAAACATTCTTCTGACTCATGCCAAAGATGGATGCTGATTATAATGGTGAACAAGTCATATATGACAAGGTACAAAGTACTACCAATATATTGCCTTAAACTAATGAAGATAAAGAAAAGAAACTTAAAAGAGATAAGGACTAAGAGAGGATAAATAAAAAAACGAAAAAGGAACCGGCCCATCTGAATGACATACTCAATGTGTATAGATTTAGTTGTGTCTGAGCATCCTAGCCATGTATCAACCTGTACCGGTTTGCATCAAGATGAAGGGCTGCAATATCCTGGGTATGCATATCTACTGTCATGTCATTTGTCGTGTACACGGTGCTATGGACTCACATGTTAATTCTCGATGACCTTTCTGTTGATGGACCAATAGTGAGATACCCCTTTTCTCTGTTTACCTTGCAATTATAATTTTGTACTTGGAAATAGCAAAACTTCTCTCACAGTGGTCCGTTAGTATTGCTTATCTGAAGATATTTACTTGTGAAAATCCCTAGCTCACAGGAACAGGCGCAGATATTTTTCATTAGGGATTCTCAGTAAAGGATCTCACCATCTTCTGTTCACGGTTTCAATAAAAAACAGCTGATGCATAGATACAGATAACCAAGTAATCTTGATTTGCAAATGTACTCTGAACGTATGATTTGTGGCTCTTGCATTTTATTTAGGTTAAGTTTGATGGCGAGCTTGTATTGAAACATTGCTTTATATTTCATCCTTTGGTTATAAAAAGCTTCTGGCCACATTATCTTTCTTTTTTTTAATAAGGCAACATTGGTGATTGGCTCAAAGTTAGGTATGGTTGTTTGTATTGAAAAGTTAAGAGTGCTTCATATTTTTATTTATTTTATTCAAGTGCAGAACAGTCTGGATTAGTAACTTCAATTCAATTTTTAGAAACTATACCTCCTCGTACATGCCATCGTCACCAGGCCCTTGCCAAATCTGTTTAGGTCTTCTGATTTGGGTCTTATAAAACACATAATGATTTACTTTTTCTCATTTAATCATATTCAGCAGTTTTTATCTGAAGTCCTACATTTTTTTACTAGATACAACACTCCTAGGTTGATCATCACTTATAGTTGGAAATAAGGTTCACTAAACCGGTACTGGAGGTTGTAACAGTTGGCGACTGGTTCGGCATGGTACGGTCTGTACCGTTCCATTCCGGATGTACCAAAAGGAGGAGAGTTGGAGAGTTGGAGAGCAAGAAGGAGAGAGAGGAAAAGAGATAGAGTCAGAGAAGGAGGGAGAGGCTGAGAGGGAGGGAGAGAGGGGGGGGGGGGGGCAGAGAGACTGAGAGTGAGAGGGCTCGAAAGCCCTCGTCGTTGAGCCGGTTTGGCCTATTTACCGAGCCAACAGGGTGAACCATCTTGGTTCCCTGTTGGTTCAGTTCGGCATGTTCCAAACTGGGCGGTTCAGAACGGTGCAGCCAACCATGGTTGGAAATGTATTTATTGGTGACTTTATAAACACTTAGAAGGGGAGAAATGGAATAAATCTCACGATTTCTGCTGAAATCTTTATGTATAGAGAATCAACATTTCTTATATTAATTATTTTAAGCTTCCTTGCATCTTATATGTTACCATTTTGACTGAAACCAATATTCTTCTTTAATTACATTTTTTTTTGAAAATTGATTTATTTGCATCAAGGTCTGGTGTTGAATCAGTTTTTCAATTTTTGCCCTATTTTCACTATTTTAGGCAGTTCTGTCTGGCAAGATTGTACTGATGTTGCATTTTATAGCTTCTGCTTTCCTTATTATTGATTGTTAATTGGTCTTAACCCTCATTTTTGACAGCCACAGTTGGGGCCAACATCATAGGCAAATAGTCGTCGAGCATAAAAAAGTGTGTGCTGTTAATGATTTGTGAATTGTAGAATCATCATGTGGAAAGAGGAAAATGATTTATTATTTAGTGTCCGTGACAGGTACTTTTGCAAATTGTAGTGAATCACAATTTTGTTTATGATTTCCCAGGAAAAAGAGAGGGATCATTTCTCTCAGTTTATAACTGAAGGATTTACATCTTACTGTAAGAGGAAAAGGCGGGACAAGGTATCTGATCTCTCTCTCTCTCTCTATACACACACACACACACACACACACACACACACACACACACACACACACACACACACACACACAAAACTGACTTGTTATTTGTAAGATGCTACTGTGCGTTTTGGATTATATATACAAAACTGACTTGTTATTTGTAAGATGCTACCGTGCGTTTTGGATTAGATTTAACATTTATGCTGCACATCACGCCTTTATGCAACCCCTATTATTCTTCCTGATACACATGTGATTTCATAAGCATAAGGTTTAGCTTAATGTGACCATGATGGCTGTAGATGAGACAGCAACCTGGTGCACCGTTAAGTTAACTAAAACTCAGACGTCACACCCAGGATGCTCTCTTTCAAGAATTGCTGAGAACAGGCATAAGTGGACCCACCACTCTGATTACAAAAGTTACAAATTGCCTAGAGATATTTGGGTAAATAAATGCACTACAAATATCTTGGACTCTGCTTGATCATCAAAGAACCATGCATCCGGCAATTTACATTGACTCTGTTTACATGTTAGCTTAACATCTCTTTTACATATATTCTCCCAGATTACCTTAAGCCATCATTGAATAAAAGACCTAAATGTCGAGGAACTAGTTTGCTCGATTATTTCTAAAACATTTTTGATACTTTGTAACAAATATACTGTCTTGATCATTCTTTTTAGTTACAACTTTATCTATTTAAATCAATCGCATAATGATACTAAAGGTCTCACAAGATGAACATCCAATAGACTCTCTAAATTATGTTTCTTTCCCTTGGGTTGTTGTTCTCTCATAAATGACTTTCTTCGGTCTTTACACTTTGTCAGGTTGCCTTGAGCAAAAAACCTGGGAGGATTACTATAATCCTCTTCTTGTAGCTAAGCATGAATTGCAACATTTCTGACGTTGCTGTTTAAGAATGGTTGGTATCTTGAATAATCTTGAGTGGAGGAAAAGGGAAGAAAGGATAGTAGGGAGAGGGAGAGATAACAAACCTTTTTTTTTTATAATTTTTACTAGTTGGAGCAGAATTGGGTTGTGCAGGTGGCTGCATGGCCCTTAGCTATCTACATCACCATAGTACATGTTGCTTAAAGAGCCATATGACTGCATATCGGAGACTCATTATGCCTCAGTTCAGTTGAGTATCATCAAAATTTTATGCAGCAGCCTAGTTTCTTGTGAGATCTTGTCCCTAGAAATTTGAGTATAATCAAGTATTCTGTTTGTTTGCATTTATTATCTTCATTCATCTGTGTAATGTCACTGATGTTACTATGATCCTCTCTCATGCATGTCAAGCTTTGCTCTTAGAACATCTTGTCTAGGCTTTCTGGGCTTCAGTTTATCCTACCACGAGCTTGTCATGAGTGCTTGCAAATTAAAATGGGAATTGAATCTGGTCCAACATTAAGGGATATCATCAGTCTCATTTAGAAATGCAAAAACATATTTGGAATTATTTTTTCATCATGCTTTTATCAATGTATTATAGGGTCTTATTGATGGAAATGTTTATATCCATAGAATTATACCTCTGAACCTTAAATGATTTACTGTCTGTTTGGGAAATTCATTGATTGACTAGCTTTTAATAGGTCTATGGAAATAATGTGGAGATCCAGGCTTTTGCCGAGATGTATAATCGTCCTATTCATATATATTCATACAGCACGGGTATGATTTTTTTTTTCGGGCTATCATTTTTGTTGCCAATCTACTGCAATATTGTTTATAATCAGCTTATAATGTTGCGGTTTTATATGCAGAACCTATTAATATCTTTCAAGGAAGCTATAGCACTGATATGCCTCCCATTCGGTTAAGTTACCATCATGGCAATCATTACAATTCACTTGTTGATCCACACCGATTATCAATTGGTGCAGGCCTTGGATTTAGCTGTCTTCGTGGGGTGAGTTCTTCCAACTTACCGTCTCTTGCTGGAGCATGACAGTCTGTCTACATTGACTCGTATTATTGTCAATGTCTATCTCAAGCTCGGTATTTTTTCCTTTTTCTACATGTCAATATAGAAATTAGTGGGGAATGGTTGTGCAAATTTTAACATTTTAGACTACAGATGATTGCTCTTAAGATCCTTCAACTGGCTAGATGGACTGATGTTTTACTTGCACTATCAGATTTTTGTCTGTTACACTTTGGCGTCTGTAATTATTTTGATGCTTGTCTTACAAATTCTGGTGCTTCTTCGCCTGATTGACCTCTTTTTTGTCCAATGTAGACGAACATTGGTAAGGACCAGGTGAAGGCTGCTATCAAAGCCCAGCAAGACCAGCAGATTAATAATGTAAGCGATATTTCTCTGAGTTTGCTTTGCTATCTATTCTTTGTTGTGCTAGCGATGTTTGTTTAGAAGCACATGTTTGACTACTTTGTATTGTTCAAAATGAATATATGGCAAGTTGCTTTTTAGGCGAAGCTTCTAAATCTTTTTGATCTAAATCTTACTATTCTCTTCAAGCTTATCTCATATCAGTTGTTCACCAAATTTCTCCATCTGCATCTAGGTATTGCTTTTAAATTACCTTATGGTGTGTTTGGATGGTCTTTCCCTATAAATGATATGACATGACTTGTGAACGTTCCAGATTTAGAATTCATTTTACTTGCAGCCGTTAACTTAATGATTAACTAGCCATTTTATTACATCATTGGTATTGAATATTTGATGCTTCTGATTCTTCCCCCCTTTTTTACCAGTCCTGATTAAATCCTTCTTTTAGTTCCTTACCATGTTCTGTTTTTGAGATAAGCGTTTACGAGTACTTTAGATCATTATGCTTGGAAATGGAGGAAACAGGATAATGGCTAGATCATAATTACTTAATTCACTAAAGCAGAAGTAAATTGTGAATTGTTACACTGACTGGTTCATAGTGCAGTTTGGTGGATTAAAAAATATTAGTGCATTAAATTCACTTGAGTCCTATATTTAGTTAGTCTCCTTGTATAGCTCCAAACTCTCCTAACAACTATATTATCCCTTAGTGCATATATCTCAAACAAATCCTAGCCAACTTATCAGCAAAATTTCATAAACCAAAATATAATAGATAATTTAAACAAAAAAAATTCTCATCCTACTCAAGGAACCAATACACTAAGGAAGAGTGGTAGCATAATTAAGAATATGAACCAGAACTGAGCGAACTGATCAGGCTCTATATATAGCCAGTCATGCCAATCATAAATCCAATGTTGTAATATGTTGACAATCCATGTATGTAGTCCATGTAACACATATGTGAGTGAGATTATAATGTTGACTGCTCTTTTTAACTTCAGCTACAATGAGATATTCTCCTCTATATCAAATGTATTACTTTTTGTTCTTTGACTGCCCTGATGGTTGATTTTTCTACTTAATGGATGTGAATAAGGCCTTCTATCATAACATGCTATATGACATCTATGTCCTGTCCTTGGAATTTTTGGCCCAGTTGTGTGGGATAATTATATATGTTGGAGTCTCTGCCATGCTATCCTCAGTATATGCAGAATAAGATGCAAGCTATTAGCTTCTCTGCTGGTGTGCTGAGGCCAATTATGATGTGCATTGAACATCATCGTAATGGTTATTTAGCTTTGAAGCTCAGCCTTTTTAACCTGGTGATCATGTTTACCATTTTATCTCCCCTTATTGTAGTAACTGCAATGCTATTTGGATAGCTGAAAATTTAGGTTGGGCGCACATCTGCAAGGCTCACGTAGCACAACTCACATATATGTTGCAGCCCATCCATCTCTTTTGGAGTCATAATATCCATGTACTTGTTTAACATGGTGATGAAAGTAATTTACAAGGACATATTCTTAAATTGTTGAATCTTGTTTTCAGAAAGTAATAGCATCTTGACATGACGTTTGTTTTGTTGAGTTGGAACTCGGTAATATATTTGATACCATCGTTGATAGCCTGACTAATTCCTCATGAACAAACACCCTAATGGCAGGCCCTTCTAGCTGAGGGGCGTTTTTACTCTGATCTGGAGCTGACTGAGAAGGAAATAGAGCGGATGGTTATGGAAGCTTCACGAGCTGAATATCTGGCTGAGGAGAAGATGAAACAACAGCTTGCTTTCAGAGAATCTTCCACGTCAGGAGCAGAACCATCATCTTCTGGAGCAAGTATGTTCTTTTTGGACCACACTTCTACCAAGTTTTCAGTTGCTTTTCAGATGCTAAATTATATATATCTTTGCTATGGTGAGTCTAAAGCGATTCTAACATTCATTTGATTGAACAGCAGCTGGGATGGGGTCATCCCAAGCAGTTTTGGAGGGTGGAAGTGAAAAGGCACCGTCATCTGACATGATCCTCACCAGCAGCATGCAGGTGGTCCTATCAATGGGTTTCGGCTATATGCAAGTTATCGAAGCTTACGGCATCTTTGGTGATGATGTGGATTCCATGATCTGCTACCTGCTGGAGATGGGAGGTACTGGTGCGTTACCTGGTGGTAGCAATCGACGCAAAGGAAAAGCAGCAGAGTGAACCTTGGACCAGAGAGAAATGTTTAGATAACATTAATAAAGTTAAACATGTAAAAAAGCATTGCTTTCTTAGGGTGATAATGTTCCGATACTCAACAAAATGAGTTCAATAAATGCTAACCTGGACTTTCAGATGCCTATGATGTTCCTCGCTTTGGGTTTGCATGATCATCATTCAACGAACGTGCCTTAGGGCTCAAAAGGTTCAGCCCTTGCTTTAATTATATCTTTTCAATAAAACGAAGCAAGCTATTTATGGATAGCAGAACAACTGCTTGAATAGAGAGTTAGGGTGAAACAAGATTTTCCAGGGAGCAAAGATGGTGTTCAATGAAGTTGGTTCTTTCTTATTGCAAGCCTCATCCTTTGTTTCTGAGCAAAATCTTATATTGATCTGTGAGGAACTTGTATCATCTGATTAAAGCTTTTGTTGTCTGTCGGATCAGTTTTGGATGGTGTTCTTGGTAGCGTATTTTATTTTGAATCGCTTTCTTGTCGCACGCTGCCTCAAAACTCCCTCCTTCCACTTTGGTATTCGCAGGCTGTTAAAATTATCAATAGGATTTTGTGGTAGTTCAAATTTGGGCATCCAAGCAGCTCAGCTACCATACTTCGCGCATCACAGGGACATTGGCTCGACTGTGCGACTGTCGAAGAGGACAACCATTCGCCACTATGGTTCTTGCCGCCTGTCTCTCTCTGATGTCGGGCCCAGCTACTCGCCATGATGGGAGTTGCAACCTGGTCCTCTGGGTTCCCGGGTGTCTTTCAATCTTTTCACGAGTGCCGACACGAGCTCTGCCTTTTGGCGAGATGAAACTGTTTTGATCGTCCTTCAAGCAGGCCTGTATCTCAATTATTTATCTTTTCTAATTCCTGTAATATTTTAGGAAAGTGAGAAAGGGCCTCAATAGATGCAAGGGCGTCAATCGGTTGAGTTGGTAAGTATATCGACATGGATACAAGGGAGGAAAGGAAGGGGGAGTGGGGATCTCTACTGATATTTTAGCCTCCTAAACAAGGCAACTGCAAATTTATCAAGAAAACCAAGGCAACTACATATTTTATTACTCTGGTTGCAGCAATGTTCATCCCAGTGTGGTGGAAGGTCAGGCTATTTCAGCATGCCGTTTTTGTTTTTTTGGTTGCACTGGACGATTGATACAAATCTAATATAAATATATTTAAAAAAAAATCAAAATATAACGAGTCACAGAGTGTCCTAGGTAGTCCTCTACCAGTTTAGAGAATTCTTTCGAAGTGATTAGCCACAAAAGAAGCCACTCAGTTCGCAGCTCCATTAGTCTCTTTGAAGACGTGCTTGGTCCGAAAGGTAATGTCACCGCCTCCACCTCATACTGGAGATTCCTGCGTGTTGTGGGGGGGGGGGGGTGCACCCGAATTTAGTCCCACATCGGCTGGTAGCGGAAAGGTTCTGTGCCTTAAATGGGGGGTGGAAATCCTTTCCTCTCGAGGGCCCTTTTGTGGGACAAAACCGTGAGGGCACCAGTCTCCCCCCGTCTGCGCTGGACGCGCGGGCCGGAGCGCCCAAAGCGGACAATACCTCGGGAGGAACGCAGTCCTCTTTCTCTGCTAGCTTAATGTGGGCTAACTGTTGCGTGAGGCTCCGGTCAAAGCGTCCGTCCCCGCAACAGATTGGCGCTAGAGGAAGGGCCGCGCCCCTTGCCGCAGACTACCCCCTAGGACTGGGAGGCGCCACAGGAACCTTCCCGCTAGGGGGGCTATGTTGTGGGGGGGTGCACCCGAATTTAGTCCCACATCGGCTAGTAGCGGAAAGGTTCTGTGCCTTAAATGGGGGGTGGAAATCCTTTCCTCTCGAGGGCCCTTTTGTGGGACAAAACCGTGAGGGCACCAGTCTCCCCCCGTCTGCGCTGGACGCGCGGGCCGGAGCGCCCAAAGCGGACAATACCTCGGGAGGAACGCAGTCCTCCTTCTCTGCTAGCTTAATGTGGGCTAACTGTTGCGTGAGGCTCCGGCCAAAGCGTCCGTCCCCGCAACACTGCGTATCGCCACATCCCAAGCCACCCATCCCACTGGAATCCAACAGCCAAAGCTCTGGATAACAACCGCCACTACTCGCAAGCCTTCCTCGAAGCTTCGGTCGGATCCTCTGGTAGTTCAAGGACTACCGTAAAGCGCCGCCGCAGGTTCTCTACCTCCTCCTTTAAAATCCGATGAGGCAACCACCCCCGGCTTTACACGGCTCCCCTTCTTCTTGCCCGGCAATGGAGTCCTCGGCTTCACCGTTAGTATGGCTTCAGGTGGGCGGCGCAAAACCACTTGGACGGCATGGTCGAGATATTGCCATTGCGACTTTATAAAGATTTCACCCGAAACTGTTTCGGACCATCATAACAATATAACATTATGCAAGAATAACTACAATGCAAGTAAGACAAACAAATAGCCTGAATAAATAACCTCTCACAAGTCCAGAGAGCCATGCAAAAACTTTTACCTCTCTCTCCCTTTCTCTCTCTCTCTCTCTCTATATATCTATATATATATATATATTTGCGCGTGTGAAAGTAAGGAGATCTCAGGTCATGCCTAAGTAACTCGGCTACAGCAGTGCAGGTACACGTGCAGAGGTGGGTACCGCTCGGTCGGGCATGGCATCGTCTTTCATGTTTTCCTTTCCCTATTTCTCCCCGGCCTCATCTCTCTAGCTCGCCGGCGAGCACTCGAAGCTCTCCCCTCCCTCCCCCTTGCCCAGTTTCTTTTTTTTCCCCCCTCGAAGGCGATCTCTTATTAAGCTCCTCCTCGTCCTCTGCTCGTTGGGGTTAGGGTTCTTTATTTGGGCCTGCCAAAAATTAAAAAAAAAGAATGTCGCAGAGCGGGAAGTTGATGCCGAATTTAGATCAGCAGAGCACCAAGGTCCTCAATCTCACCGTCCTCCAGCGGATCGATCCTTTCGTCGAGGAGATCCTCATGACCGCGGCCCACGTCACCTTCTACGAATTCAACATTGAGCTCAATCAATGGGTATGCCTGAATCTTTTTGATCCCTTTTGCCCCTTCCCGTCCTTCCTTCCTCTGATAGGGTCGCCGCTTCTCTCGCAGAGCCGCAAGGATGTCGAGGGATCGCTCTTTGTTGTCAAGAGGTGATCGTTAGGATCTCTCCCTCCCACTTGGATATCCGATTTGATTGATATTCTCGAAATCCTTCGTGGTCGCTTGGTTAGAAAGAAGGAATTTGAACCTTGATCCTTTTATAGATTGATGATTCGTTTGAGTTTGTCTGACATTCTTTATTTTGTTCCGCCTCTCTTACAACCGTTTCGTTGGTTTCCGATACTTGGTATGGGGTCTTTACTTCTGACATGGTGATATCGTACCAGTTTGGGCACCACCTTGCGGAGATTTTTTTTTTTTTTTTTTTGTGCATTCTGCAATTTTATTTAAAAACTGCATGGCGTTATTTGCTCTGTTGCCAGATTTATAATGTCAAAAAAAGGTCGTAATAATTGCATTCTTGCAGAAATACACAGCCCAGATTTCAGTTCATTGTCATGAACCGGCGCAACACAGGTACAGAATTAGCCCTCTCTCGCTCTCTTGTAAGAATTAGTATTAATCTATGCTTTAGCAATTCTACTGCACAATGTCTCGTTGAGATGAAATTATAGTGGCAAATGGCATAGTACGGGAAAGCTAAATATGCGGAAACATAGGGCCGCAGTGGAAGCAATCACACCTAAAGCAGATTTTCATATTTATTTTTTTTTCTTTTCAGTGGGCTGCATCTCTGTCCTTTCTGCTGCAGATCAAATCAAATCTAAAATGATAAGAGTGATCTTGTTTCCAGGAACTTTGCTATGACATGAAATTTTAATTAGTCTTCTTTGCATCCAGATGCTTTAAAATATAATGTAATTAAATTTGGTGCTACTATCTGATATCTTCCATTTTCATACCGACTGGTATAAGCTGAGGAGATTGGGTCCTATTATGTTGGTTGATAGCTATCCTCGTATCCCTACTCTCTTTTTTTGTGGAGCCTTTTTGTTTTAACTATTATTCTGCTGTCAATTTTGTCATGGTGGAGGGCTCTGGCTTGGTTTTTCTTGTTGGCATCCTAGTGTACACCCTGATCACTATCTTGATCTCTCCATCCGGGGGTAAATTGTTAATCCACTACAGTACGTGGCAATTGCAAAAGCTTTTGTTGCAATATTATCCAGAATTATAGCATTGACGGAGTGATTGGTTGGATCCTTATCAATTATTTCCACATACATACCTGCTCTGGAAACTCTGTGGAAAGTCAAGCCTGGACCCACTTCCTAAGAACACCTGCACCATTACCCATACAACCATACTGGCTCCCACACCCATTCCCAGCTTTTGGCAAGTTAGTTTCCGCTGATTGCCCTCCCAGGACCTTGTGATGTCTTTTGTTTGCTGACACATTGCAGGATATAAGAATTACATCATGGGTCATAGGAAACTTAAGGCAATATTAAGTGATTTTCAAGCTAATGATTGATATTTGTTGAGAAGTTTCTGCATTATTCTGTAATGAAGACTAAGAGACTGCGGTAAACCAACATCCATATGCATACATTCCACTGAATCTTTAATATATTAAAATTTTGATTAATTGAATTTTCATGCTTTGTTTCTCAACGGATATCTATTTCCAGTAATCACTCTATCAAACTTTAAGACAGCTGACAGATATTTAAGGGATGAAAATTGGAATCTTATACAATCATACCAGCTTGCATAATGCTATTACTAGCACAAATGCTTAAAAAATATCAAAATATTACAGTAGGAATGCTTTTGACTGTTACATAATAATACAAGTGCTAGTCACTTTTCCTTGATGGTTCCACGAGTTGCCGCAAATTGTCGAACCGCTCTTATTTTTACTAGAAAGTAAGAGCCTATGCCACATAGTGTCTTTTAGTTTGGATTAGCTCTTCTAATCAGATTGGTATTTGGTTCTGTAATTTCATTTCTTTAATTGTCACTTCCATATATTTCCATTCGACGTCCTTTAGACTTTAAAAATTCTTCCAGTTTGGTATGAAGATTGATTCTGAATCTATATATACCGCATGCGAATATAATTTGACGTTAGATTTTTGATCTGGTACATGGTGAATATTCTCCTTATCTAATGGGGATACATTTGTACACATGTATTTAAAGTAGCCTTCTATTCTATGAACAGATAATCTGGTAGAGGATCTCTTGGGAGATTTTGAATATGAAGTCCAAGTTCCATATTTGTTGTATCGGAATGCAGCTCAGGAAGTTAATGGTATATGGTTCTACAATGCACATGACTGTGAAGCTGCTGCAAATCTTTTTGGCAGGTTTGGGAGTTAACTTTCCATTTCTTTGCATCCTGCAACTTTAAGAACTCTTTAAGAATATCAAATAAAATGTTAACTTTAGTGTTACTTATGTCGCTAATAGATGGGGTTGAAAGATAAAACATCTTCCTGATGACTTGTTATGTTTCTATTTGTGCTTATAATGGTATTTAGAATACAATAACCATGGCCAGAAAGCCTTATTCCATACTTGATCAGGATCTGTAATGTTTTTTCGTCCGGTAAAGGACAACATCTTCTTTCATCTCTAGTCTTTCCAAATATGTTTATCTTACTCCCTCTTTCCCTGCAATCAAAGTCTACTTTCTTGTGGCATCTTAGGTGGTTCTTTGCCCCCTTTACCTCTTATAGGTGCAACCCCCAAGCTTCCACAGATGTGCTCATTATGAATTCTTTATTTATTTCGCTGTAGATCAACCTTGTAATCCCTGGATCCAGCATCTTAAATGGTGAAACCTTCTTCTTATGCCTTAACATTTTGTATTTTGACAACGTCAACATTTTGTGTCTTGACAAAGTCAACTTTAACAACTTTGTCAGTGATTTTGCTAAAACTTACTAGCTTGTGGTATCACACAGAACTTCATAACCATTGTCACATAGTTGATTATTTCAATTTTCTTTTATGCGTTTTCTGCTCTCACATCTAACCCACCAAAATCGAAATTCTCTTGAATAATTATGTTGGTCGGATAGGGACATGGAATTCAAGTGCTCAACTATCCCAGATAATTCAACATGATAACTTTAGAAGATTTAACATGATAGTGCATCCATGTGATCAAAATAACACCTGTATGCATACCTATTGAATACCTATGTGTTTGCGAACAAATATATGTATGTGCATGCTTGTGTATGCATGCATGCATATATGTATGTATGTTATATAGACATTTTGTGATGTAGGACGTTACTTTTCAATCCCTTGTGGTTCCTTCCTTTTTTTCTTTGGGGAGCTGTTCTTTTGAATTTGCACGGGATTGCTGTTTCATGGTTTTTGTTGCTTCGGTCATCGACGGCGCCTTGCAGAAGCTGTATGTGTGTAAAAAGGGGGGTTGGGATTGGGGACAGATCTGTGGGTTTACTCTTAACAACCTGATGTATGTTGCCTTTATTAGTTACACTGATGAGCATTATGCATGACAAATTTTATTTTTGCATTAATATCATGTACACAAAAATGGTATGATCCATGATATTAAATCTTGTCCTGAGATCTCATTGTTTTTTATTGTGTGAGCTCGGGAAGTTTATATAGATGCTTTAAATTGATATGATGTTACATGATATGCCTAAAATTAAATTGATCTTTGTTGACCAGGATACTGAATGCATACTCCAAAGTCCCTCAAAAGCCTAAAGCTTCAACCAAAAGGTGGTATACAACTTTCTTTAACTCAAGCATCAACTCTGATGTGCTATCTCCTTCCTCTGCATCCTAGTGTTGTAACATGTTAAGTTGGAACTACAGCTTTTGAAAATTCATGTTATATTCAGCCAATTCCCTTTTAGTTGTTTCTTTAGTCTATGTATAAGCATTAAACGCTTGTCAGCCCTAGGATATCTTCTCAGCATACTTGGTACGGATGCTAATGTGCTGGCTAACGAGACTTCTTCCCATTGTTTGGTCAAGTTGTCAGGCCAGTCTTGGTGAATTTTAGATATCGTTCACCCAGCCCAGCCTTCATCCCAAATACCTGTGTTCTTGTTCGAGCAGGAAAAAAAAATCCTAATAGCTAACACTTAATTTAAACAATCTGCATACTTTTTGCTGTTTAACAGTGTATCTGTAGGCTACAGTTTTACAAATACTTTAACATACATACATACATTAGACATGGACCAATTTTCATTCATTCACGTAGGCGCAAAAGAAGATGTGCAAATTGGCCTCGTTGAACTTGTACTCCTTAATAGAAGAACAACTAGGGAACCTTTGCAATGATTTCTTTCCTGAAAGAAGAATTGGAATATTTTGATAAGCCATTGTTGGGGCTGAAACATAAACATTTTGGTAAGTAGTTGCATGTTTTAATGTATAGTCACTAGTTAATCGAAATGGAAAAGAAGTGAGGAATTTTAATTTTGATTGGATATAAACAGAATCACATACAGTTGTTCATTTGGTGCAGTTCTTGAACAAAAAATCTTTATAATGAAAGATCGCTGTTTTTTAATGCAATTAATTGAAATTTTTGTGGAATTCCTACAAGTGATTGTGATTGTGACATGTTCTTGTTCTTTTTTTTGGAATTTTGCATATGCAACAAGTATATCAGCTTTCTGTTGTAGAAGGATACTTTATGATTGCAAAGAGAATTGTTTTTGGCCACTGGCAGAGGGTTTTTCCAGGACTAGATCAAACTGGTCAGCATAATCACTGAGAAGTTGAAACAAATGTCATCTTTTGCTAGTATATCTGGAAGGCAAGATTTTCTACTATATCTTGAGACCAGTAGAGAGTACTGAGACCAGTACTGGCGATAAGTTTTCTTATTGGGATTCTGTGTCATTGCTTGGGACCAATACTGGTGATTCTGTGACATTGCTTAATCATGTATATCAAGATCTTGGTGTCACCACAATGGTGGTGGGATTCCTTGACTCAATTATATATGAATATTACGAGTAGTTCCTAGACAGCTTGTGGAACAAGATCATCTGTACTCTCTACTTTGACTTGTTTTCTGATACTGCATTCTATTGATATTTTCAACCACTTCCTGAAAAATAAGTCTTTCTCTTAATATTCTATTCTAGTTCTTTCTTAACAGTTCTTTCTACTGAGATTTTATTTTTTTATCCAATATGGCAATAATATTATAGTGTTAACATGATGCATGTTTAGCATTTAGCTTGTTTATATTCGTCTAATAAATAGTGGCTTCTTTTGGTGGATCTGATCCCAAATTGTATTTTGATATGGTGCAATGCTTTTTCTCTGAACTGCATACTGCTTTGTTGCATATATAATTGTTCCAAGAAGTTTTTTTGGAATTCTAAATTCCTTGCTGCAATCCCTCTGTCTATAATTGTTAAATATCTAAAGCAATACTTTCCATTATGTGTATGACTTCCTGAATAAATTTGTGACTGTTTAATTCTTCTTTCCCACATTTGCAGCAGTGAGTTTGAGGAGTTGGAAGCTGTTCCAACATCAGCTGTTGTGGAAGGTCCTCTGGAGCCACCACCAACATCTTCTGCAGCTGCTGCTGTTCCTGATGTTTCTGATGATTCGTTTGTGAACTTCTTCAGTGTATGTTCTTTTGCTGACCGTAAACTTGAACCTTGCCATTATTATTGAACTTGTTGCTTTAAACCTTGTCTAGCATGCCTGGCTATGTTACCTTGCATGAAAGGGAAAGTCCTATAAATTTGACTTGGCCTCAGTCGTTTCACATGATGATGTGTTCCTGAGACTGGGTAGTCCTGGTGGCATCTGGACAAAGCTTTCAAGGTTTTTTGCGCTTGCATGACTATGTAACATTATTATTATTTCCTTGAAAAGTAGTACCTGAACTTGAGTCTCAACTAGTTGCTTTCTTGCCGGAGACTTGTTCCCTTCCCTTTCTCGGAAGATGCATCCACTTTGCTGCATATACCATAAAACTAGGGAAAAAATGTTGGGCATTCATTTACAGGTCAAGCTGTTCTTGCACCTCTCTGACTGGAAATTTTCACGGTTTGCAGACAGCTACAAATATTGGAAATATATCAAGTTCAACAGTTACTGGACAACAACAGCAATCTTCTGCAGCAATTCCTTCATCTTCCCATGCACCTAATGTCATTCCATCTCCCGCGCCAACCCTGCAGTCTGCCCTTTCTCTGCCAACTTCAACCCCTCCTCTAATGCCACTCCTTGATGTTCATGAATCTAGCAGCAATATTAATCGTGCAACAAATCTGGTCAAACCTTCATTTTTTGCACCTGCCCCCTCATCTTCTTCATTAATGATGCCACCATTAGCATCTTCTATGCCCACCGCTCCCCCACTTCATCCTTCTCTAACCATGCAGCGTCCGTATGGCACTCCATTGCTTCAACCATTTCCCCCACCTACTCCACCTCCATCTCTTACTCCTACCCCTAACTATGGTTCAGTTATTACAAGAGACAAAGTCCGGGATGCGCTGCTGAAGCTTGTGCAGGTATGCCCATCTGCTCTTTGCTATCGCTAACAGAACGTATTTACTGCTGACATAGCTTGTTCCCATGCTAAATTCAGTGAATATATAACATATGGAATCATGACTCATCAGTTTGTTAAATTCTTTGGTGACAAGATAGCTGCAGATCCATAATTATGGATATTAAATTTTTGTCCCATATTAAAAATAATTTGAGGGAATTAACAAAAGTAGATCCATACTTGATATTGCAGTTGGGAAAAACAATATGAACTAGAAAAAGGAGCAGTTCCACACTTCAACCTTTTCCTTTGGCAGCTAAGAGATGTCAATTTAAGGACTATAATTGGATTTGAAAATTCAGAGGAATTGCTCCCATCTTTTGTGCTGTTCTTTCCTGTTGATTTACATTGTTGTCATCACTGTTAATGAAAGCTTATGTTCAAATTCTATGTCGTGTTATTGACAAATATTAACACATCTGAGACTATAAATTGTGAATGACCTTGATTTAATCTGTTAAAGGATTTAACCTTTTTTCTGATTATCAGTCTCAGTATATAGAGAATTGGTGGTAAATAGCATAAATCAGCTTGATGTTTACATTTCTCAACAACACTTGATTCAATCTGATTCTCCTCTATGATAATTTTATGAACATCTGTGATATGATGGGACATTTGTTGGAATTCCTAAAATAACTGAAGCAAATTTGTTGCAATTCTTCTTTTTCCTTTAGATGTCTGGATAAGAATATTTTCTTCAGTCTTGGTTTGACTCAGTACTCATCTCAAATTTTCATGTCTTCCCCAATTTAACTACTTACACTTGGCTTTTCCTTCTCTGAATTCTCTGTTGTCTCTAATGTCACTCGATCCATTCCGTAAACAACTTTTTTTTCATCTCTGTTTGGGTGGTAATTTCATTTAATTTATTAGCCGGCACATTACTGCTTAGATTATGCATCAGCATGATAGCTTTTATGAGTTTTTCTGCACTAAAGCTTTCTGTGTTACTTTGTGACAGAATAACCAATTTATTGATATGGTGTACCGGGAGATGCTGAATGCACATCATTCATAAGACTGAAGAGTGGGTTTTAAGAGTTGTGCCTGCTTTTGGTTACGCGTGGTTTCTTCATATCCTGTGCTTGTAGGATGCTCGCTTATATGGCTTTTGTAAGTTTTTTCTGTACTCATCGGAGCCTCCATTTTATACAATTTTTTTTTTTTTATACAAATACCAGTAGTGACATTATACAGATGTTCATTTTGGGGCTTGTGATCTGAGTATTTTTCATTATTTCAACACCTGATTGTGGAGCATATAAAAAATTGAAAAATAACAGGTGTTATGGGCTGCTCATCTCAATAACCTCTCAGGTTTTAAAAAAGCTAACATTAGCTCATTAATAAGGACTGCTCTTTGCACAAATCTGGGGGGTTGTTTAGCCCTGTCATGTGACTAGCAGGATTAACTACTACATTTCAGGCATGGCTTGTCGCTAGCAACCATTAAACTTGGTGTAACTTGGCCTAAAATATCATTTTTCCTGCAAAGGCAGCTGTGAATGAAGCTTTTCTGCTGAATTATATTGTGGGTTCCTTTGAAAGGCATTTGAAGCATGAAATATCCTGTCAGACCTGCAAATGTATTTTCCTTTGTTTAATAATAGCTCCATTTAAGTCGTTGAGGCTGATTAGAATCGTATGAATGTATCAAGGATTCAAATCTCGATGGCTGGCCAGTAAGGGACAATTCTCAGTATGGGCACAATACAGGGTTGATGTCTCGATACAAATGAGCCCCCACCCCCCAAGAAAACTGCCGAGCCATATGAGACATTGGGATGGTATGAATCCAGATGCCTCGATATGGATGGTTACAGTTCACTTGCCATCAGCAAGTAATAGCTTCTCTCATAATGGCTCATGGCTGGTACAGGACCAGTGATGTACTCACGACATTTCAATCGGTGGAGTGCATTCAAGATAAAGAAAACTCCTTCAAACGAAATCCCTCGGCCCTGCTCTGCCTGATACCGAGGAATAAAGTTCTAAACACTACTAGCTGCAGGCTGGTTAGCATCCTACTGCTAGCATCTGCAGGCATCACCATAGAACCGCTTAGGTGTTTCTGAGATTGGAAGAAGTGAATGGCATGACGATCATTGGGGGATGATCTTTTCCTGCAGCAGAACAATTTTGGAAAATAAAAAGAAGAATCGTACAAATCTTGATCTCATGAACTTTGGTGCGCTAGCCCCCAGGCAGAAACAACAGCAGCGCCTTCTTCTGAAAAACAGAATGGAGAGATCTAATTTTCCTCAACTTGCCAAACAAAAATATGGCATGTGTTAATATTAAATCCACCCCCACTTACTGTAAAATTATTCCATGTAAACAAACATGACTGATTCGTATCAGAACTGGGCTAACATTAAAGAATTTGGAACCAGTGTTAGGAAATTGGTACAGTGAACTCTTCATCAAATTTAGAACAATCACTTTGGTCGAACCTGTTTGAGAACAGAACCCATGTACCATGACGGTGATTTTAATTCTTTTCCATCACATGGTTTCCCCCAATCACTAAATAGGGCTTGGGCTCAGCTTGCCAGCAGTGAAGGGGCTCTCTGTTTTCCAAAGAAAATTCGATTCACAACATCAACAGGTAAGGCATAAGCAGGATCTAGTGACTTTAATCCTGGATATTCCATCAGTGAAAGTCCTGTTTATCAAACAAAAGAAGCCTTCGGTCATCCACAAGCCTCTGACACTAGAACAGAATATATTGCAATGCACTTTGAGAAAAAGGTACTAATTCAGGGGAGCAGATGAACATTTATAACATGGATTGAGGAACACAAATGGAGAAGCTGATTAGCACCTGCTACTCCAAAGTAGGTATGAAAAACATCAACAGCATTATCTGGCCTATCTGAAATTCCTCCATTCTCCCTGTCCTGCATTATGATAATAATAACACGCTTCAATGACAAATACAAGAAATCAAAAGCAACTGCACGCTGCAGAGACGATTGTGGAACATGAATTCTAACCTGGCAGTTTAGGATGAACCTAGTGAGTTTATCCTTGTCAATCCAGTGCACCCTATCAATCATTATCAGGCTGGACAGCACCCACCAAGAGTAGCAGACCTGATATAATTTTGATGACATTGTCAATGAGGAATTATTCAAAAACATCTCTAAATCAAGTTAAAAATAAAATAAAATGTTCAGGAAAAGTCCAACATCAGTAAGCTTCTCAGGGCGGCCATTTAACCCTCCATCTTTACATTGCCGCTCACATAGCCACCAGCCAAGAAGATCTCTGTCAACATGGTGCAGAGAACCTGTGATTGCAAGGGCTCCCACACAACAGAAGACTGCAGTAATGGTTGTTTATCAAGTATGTTCAATCAAACTCAAAGTTGTGAAGGGAAAAACAAGACAAAATAACAAAAGTATTGCCATTAAGACAGTAGAGAAAATAACATATGATTAGCAGCTAAGACAAAACTGAGAATATCTTAAATCATTTCAATGTTCAGTAAGCCTTGATAAATGACCAAGAAATGACTGAATTATTAGTAGGGATATGCACCATAGTTCATAAAGGCAACTGTGACACATTGTCTGCCTTTTTCTTTCCTGAGAAGAGCTGTGATACAATGTAATGGAAACTGACTCAATAATATCATAAAACATACTCTGCCCAGCATGCGACTCCCCTCCAGGTATAGATCCAAATCCACCATCCAAATTTTTGCAGCTCACAATGTAATTCACAGCCTTTTCCACATCAATTTTATCTAGACGATGCAATATCGAGAGACAGCAAATTGCACAATAAGAGAACCTACAGGGGAACTTGTTGCACTAAGGACTCTTGTATATGCCATTGCAATAAAATAGCAAATAGGTTTTTTGCTTAAGAAATAGAGACTTATACCTTGTGTCAGTTTCACCCCATATATCACCAGAAAAGGATCCATCTCCATTCTGCAGCCCAGCAACATCTAACTTATAGATCAAGTGAAACAAGACATAGACTCGGGCCTTTTAGATCCATTACCAATAAAAACGTCGATTTACATGCAATGCTAGCTCAAGATGGTTGAAAATTCATGCAGAAATTCCTAAATCTGGAAAGCAATCTCACAAAAAATGCTGTGTTTGATCATAATACCAAGTTTTGATCCTCAGAGAGATGAAACTATTTTCATCAAATGAAGTGTTGGGACAAGCAATATAGCAAACACTGTTAATATTGCAAGGTAAACATTATAGGACACTACTTGTGTTGACAATTTGTGGAACTCAATTAAGGTTTGAGCCTTTGATTTATGCCACTACAAAAGCATACAGGGAGACGCTGATTTAGGTTGATCAAGGGACTACTATAACATAAGAATGTATGCCCATTAGTTGCATCAACAATCGAAACAGACATCCAGGTTTCTTAGCTTTGTAAGATTTGAAACATGAATGTCACTTTGAAGCAATCCTATATTCTGATGAGATATCTAAACTCTGAAATATATTAAAGAAAAACATCAAAATTCTTTCAACCAACTTAACATCATCATATTCTTATAGCCAACCAAAAATTGGATGGATTCATCTACTTCCCACTAACATGCACTCCATCTTAACAACAATGCCATCAACTTTAGAAGAATATGGTTGTACATCTGACCCTTGATCATAGAAACATCAAGAAACAACAACAACAACCACAACCACAGCAACAACAGAAAAGATGCACATAAAGTTTCAATTGCACAATTGCCACCTGTGAATCACTCTCTGCATTTTGTCTCATCTTGAGTTTGTGGGAAACAGTATCAAGGTGAGACTTGAGTTTAAATGCTATTGGTGGATCCCAGCTTATGCTTTGACTTGTCATGTCTACTTCTAAAATCAGCTTCTATAAGTTTTATTTTGAAGTGTTTTCCTCAAGTTAAGCCACAAAAAATTCAATATCACTAGACCCAAGAAAATTGACATCCTTAATTACCAGCGAACTTTTGATCACTTCTAATTTCTGGTCTACAAACGATTAATGCTACAAGTCCTAGGTGTCAGAAGAACAAAGTGGATACAAAGTAGTGAAAACACTTATTACTTTTTATAGGAAAATATGGATCATGCATCTTAACATGGGAAGCCTAGCGCATGTGAGGATAATAGCTGTTAAAGTATAACATGTCAAAATGCAAAACAAACTAGAGAAAGAACCTAAAATCTCAATATAAACAGATTTCAGAGATGACAACTTTTGAAGGTGGAAAGTACAGTAGGTCCTCCTGAAACTAGAACTTTTCATATTAAACATATTCCCACTCCAATCAAATAATAATAAAAAAAAACTACTAAAACCTCATTCTTTAGTCCTTGGAAAGCAGATGATTTTATCTAAAAAGCAGATACGATACTTCAACACAATTGAAAATTCAAAAAAATGAAGTTAGTCAGAGATTAAGGGATAAAAGAAACCTACCAATTACCAAACAGTGAAACCACAGTTTTGATAAGTTTTCACATCATAGACCAACCCAGATTTCTAGCTAGAATTTTCTCCATGTTGAGTAACTAATCAAGAATGGCATGAAAATGCAACATAAAATTAATGATTTTGAAGCCGCCCCTCTTAATTACAAAGGAAAGCTCGTACATACCATAAAAATTGGAAGCCTAAGTTGATAGGAAAGGGTTCACAAGCAATACGCGAGCCCGATGTTGCAAACAGTCTACCATTCATTAAAATTACCCAACTGAAGAATTACATCAAAAGCCTGAAATCTTATTGACCATCAAAGCAAATTTAAACTTCATAATATCTTTCCTAACGACGAAGGATACAATCCGAGACCTTCTCGATATCAAGAACATCAAGCCTGTCAAAAAGGGCCAAAACCTGCACGGCACTGAGTGTATAAAGAAGGTGCGGATCGTGACCAATATTCCCACCAAACCCTCCTGCAATTACCCCCTCACAATTACCAAAAACATACACCATGTCTGACCTAAAAATTCAATCTCTCGAGTTGGGGAATGACTCACTGCAATCCTGGTGATAGCATTCCATCATCCACGATATGACCTCATCCGGATCGACAGCTCCGAGCTTATGGAGGAGATCCAGAGTGGTCAGACCCCAATAGGCGCCGTTCATCCTCAGATGCTCCAACACTAGAGACTCGAAATCATCTTTCTTCTATCGAATCAAATATTTCAGAAAAGTTGTTATTCTTCCTCTTTTTTTTCCGATAGCTTCCTATGACGATTCCAAATTTATTCGAGAGCAGAGAAGAGAGAGAAGCCAGCGAACCTTTTCCACGGAGAGGATGTACTTCACATGCTTTTCCGCTACCAAATCTTCCATCGTCGCCCCGAGTCTCGATCCAAAACCCTAAAGAAATAGATCCAGAAAAAACCCTGATAAAAAAGCGTGGAGTATGGTCGAAGAAGAGCGAAACCAGAGATCCGGAAGAGAGCGAGATGGGGAAAAAGAAGAGGATCACCGCGTCAAGAGACGATCCAATCCCGCTGCGATCCGACCCGGTCGATCTAAAGCCGGCCGGCTGGACCCTCCACTAAAATCGTTATAACTGCCTTCATTTCAGACCGAGTGGGGGAGACCGGCCTGGTCGAGGACGAACCGGGTGCGAGCTCGATGCAGTCCGACCCGTTCGATTAGAGAACGGATGGACGGTCCAGATTCGTGAATTCCTATAAAGACTCGAGGAGCAAGGAACAGGGGAGGGAGCGGGAGCGGGAGAGGGGAGTTGGAGAGAGCTCCGCCATGGCGGGTTTGAGCGATGGCAGCATCCTTTTTGCAAACCCTAATTAACGCTAGAGTTCCAGCTCGACTCCTCTAGAGGAATTAAAGAAAATCGGATAAAAATTTGTGGATTGGATTCTTCAGGGTTTCCAAATCGGATGAGAACTGATGGTTTTAGCAAGGATCTAAGGTTCTTCATGTCATTCTCCTATTTTTCGATGCAAGAAACAAAGTTCGCTGAATAATGTCATAGCAAAGCTATTTGGAAAACTCCCTTTCATCATAATTTTCTTTTCTCTTCCTAAACAAGGATGCCTTTGCTAGTTCGACTACAAAGCTGAGAACTCTTTAGCCAAATATGACTTGGCCTTCTGTTCTGTGCTTCAATGGAGCGGCAGAAATATTCTCATCTCCTGGAGATTTTAAGCGCCCATATCTCGCGTGTGCAACGATGAATTGTAGGACATCTTAGAACCTTGCTATTGATGACACTGCTGTCATGCTATGATAAACATAGGTAAACGAGTACATGTAAATATAAGCATATTTGGCAATGTTTATTTTATCCATTTATTAAAGCTACGTAGGATGCAGATCATTGCTGATTCTTGTCTGAAGGTTCTCCTCATGGACACTGCCCTACAGCTGAATTAGCAGCAGCTGCTCTATTAGGTGATAGAAGGGATCTCCATCAAGTCCCTCCCCCTCCAAACGGAGGCCCTTTATTCTACACGATAGAGGAAGCCTTATCTGAAGCGTTTTCACAATATGACCAAGTGATTGAAGGTCCTCCTATTTCCTCCAGAAATCTGATTCTGATTTAGTTCTTACGAGCAAACAAGCCATGTCGCATTTCTGACATGATCGTCTCCAGCCCAAAAATAATAATGGACAGAGTCTCCGAGGGATCAAAAGGATTTGGATTTCTAACATTTGCCTCAGAAGACGAAGCCCAAAAAGCCCTACCAGAAATGGATGGCAAGGTGAACACGCATTAAGACAAGTCATCGCCTAGGTCATAAAGAGTTTAGCAAATATTTTATTTATGGCAGTTGTGAGCATGGTTTGATCCGTAAATTATTTGAAGAGGTTTTACATGGACGGGTCATATTTGTTGACGACGGAAAATCCAAGCCACGTATTGATTGATGACGCTCTTCGTATTTCAAGAGGGCCACATGAACCATCTGGAAATAAATGATATTTTTCCCATTGTTTTGCTCACTGTAAAACTGAAAGGTTGTCTACTAAAGATTGAGTCAAGAATTTTCCAAGATACTTCTTACCAAAATTTCTTTTCCACTGGAGTTACAGGATTAGGAAATAACATCTTTACCTCATCTGCCTCATTTGAGGATCATTTACAATCCACTTAATGTTTGTCAGCTGGCTATAAGCAAAGTCTTTGCTGCTGTCCTTGTGGAAAAATTTAACTACGAAAGCTCATGATGCCTTGACCTTCCGGTATGTAGGCCGGCGGAACATATTGATCAGATCATCTAGGCCCTGGGGAAAAGCCATCAATTACGGGTAAAGGATTTCTCAAAATGAAGCAACACGGTACCTAATGCAATGTTAGAAAAGCAAGCATACATACCCGTGTGGTGATGACCAGGAAACTGAAGAGGAGAATTAGGTATGATCCCAGTACTAGAAGAAAAAGAAGATCAAAAGCAACACTTGCGACCTGCAATTTCATAAATCAGATTCTAATGATGAGGTTCTCCATTGAGCAAACACAAATCATTATGTAGTACTTTGTGGATCAACGATGATGGCTGATGTAAACACATTTGCTGGATGGTTCTTGTCCAGCCATTAGTGTTCTCTAAGTTTGTTCTATCAAAATTTTAAGCTAACTAAAGTTTAGCTATAGATTACCAAGTTCAAAAAGTAAACAGCTTCCTACTGCTCATTGATGACCAGTGCATGGGACATCTCTCACACGAGCATGATTTATTTCTTTTGAAACTAAGATGCTTTTCTGCCTCGTATAATCAGATGAAGGGTAAAAACTGAAATAGCAGTTCTAGTTTGTGTCAACTTTTGAGTTAACAAGAGTTGAACAACATGCTTGGTATAAGTCACCACCAAGAGCTTTTCTTCATGAGATTGACAACACAAGCTGTGCTAAACTTAGAGATGAATGTGCGCAAAAATCATACTCTGTAAACAATATTTCCTGTTTGGCATGTCAGGACCACCTGCATTTAAGGCCACATTCTGAAAGACAGATATATGGTTCACAGTGCAGTGACTCCTATACATGTGCATGTGTGTATAAAGTACGCCTCCTACCCACATGGGCAAGAAAACAGAGTGACAGACATGGATATGCTTTAAGCACCTGATATATGTTAAGCGTTGCCCTTGTAGAATCATAAAAACTGAACATCCCATCAATCGTCTCATGCTGTACGTGCACCTCAACCGTGTGATCAGATAATTCCTGCCATAAATACTAAAATCAGCTCTCCAGATTTCATGGCAGAAGAATAGGGCACTTTGAAAGAAAATGAGATGTTAAATCTTTTATTACAGAAGAACAACATAGCAGAAGCATTTTGAATGGATGGAACGCATGGTTATAATTAATATTTTACATGGTTCTTTATGATATACTTCGCATGCGCACACGTACATGCGTGCATGCACACACAGACAGCCATATTGCAGCACTTATGCGATTAAGGTAATTATGCAAACTCATGATGCTCGAAGGAGGATGAGTGACAAGTTTGGTGTTTATGTACATCCACTGCTGGTACAGTAAGTTACTTTTGGCTTTCACAAGCAAGGATATTCCTATTCTGATCAATATGTTTGGAGGAATTTAAGCTGCAATAGACAAAATTTGATCTATGGCCAATTATTCTGAGTCAACCGTACGAAATGTATATAGCTCCACAAAATAAAGAATGTTTCTGTGATCTTGAGATGTAGGAATATCCAAACCTTACAGACTTTTGATCTGATTGTCTGCAAGCCACTAGCAAGAAATGATCTCAGTTGATCTTTTTTCCTTTTAAAAAGGAGCATAGACTGTGATTAGTGCCAATTAGAGGCATTGACAGGAGTAAGCATGTAAAGTTGGTGCCAACAGAGGCTAATGTACAAGATCACAGAACTTCATGAACTACATGTTTGATATTCATTTTTTCCTATCCAGCCAAAAAAATATTAAACAAAAAGATAAACCAGTAGAGCAAGGCATTCAACATGATATCCTAGTTCAACCTGTAATAGATTATTAATAAAAATTAAATGACAGTACGATGCAAATTAAAAATTATATGCCTATAAAACCTTTTTCAATGCAGAGATAATTGGGTCAGTCTTCGAGAGAAAGGGTGCCACTCGAGGTGTCCGTGACAATAGATCCAACCATGACTTTACATAAGAAGGGTTTACAGCCAAACTACTATTATCTGCGAAAATCTGAATGTTCCTGCCTTGGTATCCATAAATATGCCTCTGCATAAAGGGGAAAGAAAAAGTTAAAAACTAAAAGCCAAAATAGAAGACTAGAGTTCATAGCTACAGGACATGAGCAAGCACAAAAAACATTTATGACAAATTTGCTGATCTATTTCCTTGTACTTATATCCATTTTAAGCATTTCGAATTGGCACATCCTTGTGGATGCAAAAAACAATCAGCCTTAACCTGTGAAGTAAAGTCATCATCATGCATTTAAAACCTAAATAAACATCACTAGCACATAGGTTAATACATATATAGACACACATATGAAGATACATATGGTGGCTTTTCCTTTTTAATCTCGTAAATGCACTTGCTGGACATGAATAAAATCACTATTGTTCTCTATCATCCTCATGATGCAACTAAGGTTGTGTTTAGTTCACAACCGGAATCAGAATCGGAATGGGAATCAGAAAGGATTGAAATGGGAATAGGAATGATCATATTCCCAATGTAATAGATAATGATGTATAACCAACAAACTTTGTAACGTATCTGCTGACAGCCTGGGTGGGTTTGATCGACATAATTCACTGATTAAAGAGTTCTCCTCTTCTGGTACTTCTGCCAGTATTCGGGTCAGATATACTATCTGATATAGTCATACAACACAAACCTAAATTGCATATTCCATAGACTTTAAAGAGATGATATGAAGTAACAGATTGCTGGTTTAGAAAAATAAAGGACAGCACATGTATCCAGGAATAATACATTGATGTGAGCAACAGCTTGAAATCCATCATTACGCTGCTTTGCACACGTCTGAAAAAATTTTGGAGTAACATAACAGCAGAAAAATCTTGAATAATTATTATATGATAAAAAGAAATTGCAACTTCATAAATGAGAACAAAATGTTTATGGCTTCTGGGCACTTAGTAAAACAAAAACTGTTATCAACCAAACACCTAAAAGAGAATCTTGACCTACAAGGCATGGAATACGTGGAAAAGTCCACAAGGTCTAGTTATTCGCAAGTGGGCCCCAAAACAAACAATATGTTACCACCTTACATTATTGCAGATGTCTTTGAAGCTGCTTCATCTGACCTTGCAGACCTGGAATTTTACAGTAGGCTAACAAATTCCTAACAACACAGGATATTTGGTGTCGGTGAGGAAAATTTATGATATGACTTGTATTATTCAAGCTCTAGTTTGAGCCTCATGAATATGATTGCATCCTAGTAATCCTAGAAACCAACAGTATAATATCACACTGTAAGCTCACCAATATTAGGAACATATTACTCCTGAAAAATATTACAATACTACTACCCCAATATGCGATGGCAGACAAGGAGTTCTGGAGTCAAATTCTTGTGTTATCCCTTCAGAGATTTGGAAACAAAGAAATCAACATCTTTCCTTAAGACAAGTGCCTATCGATTTGAGAGAATCACTGAGAAGTCAAGAGATGGCTCTCTTTTGCTTATTCTCTCCCCTAGGAAGCTTAGATCTTCAGTGATAATAGAAACAATAACTGGAAAAATGTTATCATGTCTTCTTGTTACAAAACCAACTTAAAGTATGCTTTGCAACTAGCTCTGAGGTGTCTCAAGTTAAAATTAAGTTTTAATGTTTAGGCATTCGTTTAGTGGTACTGATGTTAGTGTCCTGATCTGCTTTGTTTTGTCTCGGCCAAAAGGAAACAGTACATCTAACGAAACCATGACTTAGGCACCAAGAAATGGTCCTTATTTCAAGACTAACCATTTTCTATTGGAAGAGTTTGTAGAAATATCACTATTAGCATAATGAGTTTCATGCACGTTAGAAATGTTTTTGTCATTAAATTATACACATTGCTTTATGGTTTACCATATAGTTGCGCTGTCTAGATCTATAACAAAATGGAAGACTGCTTTGGTCAGTTCAGTCTTGAGATAGAAATTATAGAAATGATGATCACATGTTTTTTCCATTCAATTTTTAAATCAGCTCCTTGAGGAAAAATTGCATCCTTCTGTGTAGTTGTATCATGTTGTTTTATGACTCTGCACCTTGTTCAATAAAAATAAACCCAAAAATATTTCCTTGTATATCCATTATGCTCAGAATCTAATGCAGATCATATCCAACAGGAACAGATAATCCACAACTTCCACTTAATTACTTCAATAATCTGAACTATTTAAAACACCAGATGAGCATGGATATGCCCTCCAACTAGAAGCTTAACTTCCACAATTCCTGCCATAATCAAATCTATGTCACAAAATAGTAACAATGTAGTTCTTGTCAATTATGCTGCTATCATTGAACATTGGTGTGTAAATGTGTCGACTCCAGTTCATAATAGTGGGACACAGGAAAAAAGAGAACTTGAGTGATATTAACAACTCAAAAGCTTGTGTGAAGACTAAGAAAAAGTAGCTGATCATACCGCAAGACTCTCTGCAACTAATCTGATGCTTCTGTAGACTGCAGCTTCATCCACTGAATCCCTATAGCAAAACTCAAAAGCTTAACAAAGAATCATTTAGGAGAGACTCGAGATGAAATAATGAAAACACCTGTGTACTCCTCCTTAGCATACTCCAACCTGGTTACCTGTGAGCTGCCAGGGGGAAGATGAGCAATAAAGCCCTTCATACACCACCTACCCACATTATATGGCACACACAAAAACCCATTTTGGAGCTCATTCGGGGCACGCTAGGGGGTATGCAGAGCAGTACTCATGAAATAAAGGAAAACTTGTAGTCTTACCTTGTGTCATAAAGTCCTCCTGTATTTTCGAGCAATTCAGGCGCAGCAGAAAGCTCAGAAAGAGTGACAGCAGTTATTCTTAACCTAGAAAATTGCTCATGCTCCCAGGCAACCTAAGTAGGCCATATATTTGTCCATTAAAGAGTTAAACAAGGTCTGCTTCTAACATGCAAGTGCGCAATTACAGCAAAATCAAGTAAATTTCTTCTGTAGAAAACAAAAAGTTCATATAGAAATGTTCAGTTAAGTTATTTTAACATGTAATATGCTCAGTTGGCTGCAACAAGCAATAAACACCGGATAATTTTAAAGAACTCGGACAGTAGATGCATTTAGTAGGACATTGTGAATGACTCATAGACCTAGGTGTTTGGCTTAAATGTTTTAACCTTTCAAACTAAAAATGTGCTCTACAATAGTAGACAAAATTTACACCTTGACTAACTCCTGGAAGATGATTCTAATAACAGATGGAAACATGGTATACGAATGTCAGAAAGTGGTGATTTAGCAAGGCAGTTGAAGAATAACAGTTTTAACCACCAAATCAGGTAGACAAGTTAATCAGCTTATATCAGCACAACAGGAGAGTGCGTTGCTGTGACAAGAAAGATTAGTGCTTTTTTTCTGAACATAAGCACTTTCTTGATCAGCTACTAGTCCATAATTTGAGCATTTGCAAATCAAGACAATCTAAAAACTTTCCTAAGGCTTTTCCAAATTCATGAATTTTTAAGCAACAAAAATAATTTGTCCAGGAAGTTAACTCACTTCCCCAACAAGAGAAGATATGACAAGAGATGATAAGAGGACAAAGCTAAGGGAAAGTTGTTCTACTAGGATACACTGCCATAAATTTCACCCTCCCATGAATAAAACCACACCCCGTACTACAAAACTAATTGAAGACGAAAGCTTATGGTTTTTGACCATGCCATAAGAATTCATCAACTTACATATGATACCCCTTTCAGTGTCAACACAGAAATCAGAACTTGGACAATCTCTTTAGATGGATTTATGCAAATTAACAGATTGCCATAGTCATTTAGCATGCGCAGGAGTAAAATCCACTCACTCTTGGGTCTGAAATATTTATCTTCTTGTGCTTTATACCAATGGTAACTCCCAGCTCTTTTGCAACATCTGACAAACTCTGCCATCAAAATAATTCAGCATAGTAAAAAGAAAGAAGTATGCGTTCTTAAATGTGAAAGAGGCGTAGCCGTTGGACACATACTTCACTAAAGAACATATGAAATTAATGTTATCATTCTGACACTTGACTTACTTTATGAACTTGTTTTATGTAGGCATTTTCTGGAGGCTTGGACACATGAATCCATAACTCATTGTTCCAAGAACCAAAACTATTCAAGCATATGGCATAGTCAATGCTCTCTCGTAACCGTTGATCAAAACTCCTTAGCCACTGATATAAATACAATTATAATATGTGAACAATGAATAAAAGCTAGCAAGGGTCAATGAATTAGATGAAAAAAATAAATATAATGATTTCTATGGTTGCTGATGGAAGGAAGAGCCAAAGTTACCTTAAGAGTTCCATTATAGTTATAAGGTCCACCAGATGTTAACCCAAAAAGAAGGTTATATCTTCCTCGGGTCTTTGGATTTGAATAAAGATGCGAGAAAAGTCTTGCTATCTCTAAAAGAGCCACGACTCCACTCCCATTACTATCACTTCCCAAAGAGAGTGCCTTGAAATAATAAGTAGAATTTAACATCTAAAGTATTAAACAAAAAGATGTAAGAAATACTGGATGAATAATTCATAACCTCATACCGGAGCAGCACCAAAAGTATCATATGATGTAACTACAGCAATTGTTGGCAGTTGACTGGTATCTCCATCTCCTTTCAGCCCTGGCAACCATCCCTGACATATAAATCAAGTTAACTGTATATTAAGTAGGAAATGATGTCTGAATGTCAAAGAAAGCACACAAAGTACTGGTCTATGAGCAGATTGGATGGAGGAAAAAATTAGAGTCCCCATCATACCCAAAACCCAACATTTTCAATTCATAGTAGCAATATCAAGGGACTTTAAATGATACAATGCAGCAGATAAATATGCATCCTCGTGAGGCAAGAGATTTTGGCCTACAGCAACCATGGCTACAAACAGTTGGCTTGTTAAATCTGTTCCCATATCATCCAGTAAGAATGTGATATAAAGACAGAAAGGATGAAAAGAACATCCTCACAAAGTGGCACTAAACCTTGACATTCTCTGGAAGGAAATATTACAAAGTGGAGGTTCACAAAACAAATTGCAGGCGCAGTGAAAAACAGAAGGTGATGGTCCGGCATTTAGAACCAAGAGAACTTTCTGACCTAGTTTTGTCATTTTTCCTCCAAAAGATACTAATATTGTGTACAATTTGCCAGATTGGGAATAAAAGATGCCTCCTAAGGATATGCAATTAATGATGTTCCTATAAAGCTTAAATAGGAGGAGTTCATGACATGGTGTAGCTAACACACTTGTCCTATTGGATTGTGCTGACAAGGGAGTGGGATCCCTCTAGAAATATAATAGGTTTTTTAGAATTAACAAGCTTGCATTTAGTTTTGTCTGTAAAAGATTGGACCTGAATGTCTGTTATTGCTAGAGATGATACCTTTTAGGCTCCAATGATGACACGACCAACTTGTAGCTAACACACCAGTCTATTGGATTCTGCTGATAAGGGAGTGTTGGTTCCTTTTCTATAGCTAACACACTTGGCTGCAAGGTTCGCAATCTCGGTAATGGACCTAGTACTAGTACCATATTAGTATAGTGCTGGTATGCCCAATATGAGGGTCAGTTCGGTCTACTGATACGTAGTATGCCCCTCATATTGAGTATCGATTCAATATTGATACGGTATCATATTGCCCAATATGGGGTGGTACATATTAATACAACGATCCATGCTTTGCTATGTAGAGTAACTAACACACATGCTTTGCTATGTAGAGTAACTAACACACATGTCCTATTTGATCCATGCTTTTCTAGAAATATAATAAGTTATGTGTAATGAACAAGCTTGCATTCAATTTTGTCTATGTAGTTCATACTTCAAGAATAGAGAAGAGATTAGACCTGAATGTTTGTTATTGTTGGAGACGATAACTTTTTAGGCTCTGGTGATGAAACAACCAACTTGTAGCTGCGATGTCGCACAACATAAGAAGAAATTAGTGGACGATAATATATTCCACTCTAATGGAAAGCTGATTTATCATTTTCCACTACTAGTGCATTAGGACAACATATAGCCAACAAATCTTATAAAGAAAGAAATGATAAATCTGCATTCCATAAGAATTAGAGTACTGGAGAGTGTTGACTGTATTCAAACTAATATTAAGACAAGGGAAAATTAATAAGATCAATTCAGTCAATTTAAGATGAATCCAGTTCCTGAGTTGCATTCTCCTAACAAAAATTATGAGTTTAACTAGTAATGGATGCTTCTGAAATGCTTTTTCTCAAATAAATTCCTGCAAGAAATAAGCCGACACAAATGGTCCAAGCAACTGTGCAAGAACTGATACTCCTTTGATGCCAAAAAGTTTCAAATCAATTTTTGAAACTGATTGTATAAGTATAATCAAGAAACCATGTCTTAATAATCAAAAAGTCATATCCTATCCATCTACTGGCAAGAATATGAAATCTTCTGCACTATTGTTTCTTATCAAGATCCAAATCTTTTGTACAGAAAATCTTTTTACATTTCATAACTTCCATCACAATTTATAAAGGATCTATATATAATTGTTTCTAATCTTTCGGCATAAAGCGGATGCCTTTCCCTTTGTCTTTGCCATATATAATGCACATAATCCATTTATCATCTACATAAGTAAATCTTAAATTCCACTTGATAATAACTCTGATTAAAATTTATAATCCTAGTTTACTAAATGTTTAAAGGTTCCTAGGTGGCCCTGACCAGTAAACCACTTGAGGCATCAAACATACTGGTATGTAATTTAATAAAATTTAGATATTCAGTGCTTAGATATTTATATTTTGGAGTTTGTAACTGATGTTTTGAAATTAAATAAAAAAAACATCAGGGAAAAAAATTGAAAGGCAATGAAAAATCTCCCATTCTATGAAATTCTGAAAAAAGCGGAAGATGATAGAGAAGAATCCATTAGGCAATTTTAAAAGAAACATAAAAAACTTATATTCCAGAGCAAGAGGAATGGAAAATGAGAAAGAAAAAAAAAAGGCCTTGTGTTCAAACTTCAAACACTTCAAAATTGAGTAGTTCAAGATGAATAAGGGGATGTAGGACAAAGAGAGGAATATTAAAGATGAAAGGGGAAAAAATCAAATCTCATTTGGCACTCCATGCAGATGATGGTTCAAACCACTCAAAATGTATACAATGGAAAGAAAAAGGAGAAGGTTCAAACCACTCAAAATGTATACAATGGAAAGAAAAAGGAGAGTGAGGACGATGGAGAGAAAAAAGAAGCTATTCTTGCTAGGAAAAGATGAGAGAGGAATGGAGAGAAAAGAAAGGTTATTCTTGGTGTTTTTTCTTGCATGGGTAAGAGAACGTAATACCAAGTACTTGTATTTCTTCTTCTTCTTCCAGGTAGTTTTTTTCTCTTATAATGAGCATAGTAGAGAAGAATAGTGAGAACTATAGTTTTGCAGGCATGCACATACATTAAGAATACTATTTATGCTACTAAACTTTAATTAATAGACAAGTAATGATTCCACCATTGTTGAATTTTGTATGACCTCATAAAGGCAGTAACAATTAGAGATGCTAAATCAAGTGGGGGTAAACATGTAGGAGACTCTGATTACTAAGAAGAAAATACTTAACCTTTTTTAAATGTGACAATTGTTATGCAGTAATGTATTCACTGAGTCATATCTTTTGAAGGAGCTGGAGGTATTCATACTGAAAAAAAAAATAATTTAGGTTACCAATAGGAGTTTCTCCCTCTCTATTTTTTTTCCTTTTTTTTTTTTTGGGGGGGGGGGGGGGGGGGGGGGGGGGGGGGGGGGGGTTGTTGAGGGTGGAGAGCCCAAAAAAGGAATATCACAAAAAGGAGATGTCTCACATGGCAAGAAAGATGATTATATGCTTACGAGCACAGCTTCTACATCAAAATTTTGTTGCTGATAATTTGCATCATAGTCAGATTTAAAGCAATTATCAGTTCCTCATGGTGAGATATAGGTGTTAGCTAAATTAAATGGTTGCAAATTGAGGCTTCATTGTATGATAAGCAGCAGCAACAGGCAGTACACATAATGCAGAATACAAGAGCTAGATGACATTTTTTTCTATACATTGTGTTTGGGCAGATTGCATGTTTCAGATGGATATATAGCAATAAGTGATGTCTTTAATGAAGCAGTTATCATTTACAGGCTAAATGTCAGCAACGAGATTGGCTAAAAAGCTGCCAACTCTAAATTAGTTTACATTTTGGAATTGAAGAACATTTATATCTTCGCCAACCCCATAATTCAAGTGGAGGGGTATGAGGTGATTTCCTAGAGTTGCATAGATGTTCTGATTACTTTAAATGACTGTTAGCAGATTAACTAACCCGCCAGTGGTTGCCGTGGTAGGTTGGCCACTAGCATCACTTCTCCGGACATCAGCTAATAGAGAATTGATTTTATCATCCTCGAATGCAAAATAAACTGGATACTGCAATTATTACCAAACATAAGTAGTCAAGAAAGAACAAGCATATGATAAGATATAAATAATAATGAAGGATAGAGATTATCGGCCGTGCCAAATCTCCAAATCAGTAATGATAAGTAATAATCCATTCTTCAACAGATCATGTGGAACCCATAAATTAGAGCAGCTGAAACTTGATTAACAACTCAGCAAATTAAATCTGCAGAACTCCTACAAGTTAACGGATCATATGGAGTTAAAACGACAAACCTGCAAATCTGCAATCTTAAACTAACATAAAAAAAGGAACTTAAACCCTGAGTCTTGGTAAGGACTGGCATTTCTACTCTAGTTTCTTCTCTTCTAGAAGTCCCTAACGCTCATAAAATAAAAATAGTTACGGAACTAATGAAACCCCTGATATTTGCATCTAATTTTTGGATCACATCCCAGATAAAATTAAGATGAAAGGAAAGCATTCACGAACATAAATTAGGTAACATGCAAATGTCAGAAAAAAAAGTGAAGCAGTCATGAAAATCATAAGTGCAAGCACCAAGTGTCATGACTATACATAAGTAGCAAAAAAGACACAAGAAAGCCAATCTGTTGCTTTTCAGTGAGGAAAAAATGTTAATCTAAGCTAGGAAAAAGAATGTTTCTCTCCCAGTCTTCAAAAAGTATATTATAAGGAAAAAGAAAAGAGTTGAGCATGTCAAAAAATGGTATGTGTCCACCAAGGCTAAGAAGGTATCTAGGGGGAAAAAAAACAGTTCAAGACTTCAAGGAACTATCCAACTCTCAAGTCAACTGTTAATTCTTCGGATCCAGGATTAAAGGTTCAACTGAGTTCAGTCATGATATTTTATATCCTTTAACCCTAAAATTTATATTAAAAAAAATTTGCATTCCACTTCTCCGAAAAGAAATTTGACTGAATAAAAAGCCCACCTCCTTTGCATTACCATGTAAGCTGAACATCATTCCAAAACCCAAGCAGCATCAACACAGCCATAATTGGTCCAAGGGTATTATGATGCATGACAACTTCACTGCTATGCTTAAAATAAAGTCTCAATAAGTGATATGCTGAATTTTGTTCCAATAATTTCCTAAAGTGCCATCAACTTCTATTTGCATTTCTCAAAAGTAAATCCATCTACATAATTTACAATTTTAGATCAAGCAACTAGGTAGGCAGCAGCCAAGGAAACTTAAAGTTCCATTGAAGCAACTAGGTAGGCAACCATTTGAGGAAATTTGGAGTTCCAGTCTTCCAGACAATCCTTTGGAGATCAATTTGAGAAAGCATAGAGAAATGTCATGAAGGGTCTTGAAAGATCTCACCCCTAGTTTTTCATCTCCATCACCTCCTATCTTCCTTGTAGAGAAAAAGATATAGCCTCAAAAAAATACCAGCATGGACCAAGATCTCCAATGCCATAATTCAGAAAATTTAACTGAAGAGAATGACTTCAAATTGTTATATTTACCTCACAATTCAGAAAATCTCCCAAAGATATGAATCTCAATATAAAATCAATAATTGCATTATTCCCATCCAAGAGATGTAACAACCACTCCTTAATGCAATTGGGAAACTACTTGTTTTCCAATCTTCCCACAAACTTTTAGAATAATAATTGTGATAGGACAAGTAGGTCTGGTGACCCAGATTAGCAATTGACAGAATTATGTTGCCCTTTATGTAAATATCTATTCATATAAGCATACAGATCTATTATTAGACACTGAAAACATAATGTTAATCTGAGAGAAATCAATGGGACGTGCACTCAACATAATTTGAAGATTTTAGCGTTTCCTCTTCCCTCCAAAGGATAAACTAATAACATAGAGTAACATGATCTTGATGAAGATATAAAAATATCCATTTCACAGGTCAAAAACTATTTAGGAAACATAAAAGAGTTAAAATCAATGGGGCATCAAAGTAGTAAGCACCAACTACAGTTAAAATAATAGAAAATTTGCAATAAGAAATCTCAAAAAGGAACAAGGAATTGAGAAACAAACATAAACTAAAGAACCTAGATCTGCTACACTACCGGCATTAAGCCAGAGGATCAAAAAATGTAAAAATAGAAGTCAAAATTGCGATCATATATTTAAGTGGTGACTATGCGATCATGAATGGATTTGAACACGGTTATGAGACTTACAGGTATGCTAGCATGTATGAGCAATTGTTCCAACTCAACCAATATTTTTCTCATGAGCCCATCATCTTTGCTCTTGATCTCCCCAACAATCTTTTTGCCAACCTTTTGAGGAAGCAAAAATAACAAGCCTCCAAATGGCTGCTTATTGATGATGTACTCTGAAATTATATAATTGTTGCAAAATTTAGCAATATAAACACGCACATAAACAACATAAAAAGCAAGACTTGTCCCACCTATTCTGGGTCAGAACAAATTAACACCACAAACAGTGCTGGTGATATAGTGGAACAGATTATATTACTTGTGAAATTCAGGGTATAATGAATTCAACCTCCTAATGCTTAAGTTTTTATGTAAATTAAATCAGAAAGAAAGAGCACAAATCTAGTGGAATAATAATTGCAAGTAGAGCAGTTGTACGCTTTCAAAATATAGTAGTTACAAACAAATGAGATGCATCAGGAGTTTAGGCCAAGTACTAATTGAAAGCAAAGGCTGCCACTACAAACGTGCATGGATATAGGATAAACTTTGTTATGGCTCGCTATGAAATGGCGGGGTGGAGAGCAGTGAACTTCTTGAGCCTTCACCAGACTATAAGAGTGACATGTCAGTATTTTAAGAAAAGTAGGTTGTATTGTCAAATAATAAATTTATTTAGAAAAAGATTCCCACACATCTAGCAACGTAAAAGTTAGCTTTACTGTCAAAGGATGGTAGGCCCAAACCAAGTTCATGCATAGAAGCCTTGATATTCTTTAATGAATGTCAAAAGGTGATACTCCATCACTTGCAGCATTGCATGTGAAACAACTATAGCATTGGGTGGATGTAAAATCTAGAGGTGCCTAAATAATATACAAAATATCATTTTGGCCCCATTTAGCATTGTTGTAAGTAGTAGAGTTTTTGTCTATACAGCTTTAGATAGTAAAGCTTTTGCTAGTAGAGATTTTACAAAAAGTTGTTTGCTATTTTATAACAAGGTTTTTGAAGTGCTGCGCAACTTTAACATATATTTGGTAACCAAACCGAGAAAGTGTCTTTTGTATCATGCAATGATAGTAAAGAATGTTGCCTAGCACTTTCAATTATCTAACTATTTATACATAAAAACTATTATTATAATTCTTAATTTATAAATTATTTATATTGATATTTAAGCTAAATAATATAAAAATAATAAATTTTAAACTTATCATAAAATACAATAATATTTTATAATATTATTATCTTACAATGTTATCATGATATAACAATATGATATTCACTATTTTAATCTATTATAAAAATGTTGTATTATGATAGATATAATAATATTATATTATAATATGATTATTTAATATAACATAATGCTATTATTTAATCATATAATATAACACAAGTTGATAATAATATTATATATTATATTTTTTATTAGATTATACTTCTAACTTAATTTTCAAACTAAAATTATTGTTGTGACTTGAACCTAGATCTCTAATATTTTAAAGAAAAACAGCTTTCCAGCTAGAGCTGCAAATGGGTCGGATCGACCCGTAACCTGACCCGACCCGATCCAACCCGCATAAGACCCGATCTGACCCGAATTTTAGGACCCACGAGGTCGGATCAGATCCAAAAATTGGACCCGTTCTATTTTTCGAGTCGGGTCGGGTCCATCCAATCTTGACCCGGATCCGGACCCGACCCAACCCTTTTTTTTGCTCAATGTTATTTACTATTATATAGTGAAACTTTGAATATAAAAATACATAGACTCGGACTCGATCCGACCCGAATGACCTGTCGGGTCAAAATTTGTAGGCATGGATCCGATCCGACCCGACCTGATTTTCAACCGGATCGGATCTGGGTTCAAAATTAGGACTCGAAGAAGAAACCAGGTCGGATCGGGGTCACTCAGGACCCGACTCGACCTGACCCATTTGCAGCTCTATTTTCAGCGCATCCCAATTGGAGCTTTTGTACATAAGCTCTATATTGGAGCTTTCTCGACCTTTTTCAGTGTTTAGAAGAGCAAAAAAAATTATTTCAAAATTTTTACCAAATACCTCAAAATTATCCAAAAGGGTTTTTGGCCCTCCAAAAGCAATCACAAACGGGACATTTAACCTTTTTTGAGTCATCTCTGCTTGGAACATGCATAATATGATCAATATGATATCCTAATAATGTCAGTTGAATGCCTGTTTTCATGCACCCAAAAAGAGAACTAGAAAATGTTTATCAATGGGGCCACTTGTGTGAAGTTTAAATAGATTCTACGAAAAAAAAATTGAATTGTCAAACCGTGTTTATTTTCTTGTTTATTTGTTAGTAATTAGCCAACTTTGATAGTATATAGAAAGTTAACTAGATGAAAGAATCAGTGAGCCCATCAAGAAAAGAATCAGCGAGTACCTAGAGACAACCTCTGGCATGGGTTTTCACAGAACCAATATAAATTGCTTGGAGAGTTTCTCACTCATGATTAATTTGTTATTAAGTCCAATCTGAACCAAATCAAAATCATAATCTGGGGAGCCTGCACCATACAGGACCCAACAATTACAGAACCAAGCAAATTACTTTCTTAACCACAGTACAAAGGAGATTTTTTGATATTCAACGAAAAAGTAAAAACCATCCGAATGAAACATGTTCCGTTCTTGAAACAACATTAGAGAATGGTCATTCATACACAAATGAAAGATATTCGTGCAGAAAACTACTATGATACTAACCAAGATTTTTTTTTGCCTTTTTTCCCCTGATAGCCACATTAACCAAGAAAACGCCAAGTAATTATGAAAGAAAGATTCGAATTGGTTACGTTACCCGAGGTATCTAATTTAACAGCGACGCTGACCAGGAGTTATTACTTGAGCAAAACGCAAGAAACGAGAAACAAGAAAAACGATTATTTAAATCTCCAAGCACAGATCAAAGCGGCAACCGTCCCGTTCTTCTCTGGATAACTACGAGGGGGGGAAGGGGCGAGACGAATGGCGAATTACCTTGGAGCAAGGTGAGATTGAGCTCCCGGACAGGCATCATGACGACGGTGCGGGAGAGATCGGCGCCGGGAGCGAAGGGGAAAGCGCCGGCATGGTGGTTGAGGCCGGCGTGGCGAGATCCGTAGGGCATGCCAGCAAGATCGTACTGGATCAGGCGGTAGACGTCGACGGCGGTGGCGGCGTCGCCGAGCTCGACGCAGGCGACAAGGATAAGGACGAGAGCGACCACCGAGTAGATCGAGTCCAGCACCTCCACCCCGCCTCCGCATCGGGCTCTCTTCCTCCCCGCCATTGACGTACGGAAGAGGGCTTCAAAGAGAGTGAGAGAGAGAAAACGAGGTCTTCCAAGAATCAAGAAGTTGCGCACCAAAAAAAAAAGAATCAAGAAGTTGTCCGAATTCAGCTTCCTAGTTTTTGACGGGGAAGCGGTACACTGCCCCGCGGATAATGTAAAAGATAGGGATGGACGTCGCTGGATTCGTTTTTATGCGTGCACCGAAAACACTTATATCTAATATTTATCTTTCGTGGGGGCTACATGTAAAATAGTTCCTGCCGAGTTTGAAGTAATCCAGTAAAATCTGCTGATTTTGGTGTTTTGCAATATAACCCGTTATAGAATGATAGTATGGCATGATACTTGTTGTGTGACGGGTTATATAAAAAATTTTATTGCCAAGTTTTAAGTAATTTTGGCAAATTCTTTGTGGATATTATTTCAAACTCAACATTGCTATTTTTATATATTAATCCCTACTGAATGTTATTATTATTAAATTCTAGTATTTTCCATCCAAGACACTATGGCAACAAGAATGTAGAATAGATGGGAATAAATTTGTTTATGTAAAGATAAAAAATACTATTATCATGTTGTATCATTAAGATTAAGAATCTTCATGGCTCTTAATATTTGCTCTACATTATAATAATTTTTTATATAATCTCTCGTATATGATCATATCTTGACTCACTCAAAAACTACTATATATGAAAACAATAACTCTAAAATGGCTTTGACTAATTTAGTTTTAGTCTGCTCATTAAGTGCTCTCCAATTAATGCTAGCAATTGCACCCTCTATCATTTCTTTTGAAAAAATTAGCTTCGGCTACTCTGCTACCTTCTTTTTTTTTTATAGAAGCTTTTTTTCTCGTAGAAACTTTATAGAACCCCAGCTAACTTAAAGATCTTATTTTTCTGATAGAAAATGTAACTATCCAACTTCATAATTCTATAAAATGATCAGAAGAATATCACGCTGACACATTATTGAAAAACCTAGGGTTGTATAACAAGTAAGAGAAATGAGCATTACATTGAAAGAGGACAGAGAAAAGGCCAAATAATAATACAAAAAAAATAACATGGTAGAAGAAGCCATATTTTACTTATATAAATAAAACACTATGCAAGGTTCAAAATACAACATCTTAGTTGGTTGAGAGAAAGGTTTAACGAAGGTTTTACAACAGAAAGATATGGTCTATGGTACATCAAGAGGGGCATGGTTAAGGAGGATCGAATATAGTATCCATTAACCAAGGTAATTGCATGATCAAGGTCAAGAGTGGTAGATTATCTTTTCCATATCTTCCTTCTAAAATTTTCAGTTTATTTATTTTTTCTCTGTTTCATTGTTTTAGTAAAGAAAAGTTCAATAAAGATTAGGCTTCATAGACTAATATATTTGAAATTTGCAGCAAGCAGTAGACTTACTAAGCTAACAGCGAGTTTCCATGGCTAGTCTGTTATGCTATGAATAATCAATAAATATTTCATTCTTTCTATTGTGATATTCTTGTTTGCAATACTTCTTTTGAGTTTATGTCATGAGGCATAAAATCTGTAGCACAATAAAGTAAGCTTACCTTTTGGTTGGTTTGAAGTGGGTAGTTGGTATTTGATACAATTGTTATATATTTAGGGGATCTTCAGATTAACCACATTTTTTTTTTGCATGTTTAGAGTGGGTATATTCAGTTGTTCTACTGGTCATAAGACATTAGTGCTGATTCTTTTTGAGACATGCATCATGCTTTTACTTGTTCGAATTTGAAACAGATCCAAACAGAATCACATAATTCTGAAGCAAAAGAAGTTGAACATGAAATGAATATCTCTAGCACTCCTTTCATCTGCTGCCATCAGTGACTCTCACTTTTGTTTAATGGCAGCAGTGCTATTTTTTTTTATTCGAGTGAAGTAACTCTATATTATGGCAATTTATCAAGATTTTAATTAGCACAAAATTTACTCATTCTTTTATCCTTGCAAGGAAGGTGTTAAATGCTGGCAAGAATAAGCTTCGAACAATCGATGAAATTAGATCTATCACAAGCTTATGAGTTTTAATTTTGAAAGGTAACTATTCCGAAAAGTTTTTTATACAAATTTTGTGGATACCTGAATCAATCTGGAATTTAGCTCTGTGTAACATCTTTACTTTGTCTTTTCTATTACATATAACAACATATCTTGCATCTGCAAGCTTGATCAGCTCACATACTTGAAATACGCTTGCTATGTAACACACAAACTCAAGTTTTCCATGAAAGCAGTATTATCTTTGTCTTTCCTGATATTTCTCATAAAAACTTCTGGATTTTACTCATATACAGGTACTATTGTCTGGTAATCCTGGACAAGATGGGGTTGGGGTTGGGAAATGAATGTTCCTAGAGAAAGGAAAAGGGAAGGTGTGTGGGTGTGTGTTTTTGGTTGGGGAGTGGAAAGGGGGATGATCACTACATGAGATGTCTGTAGGACTTTCCTCTTTGAGGGGCTTGTTTTTTTTTGTCATTGTCACTGTATAAGTTACTGGTTTTAGATGTGTATACTAAGTATAAGAAAAAAGATAAGAAATTAATAGATGCCCTAAGATAAGATGATGGAATTTAAAAGGGGAAAGTGTTATAGCTTTAAGGGATGAATTATAAAAGGAGTAAAATTGAAACTTAAGGATTGAACTGAACAAAATGTGGGACCAAATAGCTTATTGTATTAAGAGGGCAACTAATGATGTTTTAAAAGAGAGAGGAAAAGATGTGCATACAAAGAAAGTTGGTAGTGGATTAATGAGGTATAGGAGGCAATTGAAACAGAACGGTTTTGGGGTAAACAATGGCAATAAGAAAAGATGTCGAGAATTTTATAAAATATATGGAAGTTAAGAAAGATACATTTACTAAGTAAGGCTAAAATATTTAGTATATGATAGCTTACTAAGTTGGGTCAAAAGAAGGTGAGATGAAATTTAGAAAATAGCTAAAGCTGGAGAAAAAAAAAACTAAAAATATTAATCAAGTTAGATATATTACAAGTGAGGATAATAGGATATTAGTAAACAAATTAAAGAAAATAGGAGCATTATTTTTAAGAATTGTTAAATGAGTATTCTATATACCGAAGAAATCTTTTTTTGATAAAGTACAATCAAGGGGAAGTCAAAGTTCCGTACTTATAATTCATAAAAGTAATGTGGAGATAGCTTTGAAAAGAATACGAAAATGTATGAAACTAGGGCCAGATGACATACCTGCTGCGGTTTGAAAAGTCAATAGGATATATTGGGTTAAATTAGCTTACTAATTTATTCAATAAAATTATGAAAACTAAGAAAATATCCGATGATTGGAGAAGTGTTTAGTACATGTCTATAAAAATAAAGGTAATGTACAAAACTATTCTAATTTTTATGAAATTACGCTTACGAGTTACTCTATAAAATTATGAGAAAGTGTAATTGAACAAAGATTAAGAAAAAATAACAACTATTTTAGATAATCAATTTAGATTTATGCCCGAAAAGTCAATAATAGAGACTAACTTTTTGTTTGGGCAGCTGCTAGAAAAATATAGAGCAAAGGGGAAAGTCTACATATGGTCTTTATTGATTAGAGAAAACTTATGATAGGGTGCCAAGAAAAGTGATTGGTGGGCTTTAAGAAGGAAGAGCGTTCATAAACAGTATATTGAAATAATTGAGGGCATGTATGTTGGGGCATTAACAAGTGTTATAGAAGTTATTGCAATACAACAAATATTTTTCTAGTCACAATAGGCTTACATCAAGGATTAGCGCTAAATCAATATCTTTTTGTATTAATTATGAATGAACACAGCTAATATTTAGAAAGATGTAATGTAATGTATATTATTTGCATATAATATAGTGCTGATTGATAAAATAGATTAAATGATAAATTTGAATTATGGAGAAACTTGTGGATGATAGAAGCTTAAAAATTAGTAGAAAAAATCTAGATATGTAGAATGTAAATTTAATGAGGATAGAGATGAACACATATTATCAATTAAGATATTTGGATAAAAGATATCACATAGTGATTGATTTCGTTATTTAAGATCTATTATATCAAATAATGGAGACATAGATGAAGAGATATGCAATAAAATTAGTGGTCAATGGATGAAGTGGAAAATTCATATAAAATATTATATGATAGGTGTTTACCTTAAAGACCTCAAAGAAATTTTTATAGAAGACAAGTAAGGGCTGCAATATTGTATGGCTTAGAGTATTGGGCTATAAAGAAAGTATGTGAAAACAAATTGTGCAAAAATGAGAATATTAAGATGAATGCGCGGTAAAACTAGGAAGGATATATTACGAAATGAATATATTGGTGGAGATATAGAAGTTGTTCAAATTAAAGATAAAGTGATGGAAAATCAATTGAGATGGTATGGATATGTATGATGAAGTTCTGAGAGGGCTCCTATAAGGAGAGATACTTTAGTTTGTGTTGAAGGTGTTAAGACAATTGTAGGAAGACCTAAATAACATAAATGCAGATTTTGAGGAGTATGGAGAAACTTGGAATAACATCATAAGTAGCCTTAGATAAGAATATTTGACGAATGAGGATATATAAAGCCGACTGATGGACGAGGTAGATGTTAAAAGGCTGCCCAGTTTTGGCTTAATAAATGTCAATACCGACCAGTTGAATCCTTGGCCCGGCCTAGAATCAGCTCGGCCTCGGACTTCGCCAAAAGCTCCATCGGTCTCGAATATTTGCCAACTCGTCCGATCAAATTCGGGGTATCTCCAATATTCGTCGACCCACCCCGACCAAGCTCGGGGCGCCCACTTCAATAGTACGTCCCGACTCTCGAGCTTGGGGCGCTCCACCGAGCACACCTCGGAACATGGGGAGCCGATCTACCTTAAGCACCCGTCTAGCCGACTTCGCCAAACGCATGACGTGATCTCTCAATGGGCTCGGCCTCGCCAACAACCGCACCCATGTGCGCGCCCACGCTATTGACAGTCAAAGGACAACACCATGACTACTCCGGCCATACCCTGCTGTAACTGTCAACACCTTACCATTCTCGAGAACGGACAGCACCACACGCCACTGACCAGCCTTAGCTGCGCGCCATTCAGCTTAGAGCCACGCCCCCTCTCATGATGAGGGCGGACAATGCCTTTGCCACCTGGGCCTCTCCACCGGAATTATAAATAGCCCGATCAGGTAACTTCGAATGGACTTTTTGGCTGGACCAAATTTACCCACTCTAACTTCGGAGAACCCTCACCGGAAACATTGGTGAGACTTTGTGCAGGTCCGCCGCCGCCATCGTGCAGGAGATGACCTCTGTCTTCTTCTTCCAACCACCGGCGGCTCCCTCGACTCCTCCGGCGTGGTCACCCTCGGGCCAAATTTGAACCACAACACCGACTCCGGTTAGTTGGGAAAATATTAGATTATGATGTCAGATTATAGTGTTTTAATTCGTTTTACACTGCTTTAGATATAATGCATTATGTATAATTCTCATTATAATTTCGACATTCTCCTTTTAACTTTTGGCAGTTTTATTGCATGCTTTTGGTCAATAAATACCAACTCAGTATATTGGGCATTGATAAGAAATGCTTTTAAAAGAATGACAATGTTTACTTTCTTTCATCCTTAAATCTTTTCTCCTCAGTTCTTTCATGAACTCCAATACATGAGATTGGCGACTCTTTGATGAAATTGACATCTTTCAAAAAGGCAAGAGTTTAAATATTGATATTGTTATATCACTAAAAAATTATCAATATTGTTTTACTTCTTTCTTTTGTTTTTGGCATCTATGATCATTTATATCAGAAGTTGTTACAGCTTTTTTAACTTACATCATATTTCAGCTCTCTCTCCCATTGTCAAATCCAAGAAATCAGGTTTTTCCTCATGTCATGCGTGGATTTGAAGGAAGTCAGATCTGCTCACAACAAGATTACAGTATGTTTTACCTGCAATACATACATGTAGTTGTTGTTACAATCCTTTTTTTTTCCTTGCTAGTCTCTGTTACCTGTAACCATGTCTTGCTTCATTCCCCAGACTCTCCCAGCTGAGTTGGCACAGAACATAGAAGTCCAAAATTTAGATCTTGGGACCAATCTTATTGACAATTGGTCAGACTTAAAGTTCGGTGATTAATGCTGCCTGACTGTTACTTCAATCTGAAAGATGCTAATGGTTCATCCAAATGTTAGATCCTTTTTGCACAACTTGAAAAACCTCAACTTACAGGGAAATCCTATCGCTGAGAAAGAGAAGTTAGCTAAGAAGGTGATCTTTTCTGTGATCTTTAACTCTTCTTGATATGTGACCTAACCTCTAAGATGTATGGCTCTTACTTTTCTTCGACTCTATTTCTGGTCAAAAAGATGTCACAAAAATTGAGGATATTCAACGCTAAGCCAATAGAGAAAGAGTAGCAAAGGTGAGTATAACTCTGGGGAAAATGTCTCGTCTCGCAGTAAGGATAATCTTTTTCTCCATAATGCTACTGAATTTGAAGCAAAGGAGGAAGTTTTTTTGTCATGTTTGAATAACAAACTCTTACAAAAATTAAACTCTTAGTCTGTAAGCAAACTCTTACAAGCATTAGCTGCATTGTTGCTTATCTCTTCTAAGTAAGATATTTGAAATTAGATATTCAATGGAAGTTTTTTGTCATGTTTGAATAGCAATCTGTCATCAATTTGTTGTAATTCTTTTTACGTTGGCCCATGAAAATGAAATTCTAACCATCTCAGGCAGTCTATAGTTACCTGATCCATCAACATCATGATGTATCAAATGTTTTTATGATGATTAAGTGCTAGTTTTTGGGGTTGTTGGTGGGTTTGGGTGGGGGGACTGTTGAGACAGCAACATTAGTCGGCCAGGCTGCTTTTTTTTCCGGAAAAGTCCAAATAATGGAGACCCCTTTGAGAATTTAGATGTGGAGGACCATAATAGCATGCCCATGGCTAGGTATCAAAGGTTTAAATGCCATACCTTTCTTATCTATTGTCAACAAAAGATTGAAGAACAAATATCAGCAGCAGTCACAAGTTTAGGGCTGGGAAAAACTAGAAAACAATAAAATCCACATATAATATTGTACAATAGCCAGCATCATCAATCCATAGTCAGAGACAATTTCATCGTCATGAAGAAATCATGAATAATTGATGAAATTCATGCATTATTGAGTGAATATTAAGATTTTCAGAATTTTATCATGGCCAACCAGAAACTCAAGAGTAGTCAGAAAACTCCTCCCTAGTTTGGATAGAATATTGCAACTGCCTCAAAGATGCTACCATGACAAGGTCACCATGCTAAAACTTATACTGCTTCGAAAGCTTAGGTGCATTCACCAAAATATCTCATCCATGATCTCTTTCGCCTCACGCTTGGGTTTTGTGTCTCGATTCCTTCTGCTTTCTTCCATTAACCTTTTCAGACAAGGTCGCCAGCCTAACATCCCAGCTTGTCATCTGATCTGTTCCGCCGATCCAATTGGCTGATTAATCAAAGAACCAGATGCAATTAGTTGTCTGTCAACCACCAACACCCCCTCTATTCTATGCTGGCCTTCCTCTCCAGCCTCTCCTTACATTTCACAAACTATTCTTCACTTCCCCTTCACACTCCAAGCCCCATTTTCCTTTTTGGTACAAAACATGCTCTATTTGATTTCCCAAGTTATAAGATACTCAGGATACTAGATTACTCTTCTTTTGTTTCCTAAAGAAATTTTTTGACATATCTTTCAGCGATTGTGAAACATCACCAGGAAGACAGCTTGTTTGCTGTAAATTCCAGGATATTAAAATGAAGGAAATCCCAGTTTGAGAAACAGATAGTGCAAGACCATAGTGACAATCCTGATCTGCTGAAATTACTTGTTTGATTGGCTGTCAAGATGCTTCCTTTTCCTGTGTTTGCAACTTTTTCTTATTTCTTATTTCTAGACTGGACTGGATATGTTTTTAACCACACTGATAAACTCTGATCCCTGATACTACAATAAATGAAACATTTTCATTATATTTACTTGTTTAAAAAAATTACTTGCATGCTTGTGGCTGCATGTGGCATTCAGAACAGGAGAATAAGTTGAGAGGGAGAAGACTTTAAAAAACTCAGAAATGAACATGTAACTTCTCAAGGCATCATTTGGCCGATAAGAATACAAGAAGTACAAATACATCATCTTAAGCATGATATTATGAGAAAAAAAATATATTAAGATTAGGTACAGTAGAATAATCTTATCCATGAGCACTCTTGTCTCATGTAGGCATATATTCCCATACTTACATGACCTGGGGAGGTTTATTTTCTGGTCTTGACTGCCGGCCAATTTTTCCGACAGGCCAGCCGGCCGCCGACGATGAATAAAAAATTATCATACTAATAATTATCGGAAAACTGAGAACATTAATTATTTGAAAGCCACCATTAACAAAAAACTGAGGAACACTGAGACCCCGAGGGCGGTGCAGAACATGTCCAGCATCCCCTCCCTCCTCGCTTTCCGCTCCTTCCGCCGCCGTTTCGCCTTCACGAACTCCTCGTATCTCTTCATCGTTTCCCCTTTCGTTTCCCTTCTCCTCTGACCTTCTAATGCGGCCCCCAAGATTTCCAAGGTGTCTCTCCCACTCAAGCAAGTACCATCCATGCTCTCGACCGTCAGGCTCGCCTCCCTCACGTGTCCCGTCTCCTCCCCGCACGTGACCACCACGCCGGCGGAGTAAACCAAGCCTTTCGCCTCCAAAACCGTCGCGAACCGGACCAGGGTCTCTCCCGTGTACCAGTGCCGGTCCACCGACACCGGCCGCCGGCTGGATAGGTTCACCGCGCGGAGTCCGACCGGGTCGATCACCACCCAGCTCAAGGTTAATTCCGCCGGCGATATCACCGGCGTCGCCGCCGCTGGATCCTTCCGGTCGAGGGCGTCGATGCGAAAGGGCGCGCCTTGGAACCAGAGCGTGGTGGTCTCCGTCTCCACGACGCGGGAGCATATCGGGTCGCCGTCGCGGTACAGATCGACGGCGGAGATGAGCTCCGTGAGGCGGCGGCCTTCGCCGGCGGCGGTGGTGGCGCGGGGGTAGGGGAAGGGGTGGGCGTCGGAGAAGAAGGAGCGGTGGGACTGGTGGAAGGAGGGAAGGAGGCGAAGGAGGCGGGGGTGGCGGAGGGAGGGCCAGGTGGCGAGGCAGAGGTCGCGCCAGAGTTGGGGCTGGGTGGAGAGCGACCGGAGGCGGGCGGTGGCGCAGCTCGACGCCGCCAGCGCCGGCCCGTCCAGGAGCCGGAGAGCCCTCGTCAGGACGTCCTCGTGGAGGTCCTCAATTGTAGTGTCTCCGCGGCCGACGGCCGTCGGTTCGGTGGCCATGGGAATCGATATCGCGTTAAAAATCTCGCCTTTGAGTGAAATGGAGGGAGAAGGGGGAATAGCTTTTTTATGGAGAGTGGAGAGGAAACCGATAAGCGATAGTTTGATGGTAGTTTTTTATTTGAGATGGGACACCGTTCGGGGTTGGGTGGTTATTCCGGCAATAGAATATCTGGCCGGGGGCAAAAGAGGGGAGACAACGCTGTTACTTGTTAGCCAGTTGCCGAGTTGTCGGATATGACACCCACTGTTTCGCCGGATTTAGCCGGTTTTGAATCTCGGTCTCTAATTCAAGATTACGTGGCTATTCACCTCACAACAGCTGATATCTATCCTAATAATGATAAGAATGATCATAAACCAATCAAGCCGTAGCTGACGCTAGAGACTAGAGACTGCGTTATGCTTTAATTAGGGCTTGTTTGGATTAAGATTCAGGATTTAAGATTTAAAAAATTATAATAAATGACTGGAAAGAATATTTTTGACAAAAAAGCTTTGAGATTACAAAATTCTAAGAGTAAGAATTTTGTGGGCTCCTCTTAAAAGATAATTTATGGTATTTATGGTTTTCAAGAGATTGCGAGTTCGAAAGTATCTTTAATTGGAAAAAAAAATCCTTCTCTTCCACTGCGAACCTATTCTCACCATTTGCAATGCATGGTAAATTTTATTTATTATTCATGAATCATTTATCTAAGCATCTGAATAGGACTTCAAGTGAATGCATGATTTAGATGAGATGTGCAGATTAATATAACATCACTTTTAATATGCACCAAACTGTAAGTTTCAAGATTGGTATCTGTCATGTGCAAATACCTTTTAATATGCGACTTTTTTATATCGTATTTCCATTGAAATAAAAACTATATTATAAACATACGGGGTTAAATTAGCCTATTAACTCTGCTTTCACAACAACAAATAAAAACCTATTAGCCCATGCATTCACTTTTGCAGCATTTTTGAGCGAACCATAAATTTAATAGTTTGATAACCATTTATATATACCTTCCTGACAGCCAGATTGGACTCTGTATCTTTGAATTACATGCACTTGGTAGAGTTAACAAACCACACCATATGGCAATTGGGCTACGGTGCTAATTAAACTAGCACTTAATTGTTTTATCGTGTCACAAGCTCAGAATTTTTTAATGTTTCTCAAAGAATATACACCTTTCTGACGCAAGAGCGTGTCAATTACTGTGTCGAGCCTTCTCTTTGTACTTTGAAAAGTTGGGTCTATAATTATTTGTTAACCACATATCATCTTCATATGTTTAATTGGAAGATATTTCCATGATTCTGTTCACTTTAAAAAATTCGTAAAATTGGCATAAAGTATCAGTTCGTCAGCAAATAGACGAGTCGTGTTTCATCAAAAAAAAATTAGACAAGTTGTGTAGCTATGGTAGTCGATGAACAAAGATTTTCCTTGGTCATTGTTAACTTGAGTTAGCCAAAGGGGTAACCTCTATAGTGCACTCTGCATGCAACTTAATTTACAGGCCTTATATATATTCATTCATCAAAGTTTTTGAGGTCGTTGCGCTAAGAATCCAATACCAGCTATTTATTAGTCGGTGTCGAAATCTTCTTCAAAACAAAAGAATCAGATGAGCATACCAAGAAGCTTGGAAATTAGGTCGGCATGATGATAGCCCTCCCTTATTTTTCAAGTCATGAGTTTCAGCTCATGAAATCCACAGGCTTTAAGAGGAAGCTACACAGGGAAGAAATGAAGCATGATTTTAGTATGGAGAATTGCAACTATTTTCCATGCCAGAAGTTTGAGTTCATTCTTCTATTAAAAATCATATCAAGCTCACAACCATGAGTGATGATGCATGTATATATTTAGCAAATACTAGCTCATAGATATCAGTCTGCAGTTCCCCTTGATGTCACATTATATAGATTATGAATCTTTTTTTTCTCTCTTTTAAAGAAAAAAAAAGGTAGATGATAGTTTGCTGAATGTGAGATTACATTTTTGGAGGTCGGTCGTATTAAATTTTTATAGTTCTATCAGGTAGTGAAAAGGTAATATACTATAATACAATAGGGTTTAGTTTTGAGGTAGACTTCGAGAGAGTTCAGCTTTCCTTTTCACCATGAGATAATGGCACTGTTGCAGGCCTGAAAGCTTGTATACTGCGTGCTCTAGAAACCCTGGCACCATTAATTAAAAAGGAAGCAGTTGAGAGGGTCGCCCCACCAAGGTCACTTTCTTGGTTTTATTATTTCTCTTCCCCTCGCCTCATGAGTGGAGTGGAAGCGAGCTTGATTACGACATGGACTGCAGTCTCCATGGCTGGCCTCTTTTGCCACTCGATTTTGAGTTGTTATAAGGGAAGGATGTGCCATTCTCATGGCCAGGTTTGGCACGGTCATGCTTAATAAAATGCATGCAAGTGAGGAGTTCTTTGATCGTTTTCGGCAGGCCTAACTCTGGAACCCTGGGCCAAGGCTTAACGTTGGGTCCATAAATTCTGAAGATGAGACACCATTAATGTGATCTCCTCAGCGGCTGCTATATCCTGTAATTTATTTTTGGTACTTGATTTGACCAGGCTAACTAAGAAAATAAAATGGTTTCGGTGGCACTTAATCTTTTGAGTAATTCTTCATAAATCTGGATCCCGTGATGTTTAAGCATAAAATTTCGACATCCGTATCTGTTTCTTTTTTTCATCCGATCATTTATTTATTTTTGTTATCATGTAGCAGCATGCTTCCTCTTTTACGTGGTGTATTTCTCTCAGTTTCTCTCTTGATGGAGTTCTATTTCCTTCTCTCTTTTTTCTTTTTAAGGAAGGTACAATTCACGCACATACATAGCATATACTAGATACTGTAATAAAATACTAGATAATATAAAAAATACGTTGGAAGAAACTTGCGCTCCAGCTAATTAAAAAATAGCAGCTTTCTTGGTTCATATGTCGAGCCATACGCTTGAGCTAGTGTTGTATATTGGACTATCAGCTATGAGCCATTAAATATAATAGAACCATAAGGTATACATTGTTTAATAGATTCTGGAGTGGCTTCTTATGTTAAACAGACAATCAATGAGCAATAAGTGCCATCTGGCAATTTAAAAATGTGAAATCGAACTCCCTCTTATTTTCATTCTAGCCTGCAGCTTAGAATATGTGGGGATCCCTACATAAGCATGCAGTTGTAGGTTCCGCCCATTACCGCAATTGAACTATAGCTTGGCATTGTAATTAGGTCGGATCGGGTTGGATCAAAAACATATCAATCCAAATCTAACATGTCTATTAAATGAGTCAAAAATTGAGAACCAAACCTGCATTCTCTATTTGCATGATTCTTGATAAACATGATGAACTAGATTAAATAGATTAAACGTATCTTAGATGAGTTAGACGTATTTTAAATAGCTTAGGTAGGTTTTAATTAAATAGATTAAGTGGGACTTAGATAGGTTCAATGGGTTGGATAATGACCTGACCCAATTGTTAAATGTTTCAAAAATTGAAACCCAAACCCAGCAAAATAAATATTTCTAGCATGTTAACCTATTTATAATTTGGATCTATTTATTTCAAACTCAAGCTTATTTAAATTGGGTTGGTTGCGAGTTAGGTTAGTGGATTTGTTTGTAAATTATCATCCCTAATCATATCTCTGTATCTAGCCCTTGCACTAATTCCAGTAGTTGATAGTAATCATTTGTAGTCAGGAGTGCAGCTCAAATTGACACATCATACCATATGGTTCATGGATGTGAAGACAAATTTCAAATATTCTAAACTCTCAAGTCGAGTTGGTAGACATAGCTCAAAGAACACAACTTAAAAGAGTGATGCTATATGGAGTGTCATCACTCAGAGTTTTCCCTAGTTCTCGATCCATTTGCTATGGCGGCAGGGAATTGGTGCAATTCATCCAGGATTGGCGGTTTTTCTAACAGAAGTTCTTCAATTTGCCCATGGCATTAGAGCATTACATTGTATTGGGTGACCTAGGGTTTCATGGTTTTTTTTTCCAGCTTGAATGCAATTTAAAATTATTTTCTGCATGATTTCTTGCTTCAAAATTATTGAGGACATGCATGGGTGGTGTTTCTGTATTCAAGGCATGTAACTGATAGAACTAGGGCTAGATCACCACCCCACTTGATCGGCATTAACCAAATAAATTTGCAGAAGTTGCATCCTCTACCGACTAGGACTTGACCCAAGCAATGGCACCTCTCGGCTGCTCGATGGTGTTAGTGGAATTTAATCCTATTCATGTAAACCATGATTTCCTAATCATCATGAGTCAATTAACATCGGAGAAGTTCGCAATGCAATATGCACAGGAGGGTGGCTTATGAAGTAAATTGAACTATGATTGATGCTCCGTGGATTTTAGATTTTTTGTGCTCGAGTTGGCATCCTCATTTTCTAGCTCAGGAGCCCAAATGATGACAAGGTATGTCAAGGTTCCAGTTATTGCAGGAAGGTGTGCAAATCTGTTTGTATGAAGCTAAGATTAGTTAATTTGGTGATCAGATGAGGGTAGTCTAGCTGTGCTAATAGCTTTACTTTGAGAATTAAAGTTATATATACTCAAAGCAGTCTTACTTTAAGTAGCATACAACATTCCCATCTCTGATTGATGTCATATGTCTTTCATATCCTGCCAAAAGAATCTATACAACAAATATGCCCAATTAGGCTTAGAATCTAATAAAATAAGATGATTTTTTGATTTGTTGAGTGAAGGCAAATTGATTAACGTTTTGTTTTTTGGTTCATATTTAAGTGCAGAATTCCTATCATGATCTTTGAAAGCATGCAATCAAGATGGCTGTTACCCTTGCCGTTGCAATGCTTGCTAACATATGACCATGTTATTCAAAATGGTAAGTATCATTCTGGAGTAGGGTTGAAAATTTTGCTCTACACAATGTAGAAAGGTGTAATCTATGATCATAAATTGGCCCAGCAATGGACCAACACTAAATTGGTTTTGCCGTTAACATTAAGATGACACCAAAGCTGAAATATAAAAGACTGGTTATGATCAAGATGATGTTTGGTAACGTTTTATTCCAGTTCCGCTGGAAGTTCGATGCCGAGAACAGAATTGGAATTGGGATCAAAATCAAACATTAGTTTTAAAATCAATTTTTCAGGTGCGGTCATGATCCAAGTCAGAAAAAAAATGACATGAAGATCAAAGTTTTTCAGAAAAAAAAAGCACCTAGCCAGAAATGAGTTACTCTATCTAATTTTGTTTGCAGGCAGACACCGAACTGCTCAACCAGAGTCTAAAGCCAACTTTTTCCAACAGAGATAGAAGCACTGTGTTTGCACTCTATTTCCTCCTTCCAAGGAAGCTATTAGGCCGAATTAGGCCCAGGATATCAGCCAAGTTTTGTTGTAGAATACTTGGCCGTCCTGACTACTCTACAGGCTACAATATTAATTCACATCAGTCTCTGTGGCCCTTAAGTCATTGTTTCCTAATATCAGATTTCCTCTTGGTGTCGTAGCCCATGGAGAGGAGATGAGCATAGAGGAGCTCGTTCCACATATCAGGCACCCCCGGGAGGCACCAGTGGCTGCAATCTTGAGGAGCATCACCCGGCGTGCCCGGCTCCCGATGGCTCGAAGGATGACCATCTTTCCTGAATCCTGTTGAGTACGTGATGTTGAGAAGCTGCACCTGCCTTCCATCACCCTTCATCTCTTCGATCATATCTGAGATGATTTCATTGTTCCATGGCTCGGGTTCGAGTGCACTAGCCTCGATTCCTGGTGCTGTATCGGCGTGACACGAGCCTCCATTGTCCCATGCTCCATTGCTGCAATCCATCTCGTTCATGTCATTGGTCTGAAACAGGTAGCTGTGTCGAGGACTAAACATTAATGTTTGGTTCACTTGCCTGTAGTGAGATGGAGCATAACTTCGGAAGAAGAAATAGCTGTTTTCTTGCTTTAGGTTCCTAAGGGTCCACTCCTTCACTGTCTGTAGGGTCCTCCCAAATGCCTCCTTCACATCCATGGTCATGTTTATTGCTTGACCAACCTGAAAATAGCTTCCTCTGGGGTGCAGGAAGAGCTTACAATCAGCCAACTTTGATGGAAAGGAAGGAAAACAAAAACTAAAGCTAGCTGCTACCAAAATTCTTCAGTGATCGATCGATGCGCAAATATATAGATCAAAAACTTGTTTGAAGAAACTGTGTGCTCACGATTTGGCGATTTTGTCTTCGTTCCACCAGTGACCGGCATTGAGGATGAGCACATCAGCATCGGCCCATCGTTTGGACTGCCAGGCCAAGACGTCGAGCCGAATGGTCCTCTTGACTTGGCTTGGGGATTCTGCAGGAGGGCGACCTACGACCGCGAGGTAGGGGGTGCGGTAGTACTCCACCGTAAGGTTGTAGTCTTGGAAAACCAAAGAAAGGAAGCCCCAGTGTTTGGTTATGGGGCTCCCGTACTTCTCGAAGATCCTGGATCGGTTCCCTGCAGCTTTAGCCAGCATACACACCAATGACTCCCATTGGTTTCTCCCAATTGAATCCCCGGCGAATACAATCTTTCGGTTCCTGCTTCTCTCCAGCATATCAGTAGCATCCAATCTAACATTCATGAAAAGAAAGAAACCCATGAGAGAACTACCGGAACAAAACAAAAAATGCATCCAATATAGACTATTGTAACAGGAAAATTGTAGGGTATGTAAGAATATGTCCCTATTTTCATCAATAGGAAAATTTTTTTTCCAAAGACCTATAACTTTCAATCCAATCCAGAAAAATTTAAAAGAAATAGAAGTGCAGTTGGTGCAACAATGGGTTATATTGCCCAAAGGCTAGCTGCATGCATGCCTCCTTAATTTATTTGGAGAAGGCTCCGGTTCTGATCTTTAATATGTATTTCTTTAAAATGACTGATGGTGCTTTACTAATTATTGTTTTCAAAAAAAAGGAAACATTATGAATGAAAAATAAGAATAGAGGGAAAGAAGAGATCATGGAAGTCCATCTGGTTTGACGTACGTAGGGAGGTCGCACCCATAAGGTTGCCACCGCCAATTGAGGTAGGCAGCGTCTTTCCGGCCATTGGCCCGGCATCGGAATCCAGGGTCCAAGAACGGGCAATCTTCGCCATAAAACTTGGAGCCATACCCCTCGTCCCAGACCCACTGCCCGTGCGAGTAGTCACAAACTTGGTGATGATCTTTGTGCGATGCATGCAGAGAAGAAGGCAAGATGGAGAAGAAGATGGAAAGGAGTACGTCCAGAAAGAGAAGAAAGAAGATTGAAAGAAGGACTGCGAGAGGAAAGCACAAGGCGTAGCCCATCTCCTTCTTTCTATGAATAGGAGAAGAGAGGGGCGGTGCATGCGAGAGCCAGGAGCTGGGATGGTTGGTGGTGGTGAGATATTGGCTTTTGGATGCGCTTTTTTAGCTACCTAAATGCGGAGATGTTGCGTAACGTTCCTTGGAAAACGCTGGTCCGTCCAAAATATTGCTACTTTCCATGGTATTGTATGTGCAAGATAAATTTTTAATTTGGAGTCGATGGCTGATCTTGCCGTGGGTTGTTGATTTGATGAGAAGAAAAGCTAGCTAGTCGTTCCGCGGTAGAGCTATCAGTTATGGAAGCGAATGGGCTCGGCCAGATGCCTCTTTTGCTTCCAGTAAATTATCTCAAGCTAGTAAATAGGTTGTTTGCATTCTTAATTAAGAGTTTGTTCCTTGTTGCTGCACGTCGAAAGTTGAAAAACGAAGAGTTTATCTTGAGGTTGAGTTGGGCGAATGATGCTGTATGTTATCTTATCTATCAATTAAACTGATCACTCCCAATGTACCAACAAGAAGAAGAAGAGAACTCACCCTTAAAGTGATTGTGTGTCGAGCATGAATCCTAGGTTTAAGAGTCACCGAAGATTGGCCGTGCATTAGGTTGAAGAGTCGTAAGACATGGAAAATACTAATTATTAAATTTGACTCATGTATGCTATGAGGTGGTTGAGAGAGCTGCTTGCAAGGGGTTGTCCTGTGCTTGGCGGGTGCTAGAGGTGGATCGCATCCTGTTCGAGGGAGATTCAGCTTCAGTAATCGTGTAGATTCGGGATCAGGGACGTGCCTCTAAGGAGAGGTCGATGGTTTGTGACATCTACAGACTTTTAAGAAAGAGGAACGGTGCTCACCACTCGGGTGGTTTTGCCTGGGTGAACCACATCTCAATGTCAGAGGTTTTATGTAGTATTTTGTTTTCTGATTTTATTGGCAGCATTCAAACTTATCAGATGTGAGCCCCGTTGTACAAAATAAATAAATAAATAAATAATCAATCAAGAGTCTTTTTGATAGATCAAAACTCTCCAACGTCACGGGTGGTCCTTCTAACATTAATCCATTCAAGGAGGCCCCCACGCCTCACATAAACTGGGTGTATCAGTGGGCGTCTCGTGTGGTGGCTGTAACATGATAGTCCTTGGCCCTGGCAACAAAAAATGATAAAAACATGATGGTCCTTCGAGCAGTGCGTACTTTATTTCACCGTCTGCTTTTTTGCACCCAATCCGAACCCATTTAGCCTGATTTCATGGGACCACGTATGACATTTCTTTTGCTGGCTATGAAGAGGGGAGAAGGGTGGAGAGAGAAATGTTGCGGGGTATAAAGGGAAAATGGAAGGCTTCGGAATTACCAAAGAGGTCACTTGGAGAGGCGGATGGGTCCCACAAGATCCCCTGTCTGGCCGTGCCTTAACCTATTTGCCCCTAAATTTCATCAAAACTGCAACAATGCCGCATGCGTAGGTGGCCCATACCAGGCAAGGTTGTCCAGGGGCCAAACCATGGGCTTGATTTTATATTGTCCAAGTGCAAGCTTAACTTTGTAATATGCTGACCACGAGCTCGTTCGAAAAATCTAGTAAAATTAAGCTGAATTTGCTATTAGATTTATGGAGTGGGCGATTTATTTGAGCAGGCTTATATCAATCAAATATTTCAGCAACCCAAATTCTTCTTGCAAGTCAATAAGCCTGTAAATAGGATTTAGGCTAACATTAGGATGGGCCTTCAGAAAAATATGAGCCGGGCAGATCAATAGACTCGATTCCTATAAGAAATCTTGTCCAATCCTACTAGATTTTCTAAACAAGTCCCAAGACTTAGCTTAAGACTTCTGAAATTGAATTATTTACATAAATTTATGCAAATTTAACTTATTGCAAGATACGAGTTATCTAAGGGCTCATGCGGCCATGTCTCGCATTGATTATGCATCAGGTGTATCTTGGATATTTATTTAAGTAGGATTAAGGAATCTAAAGAACACTTTCTGGTGAGTCCTTTTAACTGAGGTCTTGAATTGTTATAAATGATATAAAGTAAACCTACTTCATGAACCATATGGAATAGAGGACACTATAGCACAAGCCATTTTGGGCTCACCAAAATTTAATTATGGTCTTTGTAATTAGATTTGATTGGACTTAGATCCTTAGCCTAACAAAGATGCCAAGACTAAACATGAGGAATGGATTCGTACAGTTGTGTGCTTAGTCTCATATCGGTTATGTACTAGGTAGATCTTGGATTTTTATACTAGGCTAATGAACTCAAATAACAATATCTTTGTTAGTTTTTTGGTGAGGTCCTAAATCAATACATAAGAAGTTTGTTTGTTTGTCATGGGTATTTCTCCTCAAAAGTATTGTCCGCTTTGAAGGGGGTTTCATAGTCTCTTCCCGACGCACGATTTTGCCCCACAAAAGGTGCCTCTGAAGAGAAAGAGGTTGCCCCCCTCCATTTAAGGAATAGACCTCTCCGCTATCTAGTCGATTTGGGACTAAGTTCGGACCCTTTATTCCCACAATAGGTATCATGTTAGGATAAGCATTTCATTATCTTTAATGCCTTTCTTAACTATAAACTTGGAATGATACTTGCCAATTTCTATACTTACAAATGATTTGTTTCCACGTAGGTAGCAAGTTGCTTCCCCCGATTTATCAATGATTAGAAGTAATTAGAATATGTACACTAGAAATGTGAGAAAGATGAGTGATTAGAGCACAAGAAGAAGAAAGAAGAGACAGTAGAAATAGAGAGTGGTTGTAGAGATGAAGGATGTGCCAATGACACCAGTTTTTGCTCCCGCCATATTTCCCAACAAACAATGGAAACAGCTTAATCACCTACCTTTTTATCCAATTTGTTGTGATTTTTGTATTGTAGTTTAAACTACGTAAATATGTAATCGGTATATATAAGAAGAAAACAAATTTAGAATATAGATTCATCACTATGTTCAAGTTTTATAGCAATTTCAAAAAGTAATCATACGAATTGCTTCCCTCGCATGGTGCCTACACAATTATTATGAAACATAACTAATGCGACGTCTTCAAATCATTCTTCTAAGGTCTGCTCTTTATGTGTCAATTTTCTATGATGTTCTTCAACCAAAGAAAAAAATTTCAAGGGGGATCAACAAAACAAAAATGCAGCTTATATAAGACACATCTTATATCCTTCAGTTAATGCAATTGTTAAGCTACAACCTACAAAAGTAGTAAAAATATTACTAAGAATATGACACCTATCTTGTTCCATGATGCTAAACTTAATTACAATTTTAAATTACAACTATCGATTTAGTATAGTTGGAATGTTCAAGAGAAACAAAACAGGAGAGACCTTTGGAGGCCCCCAAAGCACATGTTAGCGTGTAACTTTGCGAGCCCCATAATATTTTTTTTTTTTAACTAGCAAAATATTCTCTTGTACCAAAGAGTACAAGTATTAAACTATACATACAATGATAATAATTGGATTAGGTGGGAGACTTAAAGACCCTTTTTAGCCCACTAAGTCAATGCAGTTTGAACAACTTTCCTGCAATCTTCTTTTTTTTGACTCACCGAATCAAACCAACCAAGACTTTGTAAACAATACACGGATGCCCACCTTACACGATTAGAACAAAAAAAGGGCAGAGCCCTTTCCAAGAAAAAGCATCCGTCAAACTTTTCTTGTTCTTGTTTGTTTAGATAATCCAAATCTTCTGAAGCATGACTGTGGCAAGCAACAAAAGTGAAGATTATACTGTAAACCACAAAGTATTAGTCAAATGCTAGTGCTTAAAATGGTTTGGGGTCATTGGATCCTATAAAGATTATACTGCCTCGTTGTGAGCCCTTTACAAGCCCAAATGATTTGGGCGGAGTTAGGTATCTATAAATTATTAAGGTGTTGATGCCAAGAAAATCCTAGAGAAGAGTTTTTTAAGCGATGGAATAAGATTGACCGGACTGCGCGGGAATCTGGTCGTTTTGACTGAAAAGAAACCAAGTCAGCTTTGACGTAACGGCTAGCTCGAAACCTTGGCGTTGACGAGACCTATCAAAATCCGGATCCTAACAAGGTATGTGAAGTGAAACCAAAAGAGAAAGTGGCCCAAACCTTGTCCTTGGATCTCGAAATGACATATATTGTTGGACATATAAAGTAACTAGTATTACACCATTCTATACTTTAGCTTTCAAAGCTTGAACCTCGTTGTTTTTTTTTTTTTTCAAAAAAAATAAAATAAAATAAAAAAGAAAGCTTGCGAGGTATGTTCCCCTGCTTGCACTTCTCAAATGAAGTTTCCTTGCCATGATTGTCTAAGCAAAGGTTAACAAAGTGAATTTGACCGCCGCTGAAATATTCATCGGCTCAAAGAACAAGAAGGAGAAGAAGGAGAAGATACCACACATTCCATGGCATTTTATCAAGACCTACCATGAAGCAAGTTCAGAAATTTGAGTTTGTGATAGATCTGCTAGGAGTAGCGACAAATTAATCAAGAAACCACCAAGTGATCTATTAGTAGGTCTATGGTACATGGAAATTTGTTCAAATGTAGCTGGATCTTGATATTCGTTTTGCAACTACAGAGGTCAAATATAAGCGATAAAAAGGAGTGTGCTTTAAGAATCTTGACTGAAGAGGTTATTTGTCCAGAGCTTTGTGCCATTGCTCCTTGTGGTGCAAGATCAGATCTTGAATCATGAAAAGGGATCGTAATCATACTTTTTTATTGGAAAAAAATGGAAGGAAAGTAGTCCCACCCAAGTAAGAATCATGTTTGTAAGTTATATAATGGTCATTTTCCCTTTCTTCAAGGATTATAATTGTAACTATTTACCGATGATGATCATGACAATCGACACTAAATGAGATCACATGACCTTGAACAAAATTCTTTCCTTTCCTACATATAGAGCTCCACCTACCTTTGACCATCTTTCCTAATAAGATCACAATGAACTGTAAAGTCTATCACGTCTCCTCATGCATCAGCAGCACAACTTTTTATCTTGTGGTATCAACTGCATGGGCATCTTGTGTACCCAATTGTAACACCTTCTCTCTCCCTTGCCTTTTCTTGGTATAGAAAGGACCAATTCTAAATGACTTTTGTGCAAGCGTTTACTAAGTTGCACACAGTGCCGCGCGCGCACATGCGAGGGGGAGAGAGAGAGAGATTCATTTTCATTGACTATCAACAACTAATGGTCGAATGTGATTACCTTTCTATAATGGCAGATCGAGCACATGCACAGGAATTCCTCGATGCACATTCTCGATAAAAAAAGCAAGCAAATTAGACTAGGGAATGTGATTGTGTTTCTAATAACGACAGATCGAGCACATGCATAGGAATTCCTCGACGCTCATGCATAGCTAGCAAATTAGAGTGGGGACGATGCTACGACACAATTAGGATTCTTGGCATATCCAAAAGTTTCAATTGATCAACAAGTGGATAACTTGAAAGCTGCAGGAGGGCTACATCAGTAATTTCAAAGGAATGGGATGTAGCTAGGCTGTGAACCAAGCTGCAAGAATGGGCTTAATTCCTGCCTCCAGCTTTAGAGGGAGGGAGATGATCAGAGACATGAAACTTGTCGCCCCCTCCACCTCGATCTCTTACGTGGCCCCCTACATATCCTACTAGAATAATTGTTCAAGAAAGAGCCACAGGACATGGATTAGAAGTCCAGACTTCTCCCCATGGGAATGGATAAGATGCGGCCGGTGGGCGGCTCTGGCCCATATCCAGTAGCTCTTGTCCGTCTCCTAGCTGTCCCCCCCCCCTATATCTCTCCATTCGACACAGAAAACCCTACGAAAATCTCCAGACTACTCGATTAAATTCTCCATATCCGTGGCTTCTAATCTAAGGATCCCGCGCCAACTCCACCCGTGGGGAACCGCGCGTTCGCGTTTCCCGATCAATGTTAGATAAGTACTAAAGTCAAAGATTCTGCACGGCGACAAGCTGGTCAAACGGAAGTCAGAATATCAAGGAGATTGCCCGCCATTTCAGATAAAACGCAAGGGCAATGTAGGGAGGAAAAATATTTGACGCCGTCAGCTTCCGTTACTGTTGGTGAAAGATTTTTTTATTAATTATTCTGCATCGAGATTCGAACCCCACGCCGCACCGGCGCCTTCTCGGGCTCCCTCTCCACCGCACCCCTCCCTTCTTATCCGCAGATCCGCCACACGTGTCTCGACACGTGTCGCGGCCGGTTCTCGCCGTGCCGTGGAGACGCGCAATTAAAGCCGCATGCTGCTGCTTTTGGCCGTTAATTTTGATCTCTGGCGTCAATTAAAGCTTCATTTTCTCTGATTAACTAATTTAAAAGTGCGACGGACACTGATGTATCATGTATGGCACATAGTTATTTTGAACGGCACATTTCCTTATATAATGTTTAGGATGGTGAATTTATTATCTTTAGAGCAAAAGGGACAACTTGGCATCCATACTTTGGACAACATTCAAAGACACGGTGGAGGTATTTAGAGTCAATTTATAGAATAATTATGAATTATATATTTATCAAGAGAGAGCATTTGAATAGAGTAGGTGAGATGCGCAGTTGGTGCAAGAGTTGCAATGAATTTTGTTTCTCTCGTACCATCTCTCGTAGTTGCTAGAAAAGGAGTCTGTTGAAAGAATTTGAATGTCCTGGGCAATGAGAAAAAATGAGACTTCTTATTATAATTTATAAATAGGAATTTGTTGAATGTTATTGTTGCTAGCTAAACATGGCTGAATACTAGGGCATTTACTTTACATATTGGCAGCCATTTTTCTTTCCCATGGTTATCCTGTTGAAATTAAAGAATCCCAGCTCAAAATTGATCAAAGGTTTTTTATGGTTATCATTCTTATGTTTTTGGGCGACAGAAATATCAACTAAAATTTGAGATGTAACGATAAGCTATTGTGGTATAGGATTAGTCAGAAAGTATTATGTGAGCTCCTAAGTTTTATATAAGTATACAAATTTTTTTTGGCGAATAATCAATGTAGAATTAGAACACATTTGTACATAGATCCTCACACCTATCAACTGAATGTACTTACAGCAAATTTTTATCTATTGAACTAAAACTTATAAATTTGTTTAATATTATTGTAAACAACTAAAACTATAATAATGTATGACTTATGCTACCTTACAAATCAATGAATTTAATTATTTAGACCCATCAAAATGGAATCAATCGTATGCATTCTTTTCTTTCTTTAAGTTTTTTTTAACTCAGATTATTAAGCACACCTTTAAATTTCATTTGCATGTAGAATAGTCACTAGAGAAATCTCGAAACCCGTTAATAAAAAAATTATATAAAAAATTTAGACATTGACTATGGAATGTATGATGAGTTGCTGATAACTGTAGAACCACCCTACCTGCATTCCAAGCCACAAGATTTAAGAAGAGAATCATGCGAGATTAAATGTGTTATAATTATTGTAGGATAATTGATTGATTGATTGTGCCAAACTTAGTTGGTCTTACCAAACTTCATATTGATTGATTTGTGATTAATTGTGCCAAATTTAGTCGGCCTTACCAAACTTCGTCAGCCTCATAGCTAAGAGGATGCTTCTATATATTGTAATGGACAGGCAGAAATACATTTTTTTTTTCTTATTCTTTTTTTTTTCAATATGATATTAAAGCCACCGATTACGTAATGTACTACCATCATCTCTTCCATCTTTGTTGTGGTCGTTGTCGTCGCTCGCAAATTCTTTGTTTCTCTTGTCTCGTTTGGAGGGTAGCCGGGGCTCCGGCCTCGGTGGCTTTTAAAGTTTCCTCTTTTCGTCGAGAACTTGATAAAACCTTTATGCCGAAAAAATATCTAAGAGGAATGACAATTATCATCTCTTACTAATCATACCCAGGTCACTATCTAAATCCACAACATCCTGAGAGACTTGTAACTTTAAACTACTACATCCATGCACAGTTTTCCAACCATCTCAGATATCGCCATGTTTGCCTTCGAAAAGCAAATATTTATGAGGACTTGTTTGATACCTAAATATTTGTTCCCAGGTAAAAAATGATAAAATAAAAAGAAACTATATTTTATTCCTCCAATCTAAAATCAAAGATCATCATTGATTACATGTTTCCGGGTCAAGAGACCATCTCCAATGGCATTCTTATAATTTTATTAACTATAAGGCTTAGTTGAGGAAAAAAAAACTTTTTTTTCCTTTCTCTCCAGTGCCCGCCTCTTCTCCATTCCATTTGGAGCTCTCCCCAAGCAGCCCCACGTCATTGATGTCCCCAAGTCCTTCCAAACTCTTGCCCTTGGCCTCCCTGACCTCAGCATTTGGTTTGCAGAAATAAACTCTTCCTACAGTATTTAGGATGGATGGTATTTGATTGATATAGGATCATACTTAAATGAACGGCCTAATGCACGAAAACTATAAAATTTTCGGTCAAATTCTATAGAAATATCCAAACAAATTCTTAGTATTTAATTCTTTCAAAATATATATTTTTTAGTAGAACTTTAATAACTTTAAATCAGAATTTATAAAGATAATAAGCTCAATTAAAATCATTTTGACAAAAGAGACAAAAACTTGATAAGAACATAAGATTTTCAGTTTAATTTCATAAAAATATCCAAATAAGCTCTTAGTATTTAATTTTTTCAAAATAATTTTTTTATAAATTTATTTTTTCCGATGGAACATTGATAACTTTAAATCAAAATTTATAAAAATAGTTAAGTTTAATTAGAAATAATTATGACAAAGAAGGCAAGGGTCACGCCAGCAGTCGAGTGCGTTCCCCCACACCCCACAACTCACCCACCCTAACACCCAAGTCCAAAACCATGTATTACCCACATAACTTAGTCGGTCTATTTGTGAGGTCATAAAAATGTGTCATTTTATCTTAGCTTTTATTTTCATGCAATCCAGTCCTCCTCTTATCAAATAATTATAGTAGCTTTAAATACTTGCTCCTAACACGCCAAAAGATCCCGTGCTTTCCCTGCTAGCTTTTAGAGGCCGTTTCACCCACCTTCTCCTCGCGCTGCTTCTTCAATACCACGTATTTTCCACCTAACTCGGTCCGTTTGGGATGCTATAAAAAATTATCTTAGTTTTTATTTTCGTACAATCCAGTCCTCGTCTTATCAAATAATTAATAACGCATTAAATACTGGCTCCCAAGACGCCAAAGTACCCCTGCTTTCCCTGCCAGCTTTTGGAGGCCGTTTTACTCGCCCTTCTTCTCACTCCGCTTCTTCTCTCCTCCGTCTCGTTTTCTCCAGCCGTTATCTCCATCCATCGCTCCTCACCCTTTATAACACCCCCTGGTTCTCTCCAAATCACACACAAGGCCCTCTTATCTTCTTCTAGAGAGAGAACGAGAAGCAGAGAGAGATGGAGAAGCCAGCGGGCTCGACCGGCGGCGCCGCGGCGTCGTCGTCGTCGTTCGCGAGTCTGAGGGCGTACGGTTGGGCGCTAGCAGAGACCCCCCGACGGCTGCGGCGGCGGGTGGGGTCGGTGACGACGACGTACGAGGAGATGAGCCGTGTGCGGGCGCGGTCCGGTTCGGACATGGCGCGGGCGCTGCGGTGGCCGGACCTCGTTGGGCTGGGGCTTGGTGGGATGGTCGGTGCCGGGGTTTTTGTGACCACCGGCCGCGCCGCCCGCCAAAACGCCGGCCCCGCCATCGTCGTGTCCTACGCCATTGCGGGGTTCTGCGCCCTCCTGTCGGCGTTCTGCTACACCGAGTTCGCCGTCGACATGCCCGTTGCCGGCGGCGCCTTCAGCTACCTCAGGGTCACCTTTGGTCCGTACTCTCTCTCTCTCATAAAAAATCTCTTTTTTCCAAGTTAAACAATGGATTTTGTTTTCGGTCAAAAGATAAAATTAGGATTTCAGTTCACTCAAAATAAAAAAAAGGGATCTTGAGCCGCTTTTCTGGTTTTTGATCTTCCTTTTTTCCCCTAAAAATCAGAAAAAAGGGCATTTGTTGCTGAAATCTGTGATCAACTCGGTTTCTTAACGTATCCAGAGGCGATATTTTTCTCCAAGCAATCATCTCTGTTTCTAATTTCTTCCTTCGTTTCTACGACGTTCGCTACTTTCCGAGATTAATTTACAACATATTGGAAGCTTTCTAATACTTATTTTACCAAGTATCTGAATTTTGAATGACAATCCGAGCAACTGGAGCTGTTTCTAGTTTGGTATATTATCCGTCTGGATTTCTTTCTTTGCTTTGCTCCATTTTTTTTTTTTGAACATTTGAGGTTTCTTTCCCTCATTTCTCCTTTTAGGGCGATGAATGGGCGCAATCTTCTGCTTCGTTTATTATCCTCTGCTGTTTTTGCTCTTTCCAGGAGAATTTGCGGCCTTTTTGACGGGAGCGAATCTAATAATGGAGTACGTGTTGTCGAATGCGGCGGCGGCACGGAGCTTCACGGCATATCTTGGGACGGTGATCGGGGTGGACACGGCGGCGAGGTGGCGGATCACCGTCTCCGGCCTCCCCAAAGGCTTCAACCAGATCGATCTCCTGGCGGTAGCCGTGGTTTTGATCATTACTGTGTGCATTTGTTACAGGTAACCACCACCGCTTTTCAAAAAAGAGAGCGAGCAAGAGGGCGAGAGGGTGAAGCAAAATCCAATCTTTGGATGGTTCTGTCTCATTCTTCGTTTCGAAGTGGAGCTCTGTTCTGGTCGTCACCTGTCACAAAGAGAACTCGCTTTCGTGGGGCTTTCTTTGTTAACCTTTCCACGCTTCCAATCATCATTACTTTCTTTTGTTTCTTCTGTCATCAAATCAAACCTTTTACATTCGCATCAAAAATTTGTGTGTCTTTCACCTTTTCTTTTACCTTTCATCGCCTCCGGTTAAAATCTTTATTCCACTCAGGGATCACTAAAAAACGAAAAAAAAAAAAAACCAAAAACTTGATTTTTTTTTTTTTTCCAATTCTATTCTATTCAATATGTTCTCGATCTCTCTTAATGGCTATTTCACTGCGATTTTCTTTACCGTTCTTTCAATCTTTTCTGTTCAAGGGCGGCTCCTTTTTCTGTAATTATCGTACTTCTTTTTTCTTTTTGGCTTTTGAGTATGACGAATTCGGCATCTATCTTTCGTTTTCTTCCTTGTTTTATATGTCAAATGAATTCGTTCCTCTGTTTTCTCCAGTGTGCTCGTGCTCTCTTATAATCCTATGCTTATTTATTTCCCCTGCATCGCAGTACGAAAGAGAGCTCGGTTCTAAACTTGGTGTTGACGTCGGTGCACTTGGCCTTCATCATGTTTATAATTGTCATGGGATTCTGGCGAGGGGACTCTAAGAATTTCACGCACCCAGCGAACCCAGAAGAGAACCCTGGCGGGTTCTTCCCCTACGGCATCTCAGGGGTCTTCAACGGCGCGGCCTTGGTTTACCTCAGCTACATCGGCTACGATGCCGTGTCCACCATGGCGGAGGAGGTCAAGAACCCCACCCGTGACATCCCCATTGGCGTCTCGGGCTCTGTCGTCCTTGTCACAGTTCTCTACTGCCTCATGGCTGCCTCCATGGTCATGCTCCTCCCCTACGATGCTGTAAGAACCTCACCCCCCCGACTTCTCCCTTTCCATCATAAATTATACATTATAGGTAGGAATAGGAACCTTGTGTCGATCGGTCTGGACTCTGATTGCAGGGTGAGACTTAGGTCCACTGTGAAGAGGAAATTGGGCCTCTCATCTCTAGGGCCTACTTTCTGCTCTGATACCATATTTAAATCACCACTTGTTCCAAAAAAATTAAGCTGATAGAATGAAATAAATTTATTTATATATTTTTATATTTTCTTATATGGCTCATCGAACATTCATCATTTGAAAACATCTCATAGCTTTTGTTTCTTGTTACTCGAATCGAAAGCCACATAGGTTTGTGTGGATGTGTTTGAATCATCCTAAAGTCATTTGTGATCAACATATTTGCCTTCTCCTATACTCGAGGGGTTATTATATGCCCAAGTGGCTGACCTTCTAGCAACAGAAATTGAGAGGCCCGGACAGGTTATTTCCTTTTAATATATTAAGTTGTCCTTTTATGCCCATGTTGATGTTTTCTATCATTTCTTTAAGAGAACCGAACCCTTAAGGGCTCTCCATCCACACAGGCCGAGTACGATAGGTTTAAGTAAGTTTGTGTCATATTTCACCATGATTGCGTGCATAGTTAGCAAATAATAACAGCAGTTGACCATTGTCACCTTTCTCACGTATAAGCAATCTTGCATTCCGTTCCGCCTACTGTCCTGCATCAAACTTTGTGCTGTAGCTGGCCGCTCTCTTCCTCACTCTCTAATCCACAACCTAAGTAGGTTGTTGGTCGCTCTCTCTTAAGTCTTATCCTGACCGTCGAGTTGGTGGACCCACCGTACCATGACCCGAATCGCCGTCGTGAAATTAATGTGTTCGGTTGGGGAGGAACGTGCGATGTCACCTTTTTAGCCCCTTCCCTACCGTCTACTCTGACCGGATTCAAAGATACGGACCCAGATTTCTACGAGACAAGAAATGTAATCGGGTGGTGCTGTGGGTCCCACGTGCGTACACGTGTACATATCCATTTGATTTGACTGGGTGTTGGTGTTGCGTGTTGGCAGATAGACATTGAAGCACCGTTCTCGGCGGCGTTCACGGGATCGGACGGCTGGGGATGGGTGTCGAACGTGATCGGGGCGGGGGCGGTTTTCGGGATCCTGACGTCCTTGCTGGTGGCGATGCTGGGGCAGGCGAGGTATCTGTGCGTGATCGGACGGTCGAGCGTCGTGCCAGCGTGGTTCGCCCGGGTCCACCCCTCCACCTCCACGCCCGTCAACGCCTCCGCTTTCCTCGGTACGGCTTTCCTTCCTACTATGCAATCTTCAACTCTCCCTGGGGCCCACTAACATCCCTTTCTCTTTCCTTTTTTGGTTCCCTTTTACTTTCTTTTTTTTTTAAAAAAAAGCTTTCAATTTTGATAAATATATTTCTTTTTTTAAGAAAAACAAATTGTAGAAGTTTATGCTGAAATTTAGGAGTTAAGATTGCTTGTCATCTTTTTTTTTTTTTAATCATAAATAATACCAAATTTTGTTAATTGTATACGGGTGGTGATCGTGTTCTTAAATAAAAGAATGAGTCTTAAGTCTTGTAAATTTACAAGTCATTTCATAGAATGACGCTGATGAAGACAGAGACAGTTTGTTCTTCCTTTTCTTCCTAATTAATGAAAGAAACTGAGCTCCGAGAGACAAAAGATGAACAGGACTTAGGCCTGTTATTGCCGGATTGAGCAGGAAACGTTTGATAAGGATTGGGAGGCCATGCGTAACGTTCGAAGAATTATTAACTACAAAATTGCTGTTCGCTACTAGTTCTTCAGTATAGTTCTGGTGTCAAGTAGCTTTCTTCCTTCTGTAATTTTGGACATTTTTGACGCATATTTGGATCCATCTTTGACTTGTCCAGGTGTGTTCACGGCTGCCATAGCTCTCTTCACCGAACTCGACGTCCTCCTCAGCCTCGTCTCCATCGGCACTCTCTTCGTCTTCTACATGGTAGCCAATGCCGTGATCTACAGGCGCTATGTCACGGCCGGTTCCACCAACCCATGGCCAACCATCTCATTTCTCCTCTGCTTCTCCTTTGCTTCCCTTGCCTTCACCCTTGTATGGAACTTCGCTCCGCCTGGGAGGACCAAGGCCCTGCTGCTTGGTGCGTGCGCTGTGTCGGCCATTGCCATCCTGCAAGCCTTCCAACTCCTCGTGCCGCAGGCTCGGAAGCCTGAGTTTTGGGGTGTGCCATTGATGCCTTGGATACCCTCCATCTCTGTATTCCTGAATTTGTTCTTGCTGGGTTCTCTCGATCGGCCTTCGTTTGTGCGGTTCGGCTTCTTCTCGGTGCTTGCGGTACTGGTTTATGTTTTCTATAGCGTGCATGCAAGTGTTGATGCCGAAGAGAATGGTGCTCTGCACAAAGCTGGAGATAGCCGGAGCTATCCAGAGGAAAATAATGATGGAAGCTTCAGGGTGTAAAAGGAGCTGAAGAAAAGGATCAAATCTTTCGTTCTGTTTTCTTATGTTCTGTTTTTTTTTCTCTTTTTCTTTACCAATTTCCATCTTTTTTTTTTCCCTTTCTATTTCCAGTGGGTTTGGGGAGTTAAATGGGGGCCAAAAAGAAATTCTAACTGGCAAAATGCCAAAGAAAAGAAAAGGAAGGCTTTTTATACATGCAAGTTGTAAGATAGATGGCTTTTGAATTAATTTCCTTTATGTATTTTGGTTTCAACATCTCTTTCCTTCAGCTTCTTGGTTGAGTTAGAATTCAGTAAAATTGTGTTGGTGTCTGTCTGGGCTGACTTGGACATTTGAAATGGCCAGGGTAGTTAATTTCGTTCAGACATCCATTGCGTCTGATTCCAATTGAAATGGTCTACGAGACTTCATCTTCAATTAATATATTTGATGATAGACATTATTAAAGAAGTCATCAATTCCAAGCTTGGGTTATATGTTGGGAAGTAAATAGTGTTTCAAATGTTTGGCCAGGGTAAGTTACAAAGCTATGTTCATAACTTACATATCATTATTAGCGAGATATTGCATATCTTCAGTTGGTTATATAGACTATTCAACATATGCAACACAGTTATTCGATAATAATAAAAGAGAACTGTCACTTGAAACAAAATAATGTTTGTATTTTATACTTCAACCAATCATTGCTCTTACTAGAGCATTTTTCACATCTTCGTATATACTCTCTCTGATAAAACTTATGGCAGCTCCATCTTCTCTGCGTCAAACTTCCATGTTTGTCGGGTGTTTTTTATTTGTTACCCTCCTTATGTCTATATGTTATCTCCACTTTTTATACCTCACCCTCACATTTTTTTTCTTTTTATGAAATATATAATCATGGTTGCTAGATAGCTATAATGTCAAAATGCGATCTTTCTCAATGGTTTGCGAGCACTCGCTCTCAATGGGATTGGATGAAAATCACCTAGCACTTTTCTAGGATTGAGGAGAATCGAATCATGGTGACATTGCACCCGATCAAGATCCAATCTTTATTTTTCAATCCCCACATGTTTTCAAACATGAGATGGCTGCAATCATTTCAATTCTCGCATGCAAGTCAAAACAACATCCAGCCCCCCTGCTGCTCTTGATGTAAAAAATCATAACCCCTTTTGTTGGGAATCAGATGATGGAGTGTGATTAGGGATCACCATTGCAGCAATCTGCAGCCACTTCTGTTGCAAAATTATCATGAGAAGGTGGCTGCACTGTATCAGAATCACTGGACCACCACACAAAATGGAAGAAAGGAAAATGACCTCCTCCACCAAATCCATGAACTTATTCTGTTCTAAATTGTGATAGCTAGGTTTGGCCCCAACAGTGTCTTGGTCAGCATTATAAGATGATAATAACGAGATATCCACCGCCCTATTTGTTACCCTCACCTCGTGATATCTTTTATAAGGAATAGAAGAAAGGTAGGGTGACCCTTCTTTCCTACTCTCCTACTTTGAAAAAGAGAAGAAGTTCACTTTCTATGGTAGTTAAGAGGTAAACTTTAGGCAAAGAGGAGCACATATCATGGCAAGTGGTATGTCGGCATGTGAGTCCTCGATTTTCTTATTTGTTTTAGAGTCTGATTGATGTCATTGGATCAAAGGTGGCACTTTCTTTCAAATAATAAATATGTAATGTTTACTTCGAGCCTGCATATTGTGATACCTATCTAGCTTTTAGACTTTTATGTAGCAAATGCTTATTATGCAAAGGAAGTTGGCCATACAAGTTGGAGTCCCTTTTTCCACACACACACACACACACACACACACACACACACACACAGAGAGAGAGAGAGAGAGAGAGAGAGAGAGAGAGAGAGAGAGAGGATAAATGGGAGTCAATTTACTTGATACTCGCATCATTGCGTTCGAGACATGCAACTTTTTCTTTGGCAGGCACAAGTTGGTATTCTCTCTTGATTCAATTCATTTGTTCCTACAAACCTGATTGGAAGATGAATTTAGATAAGCTTTCCAAGGACAAAAAGGGATTCCCCAAGAGAATTATGAGATATCTGTCGACAAAAGTAATTAAAGATTAGACAAGGCCGAAGAGACATTTTTCAATTCCAGTCAGAGCTTTTACTCGTTCACCTATAGTCTTTCAAGCTTATCTTGAACATTGGCTCCACCATCCATTCCCAGGAGTGGCAACAATGGATGAAAACAAAAGGAGGAGATAGCAGGAAGCGAGAAAACTCAAATAACTTCTGCATATCCATCCATTGTGGAAGAAGTACTTAAGCCGAGGTGTTACACTTTAGCATCAAAGTAGTGCACTTTGCCAGTATAGTACGTATCCTTTTCAGATGGCTGCAAAAACAGTGCACATCTTGACTAAATATATAGCGCAAATCCTGGCTAAGCTAAAGCCTTCCAAATTGGATTTCTTTATTCCCGCATCCACCTAACTACTTGCTGTCCCTCTTTCTCTTCATTTATCTCCATTGGTCAATTCTAGTACTATATGATCACTCGTCTGACTCCTAAGTCGTGGGTGTCATCTAAGCATCAACAGTAGAGAGGATTGGCCATGGGACATGGGAAGATTCTAAAGATCGCTTCTTATCCTACGCTAAGGTCATTTCCCACTTGATGCGTGGACAAGCAATAGGGCTCGACAGCCTCATTAGATTCGGCTCTCTTAAGCAACGTCTGCTCCCACTTGCTTGCATTTCTCTCTGTCAAAAAATACGCACCTACCTTTGTCCTTTCTAATGAACTTCCTGCTGTTCCATAAGCCTTGCTCTCTCCCTCTCTCTTCTCCTCTCTCTGTGACTGCCTGATTGGACTGTAGGGTTCAGCTTAGACCACCTTGAGTTGGCCAAGAAACCTGAAACATGGTGATGCGTTGGCTGGGCCTCGTCCATGTATTGTGCCTTCAGATGTTAGGCATTATTTGAAAGTGGATGTATCTTTCGTGCCATCTATCATTCATTAAATAAATTAATAAGCTCTTTTCACCAAAAGAAAAAAGACTTAATAAGCTCTGCTGATGTCTTAGTATAACAGGTGTGCATGGAACCTTGTTTTTTTAATAATAATAACAATGGGGTGTCACCTCTCTGACTTTGGGCTTGGAACCTCTCCATGGACAGCTTATGCTTTACAGAGACATTGCTGAGAAGTAGATCCAAGTCCTGCTAACTAGGTTAGGTTTAAGCTGGCCTCATGTGTAATTGACTTTAGCTAGATTGAGCCACCTCAATTTGACCTGCATGATGCTATGGGCCCATGCCAATGATTCTAGGATTGGGCTTCTGGGCATTGCCTACTCTCTCTCTCTCTCAAAGATTAGGATACTCTAAAAAGAGGAATGTGCGTGCACTCTACCAAGCTGTCAAATGTACTGAAATCATTAGTGCTTGCAGGCTGCGGACTAAAGAGAAGAAGAAAGTTATGTATCAAAGAAAAAAAAATGAAAAGAGAGAGAGGGAGAAGGTTGGCCAGATTCATGCAACATGAAAAGAATAAGAAGAAAGTAATGGGTCCGGATGAGATATCTCCTTAAAGATACATGTTGACCATCCATTAACCTTTAGGCATGCATCCAACTCAGTAAAGAATCAAAACTTGATATGAATCTTTGATTCTCATGAATTTTTTATATTTATTTAGGTATATGCAATAAATACTCATATTTCAGCATAACATAACAAAAGATTTGATATCAATGTTGATATCAAATCTATTTGTTAACTTTGAATTTGTCCCCTCATGCCTGCTCGGACTAGGTCAAATTAGTTCCGGCAGCCCAGTTGCCGGAAATATCCAAACTTAACACTGTAACTTCCACACAATATTTATTTATGACAGGGGTTAATATGTAATAGATTCTTCCTTAAATTTGAATCATGCGGCCTGCAGGGACTCAGTCAAACTTAGTTAAGCCACATAACGGAAATATATACTATAAATAGAAAGTCATTTGTAATAATTTTTTTCAACTTTTGATCTAGAACCTGCAACCAACATGACGAGACTAGCTTAAAAAATTGATGGTTGGTATTATTTTAGAAAAGGTCATAAACAATGATAGTATTATATCTCAGTCCGACTTTGGCCCCCCGTCCTCTGCTCTCGTCCTCGTCCCCGGTCCTCTAGGTTTTCCCATTTCCGACCATCTCGAAGGAAGAGAAGAAGAGATCGAGGGGAGATTTGGGCGTTTCTCTCCTTGCCTCTTGCTCTATGCCCTCGCTGGCAAGGTGCGTCGGATGCAGGCTGGCGGGATCATCCGCCGCTTCGAGACGGATACTCTGCGCTTACGGTCCTTCTATGGTGGGATTTTTGAGCTCTACTCGATCTAAATTTTGTTACTTAATGGAATTGTTTTTCAATGGAAACGATAAAGGTGGTAATTTGGTGAAGATAAATTGATACTTTCTCTGTTGTGGTGGAATTTATGCTATCTATTTCGGGAAATGGATGGGAACTTCGCTGGATTGATGAATTTATTGTTCTTAGTTTGTAAATTAATGTCTTCGGATTATAAAACAACAATTGTCGAACGAGTAGTTCTGACATCCTAATGATGTTACGGGATTCCATATTCTCTTGAATTTTTTTGCAGTTTTAGATTGAGGTTCATGCATTTCACTATGGGAATTTAACTTCAATAGTGCAGAAATTGATTGTTTTTTAATGCAATTTTGATTATTTATATTTTTAATAATAAGCTTTGATTATTTTTCTTCAGTTAGATCCAAGGATATATTAAAATGTTAAATTCGCATTAGACTTCTCATAGTGTTCTGATTCTTTTTGGACTGCTTTAGATGTAATGCATTATGTACAATTCTCATTATAATTTCGATATCCTCCTTTTAACTTTTAGCTGTTCTATTGCATACTCTTGGTCAACAAATACCAACTCAGTATATTGGGCATTGATGAGAAATGCTTTTTAAAAAATGGCAATATTTATTTTCTTTCTTCCTAAATCTTTTCTCTTCAGTTCTTTCACGAAATCCAATTCATGAGATTGGTGACTCTTTGATGAAATTGGCATCTATCACAAAGGTAAGATTTAAATATTGATATGGTTTTAATTCTTTCATTTTTTTCGCAACTATGATCATTTATATCAGAAGTTGCTACAGCTTTTCTAACTTACATCTCATTTCAGCTTTCTCTCTCCCATTGTCAAATTCAAGAAATTGGATCTTCCCTCACGTCATGGGTGGTTTTGAAGTCAATCAGATTTGCTCAAAACAAGATTACAGTATGTTTTACCTGCATAAAATACATGTAATTGTTGTCACAGCTTTATTTTTTTGACCTAGTCCTAGCTAGTCTCTGTCACTTGTAACCATGTCTTGCTTCATTTCCCAGGCTCTGCCTGCTGAGTTGGCACGGAACATAAAAGTTCATAATTTAGATCTTGGGACCAATCTGATTGAGAATTGGTCAGACTTAAAGGTCAGTGATTAATGATGCCTGACTTTGTTACTTCAACTACATCTAAGGATGCACTAATTTGAGACTTTAGGTTGCATTGCTGCACAATCTGCTGAATTGACAAGGATCAAATGATTTTGATAATAAGCAAGGAAAGGTGGAAATAAGTTCCTTAATTGAAGCTTAGGAGTAAGGAGTTGCCTTTAATAGAAGACATAAACTGAGTGAAGCGAGCAGCTGATTCAAAACTTGGTCTTCCATCACATTAGCTATGGAGAGTACAGTGTTTGCGAAGTCAGTAGAATAGTGAAGAACTGGCGGATTGCTATTTCTTTTTAACCCCCCCCCCCCCCCCCCCCCAAAAAAAAAAAGGAAAAAAAAAGAAGACTGGCACATTAAAAGCTAAAGCTCTGTGGGCGGTAATAGAGGAGAGCGGTTTAGCAAATCTCTGTGGGTGGTAATAGAGGAGAGCGGTTTAGCAAAGATCCAAAAAAGATTACAGTCAGAAAGATAAGGTTTGATATTAGGCTTTGACATCTTGCGTAGGAAAGAAAAATAACTTTTCTACCTGAAAAAAATAATTGTTTTCCAAATGTCTCTACAGCTTGGCAATATTGTGGTGAACAAAGTCTTTCTGGAAACCCTGCTGAAGTCTGATTTTATTGTAAGGATGGTAGTATGGGAAATGTTTGAATTTTGTTAACAATATAGAGCTATTAGATTGTTCTTTGACAAAGTTCCCATGGGTAAGTGGTTTTGATCTGATGAGTATGTCCAGATTAAAAGGATTATAATGTTTGCTGAGGCAGAAAGATCATCTTCCCCTGGTGCATTTGTATAACAAAGTTTGTCCTATTATAACTAGACTACCCTTTATACAATCTCAAGCTTAAAGTCATATCAACATGATTAAAAGTCTGTCAAGTATGACAACCGGAGCTCAAATATCACATGATTTAAGAATGCTTACGGATGTTGAAAGAGTTGTATAATTACAATTGCTATGGTCCATATTACAGGAATAGCAGTAACTCAGAATAAGGAAACAAAGTATGTCCTTCAGTCCTTGCAAAAGAAGATGATGCATCAGGGAGCTGCCAGTCAAAAATCAGAATACTTCCATTGTATTGGGCACAAAGTCTGGAATTTATAAATGATTGGGAGAAAGTTCAATGAATTTGAATCAAGATGGTCACATCATATGAGAAGAAGCCAGACAAAGCTCTTACCATCTAGAAAATGATTGGACTGGGAAAAAAGAAGAAAAGAATACCTGTCTCAAATATAAACCTCTTTTCACTGCTAGGAATTATATGCAGTGCCTCGGTAACAAGCACCGGAAAAGAGGATTCTGGATCCCCTTGGTTAAGATATCTCTCTTTTAGAATGCAATCACACACTTGCCTTGCTTGAGCAAAATATTTAGACTTACATGATTCAGTCTGGCAATCCCTGTATAAAAATGCTACTTCTAAAGATGCATACATAATTACCGGAAAAATTTGAACAATAATTTTTCTAGCTATGTAGGGATAAATTCAAATCTTGAAGGACTGGTTCAGATACCAATGATCATATTATTCATGACTACATCGTTCCTTATACTAAGAAGGCTGGGATGGTATTAAGTTGATAAATGTTCTTTCATGCAAATTTCATGGCATATACGATCCAATTGCTATTACTGTATCTTTTACTCTCTTTTCTAGTTAATTTTCTTGCTAATGTTCTGTGGAGATGCAAATGCTTGGAAAGATCCTCTTGCAAAATTCTAATATTTCTCAGTTCTCTTAGTAATTTTATTTGAAATTTCTACACCAGTATCTTATGATTTTCCCCTTTTAGTCCTTTAATAAGAGGCACACACTATCTTTTTTCAAATAAAAGAAGAAAAGAGGCACCACATCAAAAAATTAACCCGCTTTCTTCTATTTATAGGCATGACCACATTTTTTTGCGAATCATAGACATCTAATTTGCACATTTGTATGGATTTGTTTGGTCATGTAGGTGGTGAAGCGCTCAGTCACATGCAATGGCATTGTCCCATGCCAGATTTAGATTACTGTAATTCATCTGGTCAGCATCTTAGTTATGCATCACTTAAATTACCATTTCTTCTACCATTCACTGATTCAAGTAGCGTATGAAGTGATCATGCATTTACACCAACCTTTTTCTTATGCTGCCATTGTCCTAATGTATAGGATGATTTGATACTATGGCATGCCCATTCAATGGCACATGGTCAGTGACGAACCTACTCGCAGGAAACAAACATGAAATTTCTTGTAATTTCAAGAATATCCTTTCCTTGTAAGTGCAATCTAATATTTTGTTTGTATACTTATTCTCCATCCCTGTTACTTGGTTGTACATAATAAATAATTTGCTATTTTCTATGCTCGAGTTTGACAATTCCATTTTGTGCATTCAATGCAAAAATATTGATGATATCAAGCTATAGAGTGGAGATGTGGAGGCCTTTTTCGCAGTGGGCACCTGTGGCTCTTTCCACTGCCTATACAAGATACAGTCAAATGCCACCTACAAGTTTATCAGGGAGAAATAGAATAACTCATGGAGGAAATGGAAGATGCTATGTCTCAACAGCGAGATGATATTGATATAAATAAATTCGGTATCTCTATTAACTTTTGTACATGTCATTCCAAAAAAGCCAGGGCATCCAGCAACAAATGTATCATAGTGGGAGTCATCAAGTAATTTGCTCTTGTTATTCATTATGACAATATTCATAAAGACAAAAATTACTTATCAGGGCTTCTTTAAGTACAATTTTCATGTAAATCGGAGTATGAAAATGTTGATTTACACATACAGGAAGTTTTGTGGTATCAGTTATAATTTTGGTGGTGCACTCAGTTATGGTGATGCTGCTTTTGAACCCTCACATAAAGGAAGAAAGCTTGTCTGGGTTAACACTAACACCATCAATGTATTGGGATTGCAAGATCTCCTTCATCTCTGTGCAAAGAAAAATTTAATTGTGTTAGGGAGGAGCTGCCATGGCTTAGCTATTCAGGCTGGTCAGCTCACTGATATCCTGACATGTAACATCCTGATCAACCTGTACTCCAAATGTGGCCATATTGGATCCGCTCGTTGTGTGTTTGATAGGATGCCTGTCCGAAGTATAGTTTCGTGGAATACCATGATTGCTGGACATACCCATTATGGAGAGGACAGAGAGGCGCTGAAGCTTTTCTTGCAGATGCATCGAGAAGGGACGATGCTGAGCGAATTTACTCTATCCAGTGTCCTCTGTGCATGTGCTTCCAGATGTGCTGTTACTGAGAGCAAACAATTGCATGCTTTGGCGCTTAAGACTGCAATGGATTCCAATGTGTTCGTTGGAACTGCAGTTCTTGATGTCTATGCAAAATGTAATATGATCAATGATGCATGCCGGGTTTTCGAAAAAATGCCAGAAAAGTCGCCGGTCACATGGAGTTCAATGGTTGCAGGTTACGTGCAAAATGATCTTCATGAGGAGGCGTTGAGGTTATTCCAAAAAGCGCAGCAGATCGGAGTGGAGTTGACACAGTATACAATGTCTGCTATTCTTAGTGCCTGTGCAAGCCTAGCAGCAACAATTGAAGGGATACAGTTACATGCAATTTTGATAAGAAGTGGTCTAAGTACTGATGTCTTTGTGTCCACCGCTCTTATTGATGTCTACTCCCGGTGTGGATGTGTAGAGGAGGCTTACTTAGTTTTTGCATATATGGAAGACAGAAACATTGTGTTGTGGAATGCCATGATCGCCGGATTTTCCAAGCATGCTCGGTTCCATGAAGCCATGATTCTTTTTGAGAAGATGCAGCAGCTGGGAATGCATCCGAATGAGGTTACCTACATCTCGGTGCTATCTGCATGTGGTCATGCTGGTTTAATTGAAAAGGGTCATCATTATTTTGATCTATTGATGAGAGATAACTATGTGCAGCCCAATGTCCTTCACTATTCTTGCATGGTCGACGCTCTTGGCCGGGCTGGGCACATTGATGAAGCTTGGGAATTAATTCAGAAAATGCCATTTAAGGCTACTGCTTCGATGTGGGGATCTCTGCTCAGTTCATGCAGGATCCATGGCAATCTCAAATTGGCTAAAACTGCAGCTGAGCATCTTTTTGAGCTTGAACCTAATAATGCAGGAAATCATGTTTTGCTTTCAAATATATATGCCACGAATAAAAAATGGGGAGATGTTTCAATGGCAAGGAAGCTTTTGAAAGATAGCGGTGCAAAAAAGGAGATTGGGAAGAGTTGGATAGAAGTGAAGGGCAAGGTCCACATTTTTGTTGTCGGGGGGAGTAACCATGCCAGAACCACCGAGATCTATGCTAAATTGGAAGATATTGGGAATGAGCTGAAGAAGTTGTCTTATAAAGCCGAGACTCAATGTGATCTTCATGATGTAGGGGAAGAACAAAAGGAGGAGCTGTTGAAGCACCACAGTGAGAAGTTGGCACTTGCTTTCGGACTCATTAGCTTGCCTCCTGGAATGCCGATCAGGATAAACAAGAACCTTAGAATCTGCAGAGACTGCCATTCTTTTATTAAATTAGCCTCAAGGATCACTGGTAGGGAAATCATTGTCAGAGATACTAATCGGTTTCATCATTTTAAGGATGGGATTTGTTCCTGCAGGGACTTCTGGTGATACTGAAACATCTTTTTTTTTTTTTTTTTTTGGGGGGGGGGGGGGGGGACTATCAGCTGGATTCTGATGTCACTTTTTTGTCATATCCTCCTCCATGTACATGAGCCACCTCGCTCATTTCTCCTGAGATATGGTTCGACAAGTCCACTGATGGTTTTATCTTATGCATCAGTGAGAGACCGAAGAGATTCACCATTTTATTGGTATATTCCTGTGGGATATCTGGTGTGAAGAATGATCATTTCTTTTTCGATAATATTACTCATGCCTCTGGATAATTATGTCACCGGACCATGCTGAAATTGTTCGATTGATAAGGTTATCGTTCAGCAGCTGAGAGGCAGGTCGTGTGGTCTCTACACTCAAGCTATCTTGCATAGCCTATTAGTGCCTCTCCAGGAGCATATCAAAGCATGTTTACAGATGGGTTCTTGAGTGATTTTGGTAGAGTGTGGTGCTGAAGACTGGGAATCGGAGCAGGAACATGCTGTTTGAGTATTCGTACAGCAAAACTATATCCAGAATATCGTATCTATCTTATATTGGTGCATATCATTTCGAGCATTCTGCTCCTGTTTTAATTGCAGAATATACTGCATCTGAATAAGGGACAAGATTCCAACTGCCACATATCCTATAGCAAGCTAAGGAGAAAAGTTGGTCATGCAATGATGAGGGACATATGACCTGCCCTTTGCTCAAGTTTGCCCCTGTTGATCTTAAATTCAGCTACGCCATCTTTATCAAAGTTTGGCTTAAATAAACAACTGAAAAGTTGCAAAGTGGTGGGTTGGTTTTGCGAACTTACATACCTGCTGAGTGGTAAGCAGACAATTTGATATTCTGATTACCTTTTCTGTCCTCTCTATCCCTTTTAAATGCTTTATATTATAATATGTGATCGTCCTAAACTACAATGTTATACAAGAATAAGAATAGTCGGTTCACTCTGTTTCTCAGTTTTTGCTCTTCACTCAAGTTCATTATTCTATTGCCTAATCCGATATAAAGCTTAATCTCCGAAAGAATCCTAGTTATTTATCTCGACATGTTTATTCCAACCAAGGTGTTCGACATTCGTTAAACTTGATTTTTTTCCCCCTCCTGCTCATGTCGATACAGATACTGATTGCATTTTGTTTTTGGTCTCGCTAGCCATTGGATTCCAATGATCATCAAAATGCTATCAACACCCAAGTACTGGTCTTGAGTCCCTTGCCAGTCAGAATTGATGATGCTGTTTCATGGACAGTGCCACATGCCTCGGTGGTCCACCATCCACCTCTTCTCATGCTGATCGCTGCCGTCCACTCACCGGTGGATGGGTAGCGGTCGCACGAGTAGAATGCAGACAGGTGGATCGCACCGTCCTGCTCGCACCCCCACCTCCATAAATCAGAATTTTCCCAATCAAAGGATACAGCTCAACTGGTCCAAACTGAAACATGAAATGAAACTCATCATCCGGGAAGAGTGTGGCCGTTTGCTGTTCCATTCATAGATTTCATGCATCAGGCTAAACCAGCATGAAGAATTTCTCCCAGCTTTCACTGTCTGATAATAATGGATCTCTGGCTTCACTTCATGTTCCACTTTCTCTGCTAGTAAATTTCCTTCTCAGGATGCACCGCTGTGAAATACGAAAAGCTGTGGGCCTCAGAACTTTGCAGGGACATGGAAAGGTGGAATGACTCACTTGAGGTCTGCTGAAGAAAAAGATGAACTGTCATCAGGTCAGCCATTTTGGGTGGACCACGCTTGCAGGTGGGGTTGATGAAGGCAGCGACTTCTCGAAGAAAAGATGCGGACGGGGCATATCATAATGAGCATCCTGCAGGGCCCAGTGAATTCGTTGCCACGGCGATTGGTGGGTGTATCATTTGAGGCATCATCATCTTCAGTGGCAGGTCTATCTTTGCTGTGATCCCTCCCACTGTGCGCTCTTGGTCGCGTCAGTGTCATATTTGTCATCCAAACGGTATCCTTAGGTGCTCTCCCTTTCACTTCCAATGGCAGGAGATGCCCTCTGTGTGAGGTGCATGGGGATTAGTAGTTATTGTTGCCGTTTAACAACTCATTCCATCAGGACAGAGTTTGGTGCCAATGGACATAATCCTTATCCTCAGTAGCCAGTGCATTAGTTATTTTATGTGTGTGTGTGTGTGTTTGATGATAAAGAAGGCCTAGAGAAGTGCCACCCGGCCTTTATTACATGAAAGCCAAAAATAGAGACGATGTAAACGAAAGAAAGCTTCAGAAAGATACTACCCGAAGGCTGCCGCAGCAGGCAAAAAAGAAGGCAGAGACCGACCGCTTAATGGTTGATTGCAAGAAAGAAAGATGAAGCACAATTAGCTGGTGCGGAACAACATTGAAACACTTGATTTTGTAGACAGAGATCAGCAGACTTCTCTCCTCAAAGTTGCTGAACCACCTTTGATGGGAGGCCATACAAGGATATGCTAATCTTCTAGCTCAGGTATCGATGTGTTAGGTTTGTGCCCTTTGATTACGTGTTTAAGTATCGCAAGTAAAATAATACGGCGGCGCATGGATCCTTGTTTCATTAGCGGACAGGAAATCTTTCTTTCGATACGGTTCGGGCGATCATCTGGCAAACTCGATCATCCTTGCACCATTTTGTTATGAATAATGAATTGCAGAGAGACCTCCCTTCGAAATGGTGAGGCGGCATCTTTTCGTTTCTTTCTCAGCTTCCTATCTTTACTGCCACACTGTTGCGGCCCAAATTAATACTCCAAATGCATCTATCCGACATGTAAAGCTTGGTCCTTAATTAATCTAGACCGCCATAGATCTTGAGAGCTTTCGCTCTAGTCCACCCACGTAGCCCTTTCTTTATGGTGGTACATGTTGGTTTCATTAGAGTAAACCTCTCGCTTTAGAGCTCTTTAGCCCACAATTTTCACTCTACTCGGTCATTTCTATAGGTCTTCCCTGTGTAAATTTGAAACCTAGCTGTTAGTGGGGACAATATTACTGAATTTTCAGAGGAGACAGGTCTCCAGAGCTTAGGTCTGAAGTCTCAACTATTGAGAATCTAGCTTATTCTGCTTCAAAACTGTGGCCCTCTCTGCCCAAACCTGTCTCCGAGCCAATGGCCAAAGCAAGTTTCTCCCATCCTATTTGGAGTGCGAGCTCACTTGCAACTTGAAACTAGACTTCTCTTCCAAAGGAACCAGGAGGAGGAGGCAAAACCATGAATATAGAAATAAAAGCGAAGGACATGGAAATCCGCAGATGTCTTTTCTCTCATTCTTGCATGCGCCACCCCACCATGATATTTCTTTCTTTCATTATTATGATCTTTCACTGTATCCATGTACCAGAACCCACCTCATTACAGCACTGTTCACTTCACGGAGGCCATCAAAGATCAACAGAAAAAAAGGAAAATAACAAGGAAAAATAGAACAAAAATCTCATTGGATTTCCTTTTTTTTTGCCCCTTCAAAAATATTACAAGTTAAGAAAGAGTTGGCGTGGGTCGTGTTATCGGGCCCCACCTCAGATCTACTGCTTTTCAAGCTGATGTTTCCTGAGACCTTGCCCCATCCCCCGACAGGGGCCGTACAGTGGAATTTCTGAAAGAAAATAAAAAGGGAGTGGAGATTGCCCGGAAAACCAGGGATTTCTTTTCCACGCCCTCCCATCCCTCCTTTGTTTTTTTCCTCCCAGCTCTTCTTTTCTCTTCCATCCCTTCCTGCGGTTCCATCACAAGTCAATCAAAGCACCCCTGGTAGAGGATGCGTTGGTGGGTGGGATTTGAGAACATGGCCTCAGATCTCCTCTCTCTCTCTCTCCACCGAATTCATCTCCTTCCACCAACATTTTTTTGGCTTGCATCTGAGACTGAGAGCCCATCCTGTAATGTAACAACCAAACCATTAAGCTAGAATAATGCGACGCATCACCTTAAACAAAAGAGATGGTCGCCTTCACTTTGCTTAATTCTAGACATAGTGCGAACCAAGTTCTGGTCTACTATAGTTGGGAGCTGGAGGCATCGGGGCTCTGGCCCATGAACCATGGTGCCGGTTGCACCGGCTGTGGCTCCGGCCGGTCCGGTCCGCAGTCCAAATTCACGCCAAACAATCTCAGCCGCTTCGAGTTGGCCGGTGCCGGTGATGGGGCGGCTTTCTGGACTTCTTCCTCCACTTGATCACCTACGTACAATTAATTGGACAGGATTCATGAGTTCCTTGTTCTTTAATTCAGTCATGATACTTAAATTTCTCACCGAATCTACCTGCATGAAGAAGACAGTCCTGCTGCACTGCCTGCACTGAGCTAACGTACAAGTAGGAAGTCGCCGCTGTGGTGTAGTACGCTGGACTCCAGGGTAGTGCAGCATTGGGCCTGATCACGGCGCGGGCCGGCGTGGCCTCGGGAGCACCGCGGCGCCGGCAACCGATGTAGAGGCGGTCACCGCCAGCCCGCAGGCGCTCGAAGAGAACCACGTCGCCGGCGTCAAGCTGTTTCTCCTTCACGAAGCGGCTCCAGCCCTTGGTGAGTACATAGCTCTGGCTGCTGGTCCAGTAGGAGTAGCGGAACCGCCATGACTTGCCCGATTCGTCCTCGAAGCTCAGAAGCAGGCCCTTCTCGCCCGAGTCCCCATCGAGGGGGAAGTACTTCTCGGCGTGCTGTTTGGGAATGACTAGCCTGTTGAGCTTGCCTACATCGCTCGGGGTGAGGGGCTTCTCGAACATGAGCTCCCTCTCATCCTGGGCTTCCTCCTGCTCTACTTGGTCGTGGTGGTGAGGATTCATGGGTGACTCCCAAGACCAAGCTCGTGGAGGATGGTAGCTTACAGGGTTTGTGGGCATTTACGACTTGAGGAATGGAGTCGAGTCTTGTGAGGGAGGGAAGAGAATGGAAGAGAGTAGAAAGGAAGAGAAAAGGAGGGTGGTGGAAAGTTGGCGTTGGAGATGGTGGTGATGATGCTGCCGGTGTTGAGAAGCATGTAGATATTATTGCTATGCATTTATAACATGTCAAGAGAAATTTCAATGTAGGGTTAGGAGAAAATGCCAAAGAACTAGCTAGCTAGATTTTTATTTGGTTGTTCATATATTACTGTATGAGAGAGAGAAAGAGAGACAGAGAAAGAGAGAGAGAATGGGGCGCCTGGTTCAATTAATATGAACATGTGAGGGGGGGCTTTTAGTTGCATATTTTTTAAACTTGGGTGGACAGGAAGAATCAAAGGTTCAAAGTTCCTAAAGTTACTATATTTTAGTAAGTTGATGAGGAACGATCAGGTGGTGGTACTTAAAAGTAGTGAGTGCTACCATGGTGTTTGGCCTCATCACAGCCATCCAGGGGGAGAAGACCAGGCAATAGATTCCATGTTGGTTGTTGGGCTGTCTACAGGCATTTTAACTGGTGCATCTGGCTCAGAGGAGTCAGGTTATCTTCTGTATTGGAAGACATCATTTGTCTGAAGATCGGTGCAAGTTCTGCTGCGACAGATATATATCATCCCTACAGCAGTATTCTGATGCTTCTCTTCATTAGGTGTTTTAAGAATTTCACTGTAGTATTGGAAGGCATCAACTCACTCACATCTGGAGATCGATCTGGATGCGCGAACCACCCGCATGCGTCCTCGCATTGAATGCTACCAATCAAGAGAGTCTTATCTTAGCAGAATCCTGCATGTGGGTGCTTGCGTCCATCTCACTGACTTCAAAACATTCCAAATATGCATTGAGTTCTGCTGGATTTGCTCTCTGTTCAATTTCACCCTTTTGGTAGGAATTCGTAACTGCGCTTAGAAGCAACAAAGTAATGGTTCTGACTGGCTAGAACCAACTCAGATCCTCCACACCCTACTGCACTTCAGATAGGGTATATGCTTAGATTCTGTTGATTCTGTCGGTTACTCGAAACAATTCATTATGTTTCATGAACTGAAATCTATGTGCGAAACCAACTCAAGCAACACCGTATCAAGAAAGAACTCGAGCAACGTATAGATTGATCTTGACCAAATGTAAGCAGCTTCCATCCGACTCTAACCCTTGTTTTTGAGCATTGTGAACTTTGGTGTCGCAATCATAAGGTGGATGCAAAAGTCAGGCTTTGTTTTAATGTTTTAACTCTTTGTGGCCATGACTTACTATTTGCCAACCTTAATACCCTGTTTGTTCTTGGGCTTTATTCCTAGGACTTCTTGCCCCCGAGCATGCTCAACTATGGATTTCTAACTGTATATAGTGCTACCTAAGAAGATAACTTTTCGGAGACCCTAACATCAAGGCTCGTCTTTTCCATCAAAAAAAAATATATATCAAGGGCTGTTGTATTTGAAAGGAAAGAAAGAAAATTTTAGGGGTTATTTTGCTGTAGGAAAGGGAAATGGAGCTATTTCCTCACGTGGCTTGAGGCATTATTGGTTGTGGCTCTGATGAGGACCCAACTCAACTATTTTTATAAGGAGGAGGTGGGATCGATCGGATGGGCCCTTCAAGGATCCCTTCACCAATTTCCATCAACCCCGAGGAGATAAGATGCGTCCAAAGTCCCTTTAGCTGCTGTCGTGTACACAGCCAGTCCTCACATCCCTTGCAGCCCTCCCATTTCTCTATCCTGATGTTCTCTGTGCGTGTGTGAGAGCGTGCTCGCTCTCTTCTCCTCTCCTCTTCCCTCCCTCATCATGCAACCCACGAGCTCCTTCTTTATTGACGCACATCATAACACACCTGTAGACCCCCGGACAAATCAACCCCTATCTCCACTTGGTTTTTTGGCAACCCCACTCCCATCCCTATCTATTTTCTATTCGCATGAATGAATGGGCATCTTCTGAGAGTTTGATATGGCGTTATATTACGGAAACGCATGAGAATATCCTTTTCTTCTCATTAGGATCTTCTCCGTGAGGCCAGGTATCCATACAGGAATTCTTGAGGCATCTTTTCCCCGTGGTTTCTCATTGTCCACTCGTATCTAGTTTCTTAAATACTTCCAAGAAAAAACTTATGTCAGTGCTTGGCCCAGATGAAGAAGTAAATTGCTGTCTGATTAATTGTACTAATAGAAGAGTAATTGGTGATCAAGTATTGATTGAGATTGTATGAGCTACATGTGAATGAATTTAAGTTGAAGCAATCAAAGACCAACAAAGTGACAAGGTATCATCTTGCTCTTTATTCCGTTCAGTCAAAAGGTGCTCATACGTCTGCTGCTTGCATCTTTAATTATCAATCCAATTATAATGCAACAAACTTGGATGGCAGCACATGTGCTTAAACCACTCTCTTTAAGAAGACGGAAGAGACGAAAGAATCAAGGGCATCTATAAAATAAAGGTGCAAATTAATGAGCCGAGCAGCTCGCTAGTTGTCCGAGCTCGGCTCGATTTGATTATTACTAAGCTCAGGTCGAGCTCGAGTAGCAACATACTTGGTTCGAAGGCTTGCGAGACTAGTTGAGTATATCTGTTTAAAGATATAATATAAAAATAATATTATGTTATATTTTGTTTTAATCATATTTTTTAATTATGATCAAGGTTCGAATTTGAGCTCGAACTCAACTCTAGTATGGTTCGGTTGATATTCGAGCCGAGTCGATTTTGAGCATTTTTTTTTTTTGATCGAATAGAGCTCGAGCTTGAATATCAAGGCTCGATCGATCTTGAGTCGAGTTTCAAGTTTGAATATTTTGAATCGAGTTAAGCTTGAGTCTCTAACTACTCAACTCGGCTTGGCTAAACTGTACCGCTAGATAGAATGAATTGGGATCTTGAAAACTTAGAAAATCTCCTTGAAATTTTTTTTGTTTTATCTTTTTTAACGATCCCCCCCCCCCCCCCCCCCCCCCCCCCCCCCAAAAAAAAAAAAAAATAGGAATGGACTACTTGATTGAATACTTGAATGTTACAGAAAATAGTAGACTGCAGAAGCAAAAAGATAGCATTCTCAATATAGCGCACATCCAAAGGAGAGCTATTTCTTTATGTTAACATGTGCTAATATGGTTTCTTATCAACTATAAAGATAATTGATATGGAAGTTGAGAATCATTTTTTTTCTATTATTTATTCAAAAAAGAAAAAGCATTCTACGTGCTGAACAAATGTACCAATCAGCAAGTCTTGATTGTAAACTAATTTATATGATCTATTTTTCATTGAACAAAATCATATTAACTTTACAAAGTAAAACTAATGTATGCACCGATTCTCACACGTTTTCCAACATCGCTACCATATTTTTTATGTATTCCTTTTTCTACCTCATGGTTTTAAGCAACAACCTCTTTTAGCATCATCATAATGATCATTGTAATGGTAAAACATGAATTATATATGTACATAAACACATAACTACTTGTATAATATTATAATCAATTTGTAGTGGTGATGACATAACCTTTTTCTAATATAGTATTAAGCAAGCAGCAATATATTGCTGTAATTGTCATTACTAATATACCCTACCAAGTACTAGCGTAAAAAATTGAAAAAAGAGAACTAAATAACCAAAGGTGGAGAGAGGCAGCGAGTATAGAGCCTACGTCTGCGCCTTTGTCTTCTTGTCAGCCAAACCAGGCCGCAGTGGAGGGAGTGATGGCGTGGTTCGAGCCCCACTCAGATAACTCTGGGTGGGGGCCACGTAGAGGGGGAAGCGTGCTCCTCTCCCTTCCCCAAGAGGAGCCCACCAATCTACGGCCAAAGGGATCTGCACGCAGTACGGATTCCACGTGTCGATCGGCCGTCCCGCAGACAGTGGGACCCATCCCTGCATCAGCCATTTACGTGATTGTAAGGCATGCAAGGTCGGTCCCCACTCTATCTTCCAGTCTGAGAGAGAGCGAGAGAGCGAGAGAGAGAGAGAGAGAGAGAGGGACTTCTCATTTTGGGCAGGGGAGGTACAGCTCTTTCGGAGATCGGGACGCATGATTGGATGGAAATTTGTGAGGCATTGGCCCTCCGTCTTGGTGCGGTTCCTCCAACCTTTCTTTCTTCCCGCTCCTTTGTTCTCTCTTCCTCCTTGCATCAACCTTCTCCACCACTAATCTCGTGCTGCAACTTCATCGAGTAGAAGGTTGAATAATAGTCTCATAATGACATATATGCCGCTTGGCTACTGTTAAATCGAGTATAAGGGATTGTTGTTTCTTGGACTTGCCATGATTCATGTCATGCATGGGTGGGATGTTTGCTTGACATGAAAGTCGCAAAATTACATTCACCTCACCTAGATTACAGCACTGGATGTCTCAATCTAGCAACTGTACATTTGTGGCTCCTCAAGACACATTATGGGGCTGTCCATGAATCGGACTTGCCTCAGTTCAGAAACCATTGGACCTAACCCTGCTATGAAACAGTTGGTCTCAGGTGACACCTGATGTCCCCGTACTCGGTTCAGAGTCTACACCGAGGGAGGTTGGAAGGAAGCAGCCAGCCCTGTGAGAGTGGTTGTCAGGCCGCATGCTCCGGGCCTGGTCCCTACAACTCTGTCCTTGGGAAGTGATCCACGCCTGACAAGAGCCGAGGCCATCAAATGAGATGGACCAGAGCCCTGGCCCATTGCAACCTTCCCGGCTCAGCAAAACTGCATACTTCCAACTCTTGGAACTCGTTTGAACATGTGCAACATGCATCACATAAGTGGTCCATGATGAAGTAGCCCACTGATTCTACTGAGCTGTAGCAGTAGAGAAGCCTCCGACCCACAGCAGATATCATGCCTCTTTTTTTTCTCATTAATTATTAGAAGCACATGCTAGATCGATCATTGGTTCTTGGAAAAAAAAGATGTAATTCCACCTGTCAGGCGGCGAGCATCATGTTCATCATTCATTTCGACAAATGGTGGTTCGGGTCGAATGAGACCATCCTTTCGCATCGTAAATACATTGCTACATGATTTTACCATGAGTTGGCTAGAGAGGTTCAACTTGGTCATCCTTGGTAACATAGAATTTTACCGGTCGAAAGGTATAATGATGCAAATTATAAGTCGGAGGCGAGTCAGCAAATTGGCTCAACAGCTATATCAGACAATCATTTAGTAACATATTGGCTCATAAGGATTGTGTTTACCAAAGGAGACTGCTAAACAATCCACCCTGCTTAGTCACCCATTAGATGGGAATTGCATCGATGCGTGCTGATCGGTTGCACGCTCCAATTTGATCTCTCTTTCGGGGCTCTCATGCTAGCTTGATGGCCCTAGCTAGCGAAGTATCAAAATGGCCATTTAATTTTCTCCTAGCATGCTTCAGTACAGAGTTCAAGCATCTAGCTGGGCTTGCACGTTTATAGTGGTGTTAATGAGTCCAATTATTAACAACCGATACTTCAGTTAATTTTGACTCCTACACAGTTGCAGATTGATATCTTCATATCTTCTTTTGGGTTTTGTACATTTTGACAGACTCTATACTTAATTTCTTCCTGTAACTCACATTCTCTGCAAATACCAATTCTTTTAATAAAATTTTGGATGGCTTTTGCCTCCCTTAGTAGAGAGAGAGAGAGAGAGAATCCAATTATGATTCTTTTCGAGTTGAGAACCTCGATGGATCTCCACCAGCTAAAGTCAAAAAGAGAGGGAGAGAAAGCAAACTTTCTCCATGTGCTGTGGGTTATTGCATCCAACATCTTGTGATTTGCTTAGGGTCCACATCCGAACCACTTGCGCAATAATCCATCAACAATTTGCATCACTATCCTATTGTACTTTTTTTTTTTTTTTGGTTATAGGAGTGGCCGAAGCCTCTAGTTGCAGCTATGAAGGAAACACCCATAGAATCTCCAGTAATCAAAGAAAACAGAGAAGAAGGAAAGGATTCAATCCGTGCAGAATATGCATCATTATCAGCAGCATAATTAGCGAGCCATCGTTCCCCTCTCTGGAAGTATGAGAAGCATAGTAGTCAAGCTTATCAATTAAGTCCCATATGTCCAGTAGAATAGGCTGGTAAACCAGAAAGTTCTGCACTACCAGCTTGTTTCCCATGATTGATCCCTACAAATCACAATATGAGAGTCATCCTCAAGCAGAACTCACTTAGCAGAGAAGTGGTACTCCATGCATGAAACAGAAGTGGGTGTCAATCCTTTGAAGCAGGCATAGAGGACCTGCCCTTGTTCATTCCTCATCAGCACGAATCCAGCATGCCAGAAGACTAGATGACAGATGGAGCAAAGGTTTCCTTTGTGTGCTGATCATACGAAAGAAACTTAAAATGATATAACATCTCAAAGGCCACAGCCAAAAAAGACCAGCTACAAAATATTATTTGGATTTCTAGATCCTGTATAAGTTTCTAAAATTTAAAGATATGCCCATACGGATCCTCATGATATATGAGAAACCGTGGGGGTGCGTATTTAGTACCACAACGGTTATGCATTAAGAAGATTTTGGACATTTATATAGAGCTAAAGATTTAAAATAACATCTTCTAGCTAGCGTTTTTGTATAAGTCCGTGTTGTTACAAATTAGTTAGCTCTATTATTAGCTGATTTAACACCTGAATCATCTGCTCCACTGTGAGATGTAGTTTGCACAGGGATCAAGTTACGAGACAACTTGCCATGCACGCTTGTCGAGCAAAGAAACTCTAGGAGAAGTTGGCACCTTCAAAATCCACTGAAATTAAGCGTTATCAGAAGAAGGGTGTACTCCATGAACGCAAGCATATGCCTACCTCATCCTAATTAACTTCTCCATGTCAAACAGTCACTGAAATGTCCTGAGAAATAGGTATCCTAGTAATCCTTGTGCCAAAATCAGGGGAAAACAATTCACTAACAGCGCTCGCATTCCAGGTCCGGTCCTCAGTCAGAAGATCAGCAACATGGAGGTCATCAATAAGTATTTCCATATTGATATTAGCTGGACATTGAAACAATGGATCATTAGAAATCCATGGATCCTTGTATACCCTGATCATCTGCCCATCTCCAAGAATCCATCAGAATTACTCAACATTGGGTGGCGCCATGAAAAATAGCTCGCCAGATAGCAAATCACCCCTTTAGATTAAAGTTTGCCAAGTTCCTGGAAAATGATATTTGGACACAACCATTCTACTCCCAAATGAGGATGGATGCACTACCAAAATCCCTGCATTCCTACCCATTAAAGCCAATCTCTTGTCATGCCTAATCCACCGGCAGCTTTAGGGAGAGTGATCTTTTCCCATGCCAATAAATGTAGTTTCTTTGGCTCATAGGGTGGTCCCAAAGAAACGTCCTGCAAGTTCTCTCAATGGAATCAACTAGCTGCAGAGGAATAACCACATTTGACACCAGATAAAACTCGAATAGAAGAGAGGCAGACAAGGGAACACCTAGATAATTCCAACAATTATTTATAAAGTTTACCCCCATCAACCTACTGAGCTTCCTCTTAAGTCTGACTGGAACTGAAGGACTCAACTGCACCAAAGGATATCTGAAATTTAACACCCTCGCTAGACTGAACACAATAACTCATGGCCAAGTGGTACTCCATCATTGTGAATCATTGTAGCGTTATCGACAGTGTTGGCAATTTACAAAATTGTAGTGTCGATTAATATTTTATCAGTTATCTAGTTAATGACAAAGTGAATTCTCTACCGATTGCTATCATACAATGTCTTCTCTGGAAATTAGTATGTTAACTCTGAAGGTAATGCAGACCAAACCGACAACCTAAAATCAAACATATAGAAGATGTGTGCTTCAATTTCGTACATTTTGTTGAAAGTTGGTCTGTCGGTGCTGAAATTATGAAGGACTTTTTTTTTTCGAATTGGTGAAAAAAATGAGGGACTCGTCCATAGCCTATCAAACAAATGCATGATTGAATATATGAATTCTTTGGTCAGGTATCATGCTTTGTCTTGCTGCCTCTAACTCTGGTTTCATGGCTCGACTTTCTTTGTTTGGTCAAGGATGTTGGTCGCTTAAAATCAGTGGAATATAGCTTGTCGCTATAGGTTATGGACTCAACCACACCATGGATGTTCCTGACCAAAAGATTTTTCAGACAAGGCAAATATGATGCCCAAAATAACGGTTCCCTGTGTGAGATATCGATAAATATAAAAGAAAAGGAAAGGAGAGCAAATGATAAAGAATATCTTATTCACATGTATGCATGGAGAGCTGTACACATCACAAAAGCCCGGGCAAATGGCAGCCACGGCCACCACCTCCAGTGTTGCAGGCCATTCTTCAAACCCATCTCTCACTTCTGGTAATGCAAACAAAAGGTTGCAATGCTCACAGTGCCCGCGTGGGTTTCTCTTTAGTCTCTAATGCAATGTATGGATGCCCTGTCCTTGGACATCATCACTAGGATTCATGAGGCCTCATGTGGCTTCAAGAAGCCCTCAGAAGCTGAATCTGGCTTCAGTGGAAGGCTCACCTGGTAAGGGATATATTCACCATCATGATTAAACAAACCAGCAGGCAAGTCTGAAACAATGATGAATGCTTTCTTTTGCATCACTGTGACAAATCTTTGAGAGGGATTGGCTCCGCACCGATGTCAATGTGATTGGTTTCAGCTTGGTTGGGACTTGGGTGGATTGCACCGTCGAGTATTCCGGCGATCAGTGGCATCCGCTCGACAGGGCATCCATAGAGTTCATATGTTGCTCAAACCAATTAACATTTTATTGATTGGAATTTGGTGCCGTTGTTGGTTGTGGATGGTCTTGTGGCACCTGGGGCTGTTCCTTTGCCTCACCTTGGGCCAGATTGGTTTCAAGGGAAGGATTGAGGAATACATCTTGTAGATTCTCACCCTATTCAGGCTCTGTGTACTATTCCTGCATGCGAGGGCTTGTTATATTCTCTGATTTGTACGTGTTTTATCTAGCACAATGCAATATTGCTGCTCTTTAGATTATTTGGATCACAAACTGAGACAATTTAGTCTATCACAACAGTTCAAGTCCTACGAAGTCTTTATATAATTGCATTCCATACCAAAATATAAGTTTCTAATAATAGAGCTCCGATTTAAACACTAACCTCAGTGCCTCATAGCAATTATTTGATTTTTTTTTTTTTGAAGAAAATGGAGACCAAGGATTATTTGAATTTGACACTTACTGTTCTTGTGTAAAATTGAGAGGATATGGTAGAGCTTAAGCTTCAGAAAATAAAGCTAAGTATGAGGAAAAAGAGATTTGACTAATAAGAGGAATGATAAGGTTAGGTGCTCCTTGAGTCACTATAGTATTGTTCAAGCCACCCTGCTATGATCTTGGTCTCTTTCGTCCTCACGGTTTTGAGCCACTTGGGGTCTTCTTTCGTTGAGAATCTCAGGTCTACATGGTGAGCCCCTGCCACATTTATGAGGAAGAAGAACAAATAAAAAACAGCCATAAGATAAACTTCTTGTGAGATATAATCATACTATTTAGATATTGGTCCATCATACATTAGTACACACAACAATCTGGAGCTACAATAAAAATTAACCAACCTTCAGGTGCAACTATGGCTATCAGGCTGTTGGAAAGAGACTTCAACACACTGCCCAAGAAATAATTTATCAAGCGATGTCATTCTTCTGGTATAAATAGACAAAACTAAACATGAAATTAACATAAATAAAAGGAAGAGTGAGGATGAAGAGGGAGGTAAATTCTATACCCTCCACCACTCCATGGATCTCTTAGTCCATTGAAGAAAATGATATTGCTCCCAAACCGTTTCAGCACCCTTCTTATATCCTGCCACGAGGAGTTAAGGAGACGACATGACCAAAGCTTCGAGCAACTAAAAACGAATTGTTTAGTGTATCATGACAAAAATCATATTTGCAACTTACATGTCCTCCAAATTCTGTGGTGATCCAATGAGGCCTGGGTGCCACACCGTAATAATTTTGGCATGCCACAGCTTGCTCAGTGTAATTGTACGTGGCTGGTGGAAGTATGCTCTCATTGTTGCTACCCCCTTCTACAATAGTCATCTCGGTGCATGACTGCATTAACACTCATTGCAAGCACCCTATGAAAATGCTATATCTTCATTTTTTTTTTTCAAAGCTTAATTAAATTGTGAAGGCAGGAGACTAATGATATCTGTTAATACTTATACCTGCCAACTCCATCCACGAGCCATGCCATGCTCATCGGAATCACCACCGGCAGCTAAACATGTCTCAGTCCCACTGTAGTTGTAGTATATGTTCATCGCCCCGTATAATCTTGCGAATGTATCATTGCCCGCCGTTGGGTTGTCGATGGCCTTGCACATCTGCAATATTAAAAAGGTCGGCGTCAAGTACTCGTATATAATCCCAAACAAAATTTGGACCCTCTAAAATCTAATGGTTAGTTCAGAAAGCCTAAGTATGTTGTTGCTAGATTTCAGTAAACTTTGTTAAAATGCTATTTTTGCTGCTCTGCTTATGAAGTTGCAGTCTGTTTAGGCAATAGATGAGAGGGAAAATTCCTAAACTAAGTTCAGCTTATTAATATTAATGCAGGAACTATCTCCATTGGGTGGATGGGGAAGGTGCACCTGTTTCACAGGATAAGCTGGAAGAGGAACAAGAAAATTCGACGCTGTGGGATAGTCTGTCATGGCGGTATAGATTACGGCAATTTCGATCCAATTTTCCACTCCTTGACCTTGGCCTCTGTGGAAATAGCGTAAGGACTTCAAGTTAACCAGATCCATTCATAGAGATTCTCCACAACGTATGGAGTTTTAAAGATAAGATAAAAATTCAGATAAAACACACGCTCACACACTATCTCTAGAATAGATTACAGTTGAGACTTCAGAGTACTCACTTGCATAACTTAAATGACTTCTCAATTTTTTCAAGTCCTCCAGGTTGACTTGCAGTATCCTCAATCTCCTTCCATGAATTTTTGATCACCTTATAGCAATTTTCACTCTCACTCTGGCATAATCAGAATATACTTAGGACTAAAAATGAAGCAATTCAAAATGATGAAGTAAGCCAAGCATTATCATCTATCTAGCATTGTAACACTATTACCTAAACTATTTGCACAGTACAAATAACAACAGAAATGTATGATGCAGATCCCAGTTTAACCAGCTGCGAACCGAATAATTCTCATATCCAATTGAGTTCATTGATTTAGAAAATAGCAACATAAATATTACTCAGAAAATTGTAACATAAACATACATATGGATAATATTATTTGACATGACGCCGATCTAAAAAGTTGGAAAATAAAGGCTCGATGGCTATTGGTTGTGATATGTTAAAACTATTTCATGCATTGGATCTTTCCATCATCTTATATGGCATTAAGCGTGCATTAATTGCATGTTTGGATGCACAACTGAGCAGAGCTCATTATTCATCTGTGTGTGAGTTGCATGTCTAATGCGCATTGCACACGTGTCTCATGCGTGTGTGGGATGTGTATGCACGTATGAGCAGCACGTGCACAATCCCACATGCTGTCACACATGTGCGTGGGCACAGAGAACAGACACACACTTAAAGAGAGACAGACACACAGAGAGAGAGGGAGTAAGAGAGAGAGAGAGAGAGACCCTGAAGTCCTTTGTGACAATGTCGTCAAAGGTGTATGGGGAGACCAAGTCATCAAATTGGAGAATTGGAGCAGATGATGCCAAGGCTCCAATGGTGACATGCGGGTACTTAAGCCTAAACCAAGCAGCCAACACTGTCCTCAAAAAATCACAGACAAAATAAATAATAAATATCTTGTCTCACACCATTAATTAATTAAAAATTAAACCCATATTAAGAGAAGGAAAAGTCCATACTTCCTCCATAAGAACCTCCGAAGACCACAACAGGAGACCCTTCTGAGCTCAGATTCTTCTTCAGATCAATGATAAGCGTTGCGTAGTCCGCCAGTGCCTGCGTTGAGCTCAAATAGCCCAGAGTGGTTGCATTACTATAAGCCACCTCTTCGCCACCAAAGGGCATGGATTCTCCATAGTACCTATGCTGCAGCCACGACCAAAATAATGTTAGGCAGCCAAACTCCAACCCACCACAAGCTTTGTATTTGTCATCAACCGGACAGGTCTCAAAACTTAATCGAGTAACAAAATAATTCTTTGCAATTAATACATCTCGGAGGAGATCCTATATTCCATTACTCATGAGAACCATGATGTAGTGATGTTTTTTAACCAGATTACATAACAGTACGTAGTACCACCCAACTAGATAAATGATGGCCATTATCTTATGCATCAACCTTGTATCATTCGGTTGTTATTTGATCTTTTTATCGCTTATAGAACAAAATTTATTTTTAAGGTACTTTGAATTGTTGTTTTGTTTTTTCCTTGCTCAAAAGAAAAAAAGAGAGGGAGAGAGAAAGGCTAAGGGCACCTTGGTAATGGGAGGCCAACATGGACAACCAAGCCATGAACAAACAACACGCATGCGCCTCAAAGAGCTTAATTAATTACCTCGATGAAGACCAAGAGAGCCCGGAAGTAAGGTGCAATCTCGTACATGAAGCCGGTGTTCTGTGCGAACCACCCGATGTCGCCCTCGTTCCCAGTGTACACGAAGATCGGCGCCCCCTTGCCGCCCCAGTGCGTGTCGTTCACCAAGTATCTCTGCTGAAACGTTCCGTAGCTCTGCGGGGTGAAGTCAAAGTGATCCAGTCCCTGCGTGAAGTACCTCGTCTCATATAGCCCCCTACCAGAATCTGAAGACTGTTTGAGTCCGGCTTTAAGGAAGGCAGGGAAGAGAGGAGAGCGCTTAGCATTGGCCGAGTTGCAGAAGAGGAGAACAGAAGGAAGAAAGAGTAGGAAGACAAGGACGGGTCTCCAGGTCTCCATCTCCATAGTTTTTGAGAGACTTTGTGTGTGTGTGTGTGTGAGAGAGAGAGAGAGACAACTGCTATTTAAGACTTGCAAGACTTATGGAGGATTGGTATGATGGATAGATGGATGCCTGAGGGGATACGTTATTGAATTAAGTCCTCACAGGAAGTTGCATGAAACATCCAATAAGGTTCGATAAGTTACAGGCTTGACTTGGACTGTTACGGTTGAGGTTGCTAGGAAAGTTCAGCAACAGATCCGACCATTACGGTGTTAGCAAAGACTTCATTGTTCTTTGATGATTCCAAGCCGGCCATTGGATATGATTAATTATAACGACTTTAGCTATCAAGAATTTTACCATCTTTCAAATTAATCGTGCGAGTTTATTTATTACTGGATTTGTTTGCTTCCTTCCCCTCAACATTTTATGAAGAGACACAGAAAAAAGTCGAGAAAAAATGAAGAAAGAAAGAAATACTCTTTTTATCTGAAATGAGTGAGTCTAGGAGGCGCTGAATTCTCTGTAATTTGTCTTGGGAGGTGGAGAATCCAATTCAATCAACCGGCATCCATGCTTGGATTCGTGATCCAACTGGAATGCATCTAAAAATGGTAAACTAATGGCCTCAGAACCTTTCACCACTACATAGAGTTGGCTTAAGAGCATTGTTATATATATCGCTTCTCGTTGAGCCCCTTTCAAAAGTCTTTAAATACCTACCCACCTTCTCATCCTCCCTGTATTCAATGTCATTATCCTCTTTATTCCCTTTCATATTTCCCGTTATTTATATATATAGTTGGCTGTTCTGTATGTTTCTATGTCTCATCTCATAACGTAGCGTGGAGGTTGTGCATGCGAAGGTCATCAAAACGGAGTTGGCATGTTCAATAATTCTACGTTGACGAGCCTCTTGTTAAAAATAGTGATGCTATCAAGCACCACCACGTTCCATTTGCCCCATGACAAGAGGGGATGGGAATCATTCTTGATCGCATTTCACATTTTCAGAAAAAGAATATCCAAAAATCCCAACCCCTTTTTGCCAAGAAACATCACATTCTAACAATTAAACACTAGCATGTGATGAGTTTCTAGATTGAGAGTACCGAGGTTTTTTTTTTCTTCATAGAAATTGTCATTATAGTATTGTTCTTTATGATAGTGATTAATGCCAACCACAATCACGAGACATGCCAACTTGATTACCATTTATAATATATTTTAAATTTGAATTTGAATTTCAAACATGATTGTTGTTTACAAGATATGCCAACATGATTGTTGTTTCCGGTGCATTTCAAATTTAAATCATCTTCTCTCTCTCAATCGTGTGATATTTAAAAATTACCATTTATCTTGTATTTAAATTTGAATTTGAAATTTATAATTTAAACCCAAATAAATTAGGCCAAATTTTCACCTATAATTCTTATTCTCAAAAAAATTCTATTCTTTCTCCAAATTTTTTCCTTTTTAAAAAAATTTTTTTTTTCTTTGCCCGCCTACACCAGCTTTTTGACTTAGTCTACTGAATTGGTGGTAGGCTGGTTTATTCTCTCAAATGTCTAAAATAAAATTGTTATCACAATCCTTCCAACAGATTATTATTACATGTTGGTTGGAATATATAACTAGACCAATGAAAGTACTCTTAATGCCATGATAGTTTAGAAGTAAAAAGTGTGACCAGTATATATGAGGTGCACATGTGATTTTCTTTCTCCTCCTTCATTTTTTATTTTAAAAATAATAAGAAAATAATCTTTTCCTTATAACATATAGAATAATGATGGTAAGATCTCTCTATACATGGATGTATTGGGTGAAAATAAACCTCGTGGTGCAACCATGGCTGTTAAGCAAACTGAAAATTAAGTGACTTCCATTCTCTGCTCATCAAGCAAAATATAAGGTTCTCGGAAATTGACTTCCATGCCTACTTGACTAACTATCGGGTAAGCATAACAATCCTTGGCAAATCATTTTATGATGAAAGTTTTATAAAAACAAAATTAATTAAATGAAAAGGGAGTTTAAAAAAGATAGGTCCCTGGCCGGAAATTTCTGAGGCAGTCGAAAGGAGTGTCAATCGATCATCTAGAACCATGGTTATGAAAAATCATGAAATTAAATGTAATTAATTAATTAATGTAAGCTAAAGAGTAATTAATTAATTAACACAATTAACTAAATATAAGCTTGTTGTGTTTGATAGCTAATGTGGCCCTAATTTTGGAGGATTGCTATTTACGATCAGAAGGCCGACTCTAGTTGGAATCGAACTCTAACTCCTTGCCTAGGTGGCAAAGAATATCGATCCTATTCAAGAATGAGCTCAATGGTGATGTTCCATATTATTAATTTTTTTGTTGTATCATACACGGATATATAAAATTTTCAATTAGTTTAATTGCCTGAATTGTCGTGACTAGTTTCAACTTGCAGGCCATCTATGATGGAATCTTCGTATGCAATGCTGATATTTTATAGCGTGTTACTTGTAGTAATGTGATCTCAAAGTCCCTCCTAGTTCTAGTAAATGAAACGCCGATGCTAGATCGAAAACTAAAAAAAAAAGAGAGAGAGCATTAGGACAAGTGGATGCATAGGAACTTATTTACAGTAGTGAAAATGTTAAAATGTAATCCTGTAAAATAGTGTGACCTCAAGCTTAAGATTTCCCTTATTATACCTAACCCTTTACATGAGGCTAACATTGATTACAAGCTCCTAACATACCCAAATTCTTTTAATGCCAAATCCTTTTTGTCTATCAAAACAGTGACGGACCACCACTCGTAATTCATTTCATTGGAGAAATGAATTCGGGGAAAACAAGCGGCCAAATGGAAAGAGTATTTCATTTTTCAACCAGATTTTCTTTACCTACCAAATCTGCCACTTAGGTTGTAGGTGCGGGAAATGTTTCCTTTTGTTAATAAGAAAAAGAGCAGAAACATTTATACTCTCTAATATGAAGTCTAATTTTCTAAGAACTTTATATGGGTACAGACATTAGCATAAGGTTTGTGTAATTTTGGAGGTGTTATTGTTGTTTGGTAGGTTCCATCATTGTGCAGCTTGATGCCGTCTTAAGGTGGCACCCAATAGACAAAGCATTTATCTTTGTGCTTTAATAAAATCCAGTTGAACTTCCCCTCACCCACCACAAGAATGACAAAATCAACACAAACAAGAATCCTAAGAAATTTTGACAGTCTAAGCAAATTCTTGGATACCACTAAACAATGATATCCAAATATGAGAAGAACCATAGAAAAATGAATGTAACTCAATTAATATGCTAAAATTTGAATTTTCCGGTTCCTCTACCATGTTTTCTTTTTTTTTTTAAAAAAAAGGAAAATCATTCCTCCATCTTGTTGGTCTTTTCTGGCATCACTTGTGGTTTCACCTTCAGATACCACTCCTACCTTTAGGATATTACTAACATCATAATCTAAATCTCATTATTTTCTTTTTTCAAGATTCTATGTAGTTTTTTTAAAAAAAACTCAAATATGGTTAGTCGCTACATATTCTAAATCCAATCGTTATTTGAATTAGGTTAAAAAATTGCAACCAAATCTAATCAATTTTTATTAGGGTTTGTTTGGGTCAAGTATATGATTCCATTGAGTTATTTGGATCAAGAATAATCCAAAACAAGGTTTGTTTCGGTGACCCTTCCCGTCCCCAATTGTACCTACTATACCACATCAGCAAGGTACCAGTGTGGTACTGAGGTTCATTTGATATTGAATCGAATCAGTTCATACCGGTTTGAACCAAGCAAAATCGTCCTATAACACCTGACATTGATATGTACTGTCCGATTTGGGTGGTACCATATCAACAAGGGAAAAAAATATTAGAAAGCCTAACTTGGTACCGAGTGCCTCTCATACCACACCGGACTTTGTTCAAACACAAACCATAGTAAATAAACATGTTAGTCGATTATCAAATCAATAAAAGAATAATAAATAACATGAAGACATTATCATGCACCTATTCATTGTATGATTGATGACCACGTCTAAATTATATTCAACAACATAAATAAATGACAAACTATATGAAACATATTATTGAAAATAATAATTTCTTAACTCAAGAAGGTTTGAAATATATAACATTATCATTTTCGGGTTTATTCATGTTTTGATGATGGTATTTGATTTTCCAAGTCCTATCTATATTCAAAAAGGTCAAACTTTTCCAATCCTAACATGAATCAGATAACTTCACTCCAAGCTGAATCATGTTATTCTCAAGTTGATTCCAGATGGAAAACAATCAACTCAATCCACTTGCAATCCTGGTATAGATATCCATGTGTGTAACTTAGAGTAGTAACTGAGAATGCAGGGATGCTTTAGACCATCAAGTTTTATCAACTATTGTTCTATACCATAATGGCGGCATGTCATTTGAATTAGACCCGGCAAGTGGATCGCCGGAACTAGTTCGGACTTGTATAGGCCATCTCACAACGAAGCCTCGGATCCAGTTTTAATAACAGCAGTTTGACAGGGGGTATTCGTAATAATGTGACCAAAGTCCGAACTAGTACCGGCAAGTCCATAGCCGATACAGGAGACGTATGACTGATTTGTATAGTTTAAAGGGTGTTTTCTGTAAACAGTACCAATATTTAAGTTTCAACTAGTCCCGGCAAGAGGTGTGACGGGACTCCGGTCTCCGAAGTAGTTCAATCTTCAGACGTAAAATTTCTCTTATAAACCCTTATAAGAGTGATATCATTTACAAGTACTTTACGTACCAAATTTTCTACTGCTAGAATTCGGCCGTCACACTGATGCCTTTTCCTCGTCCTCCCTCCCGACCTCCCCCGCCCTATGACCTTGCTCCGCCGCCGCTCATCCGCCACCTCCTCCTCCGACCCCTCTGTTGCTACCCTGCTTAGCTCCTGCTGGACCCTCCGCGGCCTCGAGCAGATTCACGCCCGCATCATCCGCGAGGGACTCGAGCAGCACCACCTCCTCGCCACTCGCTTCCTCTCCCTCTGCGACACCCTCGCCGCCCCTGCCTATGCCACCGCCGCCTTCGCCCGCCTTTCCCGCCCCAACCTCATCCTCTGGAACGCACTCCTTGCCGCCCACGCCCGCCACTCGACCTTGTCGGCCACCCTCGCCGTCTTCAACCGCCTCCGCTGCTTCTCCCCCCTCCCCCCTGACGCTTTCACCTTCCCCTCCCTCCTCCAATCCTGCTCCCGCGAGCCCGCTTCCCTCCCCGTCGGCGCCTCCGTCCACGCCGCCGTCATCCGCTGCGGCCTCGAGGTCGACATCTTCGTCCGCACTGCGCTCATCGACTTCTACGGCAAATGCCACGAGATCGAGGCCGCCAGGAGGGTCTTTGATTCTATGCAACATCGAAATGTGGTATCTTGGACGGCTCTGGTTGTTGGATATCTAAATTTTGGCGATTTGGGTTCAGCTAGGGCTCTGTTCGATGAAATGCCGAAGAAAAATGTGGTAACTTGGAATGTCATGATTGATGGGTATGTCAAGTCTGGAGATTTGCTTAGTGCTCGCAAGCTTTTTGATGAGATGCCCGAAAGGAATGCAGTCTCCTTTACTTCGTTGATCAATGGGTATGCAAAAGCTGGGGACTTGGCATCGGCTAGGCTCTTGTTTGAGCAGTCGAAGGACAGGGATGTTGTCTCATGGTCAGCAATGATCTCAGGATATGCCCAGAATGGCCGCCCTGGTGAGGCGTTGAAGATCTTTCTCGAGATGTATGATCGGAAAATCAAACCCGATGAGTTTGTTGTCGTGGGCTTGATGTCCGCATGTTCCCAATTAGGTAGCCTTACGATGGCCAAATGGGTGGATTCATACATTGCCCATAGCTCAATCAATGTCAAAAGGGCCCATGTCTTGGCTGCATTGATAGACATGAATGCAAAGTGTGGGAACATGAAAAGAGCTTCTCTTCTCTTCGAGTCAATGCCAAGGAGGGACTTGATCTCGTATTCTTCAATGATGCAAGGGTATTCTATTCATGGGGCTGGAGCCAAGGCGGTGGATCTCTTCTCTAGGATGCTTCGAGAAGGGATTTTGCCTGATGAGGTTGCGTTCACAGTTGTCCTCACAGCATGTAGTCATGCTGGGCTGGTTGAAGAAGGGTATAAATATTTTGAGTTGATGAAGAATGACTACATTGTTGTTCCTTCGCCAGATCATTATGCATGTGTGGTGGATCTCCTTGGTCGGGCAGGGAGGTTGGAAGAGGCTTATGAGTTAATCAAGTCAATGCCTGTGGAGCCTCATGCTGGAGCTTGGGGTGCATTGCTAGGAGCTTGCAGGCTTCATTGCAATATCAAACTTGGTGAGACTGTGGCAAGGAGACTTTTTGAAATAGAGCCACAGAATGCTGGTAATTATGTGTTGTTATCAAATATCTATGCAGCAGCTGATAGGTGGGCCGAGGTGTCAGAGATAAGGACTATAATGACAGGGAGAGGAATTAGGAAGATTCCTGGTTGTACTTGGATTTAGAAAGAAGCATATTCTTGGTATGATCCTATTATTGACAGAACATGCAAATCTTGCTGCTGATCTGTGGTCTGAAGAGCTTGCATAACCTATTTAGATGCTTATAAGGCAACATTCAGAGATCTCAGTTCAAAAAGCGATTGCAGCAGTGGCAACAGAAATTTTGGAGCATCATGCTATTACCATTACCTGAATGATTGGAGTTTGTTATATTTATTGGCATTGTGCCCTTGCCATTACCTGGATAATTGGAGATTGTTATATTTATTGGACAACAGGCCCTGTTATTCCCTGTTCTAGTGATAAGATAAAGAATCCACCAAGGGAAGTTAAGGATGATGGCTTCGGGGTTATATTGAATCTAAGTCTCCTGAACAGTGAACCTCTTTGTATTTATATGACAATTGGCCTTGTCAATGAGATTTCTTTGCTCCACCAAAGCAATGAAAAACGATGGCTGCTGGGAATCTGTTGATTCTAGTTTGCTGCCTGATTTTGCACTCATGAAAAGAGTTTGATTGTGAGCATATCTATGTACTAGATTTGATGATATGCATCTTTTCCTCACAATCCAGTATCACAAATACAATACCAATCAATTGGAGACATTTACTTCTATCAATCAAAGACAAAAGTGAAGCCACCCATGCTTCACTGGACATGATTTTTGGGTGCAATGTGAGAACTTGATGCATATGTTCCATTTTGGCAATTCCAACAGAGAACCTAGTGATATTTTCAACCAACAGTATTGTAGACAGAGGACAGAATGGCACGTTAGCTACAGCTGGAACTGTGAAGAGAGATTTGGAACAGAGTAGTATGGCTTTGTACTTTAGAAAGAACATAATTTCTATTGGTTTCCATGCTATCCTGCAGCAGTATCAATACTCATAAATTTTGATTACTGTATCCAATTCAACAGCAGGCATTCTTGTTTTAAGGAAATAGTGCCTTTTTCCCATTGAAACAGAAAGAAACAATGGGTAAGGGGAGTTATGAATGTGAATTTTCTCAAAAAACAGTATTATGAATATGAAACTTGAGATTTTTCTGTTTGTGAAATTCTGAAAACTATATCCTAATTTCTGATAGCCGTAAATGCCCATTTCGTTGAATTTCTAAAAGATATGTTTTGGCATCGGCGGTCATTTTGTCATCAATTATTTTCAGAATTTCAGTCTTTGCGCTATGTAAATTGTTATATTTCTGCATAATCAGTACAAAATTTGATTTTTGCTTATATTTGCTGTGCACGCTAGGTGCATTTTGACTTATCTTTGTCACAGGTTCATTGTTAAGCCTTGATCAGCTGCTGGAATGACTTGTTTCTTCACTAATGCAATGTTGTTGCAGTTTATTATTCAAAAGCTTCACACTGTTCTTTAAGTAAATATATAAACTAAGGTGCTATTCTTCCATCTTGATATTTTCTCTTTTGCCAATTTTTATTCTTTGCTGTCTATGAACCAATCAATCTAATGGGACTTAGCTCCAAGTTTTTGGCTGAAAACTTCTATATATCGCAGTATCTTAGCTGAGCTTATTTGATTTCTGGTGTAATTTCTTTCATATGTTCATTTCTTCTGCTAAATAATGGATCAGCATATGAGTGCTGGAAATTTATGTTTTCATCATGTAAGAAGGCTGTCTGTATCAAAATTTGATAATTCATCTGACTGACTCTCTTTTGTTTCCCATCATGTGAATTTAAGAAAAACCGTGAGGAAGCTGCATCGAAAAAGTACAATGCATGGCCACGCTTCATATATTGAAAAAAATTACAAGCACAGAAACTGAAGTGATATCATACATGTTCTTTATAGATTTTCATGGTAGATGACTTCTAAGACTAGGGGGAGCTTCTGCAGATGAGAATCTGTCCTGAACTTGGTCCAAACCCCATGTTTAGCCTTGCACACTTATTGAACCAAAGGGCACTTAACCACTTACTGTTTATGCTATAGATGACAGAATTAAACGGGACATTTGTTAATGCAATTGCCCTTGGTCTTAGATCATAATGTGTTCTCCATTGGTTGTTTAAACAATTAATTGAATCTTTTGGGCAAAAAAGTATTTCAGGTCCGGAAATTTGTAATAGCTTTCTCTAAGAGCCTGAAGAAAATTGTAACATTTTTTCTTAAGAAACTAGGGTTTGAACACTAAGACCTTCAGCCAAGAGGGGTGCCAACCAGCTGAGCTAAGACTGGTTCACCTTATATTTGGAATAGCATGCTATGCTGCTATGGCTTTCCTTCTATTTCTTTTTCTTTTCTTTTTTTTTGATGAATTTTCCTTCTATTTGTTTTTGAGAAAATACAAAGACTGAAGCCTCTAGGAACAACTATTGATACTTATAATCTCCAGCTTTCTTTAGTAAGTTAATAAGATGGTAGAATATCTTCATGAACTGCTCTATGCTTCTCCCATTGACATGGGCGAAGCCATCAAGAATGGCGGCAAGCAATTCACTTGTACCCCATGCTGCCTGAGCTCCTCCGTTGCATTCCTAGTCCCACCATTGCATGCTTCGATGCCATACATGCATCCATTGCAGCCTCTCCAATCACTGATGCCAAGCTTCCATTTTTGATGATGCTCTCCCTGCCCCATCAGACATGCTGCATGCTTCGTGCTCAAGAACATGCCGGTCATGTTGACGCCCAAGGAACCGATAGTATCAGCGATTCTCGATCTCGCAGGGTCAATGGTGGCTGCGTTATTGGACATGGCACTGAGCTCGCAAAGTCTATAGCTTTTTTGAGATCGTCTTTGTTCGAGACATCGCAATAGACGAAGGTCATAGAGGATGTCGGCAATCATGACCTTGGCTCCATGCTGGGAGAATAGTCGGCAGTCGCCTTCCTTCTAACTTGCAATAAGAGCCACCGTAGGCGAATTATACTATGTTCCATATTTGCACTTAATTAACATGAAAGTCTGCAAGGAATATACATTACCACCTTTTGATGGAGGATGAGGCTGTGTGCTTGCTTGTGGCAACTTGAAGCTCTCTCGATCTCCGTTATCTTCTATGGCGTGCTAAAGGTGGTGACGTAATGCACTATATACATGTATATGTATATGTGTATATATATAAATATATTAATAAGGAAAGACAAGCAATTTAGAGAAGTGCCTCGCTTTCGCTAATGCATTGTGTTGTCAGCTTTGCTACCGACGCTCCGAGGCCTTGGCTTGGTGTAATTTGTGAGCGGAGTTTTTTATGACCAAATTTTTTTTTCTTGATTTCCATTTCAAATTGTTCTCTGAACTTTTTATCAATATGAGGTGTGTAGTCCAGCGCTCGGCTTAGGGGTAAGAGCCCTCAAAGAAACAGTCAACGGTAAGCAGCTCATAGCCTAGGGGCTACTGCAGGAAGTCAGCTGCGCTTGTGATCTTGAGGAATACAAAATGTTCCCCAGAATTCGTAGCAAGGACTTGACTTTGCCTGCTATTCTTATCTTAAGTGCTTTGCTAGCGGGGCTCAGCATAAAGGGCGTTCCTATCTATAGAAGCGCTTCATTCCGCTTCGCTAATGCCCGGCTAAGTCATCGAGCCCTCGAATCATCTTGGTGACAGAGCACTGAGGACATGACAGGGTGAGGGAGGTGGAGAAGCGAGGGAAAGGAAGAGGTTGGCACATGCAAGCGTGCAAGATTTGAACATTTGTGGAGCTAAGCCAGGTCAAAGCATGGGGTCATGTGTTGGATTGCTAACTTATCCTTAATTTTGCTTAATCTCAAGCCTTCTTGTTTTAGGGATCGTTTGGTTGCCCGTAATTGGACGTGGAAATCAGTTCGGGCTAGGGGAGCCCTCTTTGGGTGTTTGGTTGGCCCAAAGTAGAACTAAACTAAGTTCCTACTTGAATCAATTTAAGAGAAAAGGCCCGAGCTAATGAGGCCCAAGAAGGGCTAAAGCCACTTTAGTAAAGTTGGCCCCTGCTCAGCCCACTTATAAACAGGCTCTCAGACTAAGTTCAGCCCAACAGTTGATCTCAACGTCAAACTCTCGGGCCCAAGCCACTGTACCCTTCCATAGATTAGGAATTGGTTTACCTCGCCATAGATAATGAGCACAACCTGCAAATGGATTGGAGGGCATGTCATGTATTTTCTGGTGCAACATGACATCGAGTTTTACCTAAATTCTAGAAATACACCTATGTTGCATGCCACATACTGCCTCTTGTGCAAACTCCACCTATTCTCTTATTGTTGAGAAGAACGAGTACAGTGTAGAGTGTCATGCATGTAGATGTTTTCCATCTATTTGATTACATAAGGGCATGGACACATAATTACTGAAATTTTATATGAGGTTCTTCTTGATACCACAATTTCCAACATTGTATAAGCAATGGATATCTAATCTGTTGCTGCAGATAATCCTATCTCAAGAAAAGAATATTCACAGGCTGAATGAGCTTGTTCAGAGCCTTCAGCAACAGCTGCTGCAGTGCCATGGAAGTAACATTGCACTAAATGGCGCCAGAAATTCCTTGGCAGCAAAAGTTAATGAGATTGAGAGGCAGCAAAATGTGGAAGATTAAGAAAGCTGGAACTAATTGAAATTACTTGGCAGTCATGGCTGTCTCTTTATCAGAATTGTCAGTAGTGAAACAGTTCAGGCAGCTTGAAACCAGCACAAGATTTGGATCCCTGGCATGTTTAATAAAGAAGTGATGCCTTTGTCACTGAACACCAGAGAAGCTGGCTGCCAAGGTGAATAACTCAGTGCAGCATGTCAGCTCATCTTTGAAATGATGGCCTTCTGTCCATATGCTTAGTTATTCCGAAATTGATTATTTCAGTTGACATAATTATCTCTAGATATCAAACCTTTAAATTTTTCACCGAGTCTTTAGATTCCCTGGAGGCACTTTGAGCCATTTATCGAACCGATTTATCATATATTAGTTTGATAAATTGAGCAGCAACGATGATAGCAACAACAATTATAGCAATATGAGCAATTACAGTGCTGTACTCTATGACATTGATGGTGACAATGGCAGCGAGGAAGACACATAGGTTCTTGTAATTCATATCAACTGTAAAAGTTTGAAGTTCAGATCAACATCACTGGGAACGCAGCTGCTCCCTAGATATGATTGTGCATAATGTTGCATGCCCTCTGAATGTTCTGCCATTATGTTCTCTTTATATTTATCTGTGCTCTGCCCGCATGATAGCATTGCTGTCTTATTACTGCTATTCCTGCTATTGCATCATATTTTATTTGATCCTCATTTTTTTATCCATGATTTGTCTTTTCAAATATATAAAATCTGCAAGTCCTATAGTTGCTTAATACACACTTTCGAAGGTACGTTGCTGTTCTGGTTAGCTTGTTTGAAAATGATTACATGTATTAATAATGTTTTACCCTTCGCATCCACTTACATGACAGTTCTAGCATGAAAAATGTTCGATGGCTTTGCATTCTGTTGGAAGACAGTTCGTTTTACTTCTCACTGTACAGGTTACCAGCTTAGTTCATATTTATTACTAGGGATTTTTAGCCTTATTTATCTTACTTGTATGTTAACCTTTTATACTTTACGTGCATTTCACATGGCAGTTCTAGCATGAAAAATGTTCAATGATTCTGCTTCACCTCATAGGGAATCTTCTGTGTGTCTTTGCCTACTAAGGATGAGAGAGTTTGACTGTTTCTTATAAAAAAAATTGAAATTCCGATATTAGAAGTTCTGGTACGATCGAAGGAATCGCTAGGCTTTGGAACAAGATAATGCTTTGTCTGCAGCATCAGACTTTCTTCAAGTTAGTGCATGCGTCTGTGTAGATGGGCATGAAGGATTTGGAAAACTAGGGTTTGAAAAAAGAAATCACTTTCCTGACCTGATGAAGTAAGCAGAGCAAAATCTCTCTTTGTTTTGCGATTATATGATTAAAGAAGGCCGAAAGTTTTCTATTTAAGGATTTTAGGTGACGTAGAAGTCTGAAGAACAAGCTTTCAAAGGAAACTTGCCAGCTCCATACAAGAATTCAGGTCATGGATTTTGACTATGTGCACAAAATAAAAGTTAGGTGTGGTTTAGTGAGCAAAGCAATGAATACTCGCGCAGAGATCAACTTGGCCAACGAGTTAAAATTTGTGGCATTTTTACACAATGTAACCTTTCTTGGCCTGTCTAAGATCGTTAAAACTACTTGCTCAAGTGTATGAATGGGTGCACTTTCATCTAACAGAACCAGTAGTAATTTGTGTGCATGCATGATTCATTTCTCCAATCCTTCGTGAGTTAATAGACCAGGCTATCTGTCCATGCTCTTCCCATGGTACCAGCTAATGTGTCTTTATGTCCAACTACGACAGGTTGATATCTTCTGAGCTATTACCGAGAATCCCTCTCCCTTTCTATTCTTACATATCTTGTGTTTAGCTAGTACAGGTTTGCAGACAAATGAAGAAGCAAAACAGATCACTTCATTGCTTGGCGGCTCAAAGGCTTCATCCTCTTGTATGCAGTTGGGTTAACTCAATGCAAGAAACTTTTTATTAAGAAGCTGTGCAGATCATCTCAACTCTTGCAGGGGATTCTTGTCTTAATTGGCTGCTCTGTACTTGGAGTATGAATGGAAGGACACCCCTATGGCTATGGAACCAGATTGATGGGCCTTCTGAAACTTCTGCTGTCAAAAGGCTTTCAGAAACATTTACCCTGCCTTGAAAACCCTGTCCTGGAGTTTCCTAATTTGAGGAACAATGATGACTTCAGGTAGCCCATCATTTCAGCCGGGCTGTTTGTAAATGGCAACGAGGTGGTTGGGAGTTCCGGACAGGAACAGCTCAAGCAATTAGCGCTGAAGATTAATGCTACTGCGGATGAGGGTATTGCTCAAAACAGACATGCATGAAGATATATACAAGAAATTGGCACACTATGACACTAATAAACGGGAACTTCTACTACATGGATGCTTGTCATAGTGATGGTAGCTGCATGACCTACTGCATTTGAAATTGACAGTTAAATAGATGTACATGCAAGTTGAAACGTAACCTCTTAGAGTTTGCTTTGCCACTTTATCTATATGGTATCAGAACGTGTTTCATTGGAGTACAAATTTAAGTATGTTGGAGATTATGGCAACAAGATAGATGGTATGAAGAAGGATAATAAGATTGATATGGATTGCAATGCTTAGAGGAAGGGAGTTTAGATGGTGGGAAGCAGTTTGGAAGATTCAAGGAAACCTTAAACTTGTTTTGCTACAGACATGAATGGCAAAGAAGAAACTGGGGGACCCCTTGCTGAAGAAGTGGCTAGAACTGGTATCCCAGGGTTATTTCAGTGCATGCATCTTAGATGTATTTATTTACTTTTATCTAGTAATGCATTTATATGATTTTTTTTTTTTTGTTTGTTTTCATTTTTGTTGTTATTTTGTATTTTGTTGAATAGTTATTATTATTTCCATATCCCATCCCATATGGCTTGTCTCAGCAAGTGGGCAGACAGAAATATAGGGTGCCCCAAGCCCTTCACTCTGAAGCAAAGTAACTTATGATGCACATCTTTCTTTTTCTTTTTTTTTTCTTTTTCTTTTTCTTTTGTACTTGGGGAATCAATGCGCATTGAAAGGGCTCAACTTTAGCAAAAAAAAAGGGCTCATAGAAAACTGGGGCGATATTTACTGATGGGATTCTGATAATAGAATAGAGAGAGAGAGAGAGCGAGAGATGAGCAACCTTTGCTTCGAAGCACATGACCTTCTCATCCATAAGGATGGAACTGAAAGAAGGCCTTCAATGTCCTTTAATGGGTGTTCATTTCTCATGACGTATGGCCATAGAAGCTTGGTTGGCACCAAAGTATCAGTCCCAACCCCCTTGTAAATATGAAGCATCAATGCCCTTTATAGCACCTCCTCTCTCGGGGCAGCAGGTGGGTTGGATCAAGCTTGACCCTATTCGATGCTGATAGGGACTGGCTGTGCCGGTGAGACCTCGATCCAGTTGAAATCACCATTTGTCCTAAAAGCTTAAGCTGATAGGATGAGGTAGATTTATTTATATATTTTATATTTTCTTACACTCCCCCTCACATGTGGATCGGACTTTCCTTTAATGGGTGAGCCCAACATGTGAAATTTTTAATAATGGGGTTAAAGAGTGCGGAGACAGGGTTCGAACTCAGGACCTCTGCTTTGATACCAAGTTGAAATCACCACTTTTTTTAAAAGCTAATGATTTTTTTTGGATGAAACTCTCTTTGAATTGAGAGGTGATTGTATTTGATTATAAATAGGAAAACTTACAACAATAGAATGGGAAGAAAAGTAATTGCAAAGATTTTAACAACTCAATTAGAATGTTAGAAAGATTTCTTCTTTGTTTCCAATAACTCTGCATCTTCCTTATTAGTTTCCAACGGCTCTATATCTTTCTTATTGGTATTCAATAATTCTGCATATGATAAATTGGTGATTTCCTAACAGATCCAACCCATCACTTGGCGAGTTTGGGTTGGGTCTCATCTTAGGTCCGTTTGGGTCAAATTTAAGAGTCAAACCTATACTTCCTAAAATTAGGTCCGAGTCTTACATGATCGGTCATCAGTTGTTGACCTTGGGTTTGGATTGCTTCGTTAAGTTTGATCCATAGCTCGGTGAATTTGACTTCAATTTCCTTTCAGGTCTTTCTTGGTGTCGGATTTTAAGAGGCTAAGCTTGGATCTTATTGATCAAATATGCTCCAGCCGAACTAGGCACGATTAGGTTGGGTTTAATTTTGTGAAATCCTATCAAGCTTATTGACACTTAGGGGGTTGGGATGGATCCAAATCAGGTAGGTGTTGCCTCTCTCTATTTCATGAGCTCGGGTATGGGAATTTGATATATTAGGCCTTTCTCAACCCAGTTCCAATATTATCCTCTCTTTTTTTTCAAAAATAAATAAATAGGATCTTTGTTATTTATAAATGAGGCCAAATAGTCCTATTGTCTTTATATTTGAACAGTAAATATAATGTTAATTTGTTATACTATTATAACTTGAAACAAGAAGAGTTGAGATGCAGATCATTAGAGGAGCTTATATTTTTATAATAGTGAAAATCGATATTATATTTTCATCTAACATAAAAACATATTAAAGGGGTTAATTGCTAATCGAAGAACAAGGAATACTCTTCCCCCTTAAAAATAAATTATGGTTCTAATTATCTTTTTACGAGAAAAAGGGCTGTTATGGAATTGGTTAAAGCCAAAGGACTCATCCATCAAAATCCCGTGGGGCAACCCCTATTGCAAATAAGGTCGCAGTTTCGGTGATACGGCGTAGTTGGTGTGCGAAGAATATGTTACGCGTTTCGTCTTAACCACTTTGGCTGGTCCTGGCTCGAGTGCGATGAGAATGTGGGAGAGAATTGGGGACCATATCCGGACACCTAAGCATGATCTGGCCGAGTCTGAATGCAGATAACTTTTAAGGACCGGTCTCGGCACGGGATTCTTGTTCTCATGTGGAAGCAATTAAAACCTTATAAATGTTAGTACGTTTGCTTCAAAGAGTTGTACCTTTTGCCCTTTGCCGACTGATGGTGGGAGTTTGTTTAGACACGATGCAAATTGTATAGTTCTGTATAAGTATTTAAAATCTTTCATACAAGTAATCAATATAGAACTAAACACACACTCGAATGAGCCCTCATATATTTTCTTCATTTAAGCTCTGACGTCTTCATCATGCTAAGGGTTCAAATTTATTCAAATTTAATCATAAGCATCACGATCGGTCCATTGTCAGCCTTAATGAGCTCATGCTGTAGTGTCTCCTAGTCTACATGGACCATCAGCCTAGTCCGATCTGATACCATTTGTAACAATCTAAAAAAAACTAGCCGAAAGGTATATTTTTAGGTTTCTTAGACATCTAAAATCTTCTCAACGAATCCATGTGAGACTAAATAAATACTCGTATGGATCCTCACATATGTAGCCAAGTATTTAGGTAAGATTTAAAGGAGGTAGTTTGTGTTTTCTCTCCTTACGGTAATAAGATCAAATCCTCAGCCATATGTGCTCGTTGATAGATTAGATAAATGAGCGAGAACCAGTCTTTCCTAGGCCTTAATAGCTAGCCTACAATCAGCATAGAAGTATCAACTTTTTGACCGAAAGATCTTGCACATGAATGAAATGTCAAAATTATTCCATAATTGTCCTTCAAGAAGAGAGGTTGTAGGAATATGTTGCTTAACTGTGACGGGTACGGAAAGATTGTGCAATCTAAGTTAGAATTTAATGAGCATGATCTCCTTCGACTCATTGGAGATGTTTTTGTATTCAACGCGCTTGGCGAGGACAAGGTTTGGACATTTCACGGTAGTTTCCGGTGTTGGGAGAATTGTAATCTCGGATTGCATGGGAGGTGGATCTACCTTTCGTTCTGGCTTCATGATGGCTTGGTATCTTGCACCTTGCTCTGTTCACATTTATACCCGCGTCATCAGATCCTCTTTTCCTCGGATCTATCTGCCTTCTCAGTTTCAAGTCATTGACTTGTTTTGTGCTAGGTCGATTATGAGTCCACAATTTTTTTTTTTTTATGAAATAGATCGATGTATCATACAGTATATGGATATGAATACAACTAAAAAAATCAAAAAATAATAGATCCTAGAATGCACTGGGCAAGTTCCTCTCTCTAACTTAAAGAGTATCTCTAGAGTGGAATCCTTAATTTTCTCTACTTGTTATTTTGTGTTGGATGGATTGAGCCCGTACCTTAGCTTGCTCTACTTTACTGGTTACGATCAGCTGAACAATCCTTCTTTTTAGGGAGGTAAATCAGAAAAAAAAAAAAAAAAACATCATTCCATGAAAATCAGAAAACAAAATATTCAAATCATTGGAGTTGGTTCGGGAACTGCCTCTCGAATAGAATTCTTGTATTCAAATTCCGTGAGGGGGCTTCTTGTAAATTAAGAAATGCCATTGAAATATGCTGATACACCGTAGGAAGCATACTTTGTGATGCAAGCAGGACGATCCAAATTTCTTGTTTGAGTAAGTTTGCGAATTATGAACCATGGCTTGAAGTCGAAATCCTATGGTTAAATGATGCACAAATTGGACATAGAAATCATGAACTTGATCGTGGGTCGGCATGATTGATACCAAGTTGCATGCACTTACAGATGCTTAGGGCTCGTTTGGTTCGCAGGAAGCATTTTCTTTCCTAGGAACATGATTCCTGGGAAACAAATTCCTAGGAAGAGAATGCCTAGGAAAGTACTTTTGGCATGTTTGGTTGACCATGGAAAAGTGACAAATTTCCAATGTGCTTATGTTTGGTTGGCCATCCACTTTCCTAGGAAAGTTATATATAATTACTATTATGCCCTTAATAAAAATTAGGTTTTTAATGCCTCTTTAATGCTTCTTTAATGCTGAAGGGACTTTTTGGAAAAAAGTAAAACTGGAGTGATTCCCGCCTCATGGGAAAGTAACTTTCCCATGTTTCTCATGGGAAAGACTTTCCCATAAAATGTGGGAATCACATTCCCATGGAAATACAACTTTCCCTTCTCTCTCATTTGAAAACTCCAACCAAACAAGAGGCATCTCATTACTTTCCCGTTGACCACACTTTCCCCCCTTCTTTTCCCGCGAACCAAACGAGCCCTTAGAGGAAGCAAGAATCTAAAGAAGTCGACGATCCCAGGAGGATTCTGGCCATAAACTTGGTTTCTAATCCAGTCATCACAGATGTATAAATCCTAACATTCGGTTTCGTCCAAAAGTTCCTTGATAATTACAATCTAGTATTCAACGCTAGAATTTTTCAAAAGATGTTTCCCAAATTGCTAGAAGAGAACTCCTCATCAAACAAGCCAAAGAACCAAAAGTTTGAATGCTCAACTCTTGGGAGCCATGAAATAACCTTTCCCCACCAAAAGTTGGCACTTTCTATTGAATGCTCGTATAAATATATCCCTTCAAGGTTCATGATAAATGAGGCACTTAGTCTTCCACAATTAATGCTAAGACATTTTTCTATTCCTTTCCACCATTAATCCTTCCCTTCCTCTAATTAATCTCGCTCAGATCCTTCCATGGACTTGCCGAGATATCAGAGCCACATGGGCTTGCCCCCAATACCAACTAATTGCAGTTATATAAAATAACTCATTATTTAACCATATCTTACACTAACCCACCTAGTGCTTGAGTAATGAGGACAGCCAAGAGTCAAAAATAGTTTGTATATATGATGTAACCCATGAGGCTGCTTTAATCCTTGCCTTAAATGTTACAAATGGAATCGTGATGGATGATGGGAAAACTTAAAGAAAACAACCCATCCAAGTCTCGAGCTCAAAAACATTGACTCCAACTTGGGTTGCTAACCACAATTGCTTGGGCAACTGGGGGGCATTAATGGCTCTACTTCATTGTAAACAAGGAGAACACTTGGTTTGGAACCCTAGCATCCACAACGCCGTTACTCTTCTGCATGAATTATTTCCTTCACAAATCCTACTAAGTTTCTAGTTTTACCAATTATTAGTGTAACAATCCAGAACCTTATCTAAAATGGCTAGCTAAAAGGTATTATTTGAATTTCTTAGTCTTGTATAAGTATCCAAAATCTCCTTGACGAATAAGCAATGTGGGATTAAATACATGCCCGCACGAGTCCTCACATACTCCCTCCGTTTAAACCCTCATGTCCTCGTCAGTTTAAGGGTTCAAATTCATTCAAATCTAATTACATGCACCACGATAAGCCCGTGGTCAGCCTTCATTAACCCGTGCTGCAGTGTCTTCTAGTCCACATAGGCTATGAGCCGAATTCGCTGTCACCATTTGTAACAATTCATGACCTCATCCAAAATGACTAGTCGGAATGTATTATTTGGATTCTTTAGTTTTGTATAAGTATCCAAGATCTTCTCAGCGAATAAGTAATATGAGACTAAATACATGCCCGTATGAGTTTTCACAGTTAGTTGTCCCTACGCAAGTAAAAATTGGAAAACATATTGGAAAAAAAACACTTGAATGCACTTTTCTTTGTGTCATTAGTACCTGGTGGGAATAGGAAGCGGCCTTTCTTCTGAAACTAGGGTAAGAAAATCTCTTCTTGGAATATGTGACTTGCATTTGTACCACTTTGTGGATAAAGTCAGCCTTTTATTTTGGTAAGCTTATACCAAATCAATGTTGTAAGGGGAAAGAAAACAAATTAGATCTAATGGTTGTGTTTTATAAGGAGGAATAGCCCTTAGATGCATCAAACAAGTGATATTAATGTGTTCTCATCGCGTCGGTCGCCAAGCAAGACAAATGAGTTACAAATCTACACGTCAGGTATCTCTCATTAAATTGGAAATAAAGACCCCATTTGCGTGAAGTAGTATATATTTAAGACTCATTTATTAAAATAACCAGAGATACATTTAATTCCATTTACTTTGTTAGCTACGATGCCTTGGAGCCATTGCAACCATAAATCCCATTGCAGGACATTGAATTATAGACTATAGAAAAATATTGAAATGATCCACTACAAATTAAAAGGCACTCATACAAAGAGAAAATGACTAATAGCGGTAATCCAACTAATCATTTTCTCATTATACATTAGTTTTTGTAGAAAATAAAATAAATAATATGAGAATACAAAGTGAAATGTGGGTGAAGTTTCCTGGGATCAACTTTTAATATACTTTTTTACTTGGACTATTATTTATCATCAGATCCAAACTAAAGATTATAGCATGAAAGAAACAGAATTTGTTAGTTATTCAATGCAAAATTACTGATGTAAGATTTTCCTTGAAATAGCTGAGTATTTTGTATGATTTATATTATAACTCAAAGCATTACGACAACTTGACCAAGTGCATATAGACCCACGATCAGGTCTAGAATCCATTTCATTCTATTTATTTTTTTTGTCTACAAATCCTGCTCATTTATTAAAAATTATGTGCCTTTTGGCATCATTGTCACTTTTCTTATCTTCAAAAATAGATTTCTAATTTATTTTTAAATTCTAATAAAAATAAGATTATATTTAGTAGAGTCAAATATTTTTAAGAATGGAAATATGATAATGATGGCCGAGATAACAATAGTGGTGGCAGACATAATGAAGATTGTATCAATGTGGTGGCAGCAGCGACGATGATGGTAGATATTAAAATATTTTTAAGAATTACGTGACAATCTGCATTACTCATAATATTTTTCTTTATCAGCATGATTTTGTGTCAACCTATATTAGTTTCCTTTGTTAGTATAATTTCGTTAAAGTGATTTTAGAGATCACATGACAACCTATATCAGCCTATATTATTTTCTATGTATAGAATCTAGACGCGAGTATATATAACTTCGGATATGTACCGAATATGTGAAGAAGCAACATAGAGAAATAAAATCACTTTTCTCTTTCTTCTTTTTATTTTATTTTCCTCCTCTTCTCCAAATATTTTAATGGTGGAGATTGTGATGGTGATGGTGGCAATGCTGGAGATGGTGATGGTGGTAATAGAGATGATGGAAGCGATTGTAGAGTAATGATAACAATGGAAGTGATGTCGAGGATAATGATAAATGACATGAATTTTTCATCTTGTTACCTTATAAAAATAATTTCAAAAAATAAAATATAAAATTAATAGCAACAAACTTATTCTTTATCCTTGTTTATGTGATTTTACTTTTAAAACAAAAATAAGAAATTGAAAAAAAAAGCCAAAGAGTCACTTACATTAATGCCTTACAAGTCTAATTTATTCCCTCCAAATTTTCGTGATAATCCTGCTAATTTTCCCAAAAGTCTTCTAATCTGTATTTATGGCAGCGATTTGGAAAATCCACACTCAGGCATCTGTTCTGAATTAAATATGCAATAAGCCCTCCAACAGTATAATATATATTCAAATAGAAAACACACCCCTAGGAGATATAACACACACACACACACACACACACACAGAGAAAGAGAGAGAGAGAGAGAGAGAGAGAGAGAGAGAGAGAGCTGTATTTGTTTTGTTCACACTATTTATAGAAAGATTTTTTATATTTACAATGGTTTCCCCAGCATACAGAATTCTTTGGCTCTTGACCGACTAATCCATGGTGCATTTAATGGTGCATTGCGTTTTGTAGTCGCAATATTTGCTGCATTTTTGTTTAAAATAAAAAAAAATGTTTACTGCAAAGCCCGTTCCTTTCTTTCCCACCATTAATTCATTTCCAGGCCTCAATATTGCACTCCTCTTCTTCCACCCATATCCTTCAATTCCATTCAATCCCACCCTCCTCTCCTTCCCATCGTCCTCAATGCATGCAAACTAAAGAAAAGATAAGAATAACAAAAGAAAACAAAAGAGTGCGTCAAAGAGAGAGAGAAGAATTAAAGTATTTGTTGTGTTGTATTAAAGAAAACCATTGACCACTCCCTTGGGTCCTCTTATATAATGGCATGCAAGGCTCCCCACCACCACCATGCTTGCAGCGGTGGAGGTTCTTCTTTTGGCCGCTACCACCGCTTAACAGGTGCCAGCTTCCTCCGACACCGAGCTTCTCCGGTGGCCGTCGGGCTCCTCGGCTCCACTCCGGTCGACCTCGACGAGTCACTCCCTGCCCCAAAAGGTTGGGAGAGGTGCCTCCACCTCCAGGTTCCTCGATCCCCCTCCCTCTACTCTTTGAAGCAACCATTCTAGCTAGCTACCAGCAATTCAAACGCCGGATGGGCCTTGTGGTACTAATTTCTATTGCTTTCGCATGCAGACAGGGAGGATCTTCTACAGGAGGGCAGCGATGAGCCGCAACAATGGCAAGAGCCCAAAGCTGGACCTGAAGCTGAATTTGTCCCTGCCGACGAGGGGGGCCACGTCGAGAAGGGTGGCAGCTGAGGACGACTCCCCGAAGGGATCCTCCTCCTCGTCTCCGCCGAGCTCCTGCTTGTCGTCATGCTCGAACAGCCCGGAGGCAGCATCCATGGTGCTTGCGGGCTGCCCCCGGTGCCTCATGTATGTCATGCTCTCCGAGGAAGACCCCAGGTGTCCCAAGTGCAAGAGTGCCGTCCTCCTCGACTTCTTCCATGGCAGCAACACCGCCGCCACCACCACCAACAGCAACAGCAAGAACAACAATAATAGCAAGACCAGGAAGAGCTGAAGTACTAGTTAGTACTAGTATATCCCCTCTCTCAAATCATAGGTTTTCTTCCTCCTTTTCCTCCTCCTGATCCACTTTTATATATGGCTCCACAGACATAGGTTGTGTTCTCGTTTATCTCTTGGTTGTTCCCCCTCCTATGATGAAGACAATGTAAAACGGGCCTATCATGAGCAGCCCAAATTTCTATAATCATCATGGTCGTATAGATGGTTCCTTTTTTTCCTGTCTTAATACTTTCTCAATTGCCTGATGCGTAATTTGCTCTTTTATTCATATCGGTACTTGGATTAGATATATATGAGCAACGAGCAATGGAGAGAGAGGAAGGTGGTAAATAGGATGAAGCCCACAAAAAGCAGAATCTAATCTCGAGGATAAGTAATCCTTAATCATTGGGGATGGGCCTTTTCGTCAATTTGTGAAGAGAGTCCCTTGCAAGTGTACAAGCTCCATGGTGCATGCATCTATGTATGTATGTATCCATGTATTTATTGGGACTTAAAAAATATAAAAACTTCAAGGATGCGTGCGTCAGTGCGTGCGTGCGTGCGTGCGAGAGAGAGCGAGAGAGAGAGAGAAATGGAAGACTATTTTGGATTGAAATACCACAAAAATCAATTTAATGCGAGAGAGAGAGAGAGAAATGGAAGACTATTTTGGATTGAAATACCATAAAAAACAATTTAATGCAAGAGTAATTGAGACGGTTGAGAATAATGGTGGGATTACGTCAGGTGATAAATACCAATTTATTTCCACCCTCCTCACCTCCCTCTCTTTCCTCTTCACCCTTTACTGCCCTTTGAATACATCCAACACGCCATCATGGCACCCACTAAATGCAATTGGTCTTCGATGCACCGATTTCTTCTTCTTCTTCTTCTTCTTCTTCTTTTTCCATGCCTCGGCACCTCGAGCTTGCGCTTTGCTCCTCCCTCGGAAAACTTTTAAGCAGCAAATGAAAAGGGGAAAGAGAGAATTCCCAAAGTCGTAAACAAGTCCCCTGGATTCATTATTGGCAAATTGCTCGTGCCCCAATTGGATGCTTCCACGCCTGAGTTGGCCCCTGGCAGAGACATAAGAGTCGTCCAATGGAAAGTGCGGACATCATTGACCAACAAACAGGTTGACATATCATATATAGAATAGAAAACAAGTTTAGCAAGCAACAAAGATGTGAGTTTGAGAGTTGTTACACCAAGGGATGTTGACTCTAAAGCCCCCTCCCCCTCCTTCCTTTCAAACTAGAGTAGATACAAATGAAACACCAACTATTTCCCTTGAAGGACTGAGCTGGAACATTCATTTTTCCCAGAAATCTAGGTGCCGCATAAAGAAATTGATAACATAAGCTTGACATTGCATCAATTATCAAATATCAGCATCAATTGATGTACAGGGAGACAAAGGTGGATGGCCGGCTGGATGAGTGCTCTGTGCCCCTTAAGCTCTTCTTCGTAGGAACTCTACAAAGGTATCTGGCTGACAAAAAGATGGGAGCTAGACTGGAGAACACTTGATTTCCTTTCCCCCTATTCTCTCCTCAAACATCTTATGGGTTTAAAAAAGAAGAAGAACAAAGGTGAGCAAATTAAATGGTTAATATTTCAGATAAGCACATAAAAGAAGACAGAAGGCACAACCACAAAAAAAAAAAAAAAGATGGCATCAGAGTTTCAATGAGCATTCAATATACTGCAACTCTAGAAAGTCTGGGTGCTACAATTAGATCTATGGGACAGGCATTTTGAGAAAAATATAATCTGATATACAACTAGTCAACAAGCGAAACCAAATTATCATCCTGTTTATAGACTGATGGCTTACAAAAGCCACATCACCACAAGTGATGTCTGCTTTCCAGCAATCTTTGAAGATCACTTTATAACATCTTCACACATGCATGGCTTTTGGGCCGACGCTTGCTCTTGCATCATCCAGTTAATTTCAATGCTGGTAGCTGATCAATCAGTATGGCGGCTTTGCCAGCTCTTTTACATGCATAGCATGGGTGAGTATAAATAATGACAAACAACACAAGCACGTGAGGCAAGCTGTTTAGATCACGACGACCGTGATTATAAATTGGATGCCAAATGGTGGATCCAAGTATGATGACCCAAAAATTGATTTAAAGATTAATTTTGATGATCACAAAACCTTGAAGTATAATTACTAATGTTTGTGTTGCAAGTAGAAAGATAATTTATTTTGCAAGGAACATAGCAAGATTGGAAGAATACAAGAAGGCCTCCAAAGCTCTCAAGAAAAGTTGGAAGAAAGCTACAATTTATTGGCCCAAGTTTCAAGTTTAAAGAATTCAAGTTGGAGGAGCAAATTTAAAGAAAAATTCAAAAGAATAGTCCTCGAGTCGACTCCTGGAAGTTTAGAGTCGACTCTGGCACTCTAGAGTTTCAAGAAACAGTGCTCGAGTCGACTCCGATACTCTACGAGTCGACTCCGACTGAGAACAAACAAAAAGACAGAGAGTTGATTTTCAGCGCTACAGTGATCTCGAGTCGACTCCAACTTCAGTGCTACAGTGCGGAGTCGACTCCCAGCTACAGTGCCGGCAGACTACTATTCACGAGTCGACTCCTATTTCAGCCGAGCCGACTCCTGCTTCAGCCGAGTCGACTCCTGCTTCAGCCGAGTCGACTCTAGCACGCTGGGAGGCATAACGGCTAGTTTTTTCTTGATTCCAACGGCTCTATTTTTGTCTCTAACGGCTAGATTTTTGTTTCCACTCCCTCTAAAGCTATAAAATCAAGAGGAGAGCTAGGGAAGAGTGAATGGAAGTGGGAGAAAACATTTAGGGAAGAGATTTGAAAGAGATTACAAGGGAAATCTCCCATAAGCACAAAAGGGCCATTCAAAGTAAAATAGAGAGAAGAAGAGCATCCAAGTGAATCCCAAAGCTTCCTCTCCATCCGTGTGCTGCCTCGGAGATCCTCTACTTCGTGCAAAATCAGAAGAGGGGCAAGTGAAGAAGAAGCCGAGTTCCTCCATCTACAAATTAGTTTGAGGGCTTCTTCTCTTTTCTTTACTTATTTACATTTGCTATATTTGCTTATTTGAGAAGCTTGTATTTGATTTAAACTCTTGTTCTAATATCTTGTAACTTGATTCAATCAAGGGATTGAATCAAGGGGATAAGGTTTGTTGGTGAGCCAAAGGGAAAAACCAACGTTGTAAGGTTGTGGTTGGTGAGCCTTTGGGGAAAACCAACTGGGTTGATTGTGAACCCGGAAAACAATCATTGTAAGGTTGTGGTTGGTGAGCCTTTGGGAAAACCAACTGGGTTGGATTGTGAGCCCGTGAAAACAATCGGTTGGTTCTAGTCGGTGAGCCTGTGAAAACCGACCGAGTTCGTTGTGATCTCGCAAAACAACAAGTTGGGTTGTGAGCTTGTAAAACAACCGACTGTAATCTAAGGGATTATAGTGAAATTCCCAAGAGGTCTTGGGGAGTGGATGTAGGTGCTGGGGTGCACCGAACCACTATACATCTTTGTGTTTGTGATGCCTTATCTCTTGTATTTCATGCCTTCCATTCATGCTTGATTGTGTAATATCTCTAGCTTTGTTTTCTATAGAGTTATAAGTGATTTGCTTAGCTTCCACTCCATTCTTACCATACACATAGATTAAGATTGATCATACAACTATAAGTTAATTTTAGATCAATTGCACCCTAAAGCCATAGTATAATTGCTCTAGCTTAATCTTCCACTGCTTTACTTGTAATTGCCTAGAGCTTAAGTAAATAACATCCTATTATTCTGCTGCAGTCTATTCAAAGTAAAAATTAGGGAACATAATTTTTAGAAAACCCAATTCACCCCCCCTCTTGGGTTGTCACCTTGGGCAACAAGTGGTATCAGAGCAGGTGCTCTAAGATTAATTATTGATCTCACGATCAAAAGCCAAAGATCATGACAACTCAAATAGATAGTCTTCTAGAAGAGGGACAATTAATTGATAGGCCTCCACTATTTAATGGCATAGACTACATATATTGGAAAGCACGCATGCGCATTTTTATTCAATCACAAAACTACTACTTATGGAATATCATAATAAATGACCTTCACACACTCTCTCAAACTATTAATGAAAAAGACTTAGCACAATTGAATGCTAATGCTATGAACATACTATATTGTGCTATCCATGAAACTATATTTAATAAGATTTCTGCATGCTTATCTGCTAAAGAAATCTGGGATACTTTAGAAATTATTTATGATAAATATCAAATTAGCTCACATGTGCTTCAATTACATACTAATAGTGAGACTGCAGAATCTCCCACATCAGCCGAGTCGACTCCCAGTTTGTCCGAGTCGACTCCTAAAGGAAAACAGTCTGAAAGGCAGAGACTCAGTTTTGGAGACCCTGTGAACGAGTCGACTCTAAGTATTTCAGAGTCGACCCCCAAGTTAGCCGAGTCGACTCCAATAAAGCCCGAGTCGACTCCGAGGCAGGACAGTTCAAAAGACAGAAAACAAACTCTTCGGCCTCTGAGAATGAGACGTCTCCCGAAGATCTCGAGTCGCCTCTCAAGTCAGTCGAGTCGACTCCAAGTTAACCCGAGTCGACTCGAGGAAGAAAGAATAACAAAAAAATTCAAAAGCTTCCTAAGACAAAGAAGAAGAGGAAGCAAGAAGAAAGAAAGAAAGAGATAAAAAGGAAGAAAGTTTTGACCAAGGAAGAGTCAAGCAAGAAAATGAAAGCTAGGAGCAACAATGATGATATTAGCTCCAAAGAACTACAAGAGGTAACTAACTTTTGCTTTATGGCACAAGAAGATAAGGTAAAATCTGAATCTACTTTTACATCAAATAATTTTCAAGAAGAATTTTCTTATGATGAACTTTTAAATGCTTTTCATGATTTGTATGGTGAATGTAGAAAATTAGCTATGAAAAATGAAAATCTTAAAAAGCTAAATTTGCGAATTTCAAAAGAAAGAAATTCTATTGCTGAAATACAAGACAAACTAAATTCTGAAAATAAAAGCTTAAGGTTAAATTCAGAAGAATTGATTCAGAAAAATCAATATTTAATTAAAGAAAATCAAAAGTTAAGTGAAGAAATTAACCAATCAAAATATCTTATTAACAAATTCACTGTAAGTTCAGAGCGATTAAAAATGATGTTTGAAAGCCAATATGTTGCTTATGATAAATCAAAACTTGGCTTGACTCCTTTACTTAACAATAAATCTCTAGAGAAAAAGGTTATCAATTCACCAAGCAAACCATTAAATAAGATAACATATTTCAAACATGAAAAGAATGGACATAACAACTTTACCTATCGTTCTAACATAATTAAATCAAGTGGTAAAGTTATTACAATTAAACAAATTTGGGTTCCAAAAGGAACCATATGTCCTAACTCTCAAGGACCCAAGCAAGCTTGGGTACCCAAAATGAAAATATGAGGATGTAGACATAGGTGTGCCAAGATATCCATGGAACAAATAGAACTTTCATACAAATGGGTGTTCTAGACACACGTCAAAAAATGAAACTTAAAACATACTTATGAAAAGTAATTTTAAATAATAAAATAATAATAATAATAATAATGAAATCAGTAAACCTTGCATTTCATCATTATTTTTGCTTTAGTATTTGATTAAAATATGAATTGCAAGTATTGACCAATTTTGTGATATAGAAAATACTTTTGGAAATATAATCAAATCATTTCATTTTATAGTATACTTTACTCACTATTGGATAAGTTGCTAAAAGATTAATCAATTTATTAAGAATAACTCTATGAATTCTCTATATGCTTGATTGAGAGTTTTTATCCATGGCATTATTGTTTATTGATCATAGATATGATAATGTGTACTTGGTGTGCTTTTGAATATATGCACTATGAATACCAAGATTAAAGAAACCATCTTTGGCATATAAAATCAACTCATGCTAGTATGTACTTAATCTCAAAAGACCTTGCCATTGGCTTACTTAGATTGTCTTCTGAAAGGTCAAAGTTTACTATGCATGCTAACTAAGGAAACAAACAAAAATCAATTTCTAAATCTAAAGATGTTGTTTCCATCACTAAGTTTTCAAAAGCTTACATTGGATGTGTTCTTGGCAAATAAAATTGAAATATTTTCTGTATTTGCTAAATCTTGTAAAAGTGTTTCAAATGATAAAGGTTTCCAAACTGTGAAGATAAAGAGTATCATGGCACACTGTTGAAAACCAAAATCCTGATAAAGTTTATACAGAAATTAATTATTTCAGCACCAAGGACACCTTAAGTAAAATAGGGTTAATAGAATTCTTGAAGAAATGAAAAAGACAATTGTGTATGATAGTCATCTACTTAAATGATTTTTTTTTTAAAGGCTATCATCACTGCTTGTCATACATATGACTTCTATTAGATCTATTTTTGATGAAAACTTCTTTTGATCTTCTGAAAAATAGAAAATGAACTATTGCATATCTCTCATATTTTTCAGTCGTACATACTATGCTTGATATGTTCTTATGAAAATAATGCCAAATCTGATAAAGATATTTCTATCCTTGGATATCATTCATCAAGCAATGCATATAGAACATTCAATGAAAAGATTCGAGTTGTAGAAATATCAATTCATTTTGTTCCTTATGAGATTAATGATTAAATTATATATGGTTAATCTTTTACATATAACAATCTGAAAACTTGTTAATAATTATAACCAAATTGAGTTTTTCAGAAATGCACTTAATGAAGAAAAATTGATGACTACTAAAAGACTAAATCAAGAAAAGATGAAATAGATCTTGATTCTTGCATGATTAGAAATAAAGATCACCATTATCATTTGCTTGCTTTATGAGCTTTATATTCTATCAAATGAGTGTGTAGAATGGACACCTATGTGCTTACTTTATTAAAGAAGATATATGTTAAATTACCACCATATTGAAAACACTCATTACAAATATGATAAAGCAATATATAATTTGGAACAAGCATCAAAAGCATGATATAAAAGCTTAAGTAACCTTTTTGATAGAAAGTAATAGTGATAAATCTATGCATCAAAAAGAAGAATTTGTGATATCTTATTTGCTCAAAGTATGCATTGATGACATCGTTTTTGGTTCTACTAATGAAGAGTTATATGAAAATTTTACTTAGTTCATGCAAGGTGAGTTTGAAATATGCATGATGAATGAATTAACATCTTCTCTCAAACTCCAAATTAAGACAAACAAGAAAGGGGATCTTCATTGACCAAAGTTAGTCCACAAGAAAACTCTTATAGAAGATTGGCATGAAGAAGGTATCTCTATGACCCCATCTTGTAGAATTTGAAAAGGATGAGCAAAGTAGATCTATTGTTTTAAAGCTGTATTGAAGCATGATAGAATAATTATTTTATCATACAGCTAGTAGACCGGATGTATGCTCATTATGTGACCTTATGCAAGACTTCAATCTAAGTTTAATGAATCATATTTTATTGATAACAAATAAATCATAATCTGAATTTAGATAGAAACAACTGTTTAAGATAAGTTGATTAAAACTTAGCTAGCGTGTCTTATTAATAATTATCTTAAGCAAATAAAATCTAAACTAAATCGTTTTTGAGAAATTGATTTGACCTTGATAAATCTTCCTATTGCCTCACATGCTTGTCCTTGAACCATTTTGGTTAATGAAACTATCTCTTTAGTTCAAGTGATATGTGCTTGCTTATATTTAGGCAATCTCTTGAGTAAAGTGACTCAATATTCAACTATTGTCATATCTTATATTGAGTCATCTAGTTAAAAAATATGTTGGATGAATGTTTTGTATCTTGAAGAAACTAATGACTTTCTTTCAAGAAAGAAAAGGAGTTTGTTAATGCAGGATCCTTGAGCAAGAAAATGAGAGATCTCAACTTGAAGGATATCTCCATGTAAGATACAATAAACATTCACATGCAAACAAGAGAAAGGACCTTCTTCAGCCAAAAGTTCATACATAAGAAATCTAGTAGGTATTTGACTGAAGAATGCAGAATGAATTGGTAATTCTAGATACTTCTCTCGTAAATTAATTGAGCAAAGTCAATAACTTAAATCTTATTATGGCATGATTAAGATCTTTAATTATTAATTTTTGATATCATGTCTATATATATATATATTGATTGACTTATACTTTTAGAAATTGTTTCATGTTTTGCCCAAACTATAATATATCTTTGCCTATGTCATAACCATGAAATACACAAGTTTATGCTTAAAATTTTGATTTAAAATAACTTGTGAGAAATTATGAATCCTTGAGCACAATGAAAATGTTGTTTGCATGATATACATCTATATGATATATAAGATTATTTCTTTATTCTGCTCTTTCATGTAAATTACTTGAGAATAACAAAAAGAGAGAGAGATAAAGAAAAGAAAATGGATATCATTCAAGAGAAGTAAAATCTAAGTAAAGGCAAATACTCCAATCTTAAGGAAAAGCAAAACAAGCATAATATATTCGGCACATTTGTGAGACTTGTGTGAGCATTCTTTTGGAAGGGATACAATCCGTAATTAATTACACTTAAACAGGGAGAGTTTGAAGTAAACATTTTAACATTTCTATATTGCTCATCATAGGGATGGTGCCAACGGGAAGGCTAGTGGTAGTACCCGGCACTATTTGACCCAACTATTCGGTGTAGGGTATATTAGGGACGGCACAAGAGGGAGGCTAGTGGTAGTACCTCGTGCCCCTTCCAACTCCACCGGATAGGGAGCAAATAGAGTATAGAGCATGAGAAAGTAAAAATGAAAGACAAAGTAAATGAAAATATATAAGAAGAATCAATTCAAATTTTTAGTCACTTGGAAACACACCTTAAGGATGAAATCAGTGCAAGATTATAATTAAATAGGGGGAGTTTATTTGAAAAGAATTGATTTTGATCCTTGACATGCTTACTCTTAATATTCTAATGCATGACTTAACACATAATATATTTTGCATATGGCATGATGTCTTGAATTATGGGTTCTCAATATTTTGTAATGTTCCAATGCTTGAATGTTTGAAATACTACATAAAGTTTTTTTTTTAAGTAATATTAAAAAGAAATTTCAGTTTTATCATTCACGATTATCTTTGAAAGTTAAATAGATTTACAAAAAGAAGAAGAGAAGGATATTTCTATTTAGGCAAAATGAATTGATCTTGATCTATCTTTATACTTGCCTAACTTTGATACATAATGTCCTAATACTTGTTAAAATATCCTCCATTTTGTATCGAAACTCAATATTAAATACAAAGATTCTGAAAGTGCTCGAATGTTATTGAAATATGTATTTTCAATCTTAGTGATTTAAGATGAGCTACAATCTAGAAGATACATATCTCAAATTATAATTTTGAAAGCCTTCTTGGAAATTCTTATGAAAATTCAGAATCTGATTTTGTATAAAAGCTTAAACGTAACTTAAAAATGCTTATATCGTTACATTTTTGTAACCTTAGTTATATGCTTTAATGATCGCGTCATTCAGGAGAATAACTCAATATGATTTCTAAATGAAAATTTTAATATAAGAAAAACAGAATTAATTTTGATGCCTTGGTTGATTGTCTCGATACGCATCCGAAACATATCTTTTCTTATCCTTAAAGTGTACTAATATTGGTCTAAATGATATGTCTTTCAATGATCTTAATTGCAAACAAATATTTTTTAAATATATGATTTTATTTTGATATTAAAAAGATTTATTGTGCTTCATGAAAAACTATGATTAAGAAATTGAGTTCTATAAATATGTATACTTCAATGATCATCTATATGTTTTTCTCTCCTACATTATTAAATACTTCCATCAATATATATATATATATATTATTAAGAGAGTGAATGATCTTAAGTCTAGAAACATTTCAGCTCACTCAAATGATTCTTAAAAGAAAGAAAATGTAAATGCTTTTGAAAGAATTTGAGCTTCAAATGAATCATTTTCTGATTAATATTTCAGTACATTTTCTCAAAAATTAAGAGGAAGCATAACTTGTTCTTGAAGGATTAAAAAGAGTGATTGCTATAAATTTTGAATAATTCTAGATCACTCTACATTCTTGATATCATAAAGTTTCAGTTTTATTCACGTTTATCATTAAAATCTGAAATTCAACAAAAGAAAAGAATGATTAAAGAAGAATGCATCTTTTGAGGGGGAGCTTTAGATATTCAGTATCTTATCCTAAAGTTACTTTAATTTGATGCATACCTTGAATTTTATGGATTGATTTTGATGAACCTCCTTATATTGCAAGACTTGCTTTAATTATATAATAAGTTTATACCTTGAGATGAGTTCTATAAAGGTTGTCTTATCTCAAACCTTGAGTCTTATGAAAATAAGTTGAAACTTATAGAAAATATTTTTGAGATTGACAATTTTATTGAACATTATTTTCAAATTCTAAACTCTTAAATGGAATGATCAATTGAGGGGGAGAAAGAAAATTTCAGAAGGAGAGATCTTATGGAACTTAATCGCATAAATCTATAACTAAAGGAGAGAGAAAGAATACTAAATGAGATGTGATCCAAATACTCTCCAATATGTATCATTTGAAATTTAAATTTGAAAATCTTTATGATACACCTTGAGGCTTGTTATTTGGTTAGTATATCTTATGCATCAATCATGAACCAAATTACAATTCAAACAGTTGATCTTAAGAGCCTCTAGTTTAATGAAATAGAGGAAGAATAATGTGTTGAATTTTCTTGAGTATCTCTTAGAAAACCTATTTTTGGAATTCACTAATGAGTTCTTATTGGCTTATTCTTTAGAACTTCAATTTAGTGCCAATTCATTATTATATGTATCAAAATGTGCTTCTTTTTAAAGGAATAAAGTCTTTAAAAGAGCTTTAAAAGAACCTTCAAAGCTTTCATTTTTATGTATACTCTAAGATATATCATAAATTGCATGAATTCATGTTTTAGTATTTATTCCACAATATTTTTACACCATTAAAAAAAACCTTTACAATCATACTTAATATATTGCTCTTATACTCTGAAAATTAGTTAAATTGCTCTCATGTTGCTAAAATACTTAATATATTGGGCAAAAGATCTTAAATGAACAAGCTTTCATATTTATTATTAAAGAATGGTGAGATTTTCATTCGTGCTTTCTTTGAATATCATTTTTGGTACTTCTTGAATTAACTTGAGAAAGATTCCACCTACACTTGATTTGAAAACTATCTTTGGAACCACATTCGATGTGTTCTCACTATAATTGGCTCTGATCTATGCTCATTAATCTTTTTCTAACATTATTGCCTTGAGTTATATGATTCATATTCTATGCAATAATTTGACATGCAAATCAGAGTACAAAAAGAAAAAGAAATATTTGAGTATTCTTATCTTTGTGCTTAATGTTTCATTATCTTGCAACCTTTTTGATGTTGTCAAAAAGGGGGAGAAATATATGCTCATAATGCTTTATGTTGTGAATTGAATACAAATCAGCTTAAATTGAAATATGTTGATTGTGTTAAGCTGAATAAATCTAAAGCATTATCATGAAGTATGTTTTTAAATATATATGTTTTCTACTTCATGCAACTTAGCTATGCATTACTTCTAGAACACATTATATTTTATATTGCATATACTCCAAGTTTTGTCATCATCAAAAAGGGGGAGATTGATGACCCAAAAATTGATTTAAAGATTAATTTTGATGATCACAAAACCTTGAAGTATAATTACTAATGTTTGTGTTGCAAGTAGAAAGATAATTTATTTTGCAAGGAACATAGCAAGATTGGAAGAATACAAGAAGGCCTCCAAAGCTCTCAAGAAAAGTTGGAAGAAAGCTACAATTTATTGGCCCAAGTTTCAAGTTTAAAGAATTCAAGTTGGAGGAGCAAATTTAAAGAAAAATTCAAAAGAATAGTCCTCGAGTCGACTCCTGGAAGTTTAGAGTCGACTCTGGCACTCTAGAGTTTCAAGAAACAGTGCTCGAGTCGACTCCGATACTCTACGAGTCGACTCCGACTGAGAACAAATAAAAAGACAGAGAGTTGATTTTCAGCGCTACAGTGATCTCGAGTCGACTCCAACTTCAGTGCTACAGTGCGGAGTCGACTCCCAGTTACAGTGCCGGCAGACTACTATTCACGAGTCGACTCCTATTTCAGCCGAGCCGACTCCTGCTTCAGCCGAGTCGACTCCTGCTTCAGCCGAGTCGACTCTAGCACGCTGGGAGGCATAACGGCTAGTTTTTTCTTGATTCCAACGGCTCTATTTTTGTCTCTAACGGCTAGATTTTTGTTTCCACTCCCTCTAAAGCTATAAAATCAAGAGGAGAGCTAGGGAAGAGTGAATGGAAGTGGGAGAAAACATTTAGGGAAGAGATTTGAAAGAGATTACAAGGGAAATCTCCCATAAGCACAAAAGGGCCATTCAAAGTAAAATAGAGAGAAGAAGAGCATCCAAGTGAATCCCAAAGCTTCCTCTCCATCCGTGTGCTGCCTCGGAGATCCTCTACTTCGTGCAAAATTAGAAGAGGGGCAAGTGAAGAAGAAGCCGAGTTCCTCCATCTACAAATTAGTTTGAGGGCTTCTTCTCTTTTCTTTACTTATTTACATTTGCTATATTTGCTTATTTGAGAAGCTTGTATTTGATTTAAACTCTTGTTCTAATATCTTGTAACTTGATTCAATCAAGGGATTGAATCAAGGGGATAAGGTTTGTTGGTGAGCCAAAGGAAAAAACCAACGTTGTAAGGTTGTGGTTGGTGAGCCTTTGGGGAAAACCAACTGGGTTGATTGTGAACCCGGAAAACAATCATTGTAAGGTTGTGGTTGGTGAGCCTTTGGAAAAACCAACTGGGTTGGATTGTGAGCCCGTGAAAACAATCGGTTGGTTCTAGTCGGTGAGCCTGTGAAAACCGACCGAGTTCGTTGTGATCTCGCAAAACAACAAGTTGGGTTGTGAGCTTGTAAAACAACCGACTGTAATCTAAGGGATTATAGTGAAATTCCCAAGAGGTCTTGGGGAGTGGATGTAGGTGCTGGGGTGCACCGAACCACTATACATCTTTGTGTTTGTGATGCCTTATCTCTTGTATTTCATGCCTTCCATTCATGCTTGATTGTGTAATATCTCTAGCTTTGTTTTCTATAGAGTTATAAGTGATTTGCTTAGCTTCCACTCCATTCTTACCATACACATAGATTAAGATTGATCATACAACTATAAGTTAATTTTAGATCAATTGCACCCTAAAGCCATAGTATAATTGCTCTAGCTTAATCTTCCACTGCTTTACTTATAATTGCCTAGAGCTTAAGTAAATAACATCCTATTATTCTGCTGCAGTCTATTCAAAGTAAAAATTAGGGAACATAATTTTTAGAAAACCCAATTCACCCCCCCCTCTTGGGTTGTCACCTTGGGCAACAAAGTAACCAGACAAGAGCTGCTGCCCCTGATGTATAGCACTGTTTCCATGAATCGCACTGGGGAATTGGTGAGATAGAGTGGTGGGGCTGAATCTTGTCTAATTCCTCTTATCCACAATTCTACTTCCCATTGCAATCGCAGTAGGTTGCAGTCTAAACTTGGTACACATGCACAGACACAAACACACGAGTAAATTGAGAGCATAGTAATAGTAGAAGAGAAGTCATGAATGAAGCCCAGAAGAGGGTATTAAGGAATTCTATTCAATTGATTTGTGGCATGATGTGTCATCATTAAAAACATTAGTTCATAATAGGAAACAAGTTAAAAGAAGTGGTTTCTGGGCTTAATGATAAATATCTGACGGACTGGAAATATGAAAGCTTCAAGCAATGACATGGATTACAAAAGCCACAGATATTCACATGAGCACAATGAATCAAAAAGTTACATATTATCCTTCATATTACAGGCAAAAGAAATACCGTAAGTTTATGAACCATCCAACAGTGTTTCCATAATTTGGTGGTTATGTAACAGTACACACTCCAACTTCTGAATGCATAGATATTACAAAATCACATACCATAAACTAATCAGCATATAGTAACAGAGCAAACTCTGAGAACAAGATAGAAAATAAGTAGTTAACTCTGAGATTTTTCACATACCCTAATTAGCAATATAAGGAAAAAAAAACAATTACCAGCATAATCCCCATAATTTGCTTCCCCATATTTCATATATTAGACTTAACTTTGTCCATTGAGGAACTATCATGTAGATTTTTACTCTTCCTGGAATTAATTCCTTCAAACACTGTTGCCAACTTGTTAATAATTTGAATGAGCAAAGAACACTGATGATCCATCGGCTTTATGTACCATAAAATAGCTAGTCCATGAACAACATGTCCGTATGTGAACTATCTAACCAGATTTTTTACATGAATTAGAATGAGGATATCACGCCCATTGAAGATAAAGGCAAAGAAAACAAAGATGATACTGCAGGCTAGTCCGGGCAGCACAGAGAGTAGAATCACAGAGCATGAAACACAAATATTGAATCTCTGGATCATGCTCAAGAACCTACCACAGCAAAAGAGAGGCACAATATTACAACAGAGCATCAATTTCAAAACAGAAATTTGCCAACTAGTAAAGAAGTTTCTCATAAAAGTAATTATGTTCATTTCCAGAATGAGGGCATTTTTAACAAATATACTTGTGTGTTACATGAATTTCTGTAGATTAAAAGTATCAAAATAAAGCATTATGAATCATTTTACCTGATCATGGGAGAAGACAGCAAATTCTAGAAGAAAATTAGCATGAAAACATTGCCATCATCAAAAATGCCAATCCGTGTGCATCTTAAAAATGAACAAGACAGCATCAGGGAACTTTGTCATGTATCATCTTGACTTTCTCACCAACCACTACTGCTTCTGATGTACTTATCCACAATGCCAAATTCCCTGTTTTGTTCAAGTCGCCTCGCATAGTTCTCAGTAGAAATGGGACCCTTCTTCGAACGAAGATAGTAGATCATTTCCCACGGCCACAAGTGAGCAGCACCAAAGTATTCCTCTATGGAAATATCAGGACAACCCTCTTCTGGTGCTGCCAGTCCATAATGTCGCAGGACCAAGAACATTTCCTGTGTTGGTATTCTTCTAGACTTGCTAGTCTCACATTCAGAGGGAATATGCCTATTCAGCTTTACAAATGAAGCTTCCTGTGAGTCATTGTTCTGTTCATGATTCTCATTAGTAACAACGGCATATTTATGCAGATCTGTGCATGCATTGGTTTCATTGTAATGAGCCACAAATGCAGAATATTTTACATCATCACCATTATGTCCAATATGTTCACCATTAATCTCATTATCTGCCTTGCATGGAGTGATTGCATTTTCATCATCAACTGTTGAACATGTAACTTTTGGTTTGGCATTCTCTAAATGCTTGGACTCAGGGCTTGTCAGAGTCTTCACATTGCCCTTTGGAGAGGTATTCATGCAAACATCAATTTGGTTGTTCTTTGGGGAAGGAGTAGATTTCCGTTCCAATGAGACAGATAAAGACAATGATCTCGGAAAGCTCGACCTTGACCTTGATCTGGATCTAGAACTTACAGATTTAGAATAGGGTGACAAAGAAGCAGATCTTGAAATAGAAGATGCCGATTGAGACTGAGAAGATGCAGACCTTGAGCGTGAAGAGCAGCAAGTATTGGATATGGATTTTTGGGACCGTGAATGTGATTGCGAGCTAGTTGTAGAAGAATCAGAAGAAAGTGATGAGGTACGAGATCTCCTTCGTCTTCTTCTACTTCTTTTCACAACTTTTTTGGGGGCTTCATGTTCCAGCTTGCTCCTTTTCTTTGCCTGAGAATTACTTCTGAGCTTGGAACGTCGTTCTTCCCTAAGTTCTAGAGAGGTGTCCCCTGCCCTGAATGCTCTTCTAGCTTTATCAGGATGAGGTTCCTTTCGTACCTGCATATGGTGCCTTGATATCAAAGGATCTCTACTAAAATCTGACCTTCCCCATGAATTGGGTCTGAACCACTTCAGCCTTCCCTCCCCTTTATCTAGGCAATTTATTTCATCTCTCTTGCAGTTGAACTTGCCAAACTCCTCTCGTCGAGCATCCCCTTGAGGGCAGTTACGCATTATGTGACCAACCAGTCCACAGTTATAGCAGGTCTGCTGAGTTTTTGATTTATCACAGTTCCTATGAGTATCATCGCCAACAGATTGCTCTATCCATCTTCTCTCCTTGGAACTTCCTCGGTCTGGAGAGCCATAAGAGCTATCTATCTGAACATTTCCATTATCATTGCTTCTATTGTAACCATGGTAAGGTTCATAGCGGTCAAAATCATCTCCATTCTCAACTCCATTACCGGCCAATGTATCATGAATAGGTTCACCCCATCGATCATTCTCCAAGGGATTTAGATCAATTGTACCACCTTCATTCATTACTCCCTCATTCGTATTTACACCTTTATCCCCTTCGATATCATTAATATCGTGCACATTACCAGCTTCTTTGGGTGTCATATCCAATTGATGCTGTCCATGATTATTTGGGACACGAGCTGCACCAGTAGAAAAATCCCTTTGATCTCGAGAACCCCTGATCCCGATACTATCATTGTCTTCCCCGAAGTTCCATCCACGATAGGGTTCATAAAATCTGGTGCTCCTTGCAGATATTTGAGGAGGCCTAGGCTGCCTGTTTGACCAATTAAGAGATATGTGCTCCCCACAAATGTTCTTGCCTTGCAGCGCTCGCAAAGCTCTCTCTGCATTCGCCGTATATTCATAGACTGCAAATCCATATCCATCTTTCAGTTGTACGCTACACCGACCAAACCTCCGAAAAACCCGTTCAAGTTCTTCTCGTCGAACATGAGGAGAGAGATGGCTCACATACAAAGACATCTGCAAACTCGTTAAAAAGAAAAGGTTGCATTAATATATGTAGCCCAAACTAATAAAAAAGTGCTATGTCGAATCAATAATTAACCTTTAGGGGGTGGATATGAAAAACCATTTGTTTGATACACATAAATTAAACTCCAAAATGTTCCTTGACAGTAGAGCAAACAAACAAGAAGGTATTGCCACATTACTCTTGGCATTATCACTGATTGGCCTAATAAGTGTTATTTCTAAATGAAACTGATTGTTTCTTTGAATTCATTATGACCTTCATTAGCACATCATGAATTGCTGCCCCCCACACAAACTGCCAGTTCATTAGAACAAATTTATTCTATCCATAATCATTGACATGTAAATCAAAGTGGTATGACACAAAATAACAAGGTTTTAGTATATCAATGTACTTGATCTACTCCATTTCCATAGGAAATGTGACAATGCCTATATTCACTGTAACGGTACCAGAAGCCATACCATCCAATTTAGTTTTTGTTTTCCATCAAAAGTACAATTTATATTTTTTCAATAAGACAAAATTACAGGAACTTGGACTTTATATGCTAAAATGCTAATATTACAAGTTAAACGTGTGATATTAGCAATTAGTTATGTATAACACAAAATGATAGATATTTGTACAAAGAGTTTATGCAGCTCTAAGGAGTCACAGCTTCTACAAGCTGCTCTTTCAACTGCGTGGCAGGGAAGAATTATGTTCAAAAAATACAATCACATCAGCATTTGCACCGTAAATATCAGTTTATGTCCTGATGTAATCTCATGTTTTGGTTGAGTCTCCATCCTTGCTTCTTCTACCTGAATATTCTTTGTAGTATTAGATCTTCTTAAGGCCCTTAAGGAGTCAGGCGTAACATGGAAAACTGCAATTATGTGCTTCCTTTTAAATAACCATTTCGACACATCACCATTCATTCAAGTCTTCATGTAGCCTTAGTAGTTCATTCATTCATTAACCACTCAAGTTCTTGGACAGCTAACACTTTGTTCACAAACAGGATATTTATCAATCAATTCCTGCCTTATCTTTGGCTCATGATATAAAGGTGATGTGCTGCCCTTTCAAGCTAAGTACATGAATATTATGCATGATCAAAGCATGAATTATTCTGTTGTGCTCCTAAATGTATAAACTAACAAGATCACAAACACTACTAAAAGAACAATTTACAAAAACATAAATTTCAAAAAAATGGGTTTCTGTACTGCCAGTTACAGAGTAGAACGATAATATAGATATGCAATCCTCTCACAAACATGAGTCAGTATTGCATATGATATCGGTACTTCATAATCAGCAATCCTCATGCCTATCAAGTTTATCACAGAAGTTTAATTTCTAACTCTTAATCACATAAAATTCAGAAGAGATTTTAACTGTCTTCCTCAAAGATTCTGACTTGCAAAATTTATTTATAACAAATCCAAAACCATCAGATCCAAATAATCTAATTTTGTTATTGTCCACAACAGGCAATAACATCACATTACTCTTGATATTATCACTGATTGGCCTAATAAATGTTCTCTCTAAATGGAACCGCTTGCTTCTTTGAAATTCATTATAACTTTCAAATAGCAGGTCATCACCTGCTGCCACCACACGAACTGCCATTAGAACAAATTTATTCTAACCAGTATCACTGAACATGCAAATCCAAGTGACGGCACATGCACCTTGCTGCACGAGTGCAAGTAGTGATCAGTGATTCCTTCATTATGCAATGCCAGTCTACAACCTCAATGGATTCCTAATCCATTTGATTGTCAAATGTATAGAATCCACCAAATAACAAATCAAGTTTTGTCCCATCCCTGAAGCAGTACACTCCACCTCAGGCTTTTCTTTAACTCACCTATATGGTTCAGATTAAGAAGATTTAACTGCCGTTTGTTCACATGCAACATTTGAATTAGTATTATGTAGCCCATCTAACATCAATCCACCAATTTTCTTGTCCAAATTTGGGACTTCTCACTTAAACTTCTCAGCAATCAATTTTATATTACAAGCAACCCCTTCAGAAACCATACATGGTCCTGCCCTACTTAAATCCATCATGTGTTATAATATAGGCAAACATCGACACAAAATTTTCTTCCAATACATACACAAGCTCCAGCGCAAAATAAAATTTATGAAGCACATATTTCATGCACAAACATAGTAGGTATTTTGATATTTCAATATGTTACACCAAAAATAGAAACACAAAGTGCTAGATCTTACACCTTGAAATAGCTGGCTTTGGGAGCTATGTAGTCACTTATAGGAAATCGGGAACAGCAATTCTATCTCTATTCAATTATCATTTACCTAGTAATAAAACAAAAGATGATAACTGACACTCAAACTTTAGGATAAATGATGGGGGTATTTTTTTTAACATCCTCATATGAACGCAATTGTTTCCGCATCTAAAACATAGTCATCAACCAATTTTCTGCTGTAATTTATATTCTCTGATATTGGTGCACGCGTACAACCCAATCATATAGTATCACCAATGCAATTTCTGTGGCTATTAAGGAATTCAACATGGCTCAGGTGTTCTTCTAGAGTAGTGGAAACATATAATATCAATTACATTTTCAGTTCTCACAGTTCCCAATATCAGCATCCAATCAAGTTGGCTTCAGATGAGGATAGGAAGAGTAAATCTTAAAAGCATAAAAAAGAAAGCAGCTAAAAAGTTAAATGCACCAAAAATGCTTCCCAAGTTAGCAAAAACCCTAACGTGCATTACCTTCTACATCTTGGACTTCAGAAAAACGTAGAGAAAACCAAGACAGTTAATCTGAAATGCCATTAAAACCAAATCAAGAATACCTCATCAACCATCGGCAAGCAAAAAACACTAAAAGCATGCTTCTTGTTCCATCTGCATCACATTTTTCCACACACACACAAAAAAAAAATACTAGTAGAAACAGCGTCTGGAGCAAGAATCAAAGAAGAAAACTATTCGAAGCTCACCAAGAACTACTCCAATCCGCTTCTTGGAAGACGTCAACACCGGCGAAAGCCCTTCAATATTCCTTCTTTCACTTCACGACAACAATTCTAGTCCACTGACATTGTATTCGACGAAATCAAAACCAATCTCGATCAAACACCCAAAAAATGCCCTGATCTACTCTTGAGTAACAAAAAAAGAGGCCAAGAAACAAGCGAAAAGATCGAGAAAAGAGATCAGTCAGTGCAATACCTGGGACAAGGAAAAACAATCAGCAAAAACCATCCAAAACCCTAGACTTGGATCGAATCATCGGGACGCCATCCTTCGGCACTCGAGATTTCTCTCTTCCACTCGCGGAACTAGTGCGGTATGCATCGCCACCATCAGGAGGATATTGGCTATTTGCTACCCAAGTGTGTGTTTTATACACTGTATAACTTTGTATACACGCGCGCCGCGGGTGGATTGGAAGATCTAGGGAAAACACTACACGCGAGTGGGACAATACAATGTATAGCTTTATAAGACGTACGCCAAATGCCCTTACCTTTATTTCGTCCTATCCTTTGGCCCCAATTCACTCTCTCGTTTGCGCTTTTTATTACCCCTTTTTCCTCTCTCTCTCTCTCTCTCTCTCTCTACCCCCCCTCGATCTCGGCGAACTGAAATCTTTGTCGCCGATGACGATGGGGTCCGGAGGATCGAGTATTGTGGGTATGATTTTTGGAACCTTGATCTCCTCTTTTACTGCTGGTTATTTCTTGGATCGGCATGCGGATTCTTTCTTTGATGTTCATGCTTTGTCATGTGGATTGTATTTGAAATTCCTTAAAGGTCACTCATAGATGAATGCTGGGTTTCATGTGTCTTAGATTTCTTGATGGTTTTCCATCGTAATTTGGGGTATTTAATATCCGGATTCTCTCTCTCTCTCTCTCTTACAGAACAAATCCTAAGTTTTAGTGCGGAATTTGGCGTCCATGTTTGGACAGCGGTTGAATAGATAGGAGTAGGCTAGTTTGAGCAAGATCATTTTCGATTGGAATGATGAGAGTATCAGCATCGTGGATGCTGGATATTTAGCATTGATTTTTGTTTTACATTATTTGTGTCTGGAAATGAGTTAGAATCGATGCTAAATATAATGATTAAATAGAATACGTTTTCTCGTGTTCTCTCACCCATGGAAAGCTTTGAGAAGATTGATTGAAGAAGTTAGAAGGTATCTGGTGAACTTGGCACCCCTATCAGTTTGAAGGTATCTTTAACAATCTTGTTAAATGTAACTTTGAGCATGTTCGATAGGGTCTTTGTATCTTAGCATGGTTGAACTGGCACACTACTAGACAATATTTAGGGCACTTGTAGTCCATTTCCACTGCCGAATATATATCTAACTAATTGATTTAGAAATTTTGTTAAGGTGCCCTTGGCTCTGTTACCTCAAATTATGATCGCATTGCTATGTGGTAAATTCTTTTCTTGATTAACTAGTTTCTCTGGTATTGCGAGCTGTATATTCTGTATAATATGCATAAATTTGTCATGGATAGTGACGTTTATTGAAGCAGCATTTTAGTAAAGCCTATAAATTGTGAAGTTGCTCCATCTAAATGGGCATTTTTTACATTCTCTAAGAAAATGATAAATTTCTCTATAATTATCTTGCGTCACAGTACCTCGGAACTTTAGACTGCTGGAGGAACTTGAACGTGGAGAGAAAGGTATTGGAGATGGCACGGTTAGCTATGGAATAGATGATGGAGATGACATTTACATGCGTTCTTGGACGGGTACCATAATTGGTCCACATAATGTATGTCCCTGTTTCTTAGACCATTGGCCTGTTGTTCAAAAACAAATCAAATTGGCATTTTTATGTTTATGAGGCATATTATATGTGGCCTAACTCATTCCATTTAATTATTGGAGATTTAATATTGACAATTGACTTTAATAGGTACAAGTTGTTAAAACAATAAAATACTCTTCATCCAGTACTATTGTTTGTCAGCTTTTGCTAGAGTTTGTCAAGTGGTCAACATTTCTGATTATCTCTTCAACATGTTTTTGGTTGATTGGGTTCTATATGTAGTGTGTAAATGAAATAAAATAGAAGCTGTACATGGTGATCTAAACCATCAGCCTTATGAGGGACAGTATAATCTTGTACATATTAAATCCTGCTTAAATTAAGTAAATGCTTCTAGCCAACTTTTTGAGCACTTGTAGCCCATGTTTTCTTTTTTTGGGGGGTTGGGGGGGGGTCGTCATATCTTTGTATATATGCATGTCTTTTGGTTGTTTTTTGTTGTTTATTGTTCACATCTGCAAAGTACAAAGTATAGTATGTATCTGTTAAAGTGTCTAGTGTATTTTACCTTGATAGAAATGCACTGACTTGCTTTTAGCTTCCCCATGTTGACTATTCTAAGTGTTAATCTGATAAGAAATACAACGATTTTGAGATAGCTACTTATGCTTTGCCAATCTGATTTGTGACTGCCCTTACCAAGTATTGCTAGTTTCCTCTGAACCAGTCAGTATTTATTGATGTTTCTTCTATTTGTGCATTCAGAAATGCCCCCCTGCAAGACACTTCACACATGCATTCTGTTGTTTACTTTAGACTTACACAAGTCTGAGTTATTATTTGCAGAGGCATAAGAAGCAACCTGACTTAATGAGTTAAACCAGGTTCAGCTAGTTGAGTCTTTAGAATAATTTGTCTATAGAGCAAAGATGTTTCTGCAAAGTAACAGCTTTATTAGTGTCCTCTTTATCTCATTTCTTTTGCAGTCAGTGCATGAAAATCGTATTTATCAGTTGAAGCTCTTCTGTGATAAAGATTACCCTGACAAACCTCCAAGCGTTCGCTTCCACTCACGGATCAATATAACATGTGTTAACCATGAAACTGGAGTGGTAATAATCTCTCTCTCTTTCTGTAGTTACTCTGATTTCAAAGATCTTCCTGTCACAATGATGGTTGCCATTTATATGAACCATGACTTTGTGATCATGGAGCCTCCGTTGTTTGTGCCAGTGGTATGTCGCATAGTATTGATGGCATTGTGGCAAGATTTTTTTTTAGAAAAATGCATTGAGGTGTGGTTGCTACCTTTTTTTTTATTAAATTGTTTACAGTCTTCTGCTTTATTCGAAGAGATGGTCTTCATCTGTCTTCAAGATATTATACAATTACTGAAATGACAAAATGGCCAATGATTTAATATGCAGGATGAAATAGTAATTAGAGTGGCAGCAGTAATTATTGTAAACATTTCTTTTTCTGTGGGGAGTAGATGTGTTTGTAGGCAGTGGTCTACATTTCAAGGTGTATCTCTCTCCCCCAAAACCCTAAATCTTTGAACCAGGATTTCAACCCTGATCTTTGCGACAATCCCAAGAGACTTTAGCTTGGTAAGCTGGTACCAGAATGTGGTGTATCCATCTTGGTGAGCTTGTGTCGTAATTTCATTTTTACTGTTAAAAGACTTTCTACACCATTGGTTTGTTTCAAGCTTGGTTAAATAACCAGCCTGGTAGAGAATATTACTTAAATTCCATCTCAATGCAGTAATTCTATGCAGAAGGAACAGTTACTAAACTTTGATTGATAGGCATGAATTTATTTACTTTTATAAATGGTCAAAGTTTTTGCTGTTTTGAGAAAGTTATACATTCAGCGATTCCTGCCTCTTTAGGCACTGAGCAGCTTGGTGCAGAAAACCACCACAAAAACCAATCAATTTCAGTCTCCTTTAAAATTTATAAGAATAAGATCGGAAAATAGTAAAACTATTATATGCACATGTCATATGTTTAAACCATGCAGTAAGCTGGCCAGAAGACGACAGAGCATGTGAGACAGGTTGTTAGATTTGTAGGATTTGATTGGTGGCAGGTTTTGATGAATATTCTGGTTGTCAGAAAGAATCATCGTTGCCACTTTGGGGTGATATAGTTTAAAAAAAAAAAAAATCCTTATATCACGGTTCTCTGCTAATGTTGGATTATGCATGGGTTTATGTTTAGGTTGAGCCAAAGAAATTTGGGATTCTTGCAAAGTGGCAGCGAGGGTACACCATGGAAGACATACTGGTACAGTTAAAGAAGGAGATGGCAGCACCACCCAACCGGAAGCTGGTTCAGCCCCCGGAAGGTACCTTCTTCTAGTGGATGAGTACAATCATTGCTTATCCTACAAAAGTTAAGGACTCAAGGGCTGCCTTTTGTGGATCCCTGTATTCATCTCTTGCCATTTTCATCTTATGTTTTAACTGCATTATAGTCATGATGTTTTAAATGGGATTGCTTTTGCCAGTGAAAAACACAATAAAATTCATAACCAAGAACTTTTCCATGAGTCCTTTTCATGTCCTGATCTCGGTTTTAATTGGGCGTGTTTCCTTGGGAAAAAGAGACCTCATCAATTTGGGGATGTTCCTTCACAGCCAAAGTTCATGTCTTGTACTGTTGCCTCTCCACAGCGGCATTGACACCATGTCTGATGCAGGTTAGCCAATCTCAACTTGGATAAAAGTCTTCTCGAGTTACCTGGAAGAGAAGGCCCAGAACAAACACCTGACCTGGCTGCACAACCAGTTCAAACGCACCAATTGTTGTTATCAGGTTTATTGAAGCTGGGTTCTGCAGGTTGATTCAAGTTGCCAGCGGTTTCATGTTGAATTCTTGTGCCTTTGGCTGCTTACCCACCAAATGCTTGAATTGACTTGGTTGCTCGAAATGGAGCCAGAAGAAGCTCAGTTTACATTTCTGATCTCCGTGATGCCTGGATGAAGATCTATGATCAGCTTCATCTATACATGCACAGAGGTTAATTAAATTTTTAAGTTGTTTGTCCTCCATGCCAAGCTTCAGAGTTGCCTGATCTTCTGGTGAACAGGCCCCTTTATTAGTCGGCTAATGGGAGGCATTTTGCATTAAGAGGTGAGGGACCTTCTGGGAGGCATTTTGCATTAAGAGGTGAGGGACCATCGAAATTTATCAGTGGATTTGACCTCACAAATGGATTGCAATATTAATTAAGTGATGGATGGCTTGTGGATCCAGCTTGCTTTTGTTGGTTTGCTCCAACCCAAGAGTCCTGTTATTAAAAGGAAAAACAGGCAATCATATATGGGGCCATAATTTCTTATCTTCAATCATCGAAGAGGACCAACACTCAATAAGAAGCTTTACAGCTTGTGATCGTGCTATGACTGAAACTAGCATCATTTCCTCAATCATTGTGCAATCAACACCACCATTTCAGGTATTTTTTGCATGAGTTATTGCACCATCGGCCGAAGCTCTGCGATCCGGCAGTTTTTAACCTGCTTGACACTGATGATATATGTGCAGAGAGAAGCAATCCAATTTTTAATGCTACAAAGGATTGGATAATCATGGGTTTTTTGTAAAAAAAAATGTAGATGACATGGAGCAAGAGCTGAGGGATGAGTTATTACTCGCCAGAATTAGGGTACTTCAATCAGCATTCTTCTGAGTTTGTTACTAGAGGAATATGCTCAGAAGTTAAACCCATAATTTGGTCAGGTTGGTGCTTCCCTTAAATCATGTAGGGCAATTGACCCTTCCCTCATGTTTGGAGTCTCGAATGACCAGGTTATGGTGAGATTGAGAGGTTGCAGCATTATATCTTTCGCACCAAGGAACGAGAATCCTTCCTTCGTGCAAATCCACTGTTGGATCACCCACTATATAGATCTCAAAGTGCTCAGAATTCTGTCAATCAATCATGTTACTGCTCAAATCTCAAAATGACCGGTGGGTAAGGATGGTGAATCCTTTTATCATGCGAAAGATACAACCCTGACTCGATTGAGAGATGGTGCTAATTAAAGGACGGTTTGTTCTTGGAGGTTTTGATTACAGAGATGGGGTACTCAGAATCCGGTCAGGCTTCGCCCCCCTCTTGCGGCTGTTGAATCAAAAATGATGAGTTGACTGTTGCTGCAAGAGCTATAATGTTTGATTGTACCGACATTTTTACGTTGTGGGTGTGAGCATCAGGGAGAAATTCTGTCCCTGGACCTGAAAATCAAGCTTGTCACCTCTTTGCTAGCCAACTTCTCCAAAGAGAGATCAGCTAAATAATGAAGTCACGAATCTAACGAGTGCAATTAACATTGCAAGGATGTAAAATTAGCATTTCAAATGTTGAAATATTTGGAGAAGAGAAAAAGAAAAAAAAAAAAAGGGAGAGAGAGAGAGAGAGAGAGAGGGAAAAATGATTTTATTTCTTTGTTATTTCATATTCAGTATATTTAGTATATCTGAGAGGTTATATATACTCGTATACAGACTTCATATATGAAAAATAATATAGGCTGATATAGAATCTCACTAATAATAAAAAATATTATAGATGATACAGGCTGTCATGAGATTTTTAAAATTACTCTAATGACAAAAAAATTAATATAGGTTGACATAGAATCACACTGATAAAGAAAAATATTATGAGTGATGCAGATTGTAATATGAGTTCTAAAATTATTTTAACACCAAAAATTAGTTAGATGTGGTATTGAGTTTGCGAAGTTTTTTGCGTTAATCAAAGAAATATCTGGTGAATTTCATATTAGAGGTTTCGCAGAAAGAAAGGAAGAGCAGTGGTGGGTTGGGTACAGCCAAGTGGGCTTCATCGAATTCCATGGGGAATTTTTATGCCTTACTTTAGCTTGGTAGTTCTCCCCATTTGTTCAGAATTGAGTCTTGAGATTTGATGGACTTAGAAAAGAAGCCGCCTATAGATATTTTATGCTCAATCATTCCCAATAACACTAGCACTCACATCCTCTTATCTTACCACGACTGCTGACATTAACTTTGAAAAATAAAAAGGGTTGCTTATAACATATGTGATTCCATCTTAAGAAAATATATAAGGTTTTGCAAATTATTTATGTCGAAACTATATTTATCACCTTTTGGCAGAATTTTCCTCTCATGACTATATAAGTGGCAGAATTCATGATAGTAGGCAAGCAAACAAACTTTAAGAGAAAAAAAAAAGATTTTGTTTTATTGAACATCACTAAATAATTATGCCTCTATGTACAAACATTCATTGCACACTATTATAGTTAACGAGAAATAGGATGTATTGTTATTCTAAAGCTTGGAAAGAAGAAAAGTTTCATATTTACACAAAGAAAAACAAAATACCCGTTACTGCAATATATTGTACTCAGCCTATGGAGAGACCTTCTATATTAATCCCACCTAGGCACGATGTCCTTCAATGCCCGGAGATGAATCCTAGTTCCAATGGAAGAATAAAGATATTCCGCCCCTTATTCCTTCTCCCAGAAGGACTCGAAAATATCCCGGCCTGCACGAATCCCAATGCCCCTGCGCGAGCACGGGGACCGCATGATTCCCCGGGGCTCGCCCAGAAGATCAAAGACGGCGGCCGGCCTCCATCTATATAAACACCCGAACGCCTCAACAGTTCTCTCGTCTTATTCCCAAAGATTCCATCAGAAGAGAGGCGGCGACGACGCCATGGGAGGAGGAGGAGGACGACGCCTCTCCCGACCACCGGTGGCCACGGCCACGGCGACGATTTGCTCGAAACCGCCGGTCCGTATCCGGTCCGTGTGGGCCGACAATCTCGACCGTGAGTTCACCCTGATCCGGTCGGCTGCTCGGCGGTTCCCGTACGCCGCCCTCGACACGGAGTTCCCCGGCGTGGTCTACCGGTCGGCGAAGCACCCGTTCGTCCTTTCCCCCGACGAGCGCTACGCCCTCCTCAAGATCAACGTGGACGCCCTCCAGCTCATCCAGCTGGGCCTCACCCTCTCCGACTCCGTCGCCGGCGCCGACCGTGTCGTCTGGGAGTTCAACTTCCGCGACTTCGACCTCCGCCGCGACCGCCACGCCCCGGAGTCCATAGAGCTCCTCCGGTCCCACGGCATCGACTTCGACGAGATCCGCGCCCGGGGGATCGATTCCCGCCGCTTCGCCGAGCTCTTCGTCTCGTCCGGGCTCGTCCGGAACGGAGAGGTGTGCTGGGTGAGCTTCCACAGCGCGTACGACTTCGGGTACCTGATCAAAACCCTAACCGGCTCCTATCTGCCGGCGAGGTTGGAGGATTTTCTCCGGGTGGTTAGGGTTTTCTTCGGGGATAGGGTGTTCGACATCAAGCACATGATGAGATACTGCGATAGCCTGTACGGAGGGTTGGATCAGGTAGCGAGCATCTTGAAGGTGGATCGGACGGCGGGCAGTTGCCACCAGGCGGGGTCGGATAGCCTGCTCACGTGGGAGGCGTTCCGGAGGTTGAGAGAGATATACTTCGAACAAGACGGCGGGGAGAAGCACGCGGGCGTGCTTTACGGATTGGAGATCATATGAGACATTAAATTAGTGAGGTCAGCTGAGATATTAAATTAGTGTTATTATTAGTTCATTTGATTATAATAGGAAGTTAGCGTAAGAATATGGTATACCGCTGTTCATCCCATCCCAGATTGGCGATGACTACGCATATCCACGCGCAAAGCGAGAAATATTTCAAAAGATGTCTTTGATAATTTACTACTTGTCTACTTTTCATATTTGCCGTTATTTTTCTTTGGAGCATAAAAGATGAATACCAAATCCTCTTAACATGATGCTACTCCGCTTACGATTATAGTTTGAATGTGCTGGTATCCAGTCCAATAGGCTCCAGATTACGTTCAATGCGCCTACTCCCCACGTATATACCGGCTGGACTTTGGGATGTCCGCAGTAGCTAAAAATAATAGTTGCAACACGATGAGGTAAACTTTGTGGTCGTACTCGCATCCCAAAAAAAAAAAAAAAAAAAACTAAGGTGAAACCCAAACGTATGACTGCATGTGAGCAAACTGTGCTCGTAGCACACCTTTCACGCCTTTAATTAATAAAGGACTATAAAGATAAAATAGAATGCGGATTTTTTATTTAATGGGACATACCGATTTTATAAATCTAATATGAATATATCCAAAAAAAATTAAAAATAAAATGTCATAAAGCGCGATTGGGAGAACCGACGAAGTGGTCTATAAAATCTCTTCCGACTGTTCCGTCGCATAGAGGTGGCCCAATCCGCCGCCGCACCATTCGCCTCGCGATAGGTGTGCCGGTCTACAAAAGAAGTCCACTCCCTCAAGCTACTCCAAATGTTGACCAAAAGCGAGCGTGAGACCGCAACCTCTGCCCAGCTTTGGATCCAACCAACTATAGTGGTTGCGTACCCTCAACTACATAACATAGATAATGCCTGTCCAGGTTGCTCTAAATTCCGCACAAGGAATCAAGGTATGAAAAATCGTAGATCCGCCTGCTGCCAGCAGCATGAAGTCCAAACCTCGGATCACAAAGCCGGCCCCACCACCATCAAAGTTGACTTTGAGAAAACTCGAAGGGGGGAGAGCTCCCATGTAAAGAAAACTAACCGGATCGTTGCAAGAGTAAGGGTCTCGGGTGTCTCTAGCTGCAGTCGTCACTCCAACAAAGGTATGATGAAGAACCTCAGTCGCCTAAGTCATGGCTCTCTCCAACACGAGCCTAGCTGATTGTCTAATGCCTTCAAAGATATAGGCATTTCTGGTTGGCCAGATGTGGTAAGCAATATAAGAGACCTTGGCGCCCCACTGTCTGGACCGCATACTGCTGATACTGCCCTGCAAAGACTCGAGGAAGGTCAGGGCTAGAATAGCTGACTGGAGGAAGCCCATGGGTTGGCCAGTGAGTCTTGACATATGAAGCTCCCTCTGACAACGAAAAAGAACGTGATCCACAGTCTGCACTACATCATCACAAAAAGGGTAGGTCGGAGGATGGTCATCCCTCAATCCCTCAATACCTCCTGGTGGGAAGGCGACCCCAAGCCACCTTCCAAATGAAAAAGTTAACCCTGGGGTGAACACCAAGTCTCCAAATCCACGCCCTATCTAGCCTCCAAGGTGCATCGTCTCGTACATGTCGTAGAGGTCCCTCGCTTTCACCTTTGGACTGCAAGAGGACTTCTAGACTCCCATGTCAGGGCTACCATGGGAAGGAATCGCTATAGAGAACACCCTCTTTGCCAATCTCTCACCGAAGAGACGGGGCACAAGCTCCATATTCCACCTCCTCTCCTCAGACTAAAGCAGATCATAGACTCTCAAACTAGTCACCGTAACAGTGCAAACCATAGTTGGCCACCTCCTCCAAGGAACGTCAGAGAGCAAGGCATCATCCATCACATCCACTAATCCGCCATCACCAATCAACCATCTAATGTAGAAGGAGACCTCCGGTGCATGGGCGCAAACCTCTCTCCAGATGAACGAGCAACTCCGACTAGCCTGTGTACCAGCATCAAGGGTCAACGAGCCATACTTGTCCCTCATTACCGAGCTCCAGAGGCTCTCTGGCTCAAGCGAGAACCTCACAGCATGTCTAGCAATCATAGTCTCTCTTCTGACAAATAGTGATAGAATAAATACCTAAACCTCCATCACGGAGAGGCTGACAGACCGAACCCCAAGCCACCAGGTACACCCCACCCTGACCACTATAAGATCCCCACATGAATTTCTTAAATATCTGCTCAAGCTATGCTAGTAGGGTCTTCGGCGGTATCGTGTCAGAGAGGAGGTAAACAGGCATGGAACTGAGGACGAATCTGATCAAAGTCACTCTACCCATCATCGACAGGGATCTAAATTGCCACCTCTCCAGGCGCTCCCACACCCTTGCACGGCTGTCGTACAATCGGCTCTCCAGATCTTACGCCCGGTTAGCAACACACCAAGGTAGTTTCAGGGCTCATTCTGCTCCACAACTCCCAAGCATCCCTTGATTGCCAGTTTCAAGAATCCTGCGGCTCATCCATGTCAGTGCCTTTGGTCACCTCAATGTCACCTTCGCCCACGCCCGGCCTTTCTCGTTGGGGCACGACTTCCATCACCCAAAGAGCCCTCCATTGTGTCGCCTCCTGGTTCACCCATACCATCTACAAGGAACGTGTTCGACAAAATGGACAAGAGAAGGCACAAATATTAAAGCACTAGCGTCGCCAGAGCACTTTCCAATTAGTTAGACGCTTTCAGTAAACCCCTGGAGGCTATCCCAATTAGTTAGCACGTCCACCTTGAACCCATTGCAGGCGCCGATTGAAGTTTTGCCACCTCGTAGACGGAGCAATGTGCAGAAAACCTGATAACCGTGAAAGAATACCTCTCATAAATCATGCCTTCCCATTATATGATTAATGTATCAGGCTAGCCGCTGGACTCGATTAGAAAACTTAATTCCCCAACTCTCCCTGGGAACTTAGCCTTTATCTGATGCTGAGGAGGTGAGAGAGGTCAAATATACTCAACCCTAATCTCCCCATAGAGAGAATGTTTGGATATTTGAAACCTATAGCTTCCAGATTATAATGAACCAATCTTACCATTTTGCTAAAGCTCACCCTCCCACAACACACTAACGTGCAACATAATCCAATATGTACTTTTTGTTAAATACCATGACCACGACTGTGACCTTAAGATATGGCAAATAAAAAAATTCAAAATAGCATAATAAAAGAAATGGATATTTTGGTGATTGGATGACATACATATATTGACAACATGCAGGATATCATTACTGTGTATCACCAATATAATCCTGGGGTGTGGGGGATGAATGGGGAAAATAAGGAAAATTCTAAGCTGTTTAGGCGTTAATATCAAGAATGATACTAAGACATATTCATGTATCGATATTTCAATGTTCAGCACATCTACGCCCTGTTGATTGGGAAGTCCAAGATAAGGTACATTGGAACCAACAGGTGATAAAGATGATCATAAAAGACATGAAAATATGCTGACCCCAGTTTCATTGACTTCCACTAACAATTTTTCATACTCTCGAGTCTGAGCATTTATCATTTTGCATCAGATTGGTGCATGAAATCTCCGACTGACCGAATCATAACTAGGAACACAATCAACTGCACGGCCAGAACATGATGCAAGTCAGATGTTCACTTTCAACTTAGCTGAAAGTTAGTGGACCAAGAAATAGATGAAAAAGGAAGAGAAGAGAAAACTAACCATCTCCCAAAGATGCCATGGTGAGGGGTGAAGATACAATCTTTTGGGCCATTATTGTGAGATCATCAAGAGTCAGTTCGTCTAAGCATTGCAGAAAATGCTCCACAGGTTTCCTGTATAACAATCAAAACATGTGCAAAATGAGCTAATTTGAAATTTGAAGTTCTTCCACAACATGTGGATAACGGCACTCTGTAAATCAGTAAATTACCGGCACCCGTAAGTCAAAATTTGCCTTCCAATGTCCTCTGTAACAATTGCCTGTGAAGGATATAGAGGAACTTGCATGAACTTCATAAAACTATATACAGCAGAAATTTAAGCATTGATGAATCAAGTTTTTGGTTACTCTGGATTCCAGGTTCATCAAAACAGCTGACTTTGTGGCATTTTTGGCACGACGCAGTTCAACCTCAGTAACTGGAAATCATGTTACGAGATAGATGTAGAACGAGTCATTCCACACATGCAATTTAAATTTTCTCTGAAGATAAAAGTTGCTATGAATGGTAATGTACCCTGGCCAGGGGTTGCAACTGCTAGCAATTCATTAGCTGCAATGTCAACTGCTTTAGCCACGAAGTCTGATCCCTGCATCAGAAGATCATTAAAGAACATTTGAGACTTTGGTTAAGAAGAAAGCTAATGACTTGTTTAATAGTCCTACTTCAATGCTAATAGATCAATACAACATGCAAGAAACAACACAACCTCACCGAGACATTTAGCACAACAGATTTTAACAATACAAGGAAACAGCTCATAATCAGCAAAAGATCTTATTAGTGAAACAGGTCTGATGCTTCACTTCTTGTCCCTTTTATAATTGTCACACATTGCATCTAGCTTTAACAATAATCAAATTTCTATGAGAAATATTTGATTGTTTTGTTGAAGCGAATGCCAATAAGAATGGAGGATTCATCAAGCTGTAGTAGGTATATATGTCTAGCTTCGATGATTTACCACTCAAAAGATGCAGCCAACTGGATCCACTCCCCCATCCCGCTCTTAGAGATCTAGCCACCACCTAGGCCGCTCTTAGAGATCTAGCCACTTATTGGGTGCCCAAGCAGTCCAACTAAGGCCTAGGCAGCGCAGCTTGGGTCAGCTATGACCATATGTTCGAACTAGGCTGTGGATTAACCAGGGCAATTTGAGATTCAAAGAATGTCAAGAAGATAATATTGCAATATTTTATGCTATCCTCAGTGGTCCGCAAACATTTCACTTAGTTACACTACAAGTTTCCTTAATTCTTGATTAGCTGCTTTTCTTTTATATTTATCGGTTATTCTTGGTAGAATTACTTATTGGATTAGCTTGCTTGAATATTATCCATTCTTTTTAGTGAAATGGATGAAAAATATTTACACAATTTGTACTGAAACTTTGATCATTGAAAAAAATTTAGGGTTTTATGCGTGTATACCCTCTTATGTAGACGAAATCACGTGAATCCCCTCGCAAAGTTGTTATTTGCATGCATGCCTTTATAAAATGTTTTTGTCGCATGGATATCCTCATAAATTTTTTTCTTTGAATGCCTACCCATGCCATCTAACATCATGAAGAAATGAGCTGTTTAAACTTGAAATAACTGGAATACCCTTAACATATAGATGTGCAAAAGGAATAATTTATAACCGCATACATGCAGATAATAAACTTTTGAGGGTATACACATTCATTAAAAAATAATTTGGAACGGTATGCATGCAAATAATGAAATGGTGAGGCTATTTATGCAATTTCAAATATTTATAAAATGCATACACATTAAGAAACCCTTACTATTATGATTGAATTGGTTGTACTCTAGTCTAGTTCTCAATTTAAGGTTTGCCCACTACTAAAGAATCAGAGGCTTGCCGATGAGGAAGCAGATTTGAGGGCTTAAGGGATTTGGGTTAGAGTTTCAAATCAAAGAAAGAGAGATTTGATTAACGCGGGATGAGGGTAAGTCAAGGCCTCTTTGTCTACAAGTCGAGCTTTAGGTTTTTGATGTTATATAGGAGACTTCTAACCTTAAAAATGTAGATTCTTGTGCCCAAAGACTCCGACGCTTTTCCATTTACTAGATTTCTTGTTCTAGTAGCAATAGGTGATGACTAGTGCACTAATAGAGAGGGGGCGAGAAAGAGAGACGAGCTAGCATTTGGATAAATTTTTGACCCTAGAAGATGAGTCAGACTTGTTAACCACGACAGAGATAAAAAGATCAATTCACAATTCTAATTAATTTTTATGTTAAATAAATATTAATTTAACTAAAGTTATAGATAGAACTGTGATGTTTAGAGTATTTTATAACAGTATACATGCAAATAGCAACTTTGCTAGGATATTCATGCAATTCCCCATATTTACGAGGGCATACACACAAAATGAGACAGGTTGGGACCTATTACCCATTAAAGGTTAATTCACAATTCTGATTAATTTTTAATTTAAATAGATGCTTAACTAAATTCATCGACAAAACAATCACATCAAGGGAATACATGCAAAAAAAAGGTATTTTATAAGGGTATAAATGAAAATAGCAACTTTGTGAGGATATTCATATGATTTTGTATATTTAAGAAGGTATACAGGCAAAAAAAAGCCAAATATTTATTTAATTGACATGTCAAATCAATAGAATAAGCCATGAAGTAAACATCAAAATCTTTCGCCCATTTACCTTTCTACACTCAAAAAACTTTTATTTTACTTCAAATATAATTATTTTAATATATTTATAGACATTGATTTTACTATTTTAATATTTGTTTATACTATCCGACTAAGCATCTACCTAAGCATTGGACTTCTTGGCCACTCGCATACTCAACAGACTTTTAAAACATTGAAGAGATTAAAGAGAGATGATAAAAGAGGGATTTTTGATAGAAAATCATGCACTTCAAATTGAAAACAGAATGGACAATTGGACATGTTGTTGGAATATAGTGTAGGCATTTTGATAAGGAAAACATAATTTATTCAAATAGCAAGTTAAATTTTCATTAGATTATCTTTCACCCTCTTCCTATCTATTCTCTTGATTTTATCCAGTTCCGTCATCATCATTACATTAACAGGGGTGACTGTCACCGTCCTCTCATCAAATAGCCACTTCATCCACCACAAGCATTACAGCATACACAGCAGAAGAGACAAAGCACTGGACAGAAGAAAACAGTAGCAAGCGTAGCCTTTTTTATGAAAGTTGATTTCACTGTCACATAACAGAAAAATTATATATGAATCTGCAAGAAAGAGCTTACCGTAGTTGAATGGATGCCAAACAAGCCAGAGTCATTATAAATACTACTGAATGCTGACAAGGATTGGACTTGCTGGTACTGATTTAAGACCCGAAGATCTGCATTAGTGACAATATGCTTTTATTCATTTGCATTGTACTAAATTCAACATTCGACATACCACAAACAAATTGACCATATAACAGCTTATGTGAAAGTAACAGCAAGAGACATGATAGTAGACTAGATTAGCGGAAGTCAGTACTTCCTTTAAGCATAACTAAACAACCATGTGGCTTTCCAATTAACATATCATTCCTCATAAAATTATCCATATATTGTGACTGCAGCAAAATTAGTTTTGGCTGGACTCTATCACAATTCCTGACAACCAGAACTATCTCACTTCATTCATCAAGATAGGCTGCTGATTTATCATCTTAATTTCATCTAATCAATGCAATAAATGAATAACAGCTGAGTGAGAAGGTGTCATTAGTTAAAACATTAGCACTCACAGAGCCGAGAATGCATTCCCTTCCCTGGACCACCAGCAGAGAATGAACCACCACCACCCATCAAAGTCTGATACAGATTATTGTTATTCACATAAGTTAAGGGGGGGAAAAGAAAGTAGAAGGCATTGGAGCTTCTTCAATGATGCCAAAAAAACATGATCATCTCCATCTTAATCATTTCAATACCTGCAGAACAGTCAGGACTGTTGCATCTTTGTCTTGATGCCAGCCCCCTGGAACTTCGAAAGCTAACGCCACATGAGTCTTCTACTACAACGAGAAGGCAGATCAGAGAGGTCTAAAAGTAAACAAGAGGGGGAGCGAGCGGGAGGAAGGAAAAAACACAGCATAAGCAGAAAGTTCTATTACCTCCGAGTCTACTTTCTGCCTAAAATCACCACCAGTATAGGTAGACTTTGGCACCTCCACTGGAAGTCCTTTTGGTAAGTCATGCAACATAGGCTCTGCAATAGATAACAAGTGCTCATGATCCACCCCAAATGCTGCCAAAACCATGCGATCGGCAGTATAGTTTTCCTGTCCAATGAATAATCTTCGATTACTTGTACACATAATCACATCTGTATAGCTGTTTTGGTATTGCGGTTTAATGAATTAACTTGACTAGCTTCAAAGAGGCTCTGAAAAGGCTTACGTAATAAAACTTCCCAATAATAGATCCATTGATTCTTTTTAAAGCTGCCTCAGGGGCCATTAACGGGTTTCCTAGTGCACCAGAATAACCAGCAAGGTGAAGTGATTCCAGAAGAAACTGCGGAGGATCCTTTGCGATTTCTCCTATTTCGCCATTAACTTTAGTCAACTGCAAATCAAATGAAAAAGGCCAAAATCATGCAGAACCAAGGAAACAGACATGACAAACAAAGCATACCAATATCATACTGACCTGCTCTTCTACCTCGCTATCAAGAAACAGAGGGTTCCTAACACAGTCAATGAGTAACTCAACTGCCCCTTGCAGGTAGGCCTTTAAAGTGTCATAACTGTACCCCATCTGCTCACGTGAGGCAGATGCGCCCACATTGCCTCCTGTCACCTCCACATCATGCACAATGCACATGTGGCTACGATTTTTTGTGCTTTTAAATGCCAATCTTTCCAAAAGATGGGTAACACCAATCGATTCCTCAGTCTCATATATAGAACCTGAATCAACATATATCCCTAAACAAGCAGCAGGCCCCTGTCATGCGGCAAACTTAGGAGAATCCACATATCTAGACTAAAACCAAAACTTATGTACACCAAGAACTTTGTGAAGGCAGTACGCTTGTAAACTAAAAAACACAACAAGCATATATGCTTTAGAAATGATATGGGGGTAAAAAGAATGAATAAAGTTTGCATTAAAAAAAATTTCCCAATCACTGAACCCCTTCTTGAAATGGATTTAACCACGTAATAATACAAACTAAGTCAAGGAAACTTTTCTTGAAAGGTTGATAGAATTAAAACCAACGTCAAGCTAGGCTTTGGTCATAGGGTTAGCAAAAAAGATCAAATGATTTGATTGGATATAGCCAAGCTGGACTATGTTTCCCATTTTCCTGAGAAGGTTGAACATATCTGACCAACAGAATGGGGAGGGAAATATATTTACCGGTGCATCTTCGGAAGCAATCTTTAGACCATTTGGAAGTGTTGTGATCTTTGTTGGATATCTTTCCAAGGAATCTGGGAGGAAGGGGGGAAGCTTGAGACCAGATAGGGGATGAAAAAGTGGAGGTAGGTGCTTCACATAGCTCCCTTCAGACCAGGAAAGGGGCTTATCTGACAAATATCGAGATGCAACATCATGACCCCAGATCCTCTGGGGTTGCATATTGATGTGTGTCCTGCAATGACTCCCATTCTCAAGGAGCTACAATTGAAAGAAAGAAAAGGTAAGGAAAAGGTAAGTTAAAAACCATATAATAGACTGATGTTCATTTGAAAATAGATGATGCGTAAATTACTAATCAACGTTCGCCATCTCGGTATCGGACTGCATACTGGTACCATGCAGGCACAATGTCAGTACGCTCGCTTTGGTACCGATATGGTACGGCATGCCTGATACGAGGCAATATGCACCGGTACTGCGAACTTTGTTACTAACATTTTGACACTCAAGAATTCATTACATGGTTAAAAAGTGCACCAATGCCATTTTCAAGTAATGAACTGGACAAGATGTTCAGTAAGGACTATAACCATACCGACCGTTTGGACATAACTAACATACATAGATGTGTATTTACTTATGCATGTGTATGTATCTATATATCCAAGAACAGCTGCAATAACCCAAGTTTCTGACTGTCCTTGGAAAGAGTGCACATCATCATCAATGTGTAAGGAGCTAAAGATATTGATGTGAAATAGAACAGAATTCAAGAGACAGAGATAAAAGGTATTGTTTTCCATAAATATGCAAGTCATAGCACACTGCAATACAAAGATTATCATAATCAATAAAATGTAGCTAATAATACAACTGTAGATATATGCAAACAGAATATGATATGCAATAAACTTTCACAGGCTCCATTTTTGGAGTTCCTTTTCTTAGCAGTCTTTTTCTATCTCTTTGCACCTCTGCCAGTACCCCTTTCTATATCACAGACTGGTCTGGGAGAAATAGACCTACTGCTCCAAAACGATACAAGGGAACCACGCCACCAGCCAGGTTTTACCAAACAAGCAAACCTAATATCATTATTATTTAGCCCATTAGCATCTAGTCATTAACCACCACCTCAGAGCCCTAACCGTCTTCCACCTAGGCTTTGCCAAAGGTCAATACTAGAACCGAGTTCGACAACCTTGGATAAGGTATCCCACCTAGCACAAACTGTAAGTGTTCCATCTTCAATGCAAATGAACGTTTATTTTTGCAACATTCCACCCTTTAACACCTCAGAGATGAGACTCATAAAGATGGTTATCCATTTAAGTGCATGAACCTTCACCAAAGACAAAACAAAGACATTTTAAATATGCTTCTGAGAAGAGCAACTCAACCCATGCCACCTTAACCGCCTAAAATCCGCATTGTCGAGTATAATCATCAAGCTGCTATCATTATCTAGCATATTGACCATTTCTATTCCAGTCCATGACCATTAATTTGATATCATTTTATCACACTTTCCAGCCTGCATTGCTAATATATTTAATCAATGTAGATATGTTTTATGCGTTCTAGACAGCTCTCCCCCAAAAATCAGGCTGGACTATCTTATGCTTGAAGAACATGTATCTCTCTATTCCTTTATGGCAATACCAAATACCAACTCGCTTGCATCATAGGTGACACCTTTTCGTTCCTTTATTTCTATATCTCCATCAAGAGTATTTGAAAATATTTGTTAACCTAGAGTACTAATTGTCTTAAAAGTTAAGTATTTTGTTAGGGCATGGAAGGAAGAATTCCCCAATACCTTCCCACAAATCTCACAACAATCTTGGCAGAACTACGAACATTCTTTCCTAAACACCCAAGAAAATCCGCAAATTAAAAAAAAAAACAATTTAAACAGCAAGATAGCACCTTTCGAATTTCTTTTAACAATAAAACAGACGAAAAAATCGAAAAAAAAAAGGACAAGAATCCCAACAAGATCATGATTTCTGAAAATATTATAACCAAATAAAGAAAGAAAAAAATGACGTAAAAAGAGAACGAAGGGTAGGGCTAGGATTCGGCGGCGGGACAGCTGACCTTTCGAAGAAGAAAGCGATTCGAAGATGGAAACATTTTCCACCAAAACCCTAATCTCCTTGGGACTTCGGAGAGGGTTTTAGAAGTCGAGGGAAAGGTAAAATTACAGTGATGCCACCTCCTTAATTAAAAGACCAATATACCCTTATGCCGCAACAGGTGAATTGAATTATTTTATATATGAGTTCCAGATGTTCCGCATAAACATTTTGGAGCGAAAGCTTGATCTACCGTCCGTTTTTCCATCCATCCACCCTGGAGGCAGATCGCCAGTGTCCGCATATCAGGTCGGTGTTCTCTTGGATTGGGTTGAGCTTGGGCTAGGAATGGCCGGCCCGGCTAGGAACTGGGCTTGAGCCCAGTATGTACATTTAGCTTAGGTGTATATAACTATATATAGAATAGTATAAATATAATTAAATTCTGCTTAGAGTATGACTAGCAATTAGTGGTCGTCTTAGAAATTGTCCTTCTAATCACATGAATTCAATAAAGTAGAACTGAAATTACACAACCAAGGCTGAAGGAGTAAGAATATTTCATGCACATATTTCATTTTTATTATGAAAAAAGAATTTTAACTCAAGCTCAAGTTTTACTCATTTGAGTAAAATTTTATCTCAAGTAAAGTTTATACGCCCGTCCTGACCTTAATGCAATATGTATCCTTAGTTATGGTACAGTCTAATTCAAGGTTCAGATTTTGTTTTACCAAATTGATTTTGTTTTCCAAAATTCATCATCCATCCTATGGTTAGACGTATTTATATTTGATCCTTTGATCAAGGACTGAATTGGTAATTAGGATGATTTACTTCGAGAATTTAACAATTTGATGCTTATTTAAAATCATTCTTGTTGAATAAATGGAAACATGAAAGAGAAGGTACATAAACTACATTCACAGTTTACACACAAAGAAAAAATGCATTTGATAGAGAGAGAGAGAGAGAGAGAGAGATGTAATGAGTTTAGCCTAGCAATCTATGAGGCAATTGGGCTCAATGGCCCTAATAATTTCTTCTATATTCTAATTGATGCTTAAATGTTAACCGATATTACTACATAACATGGACTCTTTAATGAATAAGATGTATTTGACGGTCTGTGTTTCTTCCCCTACCCTCTCCCTATGCCATATTTTAACTATAAGGTTAAAAATTCAAGTCCTTCTTCTAGCATTTATTACTTTATTTTTTATTTAAAGATAAAAATAATATGTGTATCATATGTGCCATGTTCTAGTTTTTTTGTTGAAAAAATAAATAATAAAAAAAGACACTCGATCCTTAGATTAAGGTTATTAAGATAAGCACATGGTCAGAACCTATGATGTAGAGTCCATGCACCCTAACTAAACACCTCGAAGAACAAAGCTAGTTGTCGGATGCTAGCATATCTTTTAGTGTTTCTTACTCTTAAACAAATGACAATAACATCCATTATTTGCAGTTACGAGCTCGATATTATATAAATTGATGAATCAGAGAGCAAGAACATTGCAAATCAATTGAAGCATCATCATCAAATTGTAACCTGCTTTACTATTCTCGAAGAACCTCCTTTCTTTCTAATTAGATGATAGTTGTGCATATTTTTATCCTTTTGATGGTTTAGCTAATGAGTTGGTGGACTATACAATGGATACAATACATTCTCCACTAGACCACCCCTGAACTAGACCAAATTTGCATCCATCTGGTGAGTCATGTCCATTCTCAACTTTGCAAAATTTTCTCTAAGTTGGACCTGACCTGTTAACAAAAATAAGAATAATTAGACCTAAGCTATGCCGCCGAACCGTCCTCAATGGTGTCCTAAACTATACCATCTTGAATCGTAGCAGAATTTTTCTTGATGCCTGACATAATTAATCCTGCTCAAATCCAAGAAACACCTGTGGAAATTTTATCAGAAAAATTTTCCCTAGCTATCAAGAGTGGAGTCCCAACTAATACGCCACTCCCTCAAAAGAAATTTGTTAATAACAAGCTTAATCTACACACATAAGACCAATGAAATAGCCTAATTACATGCGAATATGATGCTAATTCAAATCAAGAATGAGCAAACTGAGCCTATATGTGACAAGCTCATCGGGGTCTAGCCAAGTTTATGTCATCCGTATCTATTTAAAGCACCCCCACATCGACCGGGTTGAGAATACATTTGATCAAGATTTCAGGATTCGAAGCCAATTCATGAGTTTAGTCCAAGTCCAAATAGGTTCGGATTGGAATCAGTTAATCGGATCCGCTTCCCTTCTAGCTTTTGGTATTGATTTCTAAGAAGTAACAAGAATTCATCGCCTGTTAATTAAAAAAAAATGAATGGTACACAAATGACTTGAGGAATGTTACAAGTTGGAAAGAGGACAGATAGGTATCCACAGACAAGGGTTATATTAAAACACAATGGTCAACTTTGCATGTGATTGATTGAAGTATTTGAGCTGCACCTTCCCCATCTTAGGATCATACTGTTCACTTCTATACCGACAAAATCAAACATGTAACAACTTCCATTTGAGAGGCATATCATGGAGGCACCTTGAATTATTTGCTCCTTACTCGCCCTAACATAGAAAAAAAAAAAAAAAGGTTAACCAATAGCCAGTACTGGTTGTCCACAGAGGAGGAAGCACCAATACTAACTCTAGTCTTAATTAGCTTGTTGTAAACTAACAAACACCTCCAAAACGCCTTTCTGTAGGTGAAAACTCTGTGAATTTATGGAGTATGGCAGACATTTTGGAAGTAATAACCTAAGTAGCACAACATAATGGTGTATTTTCTGTAACCTTTCTTTCATATTTTGGGGGAGAACGAAGGACAAGAAATTTGGAGTAAGCATCTCACTCATTAATTCTTTAAAGAAATCTAAAACCAATTTAGGATTACCTCGATGCTTCCTAATTACTTGTTACAGGCTGAAACACGCGATTTTTGATGTTTTCAAAGCTCATGATCACATCAAATATGAGTGGTGGGTAGACCTTGTGCCATCGGATACGTGAAAGATGCCTTCGGGTTATCATAAGATGACATGGTCCACAGGAGATGCATACTGTGGAGACAAGTTCGAATCATTTGATTTGTTCCAGTCTTTTTTCTTTTCTTTTTTTTCTTTTTTTTGGTAAAGCTATGATTAATTAGAGTCTTATATCGTATATCTTCTTAAGACATTTAGCAGCCGGAAATTGATAATGTTTTTATATATTTTTTTAATTTTATTATCATTTTTTGGATAAGTGATAATATTAGAAATTCAACTATATTTCAGAAGCCTAACTCACCAAGCTTAACAACTCTGTAATGCCTTCAAGTAAGAATTCAGTTTGAGTTTCAGCAATCAAAAGACCACAGACATTTAAGCGATGATCAAATGGTAATTAATGAGCGTAGTAGACACATAGCCTTCTTGAGTATAAAGGACTCAGTGGTTAGCTAAGCTTCGCCATTACTCTACCATCAGTTAGTTGTGTGATGAGTGCAAATAACAGACGTGTGTATATTGGCCTTCTGGATATCTTCTTCAGAGGATTGACGGGTCTTTTGCTTGAATGTCATGAGAAGTTGGATGTGACCTTTCATGGAACTCTCGTGAATCTCTTACTTCGTATCAAAGCCAATATATATATATATATATATATATTCTATTTTTTACTAATTCTTTCTTTGTTAAAAATTCTCAAATTATACTAAAATGAAGGATATGCTTGTGCAGAACTCTCCATTCACCATGCGGACACGCATATTAATATCATTATTAATAGAGATTTTTATTTTGGATAAAAAAATAGGAATTCTATTTAATATGGTTCTTTGTTAAAATAACATAAATATTATTGAGAAGAAACTTATTAGCTTATTTAACCATATTAAATAAATAATTTTTATTCACATTACTAAATTAATAATTTAATATAGAAATTAATAAAATGGAGTCTTGGCTTTTGTAGAGCTCCCCATTTACCACATGGATGTTCTTATTAGTAACATTATTAATAAAGCACTTTATTTTGGATAATAAATAGGACTCTCATTTAACACAGTTACATATTAAATATAATAATATAATATGAGAAGCTTATTAGCTTATTAAATTGTATTAAATAAAAAGAATTATTATCATTACCAATTAATTGATAGAGAAATAAATGATGATATTAATAAAAAAAATATTTTTACTAGTACTATGCCCTATCCATATCCTCCTTTATTAATTTTAGTGGCATTTATATGTCTATTAAAATTGAGGCTCCATTATTGCATAGCTCTTCATTTGTCATATGGATGCTCATATTAATAGCATTTTTAATAGAGCTCTTTATTTCGGATAATAAATAAAACTTTTATTTAATATAATTCTATATTAAAATATAATAAAATAATATCACCGATAAGAAGCTTATTAGCTTATTAAGTCACATTAAATAGAGAATTTTTTATTAGTTTACTAAATTAATCACAAAATTAATGATGTTATTAATAAAAAAATATTTTTATTAGTACTATACCCTTTCCATATCCATTGGGGGTCATTAGACTATACTAATATTTATTAATTTCAACTATATTTTGATCATCATGATCTTACTTAAAAATAAAAGTACGGTCACTAGTGGTCCCATTATATTGCATTTAAATACCTCCAAGATGCAATACTTTTCTATCTAAAGGTAGGATTATGATCTTTTTTTATTATAATATATTATTTCACTATATCGATAGATATGCATTTTCAAAATAATTTTTTTCAAAAAGGAGAGAAAACTACATCTTGCACATCATGCAGGTTATATGCTAGTAATATCTTAAAATAGCAAACTATTTGTAAGAAAGTTAGTTAATTCGGTTTATAAAATTCTTTTATTATTTTGCAGTATTATGTATCTAAGGTCACTAATATTAGAAAGGTAATACAAAAAACCATCAGAAGTGAACTTTAGAGTGAAGAGGAAAAAAGTGATGCTGTCTGTCAAGATGACAAATTAAAGAACTGTAAATACATAAAGACTCAAAAAAATTTGCCAGTGAAATGCTTCTACTTACATTACAAGAAAAAAAAAAAAAAAAGTTTAGAAGAGAGTGATGGATTGCCCGAGCATGATGGATATATAACTTGTGCATGCATGAATGCATGCTCCTGCGAGTCGAAGGGACCAGGACACAAATAGTAGAAATAATAATAAATATATTAATTGAAAAAAACGAAAGTTAGAATATGTGCTGTTTTTAAACTCCTCTCCATTGGCAAGTACTATTCAATGTGTATTTAATACTGTCGAGGTCTCACACCCTATAGTTAATGCCCACATGAGTGCCCCCACCACCCTTCCCTTCCCTCTCATGTTCCCTTACCCCATCCTTGGTTTAAAAAGGAGACCAAGGAGACCAAGCAACGCTATTATCCCACCCTCCATTAATGCCATACCAAAAGCCACACGGCTCCAGATCAAGAATTTAAAACCTACCTCTCCTTCTTCTATCCCCGTTCCCAAACACCAGTAGCTAGGGAAAGAAACCAAATGGGAAGAAAGCTAGGCTTCACCTCTCTCTTCTTCAAACCAAGGGACAAATCAAGGACCTCTCCTTATGTCTCTTCTTTTCCCTCTCCTTCTTATTCATGGCCTTGGCCTTCTTGTAAGCATCCGAAGACTATCTCCTTCCGAGCGGCGGATGGCGACAACATCTACAAGACTGTGAACTCGGTCTACTTGGACTCGGCCGAATCATGCTTCACCCACTCATCGGAGGAGTCGGCAAGCTTCTCGACGGCGTCGGAGGAGTCGGGGGGTGTCGGCTCATTGGAGTCGGTCATACGGGGGCTCCGGTCGGACAGGCTCTTCTTCAAGCCCGGCGACACGAGCTCGATACTGGAGGAGGCCAAGGACGGTGCGTTCCCGTTCAAGGAGAGCATCGCGCTTGCCATGGAGTCGGAGGACCCGTACAAAGACTTCCGAGTGTCCATGGAGGAGATGGTGGTGGCTCATGGGCTCAAGGACTGGGAGTGCCTTGAGGAGCTCTTGCTATGGTATCTAAGGGTCAATGGTAAGAAGACTCATGGGTATATAGTAGGGGCCTTTGTCGATTTGCTTGTAGGCCTTGCCTCCCCTCCTTCCTCTTCTTCATCATCTTCCATGTCTTCTCAAATTAAGGAGGTGGAAGAGGAGGGAAGTGAGTCCTGCTGAGTTCTTCTGATCCAATGAACGACATGGATCCTTTTCATTTTTTTTTTTTTTTTGCTAGTTATAATATTTCATCTCAATGTACACTTGTAGGCTTATATATATGCTAGTAAACCTATATATGGTTAAGAGTTCTCGATCTCTCTCTCTCGCTCGCACATCTGAGGCATGCTCGCAGGAGTGCAATGAAAGATTTAAGATACTTTTTTTGTTGTTGTTTGATAGGACAAATGTGAAGATGGTTAATGTTGATAAAATTTAGAAGCATAGCTTCAAAGCAATATGGTTTTTAGTTGGAACTACATGATTTTTTCTTGGATACACACATTGGAGCAATAAGATCGGTTCTTTGGAAGGGCATGAAAGATGATGTTATGTAATCGACTGAAGGCAATCAAAATGAGGCTTCTCTATCTCTTCTTCAACGGCTTTTTTCTTTGTTTTGTTTTGTTTTTTGTCAGTATAAGGAGCCAGCAGTGTCCCTTTCTATCAAGTGGAGGCCCATAAGTCGAAACAGTGGTGGCTAATCATGTCACATGCACCTAAATAATTCTATAAGCACGAGATAGAGCGTCGCCATCAATAAATTGGATATTTCCTCCTTTTTGGTGAATAATTTGGACACTTCCTTCAGCTCAACGCTTCGCGACGAGAATTAGCACAGCTTAGAGACGTGATGCTTCCATGAAGCATCTCGTCACATCCTACAGTCGTCTTTATCTTGTTCTGTTCCTCCCATATAAGTCATCAGTTAAAAGAGAAATATTTCTTAATCCTATAATTACTATCATCTATGAAAAACTATTCTAATAATTATATAATCTTTAATCACTCAAAGTTTCTGAGAGACAATGAAGAAGTGATTCTTAATTAATTCAACATAGAGTATGAATAACTTCGAATATAATTAGTCCAGATGTATCACATTTCTAGTCTACCATCCCATAGTTAGCCAATTAGCCTAGGTCTCCACTTGCAAGCTCAACAACCTCCTTCATTATTTATCTTGTCATGTACATAGCCAGGGAATTTATATTTTTCTTGTCCTTTCTCCCTCTGCCCAAATTCTAAGCAACATGGTTCTCCTGTTCATGTCCCTGTCAAAGAAATCTCCAAGCAGAGAAGCCAAAGCTGTTGCTGTAGGGAAAACCTATTCACAATAAACTAATCATGGTCTTAAAGAAGGGGTTAAAGTTTCCGCAAAGATGAGTTAATTAATCGCCAGACATAGGATGATGGGTTAGTTGAGCCAAGTTTTCACAAAGCTTATCCATTGTACACAACTTGGCAAAGCTAGCACGTGCGAACACTTGTTTGTGCGTGCGGACACCCAACGCTTAATTCATTAGAAAAGGATCAAATGCGTCAACCCAAACTCTTTTTTGGTGGCCGTGCAAGATTCTCATATTTGTTGGGTTTTGAGGCGAAGCTTCTAAACCGGGCGTCTTGGGTGTCTTTTTTCAGTCAGTGGCACGCATAGCAAAGCATGCTGCATGCACCACTTGCTTCCTTCGTAATTAATACTCCTCGGGTTAACCTCTTCTTGACCCATTTTTCAGTGCCCAAGGAAGATGGTGGCAGCCATCTGATGACTATTCTACTGATCAGATGAGAGGATAGGCCTCAATGAGTCATGTTGCAAGGGTTTATACATGGAATTTGTTTGTAGAAGACTTTCCCTTGCTGCAATTGTTGGTGTTGTGATCAAGGTGGTCATCAGATTGTTTTAAGAGGACTGTAATTGCTTGCTCCCAAGACTTTGATTTTCTTTTTTTTTTCCCCCCTTACCTGCACTTTCCAAAAGTTTTAAACTTAAATGCCATATGGATTTGAGGGTATTGTTGTTTACAAGATCTGACATTTTTGGTATCCTAATGCATTGGACTTCCAGAAACATAAACTCCATGACATTTTAATTAAGATTGACAATAAGAATCCTCCAATGTTAACCTTGCTTAAGTTTTTTTTTATTCAGTCAATCTGTGTGCTGCTTTCTTAAACAGTAACTTCCCACTAAACTACAAGTTCTTACTAATGCCACAAGCATTTATTTCTTCATTACTACAGTCGTCTGGTGCTTTAGAGGTGTGTCCCAATGATTCTCAGGTGTTCCAGATGATCTAATTGTATTCTAGTAGGCCTACATTGCCGCCAAATGCTTCACCCCGAGTGCTGATCAGCTGCTCAGGGATATAGCTTAACATTTGCTGCACGACTTTTTTACCAAAATTAGAGATAGCAACGGGTCAAATAGGTCATTATCCTTACCTGTCCTATACTTATATTAAGTCGGAATAATAAAGCACGGTGGGATGGATAGAGTTAGACAAGGCAGGTTCGACGGAATGGGTCATAAAAAAATTACAAAAATTATTTTTTCCGTTCAATTTTTTTTTAATCTTTTTTGCTTTGAGAAGGAAATTTGTGAAGAGATACATATATGTGAGTCCAGTGTAAGATAAATTTTATTGTTACCCATGCCATCTTAGATCCATTGCGGGTCAAATAAATCCGGCTCCATTCGAGTTGTCCAGGTTGAGATAAACTGCCATATTATTTATTTAACAGATATTGATGCTTCCATTTTTCTCCTAAAAAATATAACCGTAAAAAAAAAAAATCGCCCGAATTACTGCAAGTCAGCTTCATGAATTTCTTGGAATGATATGATTTTACCACTATCAACTTATGCAATATCAAACTCTGGCTTTCTCGTCCGGACCGGCACTAGCAGTGTCACAGGTTCGAAACGTGAATACTGAAAGCCTGCTAGGTCTTCTTAAGCTAGTACATTTTATATATCTAATGTCTAATATGCTTATATTACGTGACATGTCCAATTAATTCTACTATGGTCCATAGGTTTGTCGTGATGTAATGCAACAATGCAAGCAGTAGATCAGTCAGGAGTTGCGAGGTGAAGAACTCGGGCTGGCTCACGAGGTCCTTGTTGGTGAGCAGGTGGGTCCTGTGGCTGGTCCAGTTTCCCGGTCCCCAATTACAATCCGTGAGTTCTTCAAAGACCCTGCCAGTGTCACGGCTCTCCAATGGCTTCTTCATTAAACTTGAACTGGCCACGAAGGTCATGGGATTGGGACGGGTCGGACGAGCATCTAGAAGTGGACATTTATAGCGGTTTCATCGCGTGTGGGACCCATGACCAAAAGCTAGTTCCCTCATCTGGCCCCACTCAGTTGATGGCTAGGGTCCTTCTCTGATGGCGTCAAAAGAATGGGGCCCTTGGCTAGCTTTTTGCGTAGAATGCCTGCAATGGATTGAGGCACATGACCATGAGATACAAATCGTCCGGAAGTTGGAGGAATGGCTATCTCTTGAGGAAGTAATTTAGAAAAAATTGATGCATCTACTGGATTGTTTGTCTGCATTCACCTTGTAGCATATTGCGTTACACACAAGGAAACTAATGCAACCAAGCAACTTGTGTCGGAAGGTCGTCGGTCGCTTTCTCCATGGACCAACAGGACTTAACTACAATGTCGAAATGAGGTTGTCTTTATGAATTGTAATATAAGTCATCACTATTTAGACCTGTTTGATTTGTGAGAAGCTGATGGTTGGATATACGATGCATTAAAAAAATAATTTTTAAATATTTGGTTGATCAAAAAAAGTGACATAGAATGGCTTATATTTGATTGAGCATCTACTTTATCGAAAAAGTTATATAAAGTACATATTATATCTTTAATAAAAAAAAAAACTTATCACATTCTATCTAAAAGCTTGAGGATATTTTTGAAAAAAAATTATCCAAATTTTCAAATAATGGATTTCCATCTCTCTACATTGAAAGCTCTAATCAAATATGAAGCTTCTTTTTTTTTTCCGTTGACCATACTCTTCTTCTTTCTCGTCTCACGAGCCTAACAAGTCCTCATTGTTTAGTTCGGAGAGAGTGGTCTAGAACTACCTACCTCCTATTGTCAATCACTCAATCATGGTGTTTGAGTTCAAAGCTAAAATTTAACTACATGCAACTGGGGGACCTTCAGTGAATTCTAAGAGCAGGGAGAGCAAAACAAAAGGTGCTGATTAGCAGTAAGGTTTTTCATATGGTAGAGTCTTGATATTTGCAATAAATGTGCTCTGCAAACATGTTGCTATCTCAAGTGGAGCCCTCAACCCTTGAGAGTTTAATTCTACGATGGATTTGAGAGCACCGTGGCAAACTAAGTTGAAGAACTTTATGTGCCGGCAAGTACTGCTAGTGAATTTCCAAAGCCAGTGGCACAAGTTGTTTAATTATCTATACGATATTTAAGTGAGGGACCTTAAATATCATATTCTAAACATGTACAAGGGATGAATTTTTCATTTATTACATAGTGGGATAAGTTAAAGTTCAAACTCATCAACCAAACATTTCCAGTTACGAGCCATTCGGGCATGCAATTTATATATCCACCGTGAGGTGGGAATAAAATTCGTCCGCAGGGACAAGATGTAATGCTTTTAGGTGCAATGCGAGCAAAACTTTGAATATGAATCATCACAAAGTCTATCCTGCATCACATTCCAACAAAAAAAATGAAGATACTTCATTTTCGTTGTATAGGGAACCTTAACGACACTTCGGTTTTTTTTTTTTTTTTTTCTTCAGTATATCGGCATCTCACACACAAGGGGTGTGCGTATAGCCCATGAAGTCAAAAATAAGCAGACAATGCAGAGTAGATGGGACAAAGTTGTAACTATTCCAGATAACACCTTCGGAATAATAAAGCGCATAGGAGGCCACTCAGTCCGTAGCACAGTTGGCCTCTCTATACATATGAGTAGTCCTGAATGCAGTACATTCACCTAGAAGGCGGCAAATATTGTGGATCAACCGCATCCTCTTATGATCCCATAACTAGGCTATAAATAGGTTTGATTTGAGACCAATCCATGTTGTATCTGCATCCAAAATCGATAAAAGAATATGAGATTGGATTCAGATTCCAAGCAATAAAAATGAGTAAGTTTCAAACTCACATTCGGACTCAATTAATAGTCAGATCTTAAATCATATTCGAGTTCTTTTAGGTTCAATATAGCATATGATTTAGTAGTCCGGCTAAATATATATGTATGTACGTACTCATGTATATATTTATGTATAGATTATGGTAGAAAAGAACCATGGCATGGAAATTGAATGATTGGTTTTCGCAAAAAAAAATATATATATATATATATATAAATTATTATTTGTATTTGGTTTGATTGAAACATAATCAAATTCTAAGTATCTGTTAGGATTTTGGAGCCGAAATAGTTGCGAGCAAGAGTTTGTGGCAAGCATGAATGAGAAAAATGTATAAATCCAAATACGAAAAAAACGAAATAACACAAGTCATGAAACCAATTTTATTTATATTCCTATATATGTACTATGTATAAAATTTGTTTATATGTGTTTGGGTTATTAGATTTTTGGATTCAAATATAGGTATATCCGAGTTCGATATGATAAAAAATTGGATCCTACAAAAAATCCGACTCCATTCCAACGGAGTTATCGGAAACTTGATAAGAATCCATATATAATTATTATAAAATGGTAGTTAGGTGTCGTTTCCGCCCTATGTGCATAAACCTTCAAAGTGAAAGAGTATTGTTTATTGATGTCTATATTTACAGAGAGACAAATAGTACTGCTAACTGAATGGATATGATTAATATTATAGTTTCTTCCGCCGATTTTCCTATTTTTAATTAATCATGTTTAGTTTAATTTAATGTATTCGATTTAGTGGGGAAGGAGTGTTGTTAATAGCTTGCCGTGTCCAGGCTTGCTGAGAAAATGAAGTGGGGACTCCTACAGCCCATGACCATATCTTGTGATATAAAGAAGACACTTTGCCAACGGGCCCTCTGCAAGTCGTAAATCGCAATGGCTGACCAAGGTGGCAGTGGCAGCATCAGATGCTTTGATCTCGACCATCAAATGATGGTGGAACTGCTCCGACTCGTGGGCTCACCATATCGAGTCCAAGCTCATTCGCCGATGGAACTGCTCCGAATCATGCATCCAGACCAGTTGCTTATACTAAACGCATATGAGTACAACCAGTCGTGTCAAAAGAAGACGCCAGCCATCTTGATCCATGGAATTTTATGCGATCGTCATTTGTAATAGTAGAGTTCTAATTAAGATCTTGGAGCTCGAATTATGATTTTAATGGGAGAAAATTATACTTCTCAGCATAATGCCAAATCAAAGGATGCGAGCCAAGATAGGGCGCAGTTGGCACGACTTATTGTATGCTATAATAAGTTATTGCCGTTAAGTGGGTCTTGGCGATTACTTGTGACACTAAAATTAACTTAATCTTTACGACCTAACTCAACTAAAACTAGCTTTCATCTTTCTTTTAATAATGGACTAAAGATAACAATCGTACAGGCATACAATGGTGATTACTTGTAACACTAAGCTTTTTTTTGTTGTTTACAATTTGTTCTCTTGGATTAGGTATGCACATGAATCGTGTCGGAGTTTATCAAAATGGTCGGTAGCTTGGTTGAAGCCCTCACTATTTCTGTTGCTTTTTTTAGAGGCTTGAACCAATCTTACCTAGCGACTAAGATAGATAAATAATTATTGTAGGAGACTAGGATAATAACCAAAAATTTCTCAAGCCAAATTCCACCGCCGCTGCTTTGCTTCGCATTCACATAATACGTGAGAGCTATGTGTGATGCAAAAATGAGTGCTTGATCTGATGAGAGGTGAGGCTTGGGTATAATTCAATGAATAAGGTGAGAGGATAGAATTGATGAAGACTGACTACCTATCAACCTACAACAAAGAGGATGTAGATTGATATAATTTTATACTCTGATAATTTGACTAGTATTTTTGTCATCCACTAACATTATTATAGCAGAGAGAAATTGGCAATGGAAATAACTGCATATCTTGTTTCAGGCTGCCAAACAGTTGCAACAATGCAGGATTCATGACAATTTCAAGCAATTTAGGATGAGATAGCTATTGGAACATATTGTACATCAATGAAAAAAATAAGCAATAATTTCATTGCTATATTTCAATAGGATTCATGCTGGATATTGACTCATTAAGTGTCTCTATATATGCAATCAATTTAGAAGTGTTTTATAACAAGAGAATAATTTTGAGGTACTGGCCTGGTATGTCTTAGCTACTGGGCATTCATCTCAAACCTCAGAGATCCAAGGTTTGAAACTTGGTGGTGGTATCCCCACTTTGGAATATCAAGATCAATAGTACTACTATATCTATCTTATCATTCTCTTTTGAAATGACTAGAAGATTTCATATCGTGCTTTTATCTATGGGTATAAATATTATGCAAATATATTTTCTTAAGTTTGTTGTCTAGGTTTAGGTTTCAAAATCTGGGTATTGCTCAAAAAAGAGAAAAACATTATCTTCTTCTTAACAAGAATAAGGTAGTTGACAGTGGTAATGGAATTTGTCATGGTGCAAGACAATCATGATGACTTTCTCTTTCTTTTGCTAGAACCCTTGGCTACTCAAATCCCAATTTTGTCTTTGCTATGACCATAAACTATTTGACATCCACAATATCTCTCTCAAGAAAAAAAAAGGCAGTATAATTATTCAGGCCCAGATTTTTAAGATGCACTATCAAGAAACAGAGCTCAGATCTTTGGTTGTCCAAGAAACAGAGCTCAGAACTTTGGTTGTCTGGAATATTTGATGGTCACAGAGAGGTGTGACCCGTGGGACAAGTTCAATTTCAACAATCACCTGTAAAATGAAGAGCAATCTCCAATTTTATAACATAAAAGTTTTTATGCATGCCATGGATGGCCATGTATATACCTAGCTAACTCTCCATTATTAACGACTTCATAATTACTCCAATAATCTTCGACAGACAAGCTGTAGCTCATTTACTTCCCAATTCAAGGAAGAGAAATGATAATAGCATATTGTTTTAGAAGTAAGTTGATCAAATTATTTCGGTAACATAAAATATCTTTGATCAAACAAGGATGAAACCGAGCCATCCATGCTTCATCGCCACTCATCAGCTATGATCACATCGTAGAGAGCCAGAAAGAGATTAGATTAGATGATATTGGAGAAAGCGAAAGCAGATGGATCTACTGAAAGATATCATGAAACCATGTCTCATTCATTAAAACCTCAACCATAGATAGCTTGTCCTATAGAAAGCAAAAGGTTGCAGTAAATGTGAATGTTGGAAGTTGTACAAGAATTAAAAAAAAAACTCATCCACACTTCCAACCCCACAGCATGTCATTAAAACCCCACCCATCAAAACACACAACCAACACTCCCAACATTACCCTTCACAGTCCTAACATTCAAAAAAACCTAGCATTCAATAACCCCTACCTATAATAACTTCAGAACTTCTTCACATTAGTAGCTTTAGGGGAAAAAAAAAACTGATTCGAGATCCTAACACCACCTGTGAGATTATCCCACAGGCCACATCCGGGCCCACCGGGCTCCGATCCACGTGGCACCAGGTGGTGGCAGGATCTCTCCAGTGTCTTTTTTTAATTTTTTTCCACGTTTACTAGCTCCCGCGACCGAGTCACGAGCCGGGAGGCGCGGGCAGGAGTGCGGTCACCGCCGGCGGCGGCTGGGCCGGCGACTGGAGGCGGCGGCGGCGGCGGCGGAGGAGGATGGCGGGGCGGAGAAGACGCCGGTCCAGATCTCGAAGAAGGCTTGGAGGATGAGGTGGTGGTGCGAAGGGGAGTTGAGGGCGAGGAAGCGGTGGAGGAGGTCGCGGAGGTCGTCCCACGCGTAGATCTCCATCTCCACGATCATCTGGAGCATGGAGTCCCGGAAGTCGAGATAAGGGTCCGACGACTCCTTCACCACCACCACGCTCTCCTCCACCACCCCCTTCTTCTTCGCCTTCACCGTCTTCTTCTTCGGCCGCCGCTTCGTGCTCTCAGCGGCGGAGTACGGCGGCAGCGACGGCGACAACGTCATGGGGGACGAGGCGGTGGTGGCGGTGAGGCTGGTGTCCCAGAGGGAGTTGGTGGAGACGGTGGTGGTGGTGGTGGAAGGGGAGAAGGGGTCAGAGGATTTGGAGAGACGGAATTTTGGCAACGAGGAGGAGAAGAAAGACGAGAGCTTTGGCCGCCGGCAGCCGCAGCCGATATCTACCACCACCGGATGACTCACAACGAACCTTCTCCGGCTGGAAGACATTGATATGGACGCAAAAGGGTGGGATTTTTATGGGCAAGGGAGACAGGGGAGGGCCAAAGAGAGGTGAGAGGAGAGAAAAATGACGACTTTTGGTTGGATGAGCGAAGTATGGGTCTCTGTGGTCTCTTTGAGGAGAGAAAGATTGGATTTTGGTAAGGAAAAGAGAGATTTTGGCGATGAAGGGAAAGAGAACAGGGGAGGTTTTTGGTAGAACGGGTTATGGGGTAACAAGGAACGAGAGTGGGAGAGCGTTGAGATAAAGAGGTAGATGGACCTCAGAGAGAGAGAGAGAGAGAGAGAGAGAGAGAGTAATCGGAGGGAGGCAAAGGAAAGTGAGGTTGGGTTGAGAGTTGAGAGGCTGTGGCTTTTGAGTTTGGAAGGAAAGGAGGTTTGGTTGTCTTGTGGAGGGGGTATTGGCATTTTAGCACTGAAGAGGAGGCAAGGAGGGGCTTGAAATTAATTGGCCACATGTGAACTTAGGTGACCTACATGCCATGCTTGCTTGAACCAGCGGGGATATTATGGGCACTAAGAATCTATTTGGCTATTTCTATAGGGATTAAGCTATTCATTTAAGTATGATCATATATCAACTATATTTTATCTAGCCCAAATTCTGTAGAAGAAAAAAAAAATCTTCATCTATGGCTCAAATTTTAGGGTCTAGGCTAAATTTGGACGTGCTTTTAAAAAATCCAAGCTAAATAGACCAATAAATTTGATTCCTATAAAATTTTTAGCTAAATACCGTAGGCATATTTAAATACATCCTAAGGTTTTGGCTGTTTTTGGAATAGGTGCCGGATAGTGCATGTAATATGAAATTGGTCATTAAATGCATGGTTTGAAATTTGGTTTTATGTACGTGTGTATTGCATGTGTTAGTGATGGTTTGAGAATTATTGTTTTGTGTTGGTGTTTTTGTGAAGAAATAATAGTATAGAAGCAAACTACTTCTCTCCATGCACAAAGTTCGAGCAATATATGATAAAGATTTGTCTTTCTATTAAATTTCTAATTAAATGAGTCAAGTCATATCTCTGGCAATGTACAGACCTACTAACTCATGAGTAGATTCATGGAAAATATTCAAAAGAGATCACAGTTTCACAGCTGGCAGGGGGCGCACTGGAATTGATTGCGTAATGTGAAATTTAATGAGAAAGAATCGTAGAAAGCTACGTGAAAGGTAGAAAGCTACATGCAGCTTCTGGTTTTAAGTCTTCATGGAGTTGTTAGGATATAAAATTTGCGGCTGGTATAGCCTGAGAGAATAATGGCTTATTTACTACAGATGAGTACACGCTATTACACTGAAAACCTCATGTTATTCAGAGAGTTGAAGTATAAATCTATGGATCCAAAGCTGCTTACAATGCATATACCAGACGTCATGTGGGACTTTATTTTCCAACACGTCATCTGTGATCAAGATTTGCAGCCTATGAAGACCATGTTGATAATTTAAGAGACACATTATCTGTGACAGAATATTCTATATAATAAAGCAGTAGTTTACATGCTCATAGGATATAAATTAGGTGTATATGGTGCATTACATGTGATTGTTAACTGTAAGCGGGATCAGTACTTGTTATCATAAGGAGGATATTGGGTGTTCTAGGAATAGCTGGTTGAAATGGGGATATGTCTAAATCGGTATCATTTCATTCATGGGCTTCCTGGGAGGAAGAGATTAAATTCTCTGGCAATTCTGCAGTAAAAAATAGAAGCGTTGAATGGTGGAATAGAAGCATTAATGGTTTAATTAGAGCAGGGGTGTTCACGAGGGAAGCACCTTATCCACAGCGGCAGTCATAACGAGATGGTCTACTCGGTGGACCTCCTTGAGCCTTGAGATACCATGTGTTTAATCGACTCGGTTGTTCACCAAGAATTCGTGGATACTTATACAAGACTAAGAAATCCAAAAAAATACTTTCGAACTAGTTTTTTTAGAAAATATCATGGATTATGACAAATGGTATCAGAACAGACTCAACCTATGACCCATGTGGAATAGGAGAGGCTGCAGCATAGGCTCATTGAGGCTGACCGCGAGCCGATCATAGTACTTATGATTAGATTTGAATAAATTTAAATTCTTAGTTTGACGAGTACGTCAGAGCTTGAACAGGAGTGTTTAATCCCACATCGGTTAATCGTTGGAGAGATCTTGGATACTTAAGCAGGACTAAGGAATCGAAAAAATATCTTTTTGCTAGTCTTTTTGAGTGAGGTTCTGGGTTGTTGTAGGTTTATTCTAAAATCCGATAAACAAGAATCCAATAATGTGAGGAGTTTTTGGCACTTGGGCTCGGTAAGGTGCCAAATGGCCCAGCCAGATCCAATAGGATCGCACTATAATTATCTCGGTCCAAGTTTTTGAGGATGGAAATCATTTCGAGCAACACTTGGTCACTAAACAAAGGAAATTAATGACCATGGGACATGTATTTTATATTTTTGCAGACCTAAAAGAGCTATCTTTCCTAATTACAACACAAAGGTCTTGAAACAACACCAGAATGGTCCCATGCCTGGTCCAGGCTTGGGCCTTTTTATGAGACACACCATTTACTACTTATAAGCTGAATGCAGACATTAAGCATAATCATAACTCGAGTGTACGTAGTTTGAACTTTTGAACAGCTTCAGCAATCATATTAGCTGCCTTATAGTTGAGTAGCCGTTGGGAGCACAGCAGACAATGGAGTGGTTAGAGTTAAGACAGCCATAACTATGCCGATGCTTCCCACAATCTTGTTCACCGCAATACAGCAAGTCCACCGGTTTTGGAACCAAATTCAGAATTGGTGTTCCCTTTTGTTAGGATCAATTCCAACCAACCAGCAGCACCAAGTGGAGGGTAAGTCATGAATGATGTAAAATGACCAAATTCATTTTATTTCTTTCATACCAAAACACAGTAAGAGTAGTAGGGTAAGTTATGAATGATGCAAGCACCACAGGTGAAGTGTCTGAATACCATAGGTAGCAGCTTTTCTTCAATCAGACAAAAGATTTTAAGAGTCCTCCCCCCAAAAAAAATGAAACAGATTTCAAGATGATTATTACCTTGGAGAACAGATTGACCAACTTGGTATATAATTTGTGGCTCACTTATCTCACCCCAAATGGAGTGTCGCAACTAGCTTTAAAGTTCAGCCAGAAGAGCAGGCTCAGTCCCAATCTGAGAGGTGGCTGACAATATAATAACCTTGTATAATGAAATCTCATTATATTTTTGAAGAAGATGCATGAAATCTCATTATAAGGACGATTAGCAAAACCTTTACTTTAAGCATCTTATAGCATTATTTGCCTTGGCTACACATCCGGCCATCATTGCTTGCTGACATAAAACAGAAACCAAGCGCCACTTAATATAGAATCTTATTCATATTCAATTCTTTGGATGGAAATCAGAACTGCTTAGCAAATGCACGATATGATCTAAATTGCTTCCGCCTTTTAGCATCTATCTAGCCATAACGACGCAGCTGCCGCGACTAACCTGATCAAGTTCTATATAGAACAAAACCAGTTGCGTGTTGACTGTGTGGTTGCAAACGAAATGATCAGAACCTATGATATTACCCAACATCACTAAATTAACAGCGCCACGAATAGACAAGCCATAGTTAAAAATTTATGATGTTATCAGCTACATTCTTATTTGGTGATATTCTGTGCTTGAGCTGAGAGCTATCTTGATGGTCTCAGCCTCTGAAGTCTTGGTTGTAACCATGGTTTTCCATTCACTAAACAAAGGCCATCTCCAGAAAATTCTAGAGAGAGTCATACTACAATGGTAGCGCCTACTCTGAAAAATAAGACAAAAGATAGTGAAATTGGGGAAAATATTTTTTTTAAACACATCTTGCTGAGAAAATAATGGCTTAAAATGTTGATCCAACACCATCATGAGTGTTTGTACTATAAATATAATTAACCATGAAAGAACAATTCATGTAATAGAGTTGATAATAAATTTGAAAAATCAGTAGGACATACATGATGTTATCCACAAGCTTTTATACACAAATAGAATGACAGAAATCATCAGGTACAAGCACAAAACCATGGTTGAAAACTTCGAAAACCAAAGTTTCATACCAATGACAGACTCCTGAGTTAGTCTGTTATTAAACATGTCCCAGGCAGCATCATTTCATTAATAGAAGGAGTAGACCATTGACCATGACTGGTCAAACTAAGGGGCCACCTTTCGAAAAAAAGTGGAGTGATAAGCCCAAGATTCAATGCATCCATTGGTTGTCTAACCTTAATATCTTGCGAGCTTCAGTTCATCCCTTGGAAAAAGTAGCAGATTTCAGAATCTTTCTTCACTCCCATCAATTATCAGTATTGTATTGTGTATTCCACCCTATGATTTTGTGCTATGATCAGTCCAAAATAACTTGTTTCAATTGAAAGATTCAAATGAAGAGTTCCTCCGCCAGTAGTACACTGCTGTTGTTTGCCAAAGCACCACCTACCAATGCCAGAATCAATTACCAGAAATGATGCTACTTTCCAGTCATGAACAGTCCAACAAGAATCATAAGAAGGCAGGGAGAGAAGAATAGCAGCACAGTGCAGTCAAGTATTCGCTGCACTGTTATTATCATGAAACTAGTTGCAGTAGTAGAAAAAACAAAGCCAAACTTAAAATGAACATGCATGTTACGGTGATTTTAGAGATCGTATAATTATTTTTTTTTGTATACTATATATAACTGCTGGGATGTACTAAATGTGATGGAACAGAAATATAAAGTCATCTCTTTCTAGCTTGTTTTCCTCTTCTTCTCCAAATATTTTAACGGATTACAAGAAAGAACCAAACCTGAAAAGAAAGATAAAGAAATTTCAAATTTCCTTTCCTTTCTATTTCATATTATTGTTGACTTCAGACACTCTACTAGCGTCCAGCTTGAGAAAGAATAAGCTCGATAATGGTGGTGAGGAGGAACTGGGGGTCTCGTGTAGCATTACTCTGGCTGTTGGTGGACAATGGCCTTGATGGGCCAGCATGGGAAGTCCTAGAGTTCAAAGTACGTTGTTTCAAGGCAGAGGCCATCACTAGCCCGTGGACTATAATTTCCTCTTCATAGAAAAAAAAGAGAGAGGCAAATGTGGTGACTGATCCAGTTCATTGTGTGGTTAAGAAACTTTTTCTTTGTTATCTTGGAGTTTGCAGCTAAAATAGACACACAAACCTCAGTCACTCTGATGAAGTTAAATGATTTTTGTAAGTTTCATGTTAATTATGTGCATCACATCATGATCAGCTCTAATAGGCCTAAGTTTGCTGTGATAAGAAGATGTTGAATAATCTCTGTAGGATTTGAACCAGTGACCTTCTCGGTAAAGAGGAAGGTACCGGGTGATTAACCACACTTGCCATCAATCAACAAGGATACAGCCTTTAGATGTGATGCATGCATTATTGCTAATTTATTTCACACCTGCTAAAACTATCTTCACCAAATAGTCCAAAAGAGATGGAATGCTTACTCTTGACTACTTGCAGGTAACGCATATCTAGCTTTGAGGAAAGTTGAGAGTGCCATGTATGACTGAGTGATCCTGCATGCATCTCAAAAAACCTAAATGGTATAAAATTAACATCAAATATATAATCGAATCCCGAATGGTACCTGTTGTGGATAGGGGTTTCCGAATTTAGTCCCACATCGACCGTGTAGCGGAAAGGTCTGTGCCTTAAATTGGGGGGCTCAAAGCCTTTTCTCACGAGGCGCCTTTTGTGGGACAAAACCGTGAGAGGTGGCTCCCGTACAAAAAGTCTACGATCCCCAAAGCAGATAATACCTCGTGAGGGACGCAACTCGCTTTCCCTGCTCGGTTCGGTGTGTGGATTGTGCTGTTGACCGGATCAGCCCGGCAACAATACCATCTCGCAAGAGATAGCTGATTAAAGCGTTATCGAACTGCTATTTGCTATTTCTATTGAGATTCTCACTAATCCAACGTGGTACTCGATGAATAAGATGAGGAACAATACATAATCAGTAGTCAAGATATAGGAACATTCTTCGCATGATTCATGATTACGAACACCTTTTCTGACAAAAGTTTAAGTAGCGTATGTGTGCATGACTAATGCAAGAGCATATTTGATGACACTACTTGCACTTATATTTGTGTTTTCAGCGTCGTCCAAAATTTAATTTCAAAAAAGAACCAAGAGAGAGGCACATTTTTTTCATTAGCAGAAAAAACACAGCCATGAGGAAACATCCAAAGCAAAGACCAGAGATGCATACAAGGACAATTTCCATATGCTCTATAAAAACTTCGGCATCATGAAGTAGAATATATCCCAAGATGGCTGATCTAGAATGTCAATTGTCTTCATCTCTCTTGCAGTTAATTCAGCGATCGCCATAATCTTTTTTTCTTCTCCATGTTTTTTTCATCATAGACTCTTGATCACATCTAGAAGTCGAAGACGCTAGAAATCACAGGCATCACCTGTCCGGATCATATCTTGAAGATAAGGCCTCCTCCCCCACTGCTTTCTGAATGCATTACATGTGCGCTAACCTCATATCCTTTCAGTCTTGGTGGATTGGCCACCCTCAATGTTGACCGACGTTCCTTGTTGATAGGCTGGAAGCACCTTCCTTCTTGTCTTATTTGGTTTTTATTTTCTGCTTGATAATATTCTAATACCACACGATGAAGGCGACTCGCTATAATATTTACCAGTCAACAATCTATGGTCTTACAGGTTCAGGGTCTCTTTCTGGAGGAACTTTCCATGCTTGTGTGGAATGCTAACAACTTGGCCTGTGTGGAAGAAAGCCTCGACCTATGAATCAAACAACTGCGGATCAGAAAATCCTTTGAAGACAAAGTTTAAAAGACTAACTGAAGGTCTTGTGAAGAAGACTGACCTTTCCTACTTTCTTCCTGCTGCCTTTAGCCTTGGAGTCAGATAATTAAGCATAGATGTACAAAATATAGGAGAAATGCTGTTGTTTGATAAGCGTGAGCAGCCACTGTAGTAGCAATAGATGCGTGGCATTTTTCTAGCAGTAATAACAAGGTAATGAATTACATGTCTTGCAACCATCGGTCAGAGGAGAGCTAGTCAAATTCTTGATCTGCTTTAATATTCCTTATAAAAAGTATTGGCTATTAAATATGTAGTGGCCCCGTTCCTTGGCCTAATGGGCCAGCCTGAAGAGGCCAGGCCCATCTGCTCTGCCGATCGTGGTCGATCGGGTCGATCGACCGATCGTAGGAGAGTTGGAGAATAACTTCCAACCCCCCGATCGTGCCGAGCTGGGTAGCGTTGGCTTGTAACCTAAGAGTGGGCGTGCGGATGGTGGCGATGGCCATCCCACGGCGGCGGCGGAGGAGCGCCTCCATCTCCTGGTCGAAGTGGTGGCGTCGGATGTGGGCCACCGCCGGTGGATGGGGGCGGTGCAGGAGGTCCACTGCAGTGCCTGTGTCCAAATGGAGCAGGCAGCGACGGTCCTGCATAGTGCCTATGTCCAAATGGAGCAGGCAGCGACGATCCTCGTCTTCGAGACAACGAAGGGCCTTTGTGGTGGCCAGGGCATGGTGGTGATAGAGGAGCGTCGCTCTCACCCGGTCGGAGCGGAGGCGGCGGATCGCCAAAATGACCGGGTCCAAACGGAGGAGGCAAACTAGGCAGACGTACGTCACCATGGCTGAGGCCAAAATGTGGTGGTGAACCGCCATGATCCGGTCCAAGCATCGGCGGTCAAGCACCCAATGGCCCGATCGGTGGTCGAGATCTTGGGATGTGAGAGCCATCTCTTCCAAGTGTTGATATGGTATTCATTTTACCTGATATTGCTTATTGTATTATTTTCCTATTATGTATGGTGTAGCAGTTTGGAATCCTTACTGGGCTGAAAAAACTCACATCAAGGAGAGTTGCAGGTTGCATAGTATCTGGCTATAGTTGAGATCATAGGTGGAAGAGATGAATAGATAGAGTATCCATATTTTCGGTAGGACGAATAAATCTAGAAATTATATATAAGTTTATTATTTGTTATAAACTGAGGTCATATTGTTCATAGTTATTGAAGTTGTGATAAATCTTTCAGGTCTTGTATATTCTCTGGAGCTCTACCTTAAGAAATGTGCGGCCGTGTCATGTAGCCGACATAGGTGGTGTGTTTGGGGCGTGACAAAGTATGAGAACTATATATGTGATCATAGTGGATAAGATGCAGATAGACTAGTTTGATTCCTCATTTTAAATATTGGCAACGGCTCATCTTTAGTAGGTGGAAATCAGTACAGATGATTGCTAAACTAATATGATTTGAATGCTACTCAATAACTCACACTAAAAGTCATAGCTTTGTGATTAATTAGTCAGATGACAACCTAACCAAACAACTTCAAACTATCGACGCTTGACAGTGTAGAATACCCCCTGCACCCGAAATCAAATCGTGCCCTAAACCACCAAGACTCAGGAGGGCCCAACCGGGATGGGGACGGACCACTCCCTGACCCGAGACATTTGGAAGATGGACACTGATGGAATGGCCTTCCAGGCCAAACATGTACATAGAGAGGCAAACAAGACCGCGGACTGGATTACGCCTTATGTGACCAACCACATGGAAGGCACGCTGCGGATGACTGAAAGTGCGTTGCCTACAGCACTCTGTGACATTTTATTTTTCGATTTTATTGAGTGTGTTCGTACCTGAATGATATGAATGATATGAACAGCCGGCTTAAGCGCCAAAAAAAAAAAAAAGAAAAAACCACCAGGACTTAAAGTCGCCATGAACCAACGACGTCCACGTCCCTGGGTTTAACTGATGCGCGAAGATAACGCTAGGTCCTTTTAAATTCGTGTACATGGTTGAACGAAGTCCCACTTTCCTGCCCCACTCAACTACTCTCCCTATCCTCCTATTCCGACTATCTTAGACCCGTTGGACAGAGATGCCCAATTGGATTCTGCTATCCCGACTCTAACCGTAACATTCCAAAGACTAGAATACCCTTAACTCTCCGTTGTGATTGTGGTCAAAGAGGGGTCAATTTCATTAAAATAGCGTGGACAAGAAGGTAATTCTGTATTAACGGTCGACTCCTGCTGGAAGAAAACTGGGCCCGTCCGTGCCCGATAAGCAACCCAATTAGCCGCCGGGGAAAAAAAAGTCCTCAGCTCTTCGGATTTGTATGCGATGCGTATGACAAATTTCGCGGGTAGTCGTCGCTTGGAAGCAACCTCCCCTTCTATCTTCCCTTGTGACGCGATTTCCCAGAACCCAGAGAGAGAGCGTGGGGATTTATAGACTATAATTAGATAAATAAATAGAGTAGTAGTTCGGAAATCGGAATTGGATCTGTCTCCTTGGGCACCAACTCTTGAAGACATTCTCTTCTCTCTCCAGCTTCTTCCCCTCGGGCGCGGAATAAGAGAGTATACTCTGAATTCTAAGCGGCCAAGTTCTCCCAAACCAAGAGATAAAAACCTTCTTTTGAGTTTAATCCAAGATTTGAAACCTTGGCTTTCGTAACCGGGTCACTTAGGGTCCTTTCTTCTTTATTTCTTGTTTAGATTTCTTTGATTTGGAGTTTGTAGGCTTTGTGGGAGTTGCAAATATGTTGGGAGATCTCGCCATCACAGTTCTCGTGTAAGTCCTCTTGATCCTTTTTTTTTCTCAAAACCGTTTCTTAGTCATTTAAATGAAGATTCTTTGATATGAGAGGTTTATATTCTGCTTTTAAAAATATGGCAGGATGTTATTTGGATATGCCTATCCGGCCTTGGAGTGCTTCAAGACGTTGGAGCAGAGGCAGTGGCCCGGTGAGATTGAGCAGCTCCGGTTCTGGTGCCAATACTGGTAAGTTCTTTCTCCATGGGGAAAAGTTCAAATTTTGAACTTTGTTTTTGGCTGCACACAATGGATTCTTGTCATGAACTCTGATTAATTGTAGTTGTCTGCAATGAAAAGTTGGCTGAATGGAATGGAAACCTAAGTTCAAAATTAGGTTAAGAAAGATTGAGTTTGAAAGGAGCAGCAAGAAGAATTACAGAAGTTTTGAGTTTTGTTCGTTGTTTTGTTTGTAGACGACGGATTTTCATCGGGAAATTCAGTTATTTAAATTTAGTTGTTTCTTTTTATTGGCAGAAGGAAATGGAACCTTAAGTTCCGAATCCAAGCTAGGCAATTAGATCAATTTTTGTTTATTTTTTTACCACATGCAATTCCATTCGAGGACTAGTCAATCCTTCTTTGGTTGGCATGCTAATAAAAGTCAAGCATGTTTCGATCACCCATGAGACCAATTCCAACAGAGGATTTTGGAATATTTTGGGCGATTGACTGAGTCTGTAATGCTGTTCAGTAAATGCTTAAATTGTGTTCAACTCAAGGTTTTGACAGGAGTTTTCATTAAGTTTCTGGAAGCAACTGTAGAAAATGAGTTAGAATATTTTTCTCTGGAAAGCACTGTCATATCCTAGATAGTTTAGCAGAGAAGTTGGTTAGCAGCAAGGAACTGTTTTCTTGTGCCATTTTTCATCAGCAAAACTCTGATTACTTGGATAAGTTATTCTCTTAATTAATATTAATTACTTCTATGGTTAGCATGTCATTAAAAGATGAGCATGTTTCCATTGCTCAAATAGGAAAAAGATTGTACCTTTAATGGTGTTAATTGACCAAGAAATGGGAATTCAAACTTAGGTCAATGTTCAAGAACTTCACCCACCATGCATCCCAAACTATATCTTAATAGATTCTTGCTGAAATACACTGTTGGTGGCTCCTATTGTAATTAAGGAGTATAGACTTTCTAGGTTAATCTAGGCTGAAAAATTGCCCTCCTTTATCAAGCTAATTAATAATGGAAAACATTTTCCATCAAGTAGATGATGCTAGATTTGTTGGATATTTATAATTGATGAGATATTGTATCTTTCATTCGGTCCATTATGCATGTATTAGCCAATCAATTTTTAATGTATTCATTTAGTATTCAGGTTCAAATATATGCAAAATCCAAGGAAGCAGTGTAGTCAGCACTGAGCATTATCAGAGCATATTTAGTAGCAAATTTATATGTGGAACCACATTTCTGGCTTTCTGAAAATTTAGACCATGAGGCAGTAGCTTATTTAGAGGTCTCTTCCTCTTCATGTTCTTCAGGCATAAGGTACCAACAATATTTAATATTTATTGGCTGAAGCGGAATTGGGGTACTTATGAATCAAATATTACTTTGTGGAGGATTCAAAATCATGACAGACATTTTTCTATAATTACTTAAGTTTCTGCTACTTATTTGTTTCTTTTTTTTATCCAATTATTTCTTGATCAAGTACCATATTTCTCCTTTCCTGCTCGGCTATAATTTTCTCACATTCGATGTCTATAGTTTGTCGATATGTAATTCTCTCAAACCATCACTCCTTTTCCTTCTAATTATAGCTTTCGAGCTGCATAATCATCTGAAATTTTGATTGATTATATTAGTATATAGAAACATCTTGATGAAATGAATCATGCTTACCACGACATGAAATTGCAGGGTCATAGTTGCAATTGTAACAACCGTTGGCGACTCTCTCATTTCATGGTAGGGACAATTCAATTGGTTAATGTGTTCGCTTCCTCATTTAAATTATTGTTTTATCATTTGCTACTAATTCATGAAGGTTGCCAATGTATGGAGAAGCCAAGTTAGCTTTCTTCGTCTACTTGTGGTATCCAAAAACGAAGGTATTCAAAGAAACTAAACTAATCTATCATATTTGACAAGGTGACATTTCTGTGATGTTCATAGCATAAATTTCAACTGTATTCAGGGTTCTGATCTTATCTATGAAACCTTCCTACGGCCACTTGTCATGCAATATGAACCTGACATTGAACAGAGGCTAAGGCATTTGAGGGCTAAATCTGGAGAATTGCTTGTATTCTATCTAAAGAACTTCACAGACAAAGGAACTACTTTGTTTCTAGAGGTTCTCAACTATGTGGTCTCAAGCACAAAGGTAATTGCTACTTGCTCTTAAACCCATAATCTATGTCCTTCTTCTTATCTTTTCTGTAAGATACTCAGGGCCTAAGTTAGGCAATGGTTCTAGTCATGCATCATGGAAATTTAATCTTAGTGTTTTGAATATTCTTTGGAAAGTTTATACTGATCTAGGTGGTTAAAATATGTTTCTTGAAAAGAAGATGGAGGAAATAAGACACTTCCCCATATTTAGGTGGTTAAAATATGTCGTATTTGGTTTTTATATGAGTGTGTTTTCTTCTGAAGTTATAGCAGGCAAAATCTAAAACAAGTTGAAAATGACTTCAGAAGAAAAAAATAAATTTCAACTTCAATAATATAGTCCTTTGGTTGACTGACTTCAATAAATTTCATCATACAAAAAAATATAGGTCAGTAAATATGATGGATAATATTAAAATTTGAAGGAAAATGCTATGGAGCCCCAGTCAATTACTCAAATCCCCTTGTGCGGCATGGCACATGAGACACTTAATTATTATGTGGTCACCCCTAGTTTTGCGCTGTGTTAATTAAAATATATAGTTTGGATAGACTTGAATGGGATTCTATGGATGATGGCGTTTCTCCATGGACCCATGGAGTAGTTAGCACACGTTCCATCTTTGCAATAGGTTGCTATCATTTGAAAGGAGATATTTTCGTTGGAACTAAACCTGAGTTTGTGACTTGAAATCGTATGGACGAAGAAGATATGACCTCTATGAAGAATTTTAAATTTTATAGATAGTATTCCACAGAGAATATATTCATGAACATTTCATCATGAGCAATTTTCCCTTTTTATATTTGAAATTAAAATTTAAACAACCAAACTAAAAAATAAGTACTTGATTTTTTTTTGTTATTCTCCTAATGGATATAAGGATGTTTGCATTCTTAGCGATGGACATGGCTCTCCAGGGTGTGAATTTTATGCAATGGAGCTAACTACAGTTTTAACACAATCAACCATCTTCTATTTTTTTTCTTTCTATCTATCTATCTATCTAGAGAGATAAATATATATCATGTTATACAGCTAGTCTAGTCTTTCTACTAATTTTCCAATTTCTGACATCCGCTACTAATAACACCATAGCTTCAATCTTACAGGGGAATCAACGATCAAGCCGATGGAATCCTCTCACTGCCATACGGTCGTTCCGGCAGGCTCCTGCTATGGAAGTAGGCATCCACGAAGAGCCCGAGCCCCCCTACAACCCGCGTGCCGAATATCTCCGATCTCGACACCGCTGATAATATATATATATATATATATATATATCTTTGGGAAATTCTGTTTCCGATAATTATATATATATATATATATATATATATATATATATATATATAAGCAGAAATAGAATTGGGGTAGGTGGGATTAACACCCGTTTTATTTTTATTTTTTTTCTGAAATCTAAACTTGACTCCTGAAAAAAACAAATGCCAATGCTTCTCTATCCTTTCTATGTATAAAAACTTAATAAAAGAATAAAAGCGAATAAGAAAAGAAAAGGAAATATGGAACTCGCGCCGCCGTTAGTGTCATCATCGTTAACGCCGCGATCGCCGGATGGATTGGAGGAAGCGCCCGACGAAGTGGAAGCAGGAGCCAGCCAGGCCGCAGGAGAGGACAGCGAGGAGCCGCCGTAGGGATTCGTCGCGGCGGCAGCGGCGGTGGCGGCGGGAGGACTCCAACGAGGAGGGGGTGGGCTGGAGGTAGGCGTAGGCAGCCTGCTTCACCAGCCGATTCCTGATCTGGATCTCGCCAGCACCGGGGGTGACGGAGGAGGAGGGTGAGAGGAGGCCACCGCCGGCGGAGGAGGAGGAGGAGGAGGTGAGAATGTCACGTAGGCTGGTGTAGCCCGAGTCCGCCCTCCTCCAGTGGTGGAGGTTGAAGTCGCCGCCGCCGTTGAGGTCGAGCACAGCCGGGACCGATATGGCCGGCCGCCGGAGGGAGGGCTTCGCCTCCAGCCGCGGCGTGGACATGATAAGCGTGCGGAAGAAAGCAGAGGGGAAGACGGAGCGAACTCGAGGAGGAAGCATTTATGCCATATAAGAGGAATGAGAAAATCTATCAATTAGGAGATTAGGATAGAAAACGGTAAGACTTTTTAAACTAGATTAGGAAAATATTTCTAAGATTTGGAGAATCCTCTAATTTGTAAATTAGATGTGATGACGAACCAGGACGGTTGGATAGAATTGCAACGTAAGATGATGACAAGATGCTTGCTTTTATTGGATTTGCATCATCATTTTTCAATTATTATCTCTTATTTAATTAAGGCGATTACTTATAGCGATTTGGCGGACGAAGATTGTGGCTAATAAGGAGTATTATATGGTCATGATGGGTGGGGTTTGACAATGGGAACGGGGAAAGTTGGTGGGTGTTTCTTTTGGGACCCAGAAATTAATTTGTGTGCTCTCTGGTTTGGATCATGTGATGTTTGATGGGTTTTTTTAATTTCGGGGATATCGACCTTCTTTGTTGGGGGTGGAGACTGTCTGTAGAGGAACCGCGTAGGAGGAAAACGTTGCATAAAACTCTTTATTGTGAAATGGTGGTAACGCTAATTACCGATTTCTCAAAAATATGCACACTTTATTAGGTATATATCTCACTTCGCCTTCTCTATGGTTAAAAACAAAATAATATAGCTTATCAGCAAATAGTATGCACCTAAGGGTGGAGCTTCAAGGTTGGAACCCCATAATTTGTACATGAGCTTTTTAAAGTTGTATGGCTAAACAAAGGAAGGCATAAGGAAGGAGAGGAGCTCAGAGGGCAAATGATGCAGTGTTTCAAGTCAAAGAGCTCGTCGTCTCACTGATTGAGTACTTGGCGAGGCAGGAGTGGATAGGCCAAGGATGGGATTCGTGCATGCCAGGTCCAATAGAAGCATCTTCACAAGCAGCCAAAGATAGGCTTGGAAAAAATTCCCTGGGGAAAGATCTAGATAAGGAACAAACTATAAACTCCCTGTCCTTTTAGAGACTGGCCCATTTTTTTTCTCTAGAGGGGCCCAGAAGAAATATAAATTCACCAAAAATTATGTGATGGAACCTTGAAGTATGGCTTCAACAATATAAATTATATGTGCATGATATATTAATTATTGAGATATCAACGTATCGTACCGCTTTAGTTGGATCAAACACATCAACTGTTTGATCTTGAAGAGGAAAGCATAATAAATGTCACAGTTCATTTCTGTCAACTCGATAAATTTGGAATAGTCGGCAAATACCATATTGTTACAATAGGATAACCTATGAAGTCTTTGAGCATAATATTTATTAAATAAAATTAACTATGATGTGCAGACCTTTTCTGAAAAATATTGATCGAAAGCACATATCATATTACTAGAAATTTTAATTAAAAATATCGAGTTCTTTTTTTTTTTTATGGTGCATCGGCGCCTCACACACACAACGGATGTGAGTGTAGTCCAAAAAGTTAGAAAGAAGCAAAAATGCAAAGTGTTTAGGATCGAGCCACGTCCGTTCCAGATAACATTTTTGGAATGATGGGCCACATAAAAAACTACCCAATCTGCAGCTGAGTTCTCTTCTTTAAACCACCAACGTTGTACATGGAGGACTACTAATCACTCGCGCAGGTAGCATAGGAGTAGCTTGCATGCTTTACGGTGGAAAATGAGGTGAAATGGGCAAGAATCCAATGCCAAAATGGTGGCAGCGGGTGAGATGCTGAGGACTCCAAACAAAGAAGGAGAATCTAGTTTGCTTTCTAGACCCAAGGCACCAGAACCTGGGACCGGATGGATGGACAGAAAACTGACCGAAATTATGGAGTGATTCCGAGCATGTTGGGACCATGGACATAAGTGGGACCAAGGAACCTGGTAAAAAGATGGCCATGGCTGATGGCTACAATCCTGCCTTGCGAACCCTCGAGAAGTCGAGTGCATTCGAGCTCTGTAATCGTTTTATAGATTCCATGAGCACTTCGCGAAAGGAGACGATCTGAGTTCTCATTGTATACAAGAGATTGTTTCCAAACTAGTTTCTGATTCAGGGTTTGGGTTATCTTTTCACTTGGGAAGGTTCGGTGATTCAAATTATTTTTGTTCAGGTTGACGAATCCGTAAATTGACTCGGTTCAAAAGAACCGGATGCTAAAATCATGTTATGCGGGTATCCACCCTTGGAGGCTAGACGGTTTCGTTCCAAACATATCAAATCCTTCCTGCCCCATTCTTGGGGGTGTTGGGCGTGGATCGCCTCCTCCTCAAAAAGGGTTCGGCCATGGTAATTGAGTGAATCGGAGGTTGAAGATGCATTGGTGAGGATTGACTTTTGCTTCACGACATTCGCTAATCTTTGGGAGAGTGTGGCTCCCACCAGATCACGCACATCTATAGGGAGGCAAACGTTGCCGCTGACTAGGTAGCATCCTTTACGGCTCACCACTCTGGATACTTCGTTTGGATGGATCGCGGCTCAGTGCCGGAGCCCTTATGTAGTCTTTTATCTTTTGATTTTGTTGGCCGTATCCGCTGAGCCACCCATTGTACAAAAAAAAAAAAAAAAAAAAATGCTACTCGTCCCCTCTCCCACCCTTCCGTATCTTCAAGCCCCTATCTTTCCTCATTACCCAAACAGCCTACAGCCGGCCCAAGCCCAATTCCTCTTCTAAATTTACCAACGTAAATTCCCAGTTCCCATCATAGAAGTAGCGACCGTATCATGCTCTGAAGTCCATGTGATCAAATTTCACGTGTGCGAATCACCGTTGGTTCAGCAGTTTAAAACTCGGAATGCAGCACGGGCCAAGATAAGCGCAGATTTGCTACAGCTCCAGGCCCATGATGATCGGAACGGCCCAATATAAGCCGTATCCTATCTCTCCAGGTGGTGTTCCAGCCAGCGGTGGAGCCATGGCTGCAGCTCTCCTGCTATCTCCCGCTCTCCTTCCCGCGAAAAGCCACGGGCTTCTCTGCCGTTCCCGCCATCTCCAGTCCCCCTCCTCCCCCGCACGACGCGGTCGCGGTTGTCTGAGGATCCACGCGCTCCAAGAAAGCAAAGAGGAGGCGGCGACATCCTCGTCGGCCGAAGAGATCACCAAGAAGTACGGGCTCGAGTTTGGCCTCTGGAAGGTACAATTCTCTGCGCCACAGACAATAAATTTTCTCTGGTATTGGAAGCAATTAACTGTTGTTTCGGTTTTGGTGTAGATATTTAGTTCCAAGGATGGAGGAAGGGAAGGGAAAGGAACGGAGGGAGAGGGGAAGGAGAAATCGAGAGCGGATCAGGCAAAGGAGCTGTTGGCCAAGTATGGAGGGGCTTATCTGGTCACCTCCATCACCTTATCTTTGATTTCTTTCGCCCTTTGCTACGTCCTCGTTAGCGCTGGAATTGATGTCCAGGCTTTGCTCAACAAGGTATCCAACTTCCGGGTAGAGCATAAGAAAGGTAGTTCAATTTCTTCTCAAAGTTTTAAGGTCTCGTGCTTGTGCTTTGTTATGTTTGTCGTAGGTGGGCTTTGCAACGGATGAGACCGGTGGGAAGGTGGGAACGTTCGCATTGGCTTACGCCGCGCACAAGGCCGCGTCGCCGATCAGGTTTCCTCCGACCGTCGCACTCACCCCAATTGTAGCCAGTTGGATTGGGAAGAAGAGAGCCAAGACTGATAACTGATTGCATAATCCTGGCCTTTTTCTTTTTTCCTTCTTGTTTTGCCTCGTACTCTCATTTTTGTCGCTTGAATTAAAATTTTAATGAATGGCTATGTGTAGATTTTATGTCACAGATTTTCACGATAATCTATATTGTCATGCCTGGTGGAACGAACATTGGCTTCTTTAATAGTGATTTTTGAGTTTGATGAAAGGAAGCCCAGGCTTTCAATTGTCTATACAATATCACCAAATCTTCAGATTGGCAGTGACTTGCATCTCTGTAAAGACGTCTTTTGATACAGCTGAGAATTCAGACGGTCCCTGTTAATAATTCACAGAAATATGGACACCCGTGCATCACTAAAAGAATCATTATACGCAAAGTTGGTTTGAACATCATATACAGCAGTCTCATGGTTATGCTTTAGATGGGTCATATCCATCATGACGATTATACCAAATTAAAGCTCGGATTAGCAAAACAGAAGGGCTGCCCAAACTTTTATCTTGAGGAGTTATAACTGGGAAAAAAAAATGCATAGCATCTTGTACATGTAGGAAATATAATAAAGTACATACATGGGAGAAATTAAACATAATTCTCATGTCTGCTTCATCCGAACCTGTGGCTATGAGAACGATTGATATGTTGGGGCATGACAAAGGATTTAGAAAGGGGAAGACTAGGATTCATGCCTGGCCTATGTAATAAGACATGTTACTCAACTGTACATATGGACGGTAGCTGTTCTTTTAAGGCAACTGACAGCTTTCTCTTGCAACAACCTCTCCTGCGAAACACTAGGTTGGCCGCCCAGAATGATGATAATTCCCAGCCAGAAGGTCTATTTTTTATCGAAATTCCCAGCTAGAAGGTCATTTCAGTGACCTTGAACATGATTGCCTCAGTGGAAAAAGGTACCGACCTGAGTTTCTGAATTTTACTTGCTTGATTTCATATTCATCCCTGAGTGGAGTTTGTATTGGAAGGGACATTGATAACACCAGATGGTGGAGTTTCTGGCTGAGGAGTGCTAACGTTGCTAGAAATGAAATCCTCTGGATTAAACTTGCCCATTGCGTCCCACTGAACCTCAGCTGCAGTTGGAGTTTAAGGAGTTACAATATTTGATCCGGGATAAACAAAGACGAGGACACAATAAGAACCAAAAAAGTGAGAAGGATACGTGCTGTCTTCCACATATCTGTAATGCTAACTCCAGCGTCAGATAGAAGCCAGTAGTCAGCATCAGTCTGCAAAACGAAATAGAGAATTCTCAGAATGCACACATCCTGTATAATCCCTTAAACATATTGTGAGGTACGATGCAGTTCCAACAACAGGCATTGTAGCTAAGGATACCGAAAGCAGATATTGATCAGTGATGATAATCAGACTGTACAAGCAAAATATCAAACAGAGCAGTTTTGAGATTGCTTTTTCTGTTTTTAAGAACACCTTGAGGATAAATAAGATATAGGACCAGATTCACTTCTTCTATAGATAAAAGTCTTATCCAAGTCAAACATTCTCAAAGCAGCTGCAGCTAACGAGTTTCTTTATTCTCCCAGATCGATGACATTTTCATCCCCATCATGATACTCATGGAGGATCTCAATATAAGATACAGAAATCCTTTACATCATTGCAATATCATTCATTAACAGGCTGAACATCAAAAGGCAGGAAAAAAAAAGGAGAAAAATTCACAACTAGACAACTAACAATTTGTTCATGTTAAAAATCTTAGATGTAAAGATATCTCAAATAATGGAGCAGAGATCATAACTGGATGCATGTTATCCAGGCCAGGGTAGTCTCCATTAACTAAAACCATGTGTAATAAGAAATTTCTATATCAGTATTTTGGCCTAAGAACAGATAGTAACATAGGATCCACAAAAAGTCAATCCTAAAATGATGGCCTTCTTTGGGTTTATGATCACATTTTATCTATGCATTGTATAACATCATTGATTGATGGTGTTTCACTTTTCCTTATCTGAATGCTTACTAAGACCATCACTATCTGTACATACAAAGAATGAACTTACATCAACATCTGAAGGAACAATCTTCATCATCCCACCAACAAAATCTTGTGAGGCATTTGGATCAGAACTCATCCTTTGATTGTCTTGAACATTAGGTGCCATTTCCTTCCCCCTGCTCTCTTCTGTAACCACTTCCACTGTAGAGTTCTCAACAAATGCCGAATGTGATGTAGGTGGGATCCTTGGGGGTGTCTCAACACCACTCATCTCCTCAAACTTCTCCTCAAATTGACTAAGAGCATTGAAAAATTAAAAAGTCAGAAACCTATGGTAGAATATATATCAAGAACATGGCATAATTCAACTTTGAATTTCAGGATTCTCTACAACTTTTAGGTGGGACAGTTCGAACTTCGAATGCCAGATTAAACAAGGTTAACCATCCTCAAGTATTAATTGGAAGGGGAACAATACCTAACAAGGTAAACATCTATTGGACCCATGGTACTTCTTAGGACAATTCTGTATCTCCTATGGGGGTATTCACCAGCCTGCAAGCAGAGGGATCAAAATTTATGAGCCATTCAAATGCACAAAGTATGACCTATGTAAATTAAACTGCTTTACAGTTCTTGCCTAATCTCACCTCGTCGGGATCTGGAACTTCCAGGGTGGTACCATGAGGGGCTTTAATTGCTATCAAGGTTTCATTCTGCATATAAAAGAAGATATCAACTGTCACGTTTGGTTCCTATAAGCAGCTAACAGCTAGTGCTAATGTTCAAATTACTGACAGGCCAGATAACATCAAATTACTTTCTACAAGCCAGTTAACAAACCTGAAAGCAGGGCACGCCTTTGATGTCATCTTCAGTCACATAAAGCCACCTAAACACATAGATGACAATAAAAAATGACTGAGAGATGGAAAAATGGCATGCTTCGCATGTGCACTTGAATATAAGTCCGCACTTACTTTTGATTATTTTCATCCTCTGTAAGCTCTCTTAGTCTTTCTCGCATTTCACTGTAAAAAACATAAAAGCATTAGACAACTTGGTAAAAACTATTACTAACTATAATGTAGCGGTCTGACCAGCAACCAACCTTATTCGCTCATCCAGGCTGCGCTCCTGCAAGCTCAGATTTTCAACTTCTGCCTGGAGAAAAGGCAAAAAGAAAAAGAAAAAAAAGAATTCAAATTAAGTTATATATTTTGATATTACGCAAATTTGCTAAAGGCTCACTGGATTAAACATGTGCAGGCTATAAATAATGCTTTTTGTTGTTAGCATGAAAATGCATCTGTGCATGATACCTGTAAATTTGAAACATCATCATCAAGCTCTCCTGGCCTCAAGTCATCTACTCCCCTGTCAAATAGTTTCTTATCAAATTAAGGTATTCTGTGTTCTCGGATATTTTAGCAGTTTGCAAGAGAAGTAAAAAGTAAAATAAACATCAAGATGCAAAAATAGAAATGGTTAATTACTTCCAACGGATTCTGTTCTTAAGTTTCTTCTCTATCAGTCCAATCCCTTCAAGGACATTTGTAATGTCATATATCCTTCTCTTTTGGACCTATATAATCAGAAACATTTCGCTGAGTCTAGATAAAAAGGAGAGCGAAATAAATGCGAGGTCATCAGCTCACCTCCAATGTTTCTGCAGCTTTATTCAAATCAAGGATGCCATCCTGTGCATGCTTGAGTAAATTGATAAACTTTTTTGTTAGGAGTCCTAGAAAAGACAACAGGTAATAATTGTCAGCAGCACATGCAAGTGAAACCTCAAATCAATTTTTCTTCAGTTTTAAAACTGCTGAATTTTTGAAAGTTTATATTCTATAGAGACCCTGAGTTTCAAGCTTTTTGTAATTTGGGGAAAAAAGAAGGAACTTCTGATTAACCGCCACTTCAATCACCTAGAGAGCTGTCATAACGGCAGGTACCCACTGGAGTGAGAGGATTGCCAGATGGGGAACCTGCAAGAACCCATAATGATACTTGATTATAGCAGAACTTAATTACAAGCAAACAAAAGCTTCCTAAAGCAAAATTTATCACCATAAAACTTAATAGATTTAGTTAAAGAGTAGTGTGATAACTAATGCACCCATCATGTAAGAGCACTTGCAGGGGAATCAATGAATTGTTAGTCAGGGGATCAGTGCAGGCATATAGCAACGACAGGATTGGAAAGAGGATCACTCACAAGCATTTGACATGGGGGTCTGAGGTCCAGATTTACTGTTCTTCGCAGCCTTGGACCTGCCATAGGTCCTACCTCCTTTTCCTGATACAGGTGTGAGGAGAGGACTGGTAACTGCCTCAGCATATCCAGGGCTGGTTGTCCACTCACTTGATTCAGCAGCTTCATTGTCTTCTTGGTCAGGCTTTCTCTTCAACTAAATATGGAATGCCATTTTCAGTGAAATATGATTACCAACATTATGATGCTACTCAGAAAACAGACTAAAGAACTGCATTAATAAAGAAGACAAGTTTGAAACATCTTAACATATGCTAAGGATCCACCGCAGTTTAATAATGTCATGTCACGTGAAATTAGGGAGTATAAACTTTTAAGATAGTATAATGATCAAAAAGGAAATAAACATTCTAAAGTATTGGATTGGCATTGAAATACATGCTTGCGACATACCTGTACACATTGGGACTCAGGCCCCCTAGCTCTCAAAAGTTATCTTGAAAACCCTATAAATAGAACCAAATAAAAATCTTCTTTGCTGGTGTTGGCACTCGCATTTGCTACACAAAATAACTCAAATTTTCATGTTGCAGAGGCCAAGCTATCTTTTATTCAAGATCTTTAAATACCAAATATATTAGAACTTTTAAACTTGGGGCAACTTTAAAGTGCTTTCAGGTGGTGACTTCCAAGTTGGCCAACTGCATGGTTCAGACATTCTTATTATCTTCCTAGAAGTGAGATTCACAAAAGCATAGTTACAAATCTCTCTTTTGTTCATCACAGTGAGACAGCAAGAAAGGATTGAATCCAAAGGAAAGAAAGATCTTGGAAATATTATAAATGTTAAAGACATGGTTGTATACTATGATGAAATGGTGGCATAGCGATGTCATTGTCAACAAATTACCATAACATTGATTTTATTATCCCTTTATGCAATGCGATCATTCAAAAAGCTAAGAACCCCGGAGTTGACATGTTGAAAGGGTCCAGATCAACAAAGTCTTCTTTTCATCTTGTCAAGCAAAAGAGATTTACCCAAATAGGCAATGCCATGCATCTACAAGCCAAAATTAGCCGTTGGGTTTAATGATATAAAAATAAACAAGACATTTATGAAAAGGATGATGAGCACCTAGTAAAAAGACATTGCAAATTAAAGGAAGAACACAATGCCGCACAAAGCACAAATTCCATAGATGACAAGCATAAAATAGATGAAAATGATGTGAAGCAAAAAAGCGGTATCAACAAAGCAACTTTTTTTAAAGAAATTAAACTAGCAGACTATGATCCAGATTCGAAAGATGATAAGAGGTTGTCGAGGCTGATCTTTATTGAATAGAAAAGAATGAAGAATGCAAAAGGCCTGGACAGATGTACAAGTCATGATTTCAGTCCCACCAATAGAAGTCTAAAGTATATATCAGTCCCATCAAAACTGATTTTTATAATTTCAGGTGATGATATACAAGTCATGATTTGTGAAAGTGATAAGGGTTAGTGCCTAATCTTTCTCTCGAGATTTAAAAAAAGATATAAAACCCATGATTTGAACTTCATGGTTCCCAACCAAATCAGTCAACAAGTCATAAGAATTCCAATTTCAAAAACAGGTGCAATCAGATCATTTTGTATCTGATGACTCAAATATTAAACTTGGCTTAAGATCAATACATCAGTGGTTGGAACCACTTGCAGTAGGCTACACCAAGTCACATATGATGGGCTCCCGAATCATACACACAGAGCATGACTTACTAAATGCGTGAAAGAGGACATAGGGGCAGACTTATTGATGCACAGGTTATTAAGCTATCAACTTCAGCATTCAAACCATTAAAATATCAGATAACCAAAAACAGTGAATACACAGAAAGAATATACATGCAGATGTTCAACACAACGAAGTGCCTAACTTTAAGCACAATGAGTTCCATGTGTGTGCCAACACATCAATTTTGAAAACAAACAATGATTTCAGCTGCCTAGTCTCTCTTTTCTAATCTCTTCCATCCCCCCTCTTTTCCACTTTTAGCATCTCATCCCCTATTTTTTTTGCCTCTTTCTCGTACTTTGACAAATAGATCTGATATAACAAATACCTCCCTCCATCTTGGTAAATCACCATTTGCCCCTCATCCCTTATTATCAATCCTTGTCTCCCTCTCTCTTACATTTTCTAATTTTTAGTCCTAATCTTTTCTTATATTTCCCATACCCGCATGCTAATCCAAACTTTTCTTAAATATCCTTTTGACCTTTATATTTTCCTGTCAGAATTATCAGCAGACAACAGTCCATTACTCCATATATTGCTGTTAAATCCACCATTTATGCTTCTAGTTTGAACCATCTACAAAACTATGCATGTAATCAGTGGTGGAGAGAGTCAGATACATCCACAGCATAAGGTAACAAATTACCACAATATGAAAACACTAAAAAATGCACTTTGTCCTCACATGTTCCACAATGTCAAACATGATTCAGCAAATGGCTTAAGATGTTCAGCACAGTATGCATTGCCATCCAAAAATAGTGAAGAAAAAGACAGAGGGCATTAAGTAGAGAGAGCGGGCATGATAAATTTGATATTGGGAACAATTTCTTGGAAAATGGTACGGAAGCAAAGCAAAGAAGTAGTGAAGAAGAAAAGAGAGAGAAGTAGATGTTTGTCATGATTAGACATCACATTCACAATGAAACCTTCAGCATTAATATAAACAGATACATTTGGTGAAATTATCTCACCAGATGTGACCTCACGCTAGAATATTTATCAATGGAGGAAAAGTACACAAATGACCCGAAAGGAAATCCATAAACAAATTTTGGAAATTGCTGATTGACAGTTGGTAGGTAAATACTCACCACTAGTTAGAATTGACAAGAACATGATTTGAACTCTTCACAAGCACTTGTGGATGATCAAAACAAGAAAAGAATTAAACGTAGCAAGAATTTGAGCAAAATATTAAAAAATCAAAATGATTATCTCTTACAAAGGCCCTACAACCAGCGAGTTGATGGACGGTTGCTAAAGACTGTGCTACCCTGGGGAGGCTCGATCGATTAGAAAGGTCGTAGCCCGACCTTTCTAAGAGTTCCTTCATCTTGGGCGAGTAGTATCGAGGGATCTTGATGCGCTCGAAGATATATTCGGCCGGATCTTCCATTTCTTCGCGCCATAGGGGAGCTCAAACTGAAGCAACTAGTTTGGAGCTTTTTGGTCCATCTTATCAAAAATCAAGACACTCATTTTTAACGAGAGGCATATGCTTAGTGAATGCAATCTTCATTGTTCCTTTCTCAAAATCCTCATCCAACATTTAACCGTCCTTGAGCCTCTTTAAAATTAAAAGCTCCTCTTCTCAAAATGGATCAAAACATATAGCATTCGACATGAACAAATTGTATTGCTAAGGCAACTATCCAAAAGATCCTCACTTTGCTACCTAATGAAGCAATTTCCCAATCTTGAGATAGAAAATGGCAACATGCATCTCTCTCTCTCCCAAAAAGAGAAAGAAAGCAGCGCATTCTGCATTTAAACAAGGAACTAAATGCTGAATTTAATCCAGAAGACATAAATTAAAGCTTTGAAGCGGCTTGAGTTTACAAAATCTAAAAATGTAATGATACAGCACCCGCAAGATGCAAAAAAGTTGTAGATAAGTCTAGGTTTTCCATGCACTTGCTCCTCACAAAACAGTAGAAAGAAGAGAAATTGTTGTTCGATTCATATAGTAGATCCATACCAGAAGCCCACGGCAACACTTATCACTCTCTTCATGCTTCAAGCATCCATGCTAAGATATTTCATAAAAACTGCAATTCTTTCAAAAGAGGCAAGTATCATAAATACTAACTAGATAACATAAACAGACGAGTTGGAAGTGAATTTTTGGATCATGCAGCATGTCAACTTTCCATAGAAAGATCTGCCGATTTTGATGATGTCAACTCTAAAGCTTTACAATAGCATCTCAAAAACTCAAATGGCACAAACTAATTGCACAAGCTATCATTCATGCTCTCACAAAATGCAATTTACCTCTGAACAAAATAAACTATTTACTGCTTTGATGCAACAATTGCAAAGAGTACCGCCCAGAGCTTCAGTATTTAATATTCCCAAATAAATCTGGTCTTTAAAATAAAAGGAGCATTTCAACTACCCCTGCAGCAGCAACATAAAACGATATGGATCTATAAAGCAAAATACTTCAATACAACATAACATAACGCTCGCACCCCAATTCGACCACTCTAAAATATCCTAAAAGGCAAGAAATATGTCAAGAAAACAAACAATTTTAGCATGCGATGAAACCAAAAGCGGGGAAAATAGAAATCAAGAGCACTAAAAGCGCGATCAGGACACCGATATAGTGAACAGTGTTCCATTTCGAACAAAGAGAAAACCGACAAGCCTCCACACGAAACTCACGGGTGTCTTAACAACTAGGGCATCGGCGACATCGTCGGCGATCGGGCGGCAGTCGGCGGCGGAGAACCGGTGGTACTCATCGGGTGCGACGAACGGCGGCCTCACCGAGGGGAATGGCAGGTGGCGCTTCAGCGGCTGGAAGATCTGCCCCGCCTGCTGCTGCGCCGACCGGTTCCCCAACGCTCGGCCTCCAGTCATCACGCCCGCCCCGGGGGACGAAATCGGCGCCGAAATCCAGCGAAACGGACGTCGATCTCGCAGTACAGCACCGAACGATCGGTGGCGGAGGCGAAATCCTAGGCCAAAACCCTCGATTCAAGGGGAGGTCAGAAGGGCGCGGCGGATCGGGGGCGATCGTGGAGCCGGGGGGCTCGCCAGCGGGAATCGGCAGCAGGAGGAGCGGCGGAGGCTAGGGTTTGGGCGGATTTGGGATCTGGGAGTTTGGGGGGGGCCTGGAGGCGGAGAGCGAGGGTTAAAAAAGCGGAGAGCAGAAAACGAGGGAAGAGAGGGAAATTATAGTTCGGACTTCAGGATAGATATGGAGGGAAGGCGTGAGTGGAATTAAATATATATATACATAATAAAACAAAAAGAAAATAAGAAATTAATGACAAGCCATTCTTTGTAGTTCTTACATAGGAAAAAGAACTTGTATTAGCGTCACCAGTCGAACCCCATTGGCATAAAATAACGGCCTCTTAACGGTATAAAAGAAACGCCGTTAAGACAGATAACGGCCATCTAATATTCAAAGGGGAGTACGGTTCAAATATTATTTTATTGTAAAAAATAACTAATAAAAAATAGCTAAATAACCATAATATGACCACTATACCATTACAATAAGCTCAATATAGATGATATAACAGCATCTATTTGACAATTAATGCCTTATTATTTACTCAAAAAAATAATTTTGCTGAATTTAAATTTTCAAAATAACAATTTTTTTTTACTAATCAAATAAATTTTGCTAATAAAAAATAATACCATTAAGACAGATAACAACCATCCAACTATTCAAAGGAACCACGGTTAAAGTATCATTTTGTTGTATAGAAACTAACTAATAAAAGATATCTAAATAACCATTATGATATGACCGCTATACTATTACAATAAGCTCAATATATTTGACAATTGATGTTGTATTATTTACTCAACAAAAATATTGCTGAATTTAAATTTTCAAAATAACTAATTTTTTACTAACTAAATAAATTTTACTAACAAAAAAAATAAACAACAATTTCACCATTACAACAAAAAAAAATAATTCTTACAAAGATCTATATATTATAGAGGGAGAGATTAATGATGTTACCGTAGATTCAATTATAACAATACTCTAAATAAATAGATATATTCCTCACAATTATCTACTATTATGATAAAAATAATAGTTATTAATGATCTTTGCACAAAATAACAGCATGAAATTAGTTTTTATTTTGACTTCCTATTAATAATATGCAATACGCAAAGTAAATATTACAACGGCCGTTATTATATCGTTTACGGTCCCGGCGCAGGTCAAAGGATTCTTTCGAGGATGACAGCTCTAATAAACGGACAGCTGCGATCGCCTTGCCCGCGTGCCTGTGCCGGTCACGCAACGAGTCTTGTCGGTATAAAAGACTCACAGAGAAAGAGATTTTTTTTTTTAGTTTTTTTTTTCTTTATAACGTCGTTTGTCCGGCCAATGTGCGAGGAGCGGTGACCTAATACTGACAGCTGGCTCTCGTTCGAATCGGCGATGCGCGCGCTTTTGGGCCGTCGTCTCCTCGCGATTTTTTGAGAGAGGGAGAGGCGGTAGCGGGCGAGGAGCGATAGCCGTAGGATTTGGCGGGCGCGCTGCGAGTGGGAGGAGCGGCTTCCCAAAACAGGGCGAGCAAGTAGCGCCTCCACGTCCCTTGGGGTGCGACGACGTGTCCTGATTCTGGGACACGTGACCGGTGACCCCCTGTAAAGCGATCCGGGTTTGGCTGTTTCGTCTCCAACAGCCACCACGAGCCGCCTCTTCCGTGGATGGGCAGGACTGAGAACCACCTGGATGCACGATGAAGTGGGACCCACCTAACCCAAGGGAATATCATCTGGTTTCGGATGATGGGGGCCACCAACGTTCGGAGAGCGTGAGTTTTTGAAATATTTAATTATGACATCATAGATAAAATCCTCCAGAACTTCCTTATCAAATGCAATGTCTTTCACAAGTAGAAACACTTTATTGATGTCACTTGATTGAAATTGGAAACAATGTGAGGGCACTTGACATGGATCAACAAGCCCTGAGTGCAGCACTCGCTCTAGCCAATTAAAGATAACCATGATCCATTTGCGATCATTATCAGCTCGGTTCTGATTGCTACGTCTCCTTCCTATGAGCCAATCATACATATGGGAACCTAAAAAAAGATGACGAGGTGATTGGGATAATGCACAGCCATGTGGTGTAGAATATAATTTGCCAATATGCGATTCCTGGGCAACCCCTGTGAGTTATCGTGTGGAGGTCAAAGAAGGATATGGGAATAGCCACCCACTGATTCTAGCCCGAAAGTTTACCTTCTTTCGGACTGCACATGTGTTCCGAGAGGCGAACAGAGCAGCAGACTGGGTCACATCATTTGTAGCCCAGCATTCCGGGGAGTTCATCTAAACAATATCGACATTTTTACCCCATGCTTGTATTTTTTATTTTTTTTGGCTTGGTAGGATATACTCATGTTAGAGCTATATGAATGCCGCATTTATCATAAAAGAAGAAGAAGAAGAAGAAGAAAAAAAAATGGGGGTATCCTTCAAAAAGGGTTTAAGAGAACTTCCAACATTATGCAAAGCAAGCAAAGAAATGAAGCATCGCCGTTTGATAATTATGTTACTGCAGTAATTTTCCATAATGGCTGATGGTCAGATGGGTTTTGAGGGTAGTAATTGAGAAGTGGGTTATTCCAAATGGGAAAGGTGGCGAGGATAGCTGCACCCATATGCCATCTGAAATCACAGGCATTCTGACACCCCTGCTATCACCTGTCATCCATGGCGAGCAACGAGGAGCACCTGAAACAACTTTGCTGCATCAATCTTAGTCATTACTGTTACAGTGAAAACAGATCAATGCATGAAACCCCCAGCACATATTTCCAGTCACAAGGTTACCATCCGGCCTCTGATTCTCTGTAGCACCCAAATATACTGTTGCAGAGCTCGCAAACAGTTTGCAGGATCTGAGGACCACCTGAGCATCAGAGTGCATCATAGCCTGCGAACAAATCGATAAATCTTTGGACCACCTCAAGGGACGGCCGACCTACCATCTTCTGGCTACTGTTGGTAAGCGAGGGTATGCTGCTCTCGTCCCCATCTGTTTACTGGTTAGCAGATGGGGCTTTCCGACTCCTGTGCTGAATCAAGTTCGAAGGTTTCTCGCATTCAGCAATCAGCAAGTTGGTCAGGAAGCGAACATGGCCTAATTCTGAACACCAAGTCAAACGACTGAACTCCGAATTAAGTCTGCAGAAGGCAAGTCCAGCTTCCAGCAGAGTCAGGCAAAGGCCAGTGTTCAGCACAGACTATTTACAGCATCCTGCAGCAAAATATACAGGCCAAGCAGAATCATCACAAGCTCAATCCATATTGAGAGATTGGTACAAATTACAGGAATTATAATGCATATCTAGCTACACTATTTTATGCTCTACACTGGGAATGATATCACTGTCTTCTTCCACAAAATTCACTCAAGTTTTAGTAATGGCTCTTGATTAGATTATAATCACTTGAAACGAACAATAAAGAAAGAAAAAAGAAAATGACATCCTACTCAACCAAGTGAGCTAGATGATCTGGGTCATCCATGTCCAGACCCAGCCAGCCAAAAATGTCATCAGGCGGCTTCATAGCACGAGGATTCCTTGGGGCAAAACCATGAAGCCTTTGAACACCATGAGCAAGCCATCTAACAAAAGCTCGGTCCAATGGAGGCAGGACCTTACCCATGACCTTAAGGGAATGTATTTAGTCACTTGCGAAAAAATTTCAGTAGCATTTTTGGATGCCACATGAGATGCTTAAATAAACTGATCAGAACTTAGTGGTATGCAATAGGTGTTCTGCTATTTTCTTCTGAGAAATTAAGCCTCGAGGTCTATTACAAAATAATAATATTTCACGTTGCACGTAAACATGCATGCTATTTCTAGCATTCTGCGTCCCCTTTGTTTTTAGAAAAGTTGCTAACCCGTGTACCCTTCAACCATCTCTTAATCAGAGACTATAATATGGCTCAGGTGCGAGGGACGCCACCCCCCCCTCCCCCCCCCCCCTCGATGTGGCCAAAGTACCTCTCCAGAGTGCTACACAGTGTAGGATGCAACCTAGTCTACGGTCATGTTTGCCTTAGATCAATTTTTTGGAGAACATACATAACCAAAACTTTTTTATCTTGCCTTTCAGACATCCATTCCACAAGCTCATTTGTGTCTTGTCCCATTTTTGAAAATTTTGAGGATGGCTTCCCACTTGACTCATACACAAACACGACCAGCACTGCTTAATCTTGTTTTCAATATATCAGTTTCCCTCGCACGAATCCACCATTGGATATTATCATGCGAGGGTTACTTTAAAATCTATGCAGGTAGATGAATGAAAATGCATGAGTGCTTTGAGACCTATATGGAGCACAATCCGATGGGCGGCGTCACGGAGAAAGATCAATCAATCTTTCGCACCCAAGCCCTGTGTCAGCACATTGATGAATAGAATCATGTAGGCCCGTGCAGCAGCCTTCTTTGGCCTCAACGCACCTTAGAGGTGTCACGAGATTCTACTTTTCCTGCCATTTGGTCTCAGTCCGCATGCCTTTGTGACTCATGCAACTTCCTCATTTTGTTCAAATCCCATATGCTTGCACCATTCCTATTTCAAAGCCTCTTATTTCCTAACCTCCTGTAGAAGGTCTTCATGCATAACCATCTACGGGTTACGCATTCATGATATTGTCAATAGAATGACCAAAAGGCATGCATGTTTTACAGTTGTGTTAATTAAGAAAACGAGAAGGAGAAGAATAATGTCATATAATTTTGCTTGAGCATTGAAATCCTTAATACCTGGATCACTGCATATTCTTGCTTACATACCCCAATCTATATTCAGCTTCCTCTGCTCTAGCTAACAATATAAGAGAAAATTGCCCAACAACTAATGAAAGAAATTTTCCACCAACCATAGAAGGGCGTCGGCCACCTTTCTTTATACTTACGTATCATGAATGTCTGAATTGATATGAGGAAAATAAGTTAGTTATATCAAGTAGAAGCATAGCACCAAAGAGATGGCTGAACCAATATTAATGTACTAAGGTGTAGCTCGTGCTAAAATGTCATGCCCATACCAACATAGCAAGTGGCATATCTTTGTAACAATATGTGTCAATTATTTAGCATGGCATAACACATCGTCCACTATGGTACTTGTTAACCATATCATGGCTGCCTAATTTCCTTATTCACATCGCCTCCTTGTTAATTAATAGTCTTCAACTCATTTATTTTTCCGTAGATGAGATAGTCAATTCATTTACTTCTTTGTTTTTGTTCATACAACACCATCTAAACTCATTCCCTTTTGATGCTACTATTTTTTATCCTTTCTCACAATTTCATTGTCATCATCATATATCATTTACATCCCACGTTTTCAAATCCTCACTTCTAATGTTTTCCTAGGGTATTGTCTAAATAACGAACAGTAGTTCAAGGTCACCTACGAGCCGGTGTTCATGTTCTATATATTGGATAGAATTTCCCAAAATGTTAACATTAAAAAACAAAATAAACCAAAGCTTTCTAGAAGAAACTGTTATGTATATTTACTATTATGTTACTGTACCAATCAAAATGACATTGGAATTTTTGTGTTAGCTTGATACACTTTTCTTATTAGATACATTGTTAGGTTATATATTGATGTATGTATTGTTATAATTGATAATACAAGCTATAGAGCAAAAATATATACTTTCGTATATTCACTCTCTTGAACTATTTTTTATCGTGACAATCGGATACAAATTGCTCGCAGCAAAATTTTTTACGCGTGTGCCAATATATCGTTCATGGTACAATACGACTCCTTGCCAAAGCAAATTCACATGGACACTTTCGTGATTTGGTTTACAAATTCAAGCTGGATTCTACTTTACCATCTTGAGTTTGAGGGAGTATGTTAAATGTATTTACCATTATACTTGTACTAGTCCAAATATGATTAATATTTTTCTGTTAGGTTTGATACATTTTTCTTATTGGATATGTTGTTAAGCTATATATCGATGTACATATTATTATAATTGATACAAGATCCAGAGAATAAATATATACTTTTTGAGCTTGTTTAATTTACAGAAAGAGAGGAGGAAAGCGGGGTCAACAACAAAAAAAATGGAGAAATGTCTCGTATTTTGTTAAAGATTTTAAAGAAGATAGATGGAAAATTAGTTTTTCTATAGAAATAAGATTTTATGTTTTGTGGGAAAGAAAAATTCATGTGAAAAATTGGAAAGTCTAATTCCCACTAGACTGAAAATTATGGTATTTTTTATTTTTAAAAAAAGCCCTTAACATTTTAGATAGAATGGAATTAGAGTTTTTCCTTTAGCAGAGACATAATAGGTATTTTATATAAATTTTCTAAAAAAAATAGGCGCTCAACGATGACACATTGAAAAGTCTTTTATATATTCTATCTCTTTTATAGAAATAATAAAATATTTAGAGAGAGAGAATATGTAATTAAAAAGCTAGGTGAGGAGCCGATGGGAATAAGGAAACCCAAATATTCTAAGGCCAATTCCAGAAAGAACAGATAAGATAAAAGGGTTGGATCATAGAAGAAGCGCGCCTGTGAGTCGGCGGGATTTTCCGCGGGTCGGGGATAGCATGGTTTAGATGCACCGCGGGTGCAGGTTAGTTGCTATCTCCGCCCTCGGGGGTCAATTCCAGTCCTTCTTCCTTGTCGGACGATTTCCAGGCCGAGAAACTTCTGGACTTCTCCCGAATTTCAAGACTCGAGTGAAGCAGTTGAAGTTTGTAGCTCTGCAGTAACAGAGTAACCACATTTCAGCATGGCAAGAGCCGGTCGAGCATAGCAACCCGGGCTCACAATAAGAGCTTTTTTTTTTTTTTTCTTGTGTTGACCCGGCAGCTCAACCAAACCTGCCAAAATGACTCCAATGGGCGTCATCTTTTGGTTTCTAAATGAGGTGTTGGTCTCAGATTTCGTAGTTTTTTGATTGGATTTAGTACATATACCTACCACAGCAACCGAAACCAGGCACAACTATTCCAAGCGACAAAAATGTTATAACAAGCTATTTCTGGAATAAAAACATCGCCTGTTTATCTACTACTCAGATGATTTTTTTTTTTATATAGATTATTATCGTATACAAGTAAAAATAGATTATGGCATTCACTATGATCGCAAACTAGACAATTCCTATTCTAGTTTTGCTTATCCTTGAACCAAATGCAGCCTGATAAAGAAATGAGAAGGGGTTGAAAGACTTGCAAGCAACAATTTAGAAGTTCATGGGGAATATTCATTGTAACATAGAAGTACATAATGTAATATAAAATATTAATTAAAATATGTTAGAAAATATGAAATTGCCTGGTGTTGAGGTCAAGGTGAGGTCGGCCTCCGGCTCGCGCGTCCAGCGCTACGGAGGATCTGCCGCCTTCCGACCTCGTCCCCACCGGTCTTAGACAGCGGAGGCAACTGCTTCTCCTCAAAGGTATTGTCCGTTTTGGAGTAGATCGAAACTTTCCTCACGATTTTGCCCGTTAAAAAACGCCTCTGAAGAGAAAGGAGTTGCCCTCCTCCATTTAAGGAACAGACCTCTTCGTTATCTAGTCGATGTGGGACTAAGTTCGGACCCTTTATTCCCACAACATAGCCCCGCCAGCGGAGGGGTCTGTGCCGGGGTCAAGGGCTCTCAATGAAAACACCATTGTTGAGGTCAAAGTGAGGTCGGCCTCCGGCCTGCGCGTCCAGCGCTACGGGGGGATCTGCCGCTTTCGACCTCGTCCCCACCGGTCTCAGACAGCGGAAGCGACTGCTTTTCCTCAGAGGTATTGTCCGTTTTGGAGCAGGTCGAAGCTTTCCTCACGGTTTTGCCCTTTAAAAGACGCCTCTGAAGAGAAAGGAGTTGCCCCCTTCCATTTAAGAAACAGACCTCTCCGCTATCTAGTCGATGTACAACTAAGTTTGGATCATTTATTCCCACAATATCTGAAATACAGTTTAGATAAAACAAGAAATAAGTTCTTGTCATCTTACTTTAAAATAGAGGATATGCTTCTTGGCATCAATATTGAATGCGAGTACATGGTATTAATTATTTTTGAGAAATGATAGGAAGGATAATCTTTTTATCATTAATGATTCATTTTGAATGGAAGAATCAGTATTAATTTGGTCTCTGTATGATTAATTTATATCATTAATGTCACTAATTTGGCGCCCATTCTATTGGAGGATAGCTTGTGTCCAAGCGGTATTTCTATATTTTAATTTATAGATACTAGGTAATAGATATTACCATATACACATTATCACTGTTGTGTTAGTCGCGTGCCACAAGCAGAACAATCGCTTGACTGTCTCGGTCCACAGCCAAGTATAAGTGAACTTGGACCGCAGACTGGGCCGCTTACTATGCTGTACAGCACTCTAGAAAGATTATCTGGACACACCAGGAGGTTTCTTTTTTACTATTGTGTCAAATTATCGCTCTTGATTCTGTTGGCTGTACTTATACTACACATGCTCTCTGCCCCACTCCATCGGCTGCTAGCCGGTTCCAGCAAGATACCACAACGCTTCGCACTAGCGTACCAACCACCCCTCCCAACCTAGATCCCCGGTCTAGTCCGGTTCGGTCCAACTCGGAATTCGGAAACCTAGGGCACCGGTCCACCACCAGTTAAAAGCCCAGACCCCCTTCCCTCAACTCTCTTATCCACTCCCAGAGCCAAAGGCAGAGCGCGAGGAACAAGCGAGCGAAGGATAGTGAGGGCTCCGCCGCCATGGCTTGCTCCGTTCCATCCATCGTCTCCTCGAACCCTAGGGTTTTTCCTTCCAAGACCTTGACTCCCACAGCGTCTTTGCCTCCCGCGCCGGGGCTTCTCCCCAAAACCCTACCCGTCCCGAAGAACTTCCACGGCCTCCGGAAGAGCTTCCACCCTCGCTCCGCTCCGATGGTCTCCTCTCCTAGATCCTCCCGAAGAAGCTTCGTCGTGAATGCCGTCAGCGGGGTTGTTCCCTAAACTCCAGGATTTTCTTGTGCTTTGATTGCATTTCGTTGTTGGTGGCGAATTTCTTGCGCAATCTAGGGTTTTTCTGTTCTTGGTTCGATCATTGGCTCTAGTGATTTCTTTCTTTCTTTCTCTTTTTTCTGCAACTGATTTTTTCCTAATCTTGTGTTTATTAATTAAATATCATGTATCTTGAGATATTTATAATTATTTTGTCCCCTTGTTTTGCTTCCCGGGAATGCTTTTGTTTTGGTGTTTGGGTCTTTTAACCTTCTTTACTAAGCGATTTAATTATTGTTGCAGAGTGAGCTGCCGCTGGTTGGAAATCCAGCACCAGATTTTGAGGCTGAAGCAGTCTTTGATCAGGAGTTCATCAAGGTATACACATTTAATTGATTTTGCTATTCCTTCTTCTGACCTTATACCGGAAAGTCCGGCTTTGACAGTATATGCTTCTTATATCATGACTACTGTTGTCAAGGTATTAATTAGAAGATGCAATACATGCTGCAAATTTTTCTATATTAGAAAATACGTTACACTCAGCTGTTTTCCTCAATGAGAAGATTACGATCTTTTTTTCCATTTGTCTTGAACAATATCCTGACAACCCAATTCAACAAGATAAAACATTCAGTTGAGAAGGTAGGTTGCTGGCATGCTTGTGTGCAAAATACCAACATATTTTGATTTAAATGGCCATAATGATAGGATCATGTAATAGCTCATGTAGCAGGGAGATTCCAAGTGTTTTTTTAATAGTCATACCTAATGATTTTGAATTCAGAAATACTTTCTTCCTAACCATGGAGAAAATATTGTCGAATCCTCATATACCTTCTTATTCGCCATATTCACCATTTATGTTTTTTAAATCCATAGCTGGTTGTTTGTCATCCATATGCTGACTAGTAAAGTTTATTTACAGAAAAAAATGATAACCTACTAAGAGTTAATATCTCAAGAAACAATTAAGGAAAAAATGTGCAAACTGTTGTAGTTGACATATTTTATGTGTTTGGAGATTGGAAAGTACTGGAGACATGAGAAACTTGAAACCACAACTATGACAATTAGGACTCATTTGGTTCGCGGGAGAGAGGGGGGGGGGGGGGAAGAGGGGAGTGTGGTCAACGGAAAAATGGAGAAATGCCTTATGCTTAGTTGGAGTTTTCAAAGGAGAAAGATGAAAAAGTAGCTTTTTTGTGGGAATAAGATTCTCACATTTTAAAGAAAAGAAAAACCCATGGGACATAGGAAAGTGACTTTCCCACAGGCTAGAAATTGGAGTATTTTTTTTTCCAAAAGTGCCTTAAAGCTTTTTGATAGAATGGGGTAAGATCTTTTCCTTTATTAAGGGCATAATATGTATGTTACATAATTTCTAGCCTAAAATAAATGTTTAACGAAACATAAGTCATTTTGGAATGTGCTACTTTTACATGGTCAACCAAATATGCAGAAACCATTTTTCTAAAAATCATATACCCAGGCATTAACTTCCTAGAAAAAAAATCTTCCAGTGAGAATTTTTTTTTCATTAGTTGGTCTAGGGAGGTTTCGTGCATGTGTTTTTCCCAATTTGCATATATCATCAAAGCTTGTTTTGGTCTCTTCTCAAAGTTCTGAGTAAAAATAAAGCTTTTGCAGCAAGTCCGTTTCAATTGTATATTATGCACATGAAAAGAAATTGGGTAGAGCTAATTTAGAATATGGGCTTATTTCATAGATGAAAGCTTTGGTTGCAAGATAGTCTAATCATTATTTTGTTTCCTTATAAAGGATGCAAATAAATTATTCAAAAAATTTGAAATGTGTAACAAAAACTGTAAGCTTCAAAAAAAAAAAACTGTTTTATGCATCACCTACTCTCTGACTTTGTGTGAGGTGTCAAAATATTATCTTTTGTGTTATTGCATTGGGTAGGCATGGAATTACTTGCAGTTGTTGCTCTAGTCTTGCTTGATCCGAGAATAACTTTGAAGATAGTAGAAGGTATTGTCAGTGAATTATGATGCCTTGAAGCTAAGTTTAATACCATAGCATATGCGTGTTTGGATGTGCCTCTGCATTTCTGCAGATGTGAGTCTGCATGCAAGCATTTGGCTGGAGTTAGACATGCCTGCGCAGGTGCATCATGGCAGTCGTAACAGTAGCTAACCTAAGTGTAAAGTCACTTATTGACTTTGGATTAAAGGTTCTGCACTTAAAAGGCTCTCATGGAGTGTGCGGCTGTACAAGTTGCTGCTAGAAACTGTCAGTGTCTTTAATGAAATCAAATTGCACGAAGAATTGCCAAAGCCGCTATGTACCACAGATGCTGTATCAGCTTTAAGAATTACCTAAGATCTCTGGTGTTGATATTATCTTCTGTTTTTATCATTAGTGATACTTGTTATGATGCTAAACAACATCACGAATACATCATCTACAAAACAGTTCCTCTTCCCATTCCAAGAAATGATTGATTGAGAATTTTTGGAAGATAAGAGGTTTGAAGTTTTAATTTATATAATCTTCAAGTGAAGAAATGAACTAATAAAGTGTTGTTTGAAAGTTAAAAAATCATGGTTTAAGATTTTAATTCCACACTGCATTTTGGTCACATTACCTAAAACATTCTAGCAGAATCCAGCTAAAATTAGTAGTGCAGTGAGGTAAGGCTGGTTTAGGTCAGGCCGATGTGCCAAGAAAGGAAAGAAAAAGTCTGAAAAAATGGTGATTTCGGACCTTGACCCAAAACATTCTAGCAGAATCCAGGTGAAATTAGTAGTGCAGTGAGGTAATGCTGGTTTAGGTCCAGCTGATGTGCCAAGGAAGGAAAAAAAAAGGTCTGAAAAATGGTGATTTCTGTTTCAGCAGTGGTCTAATTCCAACTCGCACTAGCCGTACATGAATTTGATTATCAAGCAAAGATTCTTGTGACTGACTTGGTTTTACTATTTTTTTTTCCAAGCATTATCTGATAGCAAGTCTCTCTCTCTCTCTCTCTCTCACACACACACACACACACACACACACACACACACGCAAAAAAAAAAAAAATTATATGGATAATTATAATTACTAGCTTATTCTTACAGGTGAAACTCTCTGATTATATTGGGAAGAAGTATGTGATTTTGTTTTTCTACCCGCTGGATTTTACATTTGTTTGCCCAACTGGTAATTTCATGCTCGCTAGCTTGTGAATCTGAATCTTGAATCGGAAGTGATTTCAACATTAAATGATTAGTCCCTGATTTTCTTTTTGCGCTTCCACAGAGATAACTGCTTTCAGTGATCGGTACTCAGAATTTGAGAAGCTGAATACAGAAATTTTGGGTGTTTCAATTGACAGTGTGGTAAGTGGTTCTCTTCGTTGTTACCTTAAAAAATGTTTGCTTCTGTAGTGGAAGTGGCTTTTGATCTTATGTTGGCTTTCTTCTTAGGATGGTTGATCCTCTTCCTTTTTTTCTCCTTCTGATGAGTGGTTAACAGTTAACCCTCTGCAAATCATAGCCAAAACAGAATCAATATAGTCTCAAGCAAACAGAATTTTTGTTGACAAGTTAATTTTCCATCTGACAGCCCCGTAGGAACTATCCTTTGGATACCATGATGTGCAAACCAAAACTGGTGACCGTCATCTGCTAAGCATTTGCATAGATGGCCTCCTGTTTATTCTCTCAATATCATTTATGTTCTTGAGGCCGAAGGAGGGGGGGGGGGGGGGCTAAAGATAAGATCAGCTGATATTCTTTCCCCAACCACTCCACCATTTCTAAAGTTCTGCTACCTCCTATTATTGTCTGCTTGCACCATCATCTTCTATCACCACCACGTCACAATCCAGCCACCACACCTACCTTCTTTCTTCCTTTTAGCCACTGCCTCTGCCTTCCAAACTCTGAACTATTTCTCTATCTGCTCCTATGTGTCGTCCAAGCAAGCCTATGTATTGGAAATGTTTAGATATTCATTAACAATTATGTGCATGATCTATTTTCATAACTAATTGTTGTCATATATTTAAATATGAATTCTTTCAATATTCTCTATACCATCATATTATCTCGACAAACTATGTGATTTTCAATTTACATTGAAATCTTCCATATCTGATGTTTCTATAATCTTCGACTTTCTGCTGAATTGCATGCTTGTGCTTCTAGCAATTAATTTTTAGTTCCCATTTTTTTGACTATGGTTTAGATCAGTGTCAAAAAAGAAATAGGAAATTGAAAGAAATAAATAAAATCATTTGAATGAACAAAAATTATGTTCAACGATCATACTGTTTCTGACATTTTCTCTTGCTTGTTGTTGAATATCATGACAACTGACCAGTTCTTATGCTGTATGGGTATTTAATATGAAGTCTTTCTATATGTTTGTGCTCTAATAATTGTTGCCCTCTTTCTGCTGGAATGTGGAATTGTTTTCTAATACCTTAACCATTCTCAATTTGTAGTTCTCCCATCTTGCATGGGTTCAAACAGACAGGAAGTCAGGGGGACTTGGTGATCTGAAGTATCCGTTGATTTCTGATGTTACTAAGTCAATTTCAAAATCTTATGGAGTTTTGATTCATGATCAGGTATCACTGCACTTGTCTTTAGTAGCTGCTGCTTCTTCTTCTTTTTCTAATTTTTGTTTTTAATAAAGAAACATGGTGCGGATGTCACCACTGGGGTTTGAACCCTGGATATCTCCCAAGTGGAGTGGAATGTAGACCATCTGATAGTGTGAGACAGGAAAACACGTGTCTTAGACAATGGTCTTGGCTGCTTTTTCTTTTCACATGCACGTTACATGTGATCATTGTTCTTTTTAAAACAATCTTCTGCCCCCTGGTAAATCAGATTTAGGGTGCTGTATGCTTAACTGACTCACTTCGGAATGTATGATCCGACAGGGAATTGCATTACGAGGACTGTTCATCATTGACAAGGAAGGAGTGATTCAGCATTCTACTATTAACAATCTTGCCATTGGACGGAGTGTTGATGAAACCATGAGGACCCTTCAGGTAAAACAAGAGTAGAATAGTCAAAGCTCTCATTCTTCTCTATGGCAAGATATTTTCATGCTTTGGTCGCTCATATCAGTTTGCAGTGCCTAATTCATCTTTAGCCCGGCGAATGAGCTGCTTCTGAAGCTAACAATCGCACATTTTTCTTGCTATTTAACCTATAGTTCTCTGATAAATATAGTTTGTTTCAGCAGTAGCTGATTCAAGAACTATCAAATTAATCTAAATTTTGCAGCGTCCTTTTCTGGCTGTTAATTTATATTTCAGATAGCTCTCCTGTTACTTGGATCTTTAACCCTGTTTAGTTCTAGGCTGGAAACTCTACTTGCCTAGATTAATTCAAACTACTCTCTTGCTGTGGTTTGCAGGCATTGCAATATGTCCAAGAGAACCCAGATGAGGTCTGCCCTGCAGGATGGAAGCCTGGGGAGAAGTCTATGAAGCCAGACCCTAAACTCAGCAAGGAATACTTTGCAGCTATATAGGAGCTGTTCCATTTTGGCTACTGCTAGAGTGGTGTGCCATCTGGAAGAGGTAAAAACTAGTTCGATTACCCTGCAATGTGCTTAGTTTCTCTGTTTCGAGCAGAGATGTATCTACTTCATGAATTTTTCATTGGCCCATGTTTTGGAATAAACGTGAGGGACTTTTACCCCTCCTGATTCTACTTCATGTGTAAGATTTCTGTTTGTGTTTGCTCAAAAAGAAGAAAAAAGATTTCTGTTTGTGGGTTCATGTTTTGTGCTGACGGCCGAGTTTAATGGAGCACAAGCTCCATGGACATGTCACATATTAAATGCAGAGGGATGTGAAAGGAACAATGAAGTGCGCTTAGAATCTACATTGGATGACTGTGGCTGGCAGAACACGTCGCAACTGGAGATGTTTATTCTTGGGTGCTTACGTTGGTTGATTGGTTTCTCGTGATGACAGTGAGCAAAACACCATCCCGTGTTTTAAAAGGATGGAAGCTTTGTTCAAAGCAAGGGCAGGTTTGCTTGTCAGGGTTCTGTTGTTGAGACGTATTTTCTTGCCTGTAGAGACATGTTATCTTCTTAGCAGCAGGACCAGCTGACTAATTGGCTGACATTCCAGAGGCTATCATCTGATATCGCTTCAATTGTATGCTTGAACTGAAGTTTTGAACAAACAACGTCCCAATTTTACTTACAAGATGCCATGAATTACTAGCCCAAGCAGCTTGTTTATTTCAACTTCATGGATCAGCCTAGTTGTGAGGTAATGAATACAAGTTCATGGATGCTCCGTGATAAATGCTCTAGCTATTGTGCCTCCAATGTAACATATAGGAAATGAGAGATCTAGAAAACCATGGGTGATTCACTTGCTTATCCCTCAACCATAAGAATATGAATCTACTCTGATTCATGTTACTGTCACGAGGACAGAACCAGAGCTGCCTCCTTTTTAACGAGATAAAGTGGCAGAGAATATCACTTAACTGGAATAATAATGTTAAAGCTTCTAACGCTTGTTAGATGGTGCCTCTTGAACATGTTGGGTGGCTATGCAAATTAGAATTGCGTAAATTTGTGATCATAACTTGCCAGAGGTTCCTCTATTCCTCTACTCTGAAAAAAAAAAAAGAAAATCAAACTTGCTATGGGTTCCTACCTCCCTGTGTCTGCTGATGAAAATGTGACACACAGCTCGTTAAGCTATATAACAATCAGAGATGTCCTATCAGAACAAGTTGAGAAATGCATCTAGCCGAATAATTGGCTTGTGAGCGTCAAAGACAATCGACCACCGAGAACTTGCTCAAATGACACGCTCCAATGGTGTCATCTCTTACCATTTGTGCAAGCAGGCAGGTATTTGAATCTGATTTGAGTCAACTCTCAGAAATGGGCCAGATATAGGATAGAAGATATGAATTGACCTTTCTTAATTTAAGAAAAAAGGATAAAGGACATCAATCTACGAAGTAGTGTTTCAAAGATTGTTTTAGATAGCAATAGTAACATGAAGTACGTCTCATCAAACAAGACCTCCGGATCCTAAAATGCTTGCTAACGAAGTTGTGACGCACCACAATTTCGTTAGAAATTGCTCATGAAATGATGACACATCAACTGATGATAGTATCCTCGATGGCCATACCAAAATAGCAGGTGAGAATACATAGCTAATGCCTGCTAATGCTAACACGACATCAACTTATAGAGCTGTGCCCCATCAATTGAAGCAGCAGAGAGACAGCTGAGCTGCTCTCGTTGTAAACAACTAACAACATTTACTAGACTCCTAATGATACAACTAGCTATGAGAACATCTCCATATCCAACCTCTCTCGTCCTTCCTGCACGTGACCAGAATCCAGCTGGGTCGCTTCCCAATCCACGTGAGCCGATTCGCTGGTCGGCGAAATCAGCAAATACCGTACCCCACCTGCAATCTTAACGTACGGTCCCGCCTTCACATAACCGCCATCTGACACCCCCGACGCGTCCCATCACAACCATGTTTCCTGTTTTATATTGGATATTCTAATCAAGTTCGTTACATTAACCCGCAGACTCACGTTAATACTCGCTAACAATCTCACACCCTCAACCCGTCTGCTCCACGATTAGCAGATAAAGGGAGAGCATATATCTGGAAAGCATCCCGCGAGGCAGTGGAAACGAGAGACGTGAAACAAATAACGTGGAAGGCCCATTAGCTGCATGCAGCAAACGGCATGAATGTATGATCGAATCTGACATATAAAGTAATAGTAATTTGTGATACCATCTTTTTACTACTTAAAAAAGCCCGTGACGGAAGAATTACTATAGATAACGATCCCTCTCGTTACTTGACTTTTAAAGCAAACAGAAAGAGAGAGATCGAGACACCGAGCCCAAACCGATGTCGGTCTCCTCATCCTCTCCTTCTTCTCCTCCGAGGAAACAACAGAGAAAAACCCTAATGCGTTCTCTGTTTTTTTCTTGTGGTGGATTCGAGGATAGATCGGTATGACAGAGTTGAAATCGTCTCGTCTCGAGTAAGCCGATTTTGATTCGATTGGATTATAATCATGTTTTTCGTATTGTTTGGGTCTCTTATCGAGTTAGATCGAAGTTTTTTAGGGTTTTGAGCTGATTCGACGTTTCTAGATTGAGATTGGTCGGCTTTGGTTGTTTCTTTCTTCTGATGTTGTTGTTCTGGTAGTGCATTTGAGTAATGTGGTCGGTTGTTAGATTGCATGTGAAAGACCTGTACAACTCATTAGTTTTCTTGGAGAAATACGCATTCTTTGTCGGGTTTGCTGCTTTTTTTTGGATCAAAGATTAGAAATAGAACCACCTTTTCATCTTTCGAGTTGAAGGATTCAAGAGGATTGCTTTATTCTTAGGATTTGGAATCATTCGCCGCCAAAAAAAGTTCTGGGCTTTTTTTTATGTGTTTTGTCTCGAATATATATTAATTCACTTTTGTGTTTTTGTTGATGCGATTGAAAGCAAGAAATTGGTGGTTTTTGCGGGATTGGTTAGCTTTTTTTGCTAAGGCTTTGGTGTAATGTTCCCCACGCTCGTGGAGAATTCGACTTTGAACGGCTCGTTCTTGGTCCTAAACTTGGGAAACAATACTGTTGGATTGGGCAACTCTTCTTCATTTCCAGTGGCTTCCAATGCTTTCGATCAGAATGCAGTAGAGCCGACTCCCAAACTTACTGCTGTCAGCAATATGGACACTTCATCTAATTCAACCGAGGAAGCGTCGTCAGCATCAGAAAGTCAGAAATGTAAGAGGGCCTCCAGGGAAATGGAGGATCCCGAGTGGGTGCCAGAGAAGAGGGCTAGGAAGAGCAGTATTTCAGCTAGCAGAATGGCCAAACCAAAACCGGGGCCGTCAGTTGGTAAGAACCCTTCTGAGACACCACCAGGAGCATGTAACAGTATGTCTGGCTCAAATTTAGGACCGCCATCCCCATACCTGGTGAACCTTTTGAAATTCTTTGGATGGAGGGTGATATTTCGACCTGGCTTCGGTGACCATGCTTACATCTCTCCTAATGGTATTGCTTATTATTCCCTTCCCAAAGCATTCGAGACCTTTTTACATGGTACTTCAAAGTATAAGGACAAGGCATGGGGTGCATCCCAATTCCGGGAGAACAGGGGGCTCCATGGTACTTTTGTGGGAGGGCTCTCTGCTAGGAATGTAGGCCAGCAAAGTGGAGCTGCAGCTGATGGCAATTGCATTGCAGGACTCCTTTCCAGCAATGTAGGCCTGCAGATTGGATCTGCAGCTGAGAGCAATTTTAAGAAAGGGAAAAGCACCAAGACAAGGAATTCTACAATCAGAGAGAATGTGGAGCCTGAAATGACAACTGAAAAACCTCCTCAACTAAAACAGGGTTCTGTCTATAAAATTAGCAAGGATTCATCAAAAATGCCAGGTTTGGAGGTATCTGAAGGAGTGAACCAGGTGGTTTCATCAAGCAAGGTAGATGAGAAAACAAAGTCACATGTTGAAGATAAATGCTTGGGCAATGAATCCAAGCAGATGGCTGGTAGCTGCCATTTGACTAAAGAAAATGATAGACCCTGTAAGATTGACACTAGGCAAGATGGAAAATTGCCTGGAGTAAGGAAGTCTATTGGAATTAGTGGGAGACATTTTCCTGTAGGAAGTGAAGTGGATAAAGCCGAAACCAATGACAACTACTTGTATTTGTCTGCATGCGGAGTCAGTGGAGATGCAGTAAATGCAGTGAGGAACAAGGAGGAGCAGATACTTGCAACCTCACAAGCAAAAAATGTGCTTGATAGAATGCCTGAAGTAAGCATGATCGATCAATCAACAGACAATGAAGTTAGAAAGTCAAATTGCAGCAGCATGGGTGTTACAAGTAATGCTCAAAGCTGTGCAAGCTTTATGGAGAAAGATAGACAAGTAGTTGGAATTAGGAGATCAAGGTGTGTGAGTAAGGAAAATATTCCAGTGGATTCATTAGTGATGGTAGAAAACAGCTTGGCTTCATCTAAATCTGTTGTTAACACAGCTGCTAGAAAGAACGTGGGGAAGTCATTATTTTCAGAGAGTGCGATAGATGAGAAGATGCATTTTAGTATGAGAGACAAATGCTTGAGCTCGGAAGCTCATAAAGTGGGCTGCAGCACAGCAATCCTTTCACGTCAAATTGGTGTCAATGATGTGCATCAATCTGGTGACGTACCTGGAGTAAGGAGATTTGTGCGTATACATGGGAAACATGTTCCTGTAGATGATGAATTGGATACAGAAATGGGGGTTGATGATGACCGTTTAGATATGTCCAAGTTTGCAGCCAACACAGTGGTGAGGGACAAAGAAAAGCTAACAATTAATTTCTCTGGACTTGACAACAAGGAAGGAAGAAGTCCTGAATCAGATGACTCACAATTAAAGCAAACCAATAGCAAGAAATATGACAGCCAAAACTTCAACACACGTAAACAGGTGGAAAGTCATGGTTCGAGGAAAATTAACAAGGCGAAGAAACCAGGATCGGGAAAATCCTCTGCTTCTCGTAAGGAGATTGAGTTGGCTAAAAGCAAGCCAGTTGGTGGTGGAAATTTAAATACAAAACAAAAGAAAAAGCGGAATCATGGATGCAGCCTAATTGTTAGGAGGAATGGAAAAGATGATCATCATGAAGGGATCTTGCCACCAACAAAACTTACTATATTATCTTGGCTAATGGATTCTGGCATTTTAACTGAAAATGAGAAGCTTGTGTGCATAGCAAAGAACAGCATGGGCAAAATTCCTAGTGGTTTGGTAACTAGTGGGGGAATTTGGTGCGACTGTTGTAAGGACGTTGAGCCATTGTCCAAGTTCAAAGCTCATGTTGGCAGCAATTTTAACCAACCGTGGGATTACATTTTCCTAATGTCAGGAAAAACATTAACACACTGCCTACAGGAAGCTTGGGAGAAGGAAAAGAAGCATAAGAAGGTTGGGTTTCAGACGGTAGGAACTGATGGTCCAGATCCAAGTGATGACACATGTGGGGTTTGTGCAGATGGTGGGCGCTTGATATGCTGCGACAATTGTCCTTCAACTTTCCATCAGGACTGTGTGATGCTTAAGGTGTCATTCAACAAACCTTGTACTCCTCTGTAGATCCTTCTATTTTATTCAAAAGTAAAGAGACTATTTTACTTTCAGAAAAAAAAAACCAAACCAATTTGAATGCTTAAAGTCTGTTGGATGCCCAGTGATTGTTTTCCATGTACTTTTCAATTGAAGAAAGGTGGGATAGATCAAAAGATTTGGGCATCTTATAAAACTCCTATAGAGAACTCCTATTAAGATTATTGTCATGATATTTTGAGTGGAATGGGGCTTTTGCTTCCAATGTTCCATTTTTTTCAATTGCTGTAATTACTTCCTTGATGGATCATATTGGTGCTTCTGAGATACAGTTTTGGTAGAAAGTTTTTTTTTTCCCTCTCGCTTGTAAAACATTGCTTTACTAAAAAGCTGATGTTTATTTAGATCTTTTGGTTATTATGCTCTGCTTTTCATTTCATAAGAATAGGCTTTTCTCTTATTCCAATGTTAAATTTGATGAATGTAATTTCTGATGACTGCGTTATAAGGCAGCAGCAGGGTTCTGTCGACGAACTTCTTTTGTTGTTCCTTTTCAGAATACTGTGCAATCCGAGGTAAGTTTGCTAAATAAATGCTTGTCTTCTTTCAGGCTTTCCCAGAGGGCACTTGGTATTGCCCATATTGTCGATGTACCTTCTGCATGGTGGCTGAGCATGGATCAAAAAGAGCTCCTGAGACTTCAGCTTTGCTTTCATGCAAGCAATGCCGACGCAAATGTAAGTGTAAATCAGTACTACATGCTTCCTTTTAGTGTTATTTTTAGTTGATTTTTGGTCTTAAAAAAACCTTCTTTTAGTTAAGTGATGACTGAAATACTTCTAAAATTCTTCTGCAGATCACCAACAGTGTGCCTGGGGGAATGACGTTAATGAGATTGGTTCAGTGTCAATTTCATTCTGTGGGAAAAATTGCAAGAAGGTATTCATTTGGTCTTGGAAAACCGTTAGTTTCCGTCATTATATTGATACATTCACATGTTGAGAGAACCATGCCGGAACCATGTATTTACTTAGCTCATCAAGTGAGCTGTGGTTAAATGCAAACATATATATATATATATATATATATATATATATATATATATATATATATATATATTAATAACATTTTATAAGCAATAATTTGTGTTTCCTTAACTGAATTGCTGCTCTATTTGTAGCCTGTTAAATAGGTCAGAAATGGAGGAGATAAAAACTTGCGAATATAATAAGCAATAATTTGTGTTTCCTTAACTGAATTGCTGCTCTATTTGTAGCCTGTTAAATAGGTCAGAAATGGAGGAGATAAAAACTTGTGAATATAAATATACAGGCAAACATGTATTCACACATTTGTTTTCTTTTTGCTACTATTTACACCACATTCTGGCACTCGGGGACCATCATACATGTGCTAGCTCTGGGATGTGACTTGAAAAGGGATCCCAAGTCTGAAGCCAAACAAGATCGCGAAACTTTTAAATTATGTGACCTCAACCAAAGAGTTAAAGGGAGGGTAGGACATTTGATAAGCTGAAGCAACAAACATCGTGTAAGGGGAGCTGACCGAGTTGGCTTGAAGGTTTCTTCACATGGGATATCATACTACAAATCAAGTAAAGAGAGATAGCCAGGGTGAACTATTATGGGCAGGCTGAGTGAAGACATTGTGATAGGTTTGAGGCCAATCGAGCATAACTATTAGTCTTACAGACAATTTAGAATCTAGCTGTTATGACAACGTGAGTAGTGGAGGACAGTTACTGCCAGTTATTAGAACTGTTGAAAGAGGTAGAGGCCAGACGCAAGCTGTTACCACTTGGAGTGGGTGATTATCATGTCGTTTGTCTTCTAGCATAAATATTTGAACGCAATCGGAATGAAGAATATTTTGCCCAATCAATCAAACCAGCTTATCTTCATCTTTATCTTTAAGTTATCCTTGATTTTATCTTTTGAATTCTATGCTTTAGTTTCTAGTAGGATTCTGATTGCTCGTAACAATATCAGTGAAATATATTGTAGCTCTGGCTACACCCTACTTTTTTCTGTTTTGAACAGGTGTTGTGACGGTAGTGAAAATCCTTGAAGGTCAAGACACCTGGATCCATGCTACTATCATTATCCTCCTTTTGTCTTCTTTTTGGCTAATCTGACATTAGTGTCATGCCCGCACAATTGCTCAACCTAGCCATCAGGCTTGGTACCCCTCGTCTGTCTCTCATTGGAAAAGGCATTAACAACTACTTATGTGTGATTGTTAGTATCTTTCCTTCTTGGACCTCATCTTTTTATAATAAGCTGCCTTTGTGTTAAGAAACAAATTGCATATGGTTATATAGATACCTGAATTTCATTCAAAAACATCTAGTATCAGGTGGTGTGAAATTGAGTATTCTATGTGCTTTGAGTTGACTGGCTGGGTGCAAAAGAGTTCTGTATCCAGTCCATGTAGGATGAGAAAAAAATGCACAAAAACCTGCAGCTATAATTTGTATCTTGTGGCATGGACAAGGAAAAGATAATTCTAGATTTATATGTTCGTATGTTAATCTTATATTTAGATGGGAAAAAAACAAGTGTAAAGGTAAAAATTTCCATTTTCTCTTTCCAATTCTTGGCCAATATCTTTTCTTTCTTCATTATTATATAACTTTGATGACTTGCACAAGTGCATTAGGCAGTACTGCATTCATATGGTTGTTTCTTTAAATAATGCTTTGTAGTCCTTAATCCTTGTCATGCTTGTTTTACTATTGCAGCTTGCTACTCAATTATCTGATATGCTTGGTGTGACAAATTTTATGGAAAGGGGGTTCTCATGGACTCTATTGAAACGCCTTGATGAAGATGTGGGAGTCAGCTCTAATGAGAGGCTATCTTTTATTACGGAATGCAACATAAAACTTTCCATGGCTCTCTGTGTACTGAATGAGTGTTTTGTTCCTCTAATGGATCAAAGGACGGGTGTGGATGTGATTTCTCAAGCAATTTACAACTGTGGGTAAGTTTCATCTTTGTCCTTTCATCTGATTTCTCCAATAAATTATTTAACTGCATTGTTTTGCTATCTTTTAGGAAGCTGTTGTTCATGTCTTTCCGGGATCTAGTTGTATTTTATTATATAATATCCGAAAATATTTCTTTGAGTTTTTTTGAAAAGCTTTAGTGTTTAAGTTTGAAAGTTCCTTTTCTTTTCTCCTTAACAGCTGGTTAATCACAAATCTTCTGAATTTTGTCCATCGCCATAAAAATCTCTATTTTGATGGCAGGACTTCTCTTTCTGGTTCTTCATGAGGTTGTTATGCTTCCTCATTCTTATTTTTAATATTATCAGTCAACTCCTATCAATGTAAAATTCTTAGATGCTTCTTGATTATGCGAGCACCGTTCCAAATGAACAACTGATGTCATGGTAGAAGATATGATTTCAAAATTTTAGTTCAGTTTTGTTAACGAAACTAAGTTCTAATCATCTGAATCATTAGGGATCATGCATGCACCGTTTTCTGTAATCAGTGATTCATTCTTGAAACTCAGTATTTTGATGTACTGTGTGTGTAAATGATAATAATTGTTTAATTTGTTTACCAGATCAAATTTCAATCGTCTGAATTACGAAGGATTTTATACCTTAATTCTGGAGAAGGATGAGGAAATTATCTCAGTAGCTTCTCTGAGGTTTGAATTCTTACCTGTTCTACCTTTTTTGTCTTCAATATTTGTCTTATTTTTCACCAGATTCTTGTTCATTATTTATTTGTTATGGCTCTTTATTAAGTATGTACTTTCTAGTCAATCTCCTTAGTCTGCCAAAAAACTAATATATGTGTTTTTATTTTGATGTGTGCAAACAAGTGGACTTGTTCCCTAGAAAAAAAGAGTATGAACTTCTGAAGGATGTGCAAAGAGAACTGCTCTTAGCCTATGGCAGGAAAGCAGATGTATACATCAAGCTGTTAATCTTTTTAATGGGTGTTGGGTTATTGATAATATAGCATTCTCTGATTCCTAGATGCTTTTCATTTGTCATGTTGATATATCAAGGATCTATCTTACCAGCAGAGTGTTGGATTTGGTTCAAAAAGAAATAAAGCCATGCAATAGTACCACTTACTATGGTTTAGGTGCATTACAGGTAAATTTCTTTGATTCAGTGTCTTTGCACATGAGTACGCGATAAGGCGAGTGCTTCTGAATTGTTGAAATCACAATATCTTAGAGATTACCGCATGTGTCAGGCATATTCTCAACTTTTTAAGGAAATGAAGGCAACATAGCAAGCACATTTAAGGTAGACCACTTGGGTGAAGATTGTAAATATTTGCTGAAGTCAAATAGGTTTCAACTTTCCAGTCAAATCCCAGAAATCCTGTAGAATAAACAAGTGCCACATCCATGGCATACATAACGTGATAAAGAGATACTTTTGAAGTCCACAGCATGGTTTCTTGTAATTTTGTCATGACATGTTTTAATTAAAAATGCTGAAAAAACATCAAGCAAAATCATGATTTTGGCTGCCCCTTGATTTAAATCCAAACTCAAGTAGAAGTTGATGAAAGTTTACCTACTAAAATAAATTCTACATGGACACCGTGTGCCTTTTTGTCATTTGGTCATGTGTTTAATTGCTAAAAGATTCCTTAACAACTCAATTCTATACTTGTTGAATGTAGTGCTTTGACTTGTTATCTTAACCCGAACCGGCAAAACCCTGACTGATCTTTATGGGGTTGGCTATGTGGATTAAAGAATGATTCGTAAAAATTCTAGAACTTACGACTGGCTATCCAATGCATTATGTGATGTTGCTATGAGATATGACCGATATAAGAATATGGTTTGCTTTACTAGTTTGATTTTGTTAAAGTAAGCTGAAGATTACGGCCATCTGAGTCAAATATGCTAGTAAGCTAGCACTTTTCCCCTTTATATCAAACAAAACCGAGAATCTAATCAGAATCGGTTATTCGTTTGGTAGATCTTGGGTACTTATATAGAATCAAGGAACCCAAATAATACCTTCCGGCTAGTCATTTTGGGTGAGGTCCTGAATTGTTACAAATCGTATCAGAGCGGACCTGGCCCATAACCTATGTGGAATAGGGGACACTGCAGCACAGATCCATTGGGGCTGACCACGGTTCGATCGTGGTATTTGTGATTAGATTTGAATATATTTAAACCCTTAGCCTGACGAGGACGTCAGGGCTTAAACGGAGGGAGTATGTGAGGATCCGTGCGGGCGTGTGTTTAGTCCCACATCGGTTATTCACTGGGTAGATCTTGGATACTTATATAGGATCAAGGAATCCAAATAATACCTTCCGGCTAGCCATTTTAGGTGAGATCCTGGGTTGTTACAAGTTTATTGTGATATTCGTCAATATATACAATTATGAATAAATTACTTTTCGGGAAATAATATTGCTGTTATATCTGCATGTCCTTAACCTGTGGTAGAGAGATCTGTATATTGTACTTGGAGGCAGTATTTTTTTTTTACTTGGACTGTTTTGAATGTAGCCAGAGCCAAGCCAATGGTGTGTGTATTGATTGAACATGTGCTGCATTTTTTGTCAAGAAAGTCTTTTCTTTTAGAGATTCTCACATTAAGATGCACATATGGATTTTTCTTCCTACTTCCTCCCTGGTTTTCATTATGTATTTGATTTTCTGGGTAATTTTTGAAGTTTGTTTTGTATAATAGACTTTTTGCTAATTTTGTAAAAGATATTTCGGACAATCTACATCCTTCATTAATATGACACAATGTGATATATCTTGCATACTTTTGTCGCTACTTCATTGTGCTGTCTAAGTTATACCTTGTTATGTGGCTCTTTACAGATTCCATGGGACGAATTTGGCAGAAATGCCTTTTGTTGGTACACGACCGATATACCAAAGGCAAGGAATGTGCCATCGCCTACTCAAGGCAATTGAAGATGTATATCCAATGTGTTACTAGATTAATTTTTTATTATTAAACATTTTCTTATCATGCACTAATTTAAGTACCAAGTATATTGTCGTTTTCTTTACTTTTTGTAGTACTATGAATTATTTGTTTTGATTTTAATAGTAGCAATTGTACCTTTGTGTTGGAATTTACATAATAATCAGCACTATACCTAACATCTGTCTCTTTTTATGAAGATTTCTTATCAAAATAGAAAATCAAACTATTGCTAAAACCCCATTTTAATTCTATTCATTCATGTATCTCATCATCTATTTCTTGTTACCCTCGTCTTACGTGCACATGCATCCTTTTTGTTTTATGAGACTTTTACTGTTACAGGGGAACATTTCTTGTCATTGTCATACAAAATTTTCCATCAGGTTCCTATTGTTAGCAATCATGCAGCTCATAATAAGCACTTTCCAACTGCACTATTTCCACTATTATAAACCACAGACATTTTTCTATACTTTTTTATTCTTTATCATAATAGAGCCAAGTTATTGAATATAGAACTCCTTGGTTCTCTGTCTGCTGGTCTGTCAACCATTGATTTGTTGAGGAAATACAGATTTTCTCCCTGCATGCATGAAAACGTGATAATGTGGGAGCTTAGATTTGATCATGAGTACTGCAAGCTCTTCTGTTTGCAGTTGTTTACATGTTTTACATGATGATCCTTCCACTGTTTTGCTTCTAATAATTCTTATGACCTTATGTTGCATGGATTTGATGTTGGCGAATGATTAGTTATGCAAAGTTTTTTTATTTTTTTGCTATAAAATGGGTTTCATTTTCATATTTCCTTTTCATTAGTTTTGCTTTGCCCTCATCCCATGAGAGCTGACAGATGCCCTTGTCTATACAATATAATAATTATTTTGAGAAAATTCTATACAAAATAAAAATTGAAACATTAGTTGAGTGGTGTTAGCTAAGAAGTGGGAAGAGTATTAACAAAATGGCTTCAGTTCCTGATTTTACTGACACCTCTTTTCCCTCCTATTTTTCTTATGATATGCTGTATTAGCTCCTTTTTTTTCTACTTTGTTGTAGCAGTTGCTGTCTTCATTATGCATAAAGAAACTGATAATTCCTGCTGTTCCTGATCTCTTGGAGACATGGATGAAGTCTTTCTCCTTCAAGCCTCTGGAACCATCCTTCAGAGATGAGATCAGGAATTTGAGCATAGTTGTTTTTGCAAAAACAACTTTGCTTCAGAAGTCTATATGCAACATTGGAGCAGTGGATCTAGAAGGTGGTCTTTTTCGTTGATGTTTTTGTTATTTTCTTCTCCTTTTCTTTTTCTTTTTCTTTTTCAGTTGAATGGGGTTATAAGTGTTGCTTCTGGTTTTTGCTTTCTGCAGATGATATGCAGACTTACAATAGCATCAGTCATGAGAACAAAATGGGGAACAATCATCAACCAAGTACTTCTGGTGAGCATAGCAAGGCTGAAGGTTTTGTTATGGGTGACCAAGATAGGAAGAATCATGAGTACAACACAGAGAAACAGAAGGATGACATTCCAGAGCATTGGAGAGTGACATCTGATCTGTCAGAGATTCAGTATCCCATAGTTTCATATGGATCTGTTTTCGACAGCTTGCCTGCCTATGACACATTAATGCCAAATCTGGAGACTGTGTCACAAAGTCTTGCTACAGCGCCTCTTTCATTTCCACCTGTTAATATGGTTCTAGACCACAATCTTTTGAGTACAGAAGTCATCTCCACTCCAGATAATCAGATAAATAGTTGGTTACAGAGTGCTAATGAGGCAAGGGATGCCAAATATGATGCCATAACTTGCATCCTCTCATTCGAGAAATTTCTCAGAATGAGAAGCTAAATTCTTCGTGCAGCCCCCATTTTTGTTGTCACTCATGTTGCCACTTAACATTTGTTAACTTTTTCAATTTTTTGCCTCGCATCATTATGGAACATGCAAGTTCAGAAATACATACTACATAGAGGAAACAATTTAGAGGTGGTCTGGAAACAGTTACTTTTGCAGCGCCGCTTTGTAAGAGGGGCTTACTTCAGTAACAATCAATTACAGGTTTTCATTTTGATCACATTCAAATTGCAACTGTGTTTTCTATGAGTTACTTGGGATGCCTTTTATCTCTCACGGCCACCATATAAAAGCATGATTTAGCATTGCATTGCAAACTGATATTGTAAGATACGCTGCAGGTTTCCCAAGAAATTTATATGTAGCAACATCATACTTCTGCATTTTTCTTTTGTGATTCGTTTGATTCATGTGGTCAAAAGCTTTGCCAACATCATATTCTCTTCGAGAAGAGATACCTCTATTAGTCAAAAGAAAGGAGGATAAACTGAGAGTGATATTCTATTAGTTGAATCAAACTAATAACTACAAGAAACAATTGGTGCCATGGAAATTTTGGGTATCTGTAAAAAAAGGCGTTATAGTATTAATTTCAGGCACTAAAAAAAGGATGTACATCTTCAAAATCAGATTTGGTAGATGGTTTTCCTTGATATTGCATTTATCATCCACTCATCTCAAGATTGATGCTTTAATTTTTTTTCCTACCAGCATCTGTCTGCTCTTGCAGTCAACGGACCTCATCTTCTGCAGCTGGCTACACATAATAATGATGTGAGCATCGTGTTCTGAACAATGATATTATTTCTTCATACAAATGTTACCTGACGTTACATGTCAGCAGACACATTCTGTGAGTTGTATAGTGTTGGTTTATTCGGTAACAAATCAGTGCATAAAATTTAGAAAAAAGATTATGGTAAATTGAGGAAGATAAAATTCTTTGCTATAATCAACATCTGATGTTGCTTTCCTCTTTAATTTATTGGACATGATAGGAATTGCCATAATCTTACTTCTAACTCTTATTTATATAGAGTCTCCTTCTTCTCAACTTTTTTTTTATAAAAAAAATAAAATAAGGTGGACCTTCTATGGGATGTCTTATGCTCTTCTACTCTATCTATATATGCTCCTACATGTCATAGCAAGTTAATGTTTACGGCATCTCAGCTTCAATTTCAGGTATAAGCGAGAAGGAAAACACAGGTTAGTTATGTATGGTAAAATTATTAAGCCACTTCAACTAAACTCAAGATCAGGTCATTCTTTGAAATTAGATTAAAATTAAACTCAAGATAGAGCTAATATGTGGGTGCTTGCAGAACAAATCTAATAAGATATGTCCTAACGAGATATTAATAAGTAGAGCTAATATGTAATTGCGCACACAACGATTCTAATAAAGTCAATCCTAATTGGACAACCAGAGATTGGACAATGATGTTTAGAATTGTTGGATGTGATTTACAATCTCTAGATTATTTTATAATCAAAAAGTAATATAAGCTATGCATCAAGGATCAAAAAAACATGTATTATTTCATGATTAAAATTAGCTATTTTCGATCGTTGAATGAATAATCTTAAAGATTGTAGATTATGTCTAATAATTTAGAGCATTAGTGCGATGTCCGGGTCATTTGGTTAGTTGTTTAGGACCGATTTTATTAAAGCTGTTGTGTGGGATCCATATATTAGTTCGGCATATTAACTCAGTCAAATAATAAAAACTCTTCATTTTCAAGCATGAAATTATTCTTCAGCCATGTTTCATGGCAACGAGCTTGGTTTTGATCACACCAGTACTGAATCTGATAGTTTATTGGGTTAGAGTCCCCCGTCAAAGCATGTCCCCAGTTATCGGATTGCATTGTTATCATGATTACCCGATAACCCACATTCTTTAAACCTATCTAACCCTATCCCGCTGTATGCGGATCTGGATCCGGGTTCTGATGTCATATCGCATGCGGATGGAACAATAGTTTATTCGACGCCGACGCCGACCTATAAATAGAGCACCGCCCGCATCCGATACTGCCCGGCGACAGCCAGGAAATGAGAAGTTGATGCTGAGAAGAGAGCTAGGGTTTGCGGAGAGAGGAAGAGGGCGATGAAGAAGTACGGACTCCAGCTCCGGATTCCGCCGGGCCAGCAGAAGCCGGCGGCGACGAAGCCCACCCTCCGTCCTCCGTCGGCCTTCGGCGACGACGACGAGGACGACGTCGAGCGGGAGATCTCTCGCCAAGCTTCTAAGAACAAAGCCCTCCAGAAGGTATGCGTTCCTCTATCAGAAACCCTAATTATTACCTTTGTTCCTATCGATTGCGGAGAAACATGGATAAATTTGTGATTTTTTGTTTGTTTTCTTCGATTTCCGGATGGAATTTGGAAAAAAAAGATAGAAGAACAGCACAAGAAGGCCCTGGAGGAGGACCCTTCGGTGTTCGACTACGATGGGGTGTACGACGAGATGAAAGAGAAGATCGCCCGCCCCAAAATTCAAGATCGCGCCGAGAGGAAGGTACTCTTTTTTCTTTCTTTTTTTTTTCTTTTTCTTCTTTTAATTCTCCTTTGCTCGATTTCTCATGTTTTTTTAAGCAAAGTTTCGTATATTAACCCCCTCCAAAATTTTCTTCCTTTTGGAAGGAAAGGGATTAAGCTTCTTCCATATGTTGTTTAATTTTAGCGTGAGTGGAATTATCCTGGCGGTGTGCGGAGGATTTTAATTGTAAATAATGAGAAGCAAAAAGTTGAGGTTAATTATAGACTTTTCCTCCAACAAAACTCAAATTCTGATGGTCCACATTTGATTAATGGGCAGGCCATATGTCATTGAAAAACATCGAATAAAAAAAAAGATACTGTCCATCCTTTTAAAATGTTGGCAGTCGTAATAATTGCAGTACTAATACAAGCACGTAAATTGCACTTTGGCATGAAAGGAAAAGCATATCTCTTGGAAAAGATGCAATATTTTGGGATTTTCTGGAAGAAGGATTTGAACGTGAAAGCCATCAGATCTGGATTAGAGGTTTGGAATAAAATTATTAGAAATAGTATGAGTGAAAATTTTAGTGGAAGACACCAAAAATCAATAAAATCGTGTTTTCTGATTAAACTGATATAGATTTAGGGAAAACACTTTTGACAAAAAAATATAAGAGTAATTGGACTATTGCCTGATAAGCGATTGGCACAGGAGAAAATCAGATTTGACCAACTAGTTTTTGGAATAAGGCATCTTTTTGATTGTGAAATTTTCAATTATGTGAGTTAGGATTTGTATTCTAGTAATTGGTTTATTAAATATCTTGAAGCAATGTTTTCTTTAATTATCATGCGTATGGAACTTTGTTGAATTGGTGTCATCAGCCACATCATCCTTAACCTTTGATTTTGTTATTGCTTCCTCAGTAATAAAAAAAAAATGAAAACGTTCATGGGTTTTTTAAGGCCTTTTTACAGTTATATTTAGACTCAAAGGAGAACACTTGAACTTTTCTTCCTGCAGAATTCCATATTTGCTCCAAAAATAATTTGTAATTCGGTCCAAATATTACTCCTGTTTGAACTTGTTATTTAGCTTTCATTCCTTGCAGTCAGCAAGTCTATAAAAAACTACTTTATTTTAAAATAATGTGCAGTTATATCTTAATTTTTAGCCATGCTAATTAACATTCTAAATCTGCAGTAGTCATTGGTGCAAGTGTGAATTGGTCCTTACTTTGGATTCAGGGAAACAATTCTGTGGTTGTGTTCTCTAATATTACATCACATTCTTATATTGCTAACTGAAAGATGATATTTCTCATTCAAGTCTACACCCTAGCTTCTGGTTAGTTTCCCCCATTTGTATGTACGAATATTATTTTCTAGTCTTTAATGTTTGTATTTATTCTTGATTGCAGTCAAAGTACATAGAAACACTTATGCGAAAAGCAAAAGAACGTGAGGTTGAACATGAAATAACATATGAGAGGAAGCTGTTAAAAGAGAGAAGCAAAGATGATCATCTCCATGCAGATAAGGAGAAGTTTGTGACAAGTGCCTATAGAAAGAAGCTTGCAGAGCAGGCAAAATGGTTGGAAGAAGAGAAGTTGCGCCAAATTCGTGAGGAAAAGGAGGATGTAAGTTCATTCATATTTCTTTTATCGTCATGCATGATAACTATTAATGCTATGGCATGTAGTGTTGTCCTGCAAATGAAAATCACCACGACAACAAAATTACTAATGGAAACATCAAAATATGATATATGCATGAATTTATTCTGTTTTTTCTTGTTGAACATAAGACTATAAATTCAGCAGTCAATAACGAAAGTTAACGATAACTGCTGTTCTGCATATTTTCAAATGGGAGTTATTTTTGTTACTTCTGATAATTATTCTACACTTATTATAGATGGGATATGGCTTCTGGATTATAATGATTTATATGCTCTGGAAGAATGCCCAATAGCTTCATCCTGAACCATATACTCTGGATGTCAACAGAATGATTATATTTTCATCCAAGGCAGGTCAAATGTGGACTCGAACCTGGATACTCATAACAAGATCCCTTACAGTTCAGCAGGCTAGAAATGAAAAGGTTTTGGGTTGTGTTTCTGCTAATTTTTAAGTCTTTCGATGAGCCATAAGATACTTTAAAAAGGACTTTCTACTTAAGTTATTGAAGCTTATCAGGGTAGCTATTCTACTAATTGGTAGGTATAAATTTCTTTCTCTTCCTTGGAGTATCAATTCCCAGAAATGAGAGATGACAAGCAATACGTTTTCTCTTGCTTTGATGGCTTGGCCAAGTATCATTTGATGTTGGATATTGTTGCTGGTAGGTCTATTATCATCACCTTCTTCTTTTGGTGATCGTTTATAGCTTTCTAAGATAAGGATCTGTTTATTTTGGGGGTAAGCGTAGGAAGCGGCAGAAGTATACTCCAAAAAAAGTATTTCTGTCAATGAAAGTTGATTGACTGAACTGCAGTTCCAATGATTTCAGGTTTGAGTCTTGACATAAAAGGTTGAAGTTGAATGAGGTTGGTCTAACAGGACCAGGTCAGTTTTCCTTGATTCAAGTTTAACTTGCTTGTGTTGGCTGGTCCAGGTTAGGTTTGGCCATGTTGGGTGGATTTGGTCCGCATAGGTCTTATCCAGTCAGGTATGATCAGGTGGGGTTGGACCAAGTCAGGTTAACCGGAGTTTGGTTGGATCTGTCTGGTTTGGGTTGGAAAATATTATCTTAAGCTGGGTCAGTGAAGTCCAATACTGGTAGCTTAAGAACTTCTATATGCCTCATAATACCGCTAACATGCAGTATCTATTAGGCAAACCGTGTGTTGTCGGTCTTGTCTTTGGGAAAAGAGAGAGGCAAAGAGAGGTGGTTTAGGGCATGGATCTCAACTTGAAGTTGTTCATACTTTTGTTCTGCATGCCAATATGATTGTTCATTGCATGTCATATCAAAGAGGGGACTTGGCTTGGTTTAACTGCATTTATGGGTCATTCCGTTACAATATTGCAGCATTTTCAGCAACTTGAACTGTAGTGCTTTTTATCAAGTAATTAATCCTGGGTACTAAGATTAATACAATGAAGGTGAAATTCTTTAAGTTAACAAGTTTGATGCGTAATGGTATTTTAAAATGCTTTACAATGATATTTTCCCACTTTTATTTTTCTCTTTTTGCCCTAGAAAAGCCCTGCTCTTAGCATGCCAATGAAATCTTTACTGTGCCAATTGATTTTTCTTCCTTTATTCTTTAGTCTAACCTGGCATCTTTTCCCATTCAAGGTAACAAAGAAGAGTGACTTGAGTGACTTCTACTTTGGCCTCAACAAGAATGTAGCCTTCGGTGCACAGTTGGAAGAGAGGGCAAAGCCTAATAAACAAGATCGAGCAAATAATAGTACCCATGAAACTGAAGGTAGGCTATCAGAAACTAAAGGTCTCGTGCAGTCTACTCGAGATAGAGAGGAAGCTTCTACTCAAGATAGTCAGCCTGAGACTTCTCGTCGCTCTGAGAACCATTCTGAGCAAGCTGCTGTGGTAACAGCACCAGAGGTTCCTACAACACATGCCACTACGGAAGAGGACACTAAAGCTGATCAGGCATTGCCTGCTCATGCAGCAGAACACTACAAGAGAAGCGAAGATGCACTGGCTGCAGCAAGAGAACGATATCTGGCCCGCAAGAGAGCAAGAGAACAATAATGAATGAAGCTTGTTTGGTTTATTTCAAATATAAGTTTATCATGTTCTTCATATCTTTGTAAATTTGCATGTTAACTCTGCTGCAGAAATTTGTCGTGAATCATGTTTTGTCCTTGCTGCTCGCACGTTTCTTTGTTCTTCAATTATGAAATGGCCATTGATTTTCATGGGAAGTTTGATCAGAGATGTAAGGTTGTTTCCTCTTGACAGAAATATGGGGGCACAAATCCTGTCAGCAACTTGTCTCATTGGTGATCCTAGCGTTAACAGTAACATTTTGGATTAACTTCAGCAACAATTATGCATCTAGATTTTTCTCTGTGCACTGATTTTAGAGTGATGGTCTCTGTAGACCGCTTGGGTTGACGAGATTATCTATGCGTGCATTTCTGGAAGGCAAGCTTTGAGACTTATGTACCTCCAGCTCATTCTCGAGCAGGTAAACAATACCGCATGGTCTGAAGAGTGGTCAAGCAGAAAGGAGGTTTTCAGAACGCCTGCTTTCAACTAGCTGCATTGGATGGTATTAGTTGGCTAGCGGTGGCTCTGTTATAGCATTTGCATTTCAATGGAATATGAGGTGTTTAACTTACTCTACTGTTTATCAACTTTCTTTTGTAAATTGTTATATACACTCCGGCAATACTGGATACACTTTTGTGATTAACATTAATTGATAAAACTGAGGTTCATGGATGACATAGTCTGCCTCTATGATGCTCGTTGCGACTTTGTATTAACTTAAGAGTTGTCTCAACCGAAGGCACACTATTCGTTTCGGATAAGGATGTCTAACTCCCTGGTGTTTTGATTGTAAGATCGGCCACTGGTACATGCAAGGATGTGCTGCGCTTAATTGTTTATTTGTTATGGTTCCCCTTTTGCAATTTGGGAAGGTTGAGCCGTGATCCAACTCGACCCAACCCGTCTTGGTTAACTCTAAACCAACCCGTTCTTGAAGGCCTATGAGGCAAGATTGGAGAATTTTTCACTTTGATTCAATACTCAGAAGTGAGAAGAGAATTTTCTCCATAACATATTGTTAATAAATAAATGTAGATTTGGATCTGAACAAGATCTAATTGAGATTCAAATATTTTGGATTTGGATTGGGTCACACATCTATTGAATTAGCTTCGGGTCCAATGTCCTGCTCCCAAGAAAAACCACCCTACCAAGGTCCAACAACTAAAATTCGAGAGCGCCAGCACTCGGTATGGCCCATCTGAACAGAGGTATTGTCCGCTTTGGGGAAGTGCATATATATTGCACGAAGTGGCCCCTCCTTATAAAACACAATCATTTCCGCTATTCTTCTAATGTGGGACTAAAATTCCGGGTCCTCCATCTACCACTCAACACAACCTAAATTGAGAATTGGGCTGGTCATGGACAGAAGGACCCAAGAAGATGGGAGAAATATTAATATTCCCCCCTTGATTTCCCTCTTTACTCCTTTCGAGGGTTTTCTCAGTCGATTGCTTCTCCTGGCAATATCAAGTCTTCGATTGATCTTATTTTACGTAAGGATCCTGCAACCCTAATTTACGTCCTGTCCTGGTAGTGGAAGAAGTTCCGTCTTAGATAGCGGGCAAGAGCCAATAACCTTCTCCAATGGCCCCCGTCTGGGTGTTGGTGGGTACCCGTAACATCACTTGGTTTGCGTAGATTTTAATTTGTTCTCTTTTTCTAAAGTGAAAAGAGTACTAGGATGGATGGAGATGAGTGCAAAGAAGGAAGCTTGGAATGGCATCAATGGAGGTTAAGGTGACAGAAAACCTAGGAGGTGTTACTTGTACTGCCTACAAAATGGACTATATATGACTTGTGTGTAGAGGCAGCCAATGAAGGGCTTCCAGATTTAGATCTATTGGCCACAAAAGATGATGGGAAGACCTAAAAAGTTGTGGATGGAAGGGGGAGTTCTAACTAGGTTTTGTTCTCCTAGGTTTGGGCATCACCTAGGTTTGGCCCAACTTGGTACCAGCTATACTTTTTGAGCACTGTTGCTTTTGCTCGGAATGTGAACGGTTTTGCTAGATCCTATCTCAACATCACAACAGGAAGAGACCATGTTATGGGTCTATCCTGATGCAGCGTAGATGAAACTTGCCAAGAAAACGTTTATATATAATATGCACCTTTCGATAAAAGAAAGAACACTTCAAGCTTCAAGAGCGAGTTATGTGCTTCTCTTTCTTCAGAAAAATACGTGCACTTCTCGTTCTTTATAAAACTACATCTACCCTCTTCAATTTAAAGAGATGTTTGCCAAACAAGTTTGGAAACATTTTGACATATCAGGGAGGATGTATGGAAGTTTACGTAATACTCATGGTGTTAATAGAATTGCAGGGATAAAAGGCTAGATAGGATGCAGACTTGATAGATTACCGCAGGCTTAAGGATGTATGACTGCAGAGCAGAGCCTCCGGTTATATATAGTTACACAAAGATAGGTTACCGAAGGCTTAAGGTTGTATGTTGATGAGCTGTGATGGTGCAAAGAGAAAGTTACACAAAGTAAAATTGTCTGTGGAAACAGAATGTGCATGGTGATGAAGACAAAAATAGATCAGAGATGTAACCAGCTATCGCAGACCAACTGTGACTAGGAGCCCCAAGCTGCAATGTATACGATCGAAGGACCCTCTGAAATTTTGACCTTGTCCATGCATGGAGAACTGAGAAGTAATGAATTTATCAGTTTAGGGTCATGAAGATAAGGTTACTATCATGGTTGGCTGACCATGAAGCTGTCAAGTTGGGCAAAGTCTACCAGCAGTTATCAGGAGTGCTAAGAACTAAGGAGTCAGATTCCATGCATCGTCATACTATTCATTTTGTCGAGAATCTAGGTTTTGTGGTCCCTCCATGCTACTTTTATGCTGGTGATTTGTGGTCTTCACTTAAACCGGATCAAACAGTCCCAACATTCGGTGGTGGTGCCTCCAATTTTGGTTAGGTATATGCCCTTATATTTCTCATGGAAAATACATGTTTTTCCTTCTAAAACTATAGCAGTTACAAGAAGTCACGTTTTTCCATTGACCTTCTTGTCTATGAGAAATAAATACTGTCTCGTTATTGGATGTTGTAGCGATACTACTTAGATGCTGCATCGGCATCTCCAGTATAGAAATCAGTTCGGTGTATCGAGACTTGGTACGCACCTGGTGTTAAGTCTCGATTCGATACTGGTACACAACCGTACCCAGTAATTCCATCAATTTGTATTATCAAGGTAATTAATTGTGTTGGCAAATAATTTATGTTTTAGCCATACACACATGTATGGCTGTATTTCATGGGAACTATTTTCTTATGTTGTGTTTTTATTGTGTGCTTGAAGACGATGCTTTTAGTCACATGACCACATACGATCAGACACTCCCAAGATGCTTATGGAAGGTGGCATTAAAATGAGGGAAACTTTTTGGCAGATAACGCCACATAATGCTTTTAATGCTTCTTTACAGGGGGTGCTTTACTTTAAAGACAGACCAAATATAAGGGTTTGATTGGGGACATAAAGAGAAGATAGGGGGGTAAAAAAAAATGCCCTTGGTTTCTTTTATTTTTTAACCTTTAACATGCATTGCATGGTGTGCCCAAACTTTTAAATAGTCGGTAACCGTTACCGATGGAGAAAGGATGCAGTGGTGAGGATTTTATTGCGTTACTTTGAACTGTATTTTCTCCCTTCAAGCACTCCTTTTATAGCATGGGGCAGAGTACTTTTGCCTTGCTAATTATTAGATCTGTCCTTTTGTGTGTCTTTTTGGACCATATTAGACCAAACTTTTGACTGTTGCTAAGACTAGTTTGAAAAGAGAAGCACATTGTAGTTTAGAAGCCTCTTCTAGGAGCATTTGTGAGAGAAAGCAGCACTCGGAAGTGCTGAATCATCTCTCTCACCAGCTGTATAAGCCACCTCCTTCATTCTGGTGCATTAAGAGAATTAGGATGTCATAGTATGTGATCTTACAAAAGCACTACTCATCTTTAGCTCCTGTACAATGTTTCTTTGCCTGCAGAATCAAAAACATTCTGCTAAACAGATCGAAACATGGATGCATCGATCGTAAGTTATGGAGAGTAAAATGATGCTCTGTGCTGCTGTGGATTTAATGTTGTATAATAACATTTTCGCTGCACAATTATATGCAGTAATCTTAAAGATTGGAGTTGATTCTTTTCTCTCATCTTTTTGGTATATAAAAGAAGGTACAGTAAGAACACATGTATGCACCATCATCTCTTTCTGATGGTTAACCGGTCAATTTTTCTTTGCCTCCTCTTTCTTTCTTTTTTTTTCTCTTACGCCCTTTCTTTATGGAGTGCAGGCAGATTGGTGGTGGTCGGTGCTGATGTTATGGTCTATGATAAATAACAAGGTGAAGATGATTGAGGAATGACGGGAGATCTCTTGGAAGGTGTGTGAGGTATTTTGTTTGTTTAATTTTTTTTTCATCCACCAAGGAGAAGGTGGAGCTCTGCTTTCCATGCAAATGCACGCTATGAAAGAGAGTTCGCCAACATGGTCCCTAACAAGTTTAAGTGTTACATCCTTTAAATTATGTTTGAGTAGCCCTGAAACAGGAAATGGACCATTACAAGCAAATCAAGACCTTCTCAAAGAAAATATTGTAACCATACTGAGAGTGACTTTGTTATTAGCAGCAGCATCAGTTCTTCCTACACACAGCATTTTACTCTCCCAGTTACAGTTGTTCATGAGCTGCGTTAGTTTCCGATGTCATTATTTCTTTGAGCAGTGGAAAATTTGGGAAGCAAACATTTATGCAGAATGCTGTGTTCTTCTGTTAGCGCCTGTTTCTGTGTGTTGTTTGTTTTTCCAGACACCCTGGAAGCTAACACAGTGGCCATATTCCATTCACTTGGCCTTTGTTGGAAACAGGTGATGTTTAGAAAAGCCTTGGCTTTTTAATATGGAATTAATATGGGTGTTTGTGTGTGGAGAGAGGGAGAAAGGGAAAGAAGAGGGGGGAGGGAGGGGTGTCATGTCCATATGGCGTAGGGTCACTTTATTCCTTGTTCCTTGAGTCCCTCAGGAAAGAAGCCGTACACAGTTCCCGATTCTTTGAGGCCAGAGCAGACCGGACCAGCCCCACCTTTCAAAGAGACCATAGAAAAAAAACTCAGCCATTTTTAGTGGGTCCTTCAAAAGATGAGAGGTCACAGGCTCTCACTTCAGATCACCCCATGCATAGATGCAAATCATTGTTGTCGGGAATCCCGTTTCCTGAACAATTAATAAAAGAAAAGAACGCAGTTGCCTCCTATTTCATGCAGTAGTCACAGCTTCCAAATCAACCATTATTAGAACTCGATTTATTTCTGGTGGCTCTATGTATGTTTGATGGAGTCATAGTTTATGCTGAAGATGAGATATGCTATGCCCGTATCTAACCTCAAAACTTTACCTTTTTTTTGGGGGGCACAAGCACATGATGTTTCTTTCCAAGATGAGTGAGTCCTCTCATTTGGACCCACAATCGTTTTCATCTGGTTATGTAAGGTTCTGCATGCACTTATTAATACATACAAACAGTAAAATTTACTGTGAGAGTATCTTCAAATTTTGGTTACTTACGGTGGTGAATGATGGGAGGTAAAATGGATCGTCCTACTCCGGCATGAAACCATCCAAACCCCGCAATTCGAGCCGACTACGGCCAGAGAGCCATACCCTGCTACATCTGCCAGGGACCATATCCTGCCTGCTACAGGCCATACCTTTGCCACCGGGGTACTCTAGTAAGAAATATAAAAGAGAATATGAAAAAAATACTTTGGAGGATTCCGGACTCTCCTCCTCCTCCCTCCTCAGGGGAAACAAGGGACTCTGGCTCCCAAAAATAGGACCCTCCATAAACTCTGCTAACTTAGCCATCGGAGGGCCTTCGTCGGAATCCCCGGCAATAGCTTTGTGCAGGTACCCCGGACCACAGGGAGATGGCACCCCGGAGCACCGAAGGCAGCCTTCTTCTCCGTCTCGACCAGCGTCTCCTTGGCTCCCTTCCGGCATGGTCGCCCTCAGGCCAGATTTCAACCACAACAATGAATATGCAGCAATTGGAGGAAAAATAAGAATAATATTAGCAGAATTAGCACAAGCAAGTGGCTAGATAGGATAATTTTGTTTTCTTGATTTTTCTCTTCACTAAAAATTAATTGAATTTGTAAATGATTGCAGAAGATTTGGTCATCTCTTTTGCAGATCTTTCCCTTAGAGTAGGAACACATTAAATCGATCTATAAAATTAATCATAATACATTAAAAATGCAATACATCAGAAATAATCACAGCACATTAAAAATCTTTCGATTTAAGATCTGGTGATTTGGTCATCTCTTTTGCAGATCTTTCCCTTAGATGTAGCCCTTCTTCCGCTTTATTTATTTTCCATCCCTTGCCATTTGTAATGTAATTTCTTTCGACAAAAGGAATTCCTTTCTTATGATATTTTCATCGCATATGGCCTGAGTCATGCATGTATTTGTTTAAATTGAATTTTAAACAGTTTTAAAGTGCTTCTTTTGATCCATGTCTATCTTCTATCTCCATATATTCTCCCTTTTGTGCTTAAGATCCCACACAAAGCTGACAATAGGCTTTGTATTGTCTGGAATAATAATAGTGTCTAAGTTAGTTTCTACATATATAGTGCATGTCTTTTATAGATACGTATTTATATATTCAATATACGCTTCTATATAGTATTCTTCACTCTAAGATATTTAACGAGGCAGACATAGCCCACTCACCTAGACTTTGTGATTCTGGTGACTGTAGTTTTCCCCCCCTCTCTCTTGTCTTCCTTTTTCTGAGCAAAATGGTTGAGTGACTCTACATGTTGTGAAATGATTTAATCGGTCGTATAACTTAAATTCAATTTCATTTGATATACCCCGATCATCAAGTGGCAATGAAATATATGTGATGGATATTCGTGGTTTTCTGTCCCAATGAAAATCCTTGACGTGGAAAGCTTTGTGCTGATTTTCTTGGATGACAGTTTCTTGTTTGGAATTATCCAAAAAGTTCTTAAAGCAATCCAAACAAAATATTCCTGTTCATTTTGCCTTAATGATCTCTTCCTGTCTTTCTTCACTACCGAAAAAAAAAACCTTCTTGTCTTTATTTCTTGTATTATGTGACGTGCTCTTATTTTATTTACATCCTTAACATGCTTCATCCTGCTAATTAGCATCAACTTTTCAAGTAGATGTAGATTAATTTTTTCAGATCTTCTTTAGCTGAAGGTCCTCATATGCCGATGAGCATACGATGTTTCCAAGTATGGCATGAGTACATATTCTTCTTAAATATCTGTTGGTGATGATATTTACCATGAGGAAATCTTTTGCATGATTTTTCCAACTAATTCAATCTCATATAAAAAGGAAAACAGGAAATTTATGAGACTCCTCTTCAATAGAATTAAGATCTTCAAAATAATATTGAGATTTAATCCTGATGATCAATTTAATTTGTCAATATCGTGATTAATGACTTTTTCATATGTTCTCTCTTCTTCTATCCCAGATACATCTGCTTTCCACGTAAAAAATTTCGACTTTTCTCATTTTCTTTTCCCATACATTGATGGGAGAAAGAGAAGCTTTATGATCACATTAATAACAAACTACTAAGACATACATCAACACGTATTGGTAGGTTAATTGGTCATTCTTTTATTGATAAACTCATCCACAGAGAGACCAAAGCTGGGTTGCCTTCGGGTGTTACTTGTCAGCACATGCATTCCACTTTCCAATGCAAAATCGACTTTGGACCCCCAATTTAACCTCCCCTACAAGAAAAGCACAGTCCACAATTTTCATTATCCCCCACTGCACAAAGCAAATAACCCAAAAGAACTAATAAAGTAGATAACTACTTCCATATACATACTTCCCTGCACCCACACTGTCTTTCTTTCTTTCTTTCTTTCTTTTTTTTTGATTGAAGTAGGAGGTAGCAAGATGCTTTTATTAATGAGACACTCTGTCACATTCCCCATATTCCAACTATAGAGTACCGGAGAGATTGACATCCCACCCTACTCCAAAGCCAACAAACACCTCCACTCTCTCGAACCCCTTAAAGCTCCCCAACCACCCCTCCTCCTCTTCTCTCCTCTCACCCCTTCCTTCCAAGTCCAATGAACTCCATGAAGAAGAATCCTCCACAACCACTTCCTTAGATCTTTCTATCGTCACCTACTACCGGCACTAGCTACCACCAGCACTGCAGGAAGGAGACGAGAATTATTAGGATGAGGGCAGGAGGTTGCACAGTGCAACAAGCTCTAACCTCCGAGGCAGCGAGCATAGTGAAGCAAGCCATTAACCTTGCACGTCGGCGAGGGCACGCCCAAGTGACCCCGCTCCATGTTGCCAACACCATGCTCTCCTCCTCCACGGGCCTCCTCCGCGCCGCCTGCCTCCAGTCCCATTCCCACCCCCTCCAGTGCAAGGCACTCGAGCTGTGCTTCAACGTGGCCCTCAACCGCCTCCCCGCCTCCACCGCCTCCACCCCAATCCTCGGTCCCCCCCATCACCATCACCACCACCATCCATCCCTCTCCAATGCCCTTGTCGCCGCCTTCAAGCGTGCCCAGGCTCACCAGCGCCGTGGTTCCATCGAGAGCCAGCAGCAGCCGCTGCTCGCGGTCAAGATCGAGCTGGAGCAGCTCATCATCTCCATCCTCGACGACCCCAGCGTGAGTCGAGTCATGAGGGAGGCTGGCTTCTCCAGTACCCAAGTGAAGAGCAACGTGGAGCAGGCTGTTTCTTTGGATGTATGTGCACCCTCTCCTTCTAACTCTAGTCCTAGCAAGCCCAAAGAGGTCACCAGCCCTTTCACCATCCCTCCCCAAGCGACCAAACCTAGGCCTTTGGATCAATTGAGGAGGAGCGAGGATGTGACGAGCGTTCTGGAGACGTTGGTAAGCAGGAAGAAGAGGAGTCTTGTGATAGTAGGGGAGTGCTTAGCTTCCACTGAGGGAGTTGTCAGAGGGGTGATGGATAGAGTGGACAAAGGAGAAGTGCATGAGGTTCTAAGAAATCTACAGTTCATACCTCTCCCACTCTTCTCTTTCGGGCACATGTCCAGAGAGGAAGTCGATCAAAAGGTTGGGGAGCTGAGGTGCCTCGTGAAGAGTTGTGTCGGGAGAGGAGCTGTGCTCTACTTTGGGGATCTCAAATGGGCTGCTGAGTATAGGGCTAGCTGCGGGGAAAAGGGAAGGAACTATTATTGTCCCGTGGAGCATGTGATCATGGAGATTGCGAGTCTGGCCTGTGGTGGCATCGGAGGAGAGAGTAGTAGTTCTCCGAGGTTTTGGCTCATGGGAATTGCAACGTACCAGACTTACATGAAGTGCAGGATCGGACATCCTTCACTGGAGGCTCTCTGGGGTCTTCAGCCTCTTACCATTCCTGCCGGCAGTTTGGGACTAAGCCTCAGTTGTGACAGGTAAATGTCATGTCCGTTTTTATCATAATTCAGGAATGGATCACAATTACTCAGCAGCTATTGGAATTGCATTTGTTTTCATCCAATATCTCATGCCTAGCCAAGATCTACTTAGTTAATTTCTTGCAGGGTCGGTTTTACTGCGAATCTCCAAATTAAGAAACTTGGAATCGTGCCATTTTCTTTCTCAGTAAAAGGAATCATGGTTTTTTATATACATAAAAAAAGGAATTTCATTATACCGAAAACAAAAAAAGGGTCAGAACTTCATATTCTATCTTTTTTATAGCTTTCCTTATTTTCCTTTTTGCTTTTTATTACTTTAAATTTCTCCATGTCAGATTTGGTTTCTGAGGCAGCAAGAAACATACATGCAGCCTTTCAATTCTGATTTTAAGTCTTTCCGCAGGAAACTTGTATCTAAATGATATATATATATTTATATCTTTTTGCGGAACATAAAAAATAAAGAAGAGCTTAAAATGTTAGTTAGGTTGCATTGGTGACATATTTGAACTGTTTTAAGGGAGAGAGAAGAAAAAAAAGTTTGTAATAGTATTGGCATCTGTGGATGTTTCCATCGCCAACTCTCCTTACCCTACTTTTCCTTCTCCCAGTGATCCACAAAGCCATTTGAAAAGCAAGAGGAATAGAGATGGGTCTTGTTGGTCATTGTTAGAAGATGGACTGGGGAGTCAGCTCACTTGCTGCGCCGATTGTTCCATCAAGTTTGAAACTGAGGCTCGAAGCCTTCCAAACACTTCTAACAGTAGCCATGGCTCAATCATCTCAAGTTTACCTTCATGGCTCCAACAATACAAGACAGAGAACGAAAGGACAGCTAGCAACGACCAGGTAACATTATTATCTGGATTCAGTTCGGTTTAGCAAAATCCAACAGCAAAGTTCGCACGCATAAAGTTGAAGAATAAAGTTCATACATCAATGATATAGCTTTCTTTTGGCTTCTCTCTCTTGTAGGGCCGGCTTCAACTTACAGATCTTTGCAAGAAGTGGAACTCAATATGCAGTACATCCCACAGAAATCAGCATTATCCATCTGAAATGACTCTAAATTTCTCTTCAGCTTCTCCTTCTTCTTCATCCATCTCTTCGTATGATCTCCGCTACCCCATGTTGCACCAGGGCCACCAGTCTTGGTCATTGTCACTTGAGGCCAGACATCCATGGAGGGAGCACCAGCTCTGGATATCAGAAGCTATTGATGAAGGCTTTGAGTCCAACTCGAGAATCTACTCCCAAGAACACGTGGGGCAAAGGACTTCACCCTTGTCCTTGTCTAACCCTAAGTACAAACCTAATTCAACTTCTTCAACTGGCACCATGGAGATGGAGACTCTCCCTAAGTTCAAGGAGCTCACTGCTCAGAATCTAAAGACCTTGTGCAACGCATTAGAGAAACAAGTTCCATGGCAGAAAGAAATCATCCCAGACATTGCAAGCACCATCCTCCAATGCAGATCAAGGATGATGAGGAGGAAAGAGAAGTCAAAGTCAGCCTGGCCCAAGGAAGAGACATGGTTATTCTTTCAAGGAGGTGACACCGAAGGAAAAGAGAAGATAACTAAAGAGCTAGCGAGCCTTGTCTTTGGTTCTCCCACCAGCTTCATTTCTATTGGACTCAGCACCTTTGCATCAACTCGGTCCGATTCCTCTGATGACCTCCGAAATAAAAGGTCAAGGGCAGAAGTGAGCCATGCGTATCTTGAGAGACTCTTTGAGGCGATTCGTCAGAACCCGCACCGCGTTATTCTGATGGAAGATATCGAGCAAGTTGACTATTACTCCCAAATGGGAATTAAGACAGCTATCGAGAAAGGGAGGATACAGAGCTACAATGGTGAGGAAGTTGGTGTTGATGATGCTATCATCATCTTAAGTTGCGAGAGCTTCGACTCGAGATCAAGGGTTTGCTCTCCTCCAGTTAAGCAGAAGGCAGAGAGTGAGGATGAGAAGGAAGAATCATGCGAGGAGATAGGTGCATGTCTTTGTTTAGATTTAAATCTTTGTGCCGGAGATGAAGATGCGGAGGTTTGTTCCTTTGATGGTGTAGGGTTTCTCCAATTGGTGGATGGCACGTTCTTTTTTAAATTGCCGGAGGACTTGTAGTGCATGACTTTGCTAAATTTCTTGCTTCTCTTTTTCCATGCTGAATCTTGGCCTTTTTCACTCTTTTCTTTTTGTGAATTATGAGATGAGAGGAAAGAAGACGTCTGGTGGCTTAACTTAGTTGCAAGTAGGAGACACTTGTATATTGGTAGTTATATTTGTGGAATTTGTTTATGGGCTGCTTTCTTATGAGTTTCTGAATGTTCGTTTTTTTTTCATCATATAATTATCAAATTAATGGCCAATATTTTTGTTTTCTTTGTCAATTTGCATCCATGAGATAATGTTGCGAATGACATTGTCATTTTTCAGCATCAATTACTTCCGTTATTCTAAGCATGAACGGCACTTTTAAACCTTTTGCACCATTTTTTTGAGAAAAATAACCTTTTCCACCATCTAATTGCTATTATCTTGTTTTTTGAGCATTACCAGAATCTGGAAGGATACCCATGTATACGAAATGCTTACTTGCTCATCATGGGAGATAGACGCGCTCTCTCTCTCTCTCTCTCTCTCTCTCTCTCTCTCTCTCTCTCTCTCTCTCTCTCTCTCTCTCTCTCTGTGTGTGCGCGCGCGCGCGCGCGCGCATGTGTGTCTGAAACGTAAGACGAGCCTTCTATTGTTTTATCCCTTCTTCCTTTTTTTTTTGTTATTTTTGAGGAAACGTTAGATCAGGGAGCCTAATAACAATTCAGTATAGCTTTTTTATTTAAAAAATATACAAATGTTTCACTCATTATTGAAAATGTGCCTTGAGTTATATAAATGACCGTTAGCATTAGTTACTTAAATCAGAAATGCAAACCTACCTCGTAATAGGCAGTTCATAGGTAAGAACATTTTTTTGGGTTCAGGTGAATTTATATTTCTTTACACCAAATTACTAATTTTTAATAATCATGATATTTATGTGTTTATGACCAACATAAAGTTGGAAAGCATAGAACATATGTGGTGCAGTATCTAATCTAAGAAAGAGTTGCATGTAAACAGTCAAAAGAGCTAGGGAAGAGATAGAAGAATGTAAATAAAATGTCGCAAAAAATGTTGAAAAGGCCCTATATGGCAACATAATTAAGGTAATAGAAGAACCGACCAGCAGAACCCTAATCTCATATTCTTTACATTTTAAGAAGCTACAAATTCCAAAAGCCACGTAAAATGCAACGATTAATCTTCAAAGAAATTCTCCGTTCAAAACAAACAAACAAATAAAAAAAAAATAGACAGATTTATAGATAGACATAATTAATTTGTATCTTGAATAAAACAACGTATCTCCTGGTTTTAAGTTAGCCAAGACATGCAACCCTTATTATTATTGTAAGATTATATATATAATTCCAAGCTTATGGACTCCGTTTCGAACTTTGACCAATTGTTACTCTTGATGGGTACTACATCAATATCAAAATCATATTAAGTTTTAGAAGCATATTGTAAATTTTAATTACTTATTTTCCACCCACTATTCACAAATCTCCGACATTACAAGCAGCAAATCGTATGGTCTTGTTGACATGGTGCAATATATTGTGATGACTCTGATGACTTTTTTTTTTGTTGAAAAATGCACTCTTACCATTGAACTTGAGTTCGCACCATCTCTTACCTGACAAGAGGTTGAGAGTTCAAATCCAATTAGATTCACTCTCAAGAGGTGAGGCAGGAGTAAGCATAGAAAGGTGGGGATTAACCTCTCTTTAAAAAAGAAAAAGGAAAAAGTCATATATGGAAGCTTGCAACTTATTTGTCAAATCTAGCCAAATAATTTCCATGTTGTGCGATATATTATGGTGAGAAGAACTTATTTGTCAAATCTAGCCAAATAATTTCCATGTTGTGCGATATATTATGGTGATCTTCTCGACAGAAGCATTCACTTCCTACTAACTGGAGTTTTTGGACACTTGGGACTACTTGATAGCCTTAGGCCGTTTAGAGTGTAGGATCCATCACAGCGATCCTCATTATGTTATTGCTGTGATTCATAGGAGCATTATAATGAAGAAGAGCATAAATTTACTATGTTCCCAGTAGGAGCTACATTGTGTAAGCAATCTTATAAATTGGAACCATTTTGTTTAAAACATGGTTCGTATACTAGCAGACACAACCTAGCCTTGTTTGATTGGAGAATGAGAGTGGTCGCCAGCACCACAGTCACTTGATATGACAATCATGACATGAGTCTCACAACCTACATGGTGGAGACCAATTGAATGATGACATGAGGTGTGCAACATTAATATTGAAATGAAAAGAAGTATAAGCGATGTGTAAAGATGGATTAACGTATGATTCATAACTTAGGGGTTGTGCAAAGGAGGAGCCACTTTAGAAGGCAAAAGCAGAATCTTCCTTAAGAAATATCAAAAGGGCACTACTTTTTATGCATGGTGATGCGATTTGAAAAAGAATAGCTTTTCCTGCTTTAGATTTCATAACCCAACATTCTCATGATCTTTGGAAAATAGTGGGAGGTGAAAAGATTAATACAAACTAAAGATAAGCATCTTAGTCTTTATACTTTAAAGTTGGTGCTTTAATTAGAATCCTAAAAGATAAGCTTCTCTGCTCTCGTACGCGTCCTTTTTGAAAAAAACCCAACTGTAAGTATGGAATTTGTCGTGTGTGGCTTTTAGAAAAGTTTAAGGGTATTGAAATTAATGGATATGTCATATGGGGAGCACAAAGAGGGAGAAAATTACTCACCTCTCAAATGTCTATCCATTCCTTTTGAAATCCCAACATTAATATATTCTTCGTGACCTTCTCATCACTTCTTTTCCAATCTCAAAAAGGGTGAAGCCTCCTTCAAGCAACTTGCCCCCACTGCCCCACATCTCCTTCATCACAATCCAAAATTTAATTCAAAATAGTTAGCCGAAAAATATTATGTAGGTTCCTTAACTTTGCATAAGTATCCAAGATATATCTAGTGTATAGCTGATATGAGACTAAATACATACCCAAATGGATCCTTGTATATTCTCGTTATTAAAGTCTTGGTGCCCTTGTCAGGTTAATGAGTTCAAATCCATTCAAATTCAATCATAAATACTATAAATCCAATCATAAGCACGACAATCTGCTCGTGATGAATCCAAATGAGCCCATATTGTAGTGTCTTTTAATTCATATGGGATATAGGATGATGGGTTTGCTTTGATACTATCTGTCATAATTCGGGGCCTCACTCGAAAAAGCTAACAAGAAGGTAACTTTTAGATTTCTTGATCATGTATAAATATTCAAAATCTACTCAACGCATAGTCGATGAGTGGTTACATACATGCCCGCATAGGTCCTCATAGCTCTCTCTAACACAGAAATATATGCCTACAAGTATTGAATTAAATCTTACTTTTTCATAAGTAAAGATGCCACACCTTCCTTTCTCTCATCATGTGGAACAAGACAGTCACTCTATCTCATATGCGCACATACATACACATGCACACATGCATTAAAGTTAAATCTTGCTTCCTTTTAGTGAAGATGCCACACCTTCCGCTCTCATCATGTGGAACAACACAGGTTGGTCTTCTTGCAAGGCATGGGGGTATTGGCCTAAATAAAAGTCTTTTTTCTTTTAGGGAGGGGGGTTGGGGGGATAGTTAAAACAATTAAGAAAAAAATCATAGGGACACCATTTCAACTTAGAGCCTATTCTAGAGACAATCCCTCGACTTTAAAAAATTTCAAAACCTCTTCATTCAACCACCTGCATGGATCTCAAAGCATCCTTAGTATATGACTCATAGTTAAGGATCACCCATCATGCAGATCTCAAAGCACTTCGAATACCTTCATTCATGTACTTGCACAGATCTAAAAGCATCCTTATTATATGGCCCACAGTTAAGAAATAACCATCACACAAATCTCAAAGCACTTTGAACACCTTCATTTATCTACCTATACAGGTCTTAAAGTACCATTAGTACATGGCTTGTAGTGGAAGATTACTCACCGCATAGATCTCAAAGTATTCTGAATCTCTTCATTCATCCTTCTACATAGATCTAAAAACATCCTTAGTATATGACCTATAATTAAGGATCACCCATCATGCAAATCTCAAAGTATATCGAATCCCTTCGTTCATTGACTTGCGCAAATCTAAAAGCATCCTTAGCATATGGCCCATAATTAAAATCATTAATTGCACAGATCTCAAAACACTTCGAACTTCTTCATTCATCTATTTACATGGTTCTCAAAGTACCCTTAATATATGACCCATAGTTAAACATCGCTCACCACACAAATCTTAAAGCGCTTCGAACCCCTTCATTCCTCTCTACTTTGACTAGAGCGAGGGTATTTTAGTCATATGCAATAGTAGGCTAACCGCATCTGCTAGTTGAAAATCTAAAGGACCTGTTTGGAATAAGCTGGAAATTTGAAGGATCCGTTTAAAACTTTTTAAAATCGAGAAGGCGCCTCTTAGAGAGGCCCTAAATTAAGAGGGTGCCCCTATAATTTTTTCCAAAAGGGCAATCTATAAAAATAAGCTTGAAACAATGAATACACCTTTAATTGATAAGCGAAGAATTAGGTGTAACCCTATTCTAATTTATTAAGAAGAATTGGAAAAATAAATAAATGCATGTAAATTACAGTGAATGGCCCATAACAACGATACATGTTTAGTTAAGAAACAAGGCTGGTAGATCTGGCAATGCATAAATCACAAGGACAAAATTGAAAAAAAAAAGAGAACAAAATTATATTCCCATTTATCCATTTTTCCCCGTTGATGGATGCTTTTGATGCACTTATTTTAAGGTAACAAAAAAGTATATGTGTTAAATTTCAAAAGGTGGGGAGTACAGGGATATGTTTGTATTCCCAAGGAAGACGTAATACCCTCGTTTCAGGAGATTTTTGGGAAACTAAAATACTCTTTGCTACCATTCAGTAAGGGCATCTTTGGAACCCAGAAAACGCTAAATTCTTCTCTTATTTTGGGTCACGATGGGACAAATCCTAGGTGTGATCTTAGGAGCTCTGTGACCGAGAATCTTCATGTGCATGCAAACTTCCACTGTATTAAGAGGCTCTTATCCCCACAACTGACTTGAAATTTTTCTCAAAACTCTACATTTTCTAGAAAGAAACAGAACACTGACCGGAGGGATCGCCAGCATTTGATGTTTACATTAGTTTTTGCATTTGATGAGCTTTTTTTATTTCTCAAAATATTTTTTGCTCTTGCATTTCTTCTGATTACGGCATTCAGATATTAGCAACAACTTGACAACAGCTAGTACCCAAATGGCAGTGAGGAAACTTGGATTACATCAATCATTAAGTATCAAAATGTAATATTGCAGCATTGCTCTTATAATTATAATAAAATTATTTGATGGACAATCTAAGTTTGCGCCTGGTTTGATTTTATGAAATTTGATTTTAAAGCGATGTAAAAACTATTGATTTTAAAAATAGTAAGAAGGAAAGAAAAAAGAGAAATTTTTTGGAAAAGAGATATAATCAAGTGTTATAATGCATTGCTCAAAAGAAGAAAAAAAAAGTGTTCTACTGATGTAGTTAACAGCACAAGCAAATTCACTAACATCTTCCAAAAAAGCTTTGAATATTTTAAGTTACATGATTGAAAATTAGAAATATATAAACATAAATTTATGTTTTTATATCAGTAGCAACTGAACTATAGCCTAATGATTGCACCCTTCATTGCTCAGAGGAGGTCTTGAATTCAAATCTTGGAGAGTATTTTTCTAATTAATTTTTTAGGCCAGGAAAGCTACTAATGGCACTCCACAGTCTGCACCTTTCTTTTTTCCAAAAAATAAAAAAAAAAAAACTAGTGGTGCTATAAACATATATAATCAGAATAAAAAAATAAAAAAAAATATTGACAATATTTGAAATCCGAAATGTAAGTGCTCATGAAACCATGCAAGAATACAATATACAAGACTAAATTGGCAATGCGGTGCAAAAATGAGTTTAAATAGATAATATTGGTTGGTGACAGTGCCGAATTAAAGTAGGGCGGGCCAGTGGAGAGTATGTGCGTCTAGAATAACTCAATAGAGAGACTTCACAAATAGGACGTAGTTCTTCTGATATACAAGAGGTGGCATGGAAATCTCACGTTAAAAGATTACAATATTGATGTGTAAGTAGCCTATATATGCCTCCTCTTGCTCATAACTAACACTTAATATGGTGCAGCTTCAGCAGTGAGAGCAGCTGTGAGCTGTGGAAAGAATAGAAGGGTCATACCTTCGGTATGATCTGCAATTCTTATCAGCCATTTTTCAGTTGTGATTCAACTGTCTACGAAAAGGAAGCAGGCGGATGCCATCTCATCTCCATCGAAAGGTAACCATTGAAATAGAACCTATATGTAAATAAATGAGAAACTGGTGCCCTTCTTTTTTCTCATCATGCAACTAACATTGCCTAATGCTCTCTCTCTCTCTCTCTCTCTCTCTCTCTCTCTCTCTCTCTCTCTCTCTCTCTCTCTCTCTCTTTATATATATATATATATATATCAAAAATAGTTAGTTTTTCGATCAAACATTCGCCCCCATGCCATGTCGCCACATCCGTTTTCCACCTATTAAAGCGGGGCGATGTCCTTCCCGTTCATCTTTTCCAATCCCATGAATACTAACTTGGAATTTCCTATCTACTTATAGAGTCCATTTAGCATAGATTGTATTATTTTTCTTTTAAAAATAAAAACATAAAGATTGAGACCGAAAATTTGTTTGATACTAATTTTAAAAATGAAAATACAAAGATGAAAATATGGTGTACGGAATGGCCAAGGTGAAAACAATACCAAAGCCCGGTATCAACCACCGCCAAGACACTTTGATGCCAGAGCGTCTAGGGTTGATCTTATGGGCGTATAAGTTTAAGTCCCACATTGGGCGCCAATTAGCTATTTCGAAAACTTTATGTTAGTAAACTTTAGAAAATTTTGATTTTAGTAAACTTTCTTTTGAGAACTTTTGATGTTATTAGAAAAGTTAACAGCTCGGGTTATTTGTGTTATATCAAGATTAGGAATTCCATATTAGGAATTAGAAGAAAAGATGTTCCTATATTACTTATAAATATCTTATTGGGGCTCCTATTGTAACCATCACCGAGTTTATTGAGTAGTGACATTTTATTTTGAAAATTATTCTTTCTTTGTTTTTCTCTCTATTCCGCCCCTCCTCATTTCTAGTGGATTCTTAGGGTTTGTAAGTGCATGAGAGCTATATCCTTGCAGTGGCTAGCCAAGGTGGTGATTAGATCTTGAAAGAGAGACCCATTATGCGTTCTCCTCCAACAAATGTTCATATTTGTTGGAAGTTAATCAGGACATGTGTTTGCTGTTGTCGACATTTAGACTCCAACACCTTGTATTACACGTTCTGTAGTAGGGTTTCTATCTCGCCAAAATCAGTTCGATCAACATTCTCGTCGTTCTTCAATTTTCTTCGCAAGTTCAATTTCTCCCAGCATCACTTATCCTCTCCATGCCACCTATCATGGCACCACCATCAACCACAATTGCAAGTGCACCCTGGTCGTCCAAAACCTCCTACAACACAATTTGATCCAAATTCCATCCAAGAGAAGGTTCGGCAATGAAGGATGATGAAGAGGCGACATTAGTGGTGGCATCGTCCTTGACCTGGTTGGTTGCTTAGGTGCCCTAGCAAGACCAAGCCCTTAATGCCACCCCGCCCACAAAACTCACCAGCCTCGTCTCCCACTACATCGACAGGAGCGAGAGCACCTCCCCTGCACTGTTGACCGCATCCACTCCCTCTAAGCCTCCATTAGCAACCTTCTTTATCTCCTTCCTTCAACCACCCCCTCTCCCACATCCACCCCACTGACAACAACTTTTAACCCATCTCACCACAATTTAGTACGATTGGACTTTGGACATCTTCCTTCCGGCTCCCAAGGCACGCCAATGCTTCTTGAAGCTTTAGCAATAGCTCGAATCTCACCTCCACAAGGCCCAACGCCATGGAGCCTGGAGCAATAGGAGGAAGGTATGGAGACCTATGGATGATGTTGGATAAGGAGGCCATGAAGATAGTCCAATCTAAAAGGAAGGTGGTTCTGCGATGATTTGTTTAGGATGATTCTTTTTTGAAGTCTCTAGGTCTTTGATTATTACGTTCTTTTTATATGACCCATCTAGTTTCTAGTTTTTACTTACCAAACATGTTCTTTTTATGTTTATTAAAAACATAACAGCGGCTGTGGTCAAAAATTTAGAGGAGGAGAAATAAAATTCTAGTTTTAAAATTTTTTAAGTGGTACTAATGCCAAAGGCAGTCTTATGCTTTTTACTACCATTGCCAACATTATCACCACCATCAATGTTGTCGTGGATGTCGTTACTTTTGACACCATTGCTGTCATCGTTACTATTGTACATTACTAACTCCGTTGCACTACTATTATTATCGTCTATGCTACATTATAGCTATTATTGTTGCCTCCATCATACTATTGCCATCATCATCACTACCCTCCATGAACCCTCACCCCTACCAACACCAGCTCTATGTTGTTACCTCCATCACCAACGCCAACATCATCTCATGGTTACATTTTTATAATAATTAACTATAGCAAACATATTTATCTTCTAAACTTTTAAAAATCGAAACAGATTTTTCATTTTTTATTTTTAAAAGAAAAAAAATGAAAGCATTGTCAAATGTTATCTTATTTTTTTTTTCAAAATCTATTAAATAGTTCGACAGTTAGAATATGGATGAGAAATTAATACAACCTAGAATTATGTTTCGGGCTGGTTATAAGTAAGTCTTTTAACAAAAAAAAGAAAAAAAGAGTTATTTATCTGGAGAAGCGAAGGATGAGAAGATTGTAGGGTGTTGGAGTTGAGACCAGCCAGAATATTTGGTTACAATTATTTTTCTTTTATTTAGAGATTAAAAATATGTTAAAATTGATAACAGCTTAAACTGATTAATATTTAAACTTTTTACCCCTTTTTTAATTAAATGATGCAGATTAAGTTTATAAATTATTATAAAAGGCACCGAAACAAATCCTGTCAGCTGTGCAATTTATAATATAATTATCTTATTTCACATTTCTTTTTGATTCATACTGCACGGCTACCAACTACGAGGAGCAAGGAATCACCACAGAATCCACTGTTTTATTGAAGAGACTTAAAACGTGATGGCCGATGAACTGAAACGACTGTTGGCCAATGCATGGAGCATGATAAGAAGTGTGGGAAACACAACAAACCCGAGAATTATGGGAACGGGGAGGGCACCAGCGAAAAGCAATGGTTGTTTACTGGAGACGTTATCCGAGTACTCTCAAAAGCCAAAGAAAGACCTGATGGGACAAAGGTCTTTTCCTCACAACTCTGAAGCATTCCATGCGTAAGGGGATGCGAATGAACTCGGCTAAAACTGATGGTCAAGAACGACCTCAATTCACCTGGTCGCTGCTCATATTTTTCTTGGTACTTACATCTTGCTGATGGATGCTATGCAGAACATGGAGCAAGAACAAATCATTCCCATGGTTCTCAACCATCTCAATTTTGCAGTTCATGAAATAGTCAAGGTCTACTCTATGGCTTATGCAACATACTTGCAAATGAAGGTATAGGCAAAGCAGGTTGCATTGAAAGATACATCCACTATAAACGTGACGCTTCTTTTAAAAAGGAAAGTCATTTAGGACTAATTTTCATTATTTATTAACAAATGAAATCTTGAAGTTCTTATTTCATTTATCTTTAATGCTTATGAATGTAAATTCCTAGACAACATTGCTTTTTCCTAGAATTGCAAGCCAAAGGAATTCCAAGTGCTTGTAGATCTCAGATAAAGACGTAGACCTAACCCATTATCACTTTGGTTTGGTGAGCAATTTGTCTTAGCTGCATAGACTAAAGCCAAAACTTTTGATCCTAATCTAGTCAATTGAAAACAAATGCAGTCTAGTTTTACCAACTACATATCTTGTGTATACTTCATACACACACACACACATATAGATAGATAGATAGAGAGAGAGAGAGAGAGAGAGAAGTTGATCAAGGCTATACTGGAGTTTAGCGAAGCATGGATCCCGTCGTCTTTCCTATTGTTGGCCGTTTTGAGGTAAAGTACACTTAAGTTATATATATATATTCAGGTTAGCTAGGTTTGGGGTAGGTTTTACTATTACCCAAATCCATTCTGGATCCACTGAGGGTTATGGTCTGGTCGCGTTAGGTACTCGATGGGATGAAGTAAATTGTCATCGCTAGAGGTACAGAAAAAGAGAGTTAATAAAAAGAAATGTTTTTGTCCCTTGATGAATTCCCTTCCTTAGCTGTTGTCTTTCATTCAAATGGTTTTTCTTGTAACTAAATCAGCTCGTTGGAAGCTAAAGTAGTACATAAATGAAAGCATCCCAGATTAGACTAGAATAACCTTGAGGTATACGGTATCTGAACATTTGTTCTTATCGTGGGTACACATAAAAAGTATACTTCTGTTATAGAAACCTAGAGGAGGAAATCAAAACTTTGAACGAAAAAGAGTATCAGCCGAAGGCCTCCACTGGAATAGAATATTCTTAATTGCAAACGGAATAAACATGTCACCGTGGAGGAGTCTAGTTCCTGTAGTGCATGATTACCTTTACATTTCCCAAGCAAAACAAAGAAATTTTCTAAGAACACTAATGCACAAAGATGCTTCTTCTTCTTCCTTTTTTTTTTTTTTGCATTATTGGTAAGCCGAAAGCAACCCTTGCGGATGAACCAAGGCTGAAAAAAACTCACCAAAAGGTCCTGTAATTTTTTTATTCTCTAGGTTAAATCCCAAACTTGCATCAACTCAAATAAAGGATCTCCACTTTCATGGCAATACTTATATTAGTGATACCGGCTGTCTTTTTCTCAGCCGAAAGATATAGTTCGCACCAAATGATATACAAGTAAGTTCTTCTGGTGTTCACACTAGAATCTTTGTGGAATTCAGCGAGATCAGCATCAAACTGAATTTGGCTTTCTAAAAAAAAATTGAAATAGGGAGCGAATTCATAAAACATGCAGATAAGACTATCACCCCTCAGACTCACATCTTTACAGCGAAATTGCTCAGCAACCATACGCGGTGTTATCATAATAAATCTTATATGCAAACTTTAATTTCAAAATGGGCCCTTTGTCCGAGTTTCCAGCTCAGGTTAGATTCTTGTTATGATAAGTTTCCTTATATTGAAATCACACAGCTTAGCCCATGCATTCGTGCTTTGCTTTTCGTAATTGAATTAGACTATTTTTTTCCTAAGTTCTCCAACTCACTAGGTCCACCTTGTTAGATGCTTTCATCAATACTATCCGTAGCACATTGTCAAAAATTAGTATACGACACCTGCTATGCCTCACTAGGCCTTCATCGATGGGGGGCTTGTAGTGCTATAAGGCTAGCTAAACTCCATTTGTTTAGTAAAAGCTTTCAATTGGAACCATTGATATATAATAAACTAAGAATTAGCCACTTCTATGTTGTCATCTTTGATAGATTGCTGTACTATAAATAAGCATGTGCCACCCATTTCTAGCAAAAACTGCCTCCCACTTTCTAGTTTTTGGACATGTTCATTGCCAGGTTACTATGTGGGAGCCTTTCTGAAGTGCACTAAGTTGACGAGGGTCCCTACGTGGAGAGAAAAAGATTCAAGTGCTTAATTTGGATCGCCTAAACTAATTGGATGACACCACCTTCTCTTTCAGCTTAACACAAGCATATATTGGTTTTGTACATTTCGTCGGCTGGATTAAGCCTTTTCTGATTTAGTGGCCTTCACGGTGACATGAAAGGCGTGTCGTCGAGCTCTGCCCTTGATAAAGAGAGACGTCACTAATTAAAGTGATGGTCGTTTGTAAAGATGGAGGCTATGGAGGAAAACAAAAAAATAATAAAAGGTAAAGAAAAAAGGCCTTGTATGATTACTTGTATTGGATGTGAGACATACTCAATACACCAACATCCCCCAACTTTGCAAGAGCCAACCAACTTCACCTTGAATATTTCTTTCCTTCAAAACATCGCCCTTCCAAAACTAATGAACTTTAAAGCGAGGATACCCGGTACTTTTGAGCTTAAATCTTATATCTTTCTCAACAACGATCCAGTGTCCTTTGGAGATAATGGGGCTTGTCGGTGGTACTTGTCTTTCTCCCTTTACGAAGTGCTGCTACCCTTTTTAGGACCTCGTCAAGGCAAATATCTTTAACCACGATAGGCTGCTCTGTACATTATAAACTTGCGAGAAATCCAGATGTTACCTTTCACTGAGGCATCCAATTCGGATTGGTACGTGCTTGTTAAAACACATTCTGGGGTCCAACAAGAGCAATAAAAGCTTTAAATTTCAGTATGGCTATATGCATCGAGGGAAGGTGTATAAGTGTATATAAACATGCACCGCATGCATCACTGAACATTTGACTGAATGTTTATTTAGAATTCTCATTACTTATGGCACTTTATCTGAAAAGCAAATGCATTTAAAAGACAAAGTTATCCACCCATGTCATCAGTCCACGTTCACCAATGTGCACAGGAGCGAGCACAAACTATTCTAGGCCAAGCTTCACAACACTACGTCTAAAAGGAAAAGGGGAAAAAATCCCATCTGGAACGAAGCATCCCAGCATATGCGATGAAACCTTTCATCAGATCTGTCACTGGTAACAAGGCAAGAAATGAGTAGGAAGGTAATTAATTAATACGCTATTATCTAGGCTCCAATCCACCATGACCTCTAGCGAATAACTTAAATGCCTTCTCATGGAACCCATATGACAAACATCCTCTACAAATCACCAGAATTCTTATACTAACGTAACCAAGCTGCTTGGGATTTGGCAATGCATATATCTTTACACAAACGAGTATATCCTTCCGACCGGCAAGTGGCAACCGTCCTCAATATATAAGACTGCTTTCAAACTGTAAAGACAAATCAAAGATACGGATGCTCTTTAAAAACCAGAAATTTTACAGCTTTGGAATCAGACACAATAAAGTCTCTTTATTCACTACCGAGCAAAGGTAACTTGCATCTCTCCTGTTGTAACTTGGTCTATAACAAGACAAGCTGCCAAGCCTTCGGTCTTTTACCTCAAAGCCCAGAACAAAAGAGAGGTCATTGGCATCTACGAAAGACAATACAAGGCATGGAGACAAAGTTTCCACACCAGCGAGCTTTTGCAGACTTTAAGTAAGGGAAAGGGAAGCTCGCATTGGTCTCTTTTACTGAGGGTCTCCATCCGGCGCACCCTTTTCCTTTCTCTTCCCCCCACCCTGCTTTCATGTGAGGACTGCTTGCATGGAAGTAAGAGAATTCTCGGATCGGGAAGCCCTACGATCCACACTGATTGCCAGTCTATCCAGTGCACCTATCCGCGTCTCTACGTCCATTTCATCACTTGAAAGTGATCATCGGGGGATCCGAGGCAATGGATCTTTCTTCACGTGATGCTTTGGTTCTAGGCGCCAACCATGTGCTGCTCTATCTTCTTTCTATTCTTTGTTCTTTTCTTTTTTTTTATAAGCTCGAGTTCCGCTGTAAGAGGTGGCGTAGGGCTGGTCAAAAAGGGTGAGGAGAGGTGGTAGAGACATGCATGCCATGAAGAATGGGAATGATGATGCTTTTGGTGTATGATGGGTCCTTGTCTCACAGGAGCTAGCGTTTTAAGGAAGGAGGGAGGGCTTTTTGGATCATACGGGGATGATTGAGCTTGCGGGCAATAGCAATAAAAGCTTTTAGGGGGTGGCACTGTGAGGACCAGGTGATTAGGACGTAAGAGAAGGAAGCGATCCCGAGGCAAACGGCCAATGGAACAATGGAGGGCATTAAAATAGGACGACGTGGAATCCCTGACATGGCCAGCTTCGCGTACGGTGATGGTGGGAATTTTGGGTATTATTTTACGAAACTAAAGCTCGTCTTTTGGTATTAATCAAATCACGTCTTCTGTGAAGCAATGCATAAGGTTTCATTGGGCGAGGTGTATCAACCCAACCACGCTCAGCACATGCTTGCTTCTGTTAAGTTGATTAAAACTCAGGCAAACAGAACCCTGAAATCATTTGAAGTCAAAACAATCTTGTATACTAGAATCCATAATTATGATGGCTAAGAGGGTTAGTTGCAATAATTTAGTGCATTTGTGATGCACAATTCTGCAACCCGCAGCTAACTATCAGCCATCATGGATGTTCTGCTTCAATATAGTAGTTACACACATGCAGACTAGACTCAACAGATGGTGTATGTGGATGGCTCAATGCAGTTCTTCTTAGCCGTGCCCGCTAAGGGAATCACTCGTGATGATTCTAAGGTGAGTTGTTCGAAGAGAGTTGCGAAAATTGCAATTTTTAATGATTGTAGAGATACTGCTGAAACTAATTCGACCCGGTTTTAATGGTTCAGAAAAAAAATTGGGGGGACAGCATAGGGTTCACCTGGGCTATGAAGAATAAATGGGCGGAGATATAAAAAACAGCCAGTCTCAAAGGAAGGTAGAATTCTCTTGAATGTTTCTTTTGAGTCTCAATCTTATGCTTCTAAATTTACGGGCAAGAGCTTCTTTCTGGGATAGAGTAGTTCTCCACTAGTGAGATATGTTGCCATGTATCATCTCCATAAAGGAAACACTTCAAAGATATTTATTTCCATTGCCAAATTCTACTTGAAGAATAAAGTTCATACGGCTACACAAGATGAAAGACTAAAATGTAATATTCTGAATATATTTACTTTCCTCGTACTACCGCTCTTTCCCTTAATCTCTATTCTTGCAGCTCGCCTACATAGAGGACATTAGTAGCCCATCACTACCAACACGCACAAACTTTCTTAATGACGCCCGTTTGGAACTCTCGAACCCAAATTCTCCTGCAAATCAGCAGTTCCACGGACAAATCTGTAATATGCCTTGATGAAAGTTCAGAGTGCTTACCCAAACATCACAGCGGGTGCTCGTGGAGTATTTTCTGCTGCCTCTGGGATACGGACTTAGCATGCATTGCAGCTGTATTGAGTCATTGATATGCTTTCGACATGGCATCGGTGGAAGGGCAAGATACAAGCATGGCCAGGATCACGTATATTGTTCTTGGCATATTGGAACATGATCATCATGCATAATTTCACTGGGCATCCATCAAGTCACTATATGTACTTGGTGTAATTGTGGGAGTACAACTCAAGCATGAGCAAGATGAAGGTTTTCATGAAGACCACACCCTCTGGGGTCAGTGAAACATGAGGTAGCTTTTCCTATTATCTTTGAACTGTTACTCGATTTGTTCGGGTGTTTTGATATTGGAAGAACTCACCTAAAAACGTGAAGGTGAAACAAAATCCCCTCACAAGATAGTCTATCCCGATGCTTATGAAATCAGCCTCTTCACAGGAATAAGAATGAGATGAAAGAACCAAAATTTCTGGTGCTATCTCGAAAGGTGAAATACTTTTATGTCCACAACAACATTTTTAGCATCCGATCATATACACTGCATAAAAGAAATTTTTCGCTGCTGATGTGTGTCTAGAAAATGTGGGCTAGAGAAGCCATCATCATACAAATTTAATTTATCAGCCGCAAAAACTATCTGCTTGTCACTGCCAGCTTGCATTTCTGGTGAGGATATACAAACAGGATTTCCGACGGATCTTTCAGCCAAGTCCAGAGTACCTAAAATAGCAGAAACTTGATCGTGCTTCTGTTAGCTGGTCATCAGAGTATTTATATCTATAGTTGGTGAGTCTGTTGGTTCACTAGTTGGATCAGGCTCTAGATCATTTGAATCACAAAATGTCTATAGGTGAACATGGTTCTTCTGGAGGAGCGCCTGGAATCCCAGTTCTTATTGTTTGATAAATCTATTGTCACAATCATTTATGCTGTACCATCCTGATCTCAACAATCCAAAGTGAGTCCAGTCACTTGATAAAAATAAGAACCAACTCCCCTTCGGGCACTCTCCCATTTCCTGCATGCATGCCCTCTCTTCAGTCCACCTTGTCAGCCATATGTGCTTCCAAGAGGGAGGACTGCGCCCATACTGATAAACCTCAGCAGAAACATATCTCTTCCCTTACTAAACACCTCCAATCACGTGAGAGGACCGGATGTTCTTGTGATCAAGTCCATTTGTTACTTAACTGTATCACCTGAACCCTAATCCCAGTCCCAAGTTAGTCCCATGACTTTTTGAACAAGATGAACTTTTCTCCCTTCTTTTAGTCCCTCGTCCCATGAAGCATAAAGAGTAACAGGTAGAAAATTTATGCAGAAAACCCCAGTGAAGTATAAGAGACATCTGGAAGCCACCTCCTGTGGGAAGCTTCAAAGAGTTTATGGCCTTAATGAATTTTGCTTCAAGGAATTAGGTGGCTGTTGTTCGAGAGAAACAAGCACTTCCAAATACAAGGAATCATTAGTTTAAGTAATAATTCAAAAAGGTTGCTAAATAGAACGTGGCAAATCTTTAATTAAGACTGAACTAAGAGTTTATGGCCTTCATGAAATTTGCGTCAACAAGTTTGGTGGCTGTTGCTGTTTGAAAGAAACACATAATTCCAAAATGCAAGGAGTGATTATTAAGTAACAATTTAAAACCATCACTAAATATTATGCAGGATATCAAGTTGCAGAAAAGGCTACTATGTGGGCTCCAAGGCTACAGCTTTTCTTCTTGCCTTTGTAATGGGTTATTCTTGTCATTTTTTGTTTTATATAGTATTTCTTACTTTGTTTGGGGGGTTCCAATACACTCTCTTTACCAAAACCTGTGCCTTGATTTTGGCAATGTGCTACTAGCTTAGTAGAAATGGCCCTACTCCTCATCCTGACAATTCTGTTTTTTCAGAGTTGAGATTAAAAATATGCTCCCAAATCTACTTTGAAAAGAATAGTTGATATTCTCGAAAAGAATAGCTTCATTATCAGATTTGAAGTGATGAAGCTCTCTCACTCTCTCTCTTTCGCACGCGCATGTTATATTTAAATAAATGGCTCTCATATTGCACAAATTGTATGGAGTCCACACAAAGTGATCCACATAATATGATATGTGCACTTATGATGTATCACTAGTCATTATGGGTGGGAATTTTATGGCCTTCATCAAGTCACAAGATGAATTAACAGCCTAATTTAGCATATATTTCAATTCCTCCTCGAATACAATCAAAATTCAGTATCTTTTTCTGTCTGCTGCTTTCCAAGGGGTATTTCTATTATCCAAAAAGATGGGAAAGTTAAAATAACTTCAAGGTCACAAAATGACAGGACAGAGAACATCCTCTAACTTGAGATAAACATCAATAGCATAACGTCTGCAGTATAATTTCCTTAATCGACAGCTTCACACATTTCATCAATTAAAGTTTTCACCTATTTGATTTATATATGATCCCTTGTCATGTTATATGTCACCATGTAGAAAATGGATATGCACTCCGTTGATGTGCTCAATTTACGAAAAATAAAATAGGGTGAATCTTTGATTCATAAAACTGAGTCCAGTAATAAATCTGGAGATCAAGAAGAGAAGAAATTCAAGATAATGTGAAACAGTCTTATCTCAGATCATATCAAGAAAGCACTATCGCAAGAAACAAGAAATTATAGAGAAAAAAGAGCAAAATAAGGATCCTATAAAGAAAGCACCAATGCAAGCTATATCACCATCAAGATATTATTAAGACTGAAAGAAATCTAAATAATATGAGGCAGATCTATCTTGGATCATATCAAGAAAGCACGTAGGTTAGCTGAATTACTGCCAAAAATGCTGTCAAGAAACATATTCTTCTTCTTCTTCTTCTTCTTCTTCTTCTTCTTCTTCTTCTTTTGTGATTTATGCCAACAAATATAATCGAGAAACAGTCTCCTCCTGGATCATATCAACAAAGCACAAGTTCACACCATAAAATATCATCAAGAAGAGATTCTTGATAGAATGACGAAAAAACTGATCGTGTTAAGAAAGAAATCACCAAGGAAAACTGGGTTGCAGCCAAAACATTATCAAGAAGAAACAAAACCTAAAGAACAAGAGGCAAATCGCTCTTCAATCATATCAAGAAAGCATGAAAGAAAACTGGATCATCGTCAAAAAGAAAAAAATAATCAAGAAAAAAGGAACCTGAAAAACGACAGGAGCCAAATCGATAGATTTTGGATCATAAGAACAAAGAGGAAGGAGAATTAAGAGAAGAATCCAATAAAATGAACCAAAATTCAAACATGAGAACAGGAAGGATAAAGGGAAGAAACCCCAACCTCAGAGCACGCAGGGTTAGAGAGAACGGCTTCTCGGATGCGAAGGGCATGAAGCTCTTCGGCCTCCCATGGAGAGAGACGGGAGACTCCTTCCTCTGGCCTGCGATCGGCGAGATGAAGTGTTTTCCCATGCCGGAAGGCTTAGAGGCGGAGCGGAACGGGCCAGGGTTATACAGGGCCGGATACGTTATTTTGGCCTTTTTGCATGATGGTCTTCTCTCTTTTTCAATTGGGAAGGAGGCAGGCCTGCGAATCCACCGTTGGATCGTTCGATGATTGCTTCGAGAGCTGCACAGGTGATGAATGAAGATGTTTGAAGTGCATTATGATCCGCGGAGGATATCATCCAATGATCAATGTCGTGAATGAAGATCAATCACTCTTTCGTGCAAAAGATACGACTGGAACCCAACGATGGTACATCTATTTTGGTTTGCACTCGCAAGATGCAATAACTCATAAGAAAGCTGATGGTGCTGATAAATGGAGTTTACCGTTGGGTCGTTCAATAATCGCTTTGAGAGCTGCATAGGTGATGAATGGGGATGTTTGAAGTGCTTTACGATCCATGGAGGATATCATTCAATGATCAATGTCGTTAATGAAGATCAATCACTCTTTCGTGCGAAAGATACAACCGAAACCCAATGATGGTACATCTATTTTGGTCTGTACTCGCAAGATGTGAAGTAATATAATTCAGAAGAAAGCTGATGGTGCTGATAAATGGAGTTTTGACACTCCTTAACGTAAGACAGGTTACAACTCTACTTTTTTATTGACCACAAATGTTCCAAGTCAACCTGCCATCGACTGCAAATGATCCAACTCTCCCAAAAAATACAAACAGTTTTAGCATTTTATTGACAATAATATATCCTACTATAATACCAAAATTAACACATGTTGTAATAACAACAACACACACATCACCGAAGCATATAAACCCCCAATTATAATACACGTTATTAGAATAGAGCGTGGACACTTTTTCTCAAATGTTTTATAAGAACTGACACGGATTACGATGTATTAAACTAAAAAGTGAATACTCTACTGTAATTAAAAAAAGATAAAATTGTGATTCGAGTTTTCTTAATTTTCCTTTCCCAAGGGCCGGTGTGGCGAGCTCCCGTGGGTCAAAACCTTCCTAAAGGTGGCCGCGGTCCGGTTCTCACAACACTTGATTTGAGTCAAGGTGTTAGCTATAAGAATTACCGTTTTCAAAAAAAAAAAAAACAAAAACAAAAACAAAACAAAACAAAACCGTAGAAGAAACAATAATATAACAGGTGCAGCACATGGACACAAAAGATTGCAGCACAAACATTAAAAGACACATGTCCATTGTCACAATTTTGGTAATGCAGGGGACTGAGCACCAGAATATGAACCCCAGTGTACCTATCTCCTGCTGATAGGCCAAAAAATAGCCACCACAGGGTCTTACCTTCCCTTCATCTCATAGAAATCTTACCCTCTCCACCATTCCACCTATTGTTGCGGTCCCTCGCACGTCCACGAACAGCTAACTCTGCACCCGGACGGTTCCTCCAGTCGCCATTAGCATCAGCTCGCGACCCACCGGACGTGCCATACCTCGACCGATACCCCCGAAAAGCAGCAGCAGCAGAATTGCCCGGAAAACGCCCGGAAACGTCACTGCCTCGATGAATGATCGCATTATTGGCATTCACCGCCGGGCTCCCTCCGGTGGTAGAATGCCACGCCTGTGAAGTTCCACGGCCCCTCCCAAAGCTTCTAGCTTGATTCAGGTATCTGGTTTCATGGCTGTTACTTGAATTTATACACGAGTTACGGCCATGGCCAAAATTACCAAGAGTTACTCTACAGTAATATGTACGTTGCTTTATGGAAGAAGTAAGCATACTTGTACATCTGTGGTTGTGAACCTTCGTATTCATGCCACAGCTTTCTTTCCACAATGTCTGCTTCTGTTATCGACTGCAAAAACATGAAGATACTTGCACAAGGTTCATCATATAAACAACAGGGCAACCAAATCCATAGCAATTGTTTCTGGGCAACTGAAGGATCTCTATGTGACCGATGGGTATCGATACATGTAAGTGCAACTAAACAGGGATGGAAAAATAATAGCAGAAACAAAACTGTTGTTTTTTTTTTTTTTTTTTTTTTTTTTTGCTGAAACGGGTGCTTCATACAAATCGTGTGTGAATACACCCAATAAAGTCAAAATACAATATCTCGCGGAGTGCCAGTGGCAACTCCCCCTCCCCCGACCAAAGGGCGTAACCCGAATGGTGGGCCGCATAGGCGGCCACCCAATCAGCCGCCCCATTGGCCTCCCGGAATACATGCTTGGCCTGGAAGGCCCCCTGTTGTTCTTAGAAGATCTTATTTGAAAAGCACACCAACGAATGACACTACCAATAATACAGAATATCAGGCATGATAGCTTCGATAAAGGAAAAGAACAATCCTGAATCACAATACAGCGGGAATCAAGAATCTGAAGTACCTTCCCAGGTATATCGACGTCTTCCAGTAGCCTTGGGATATGTTCAGGCCAATCAGGATTTATGAAGAATGTAGAACTGTGAAGAAGAATTAGATGAATATGAGACAAACATGATATTGATCAATTCTTTTCTCCTTGATCACAAATATAAGACAAAATGTTCCCTGATATTCTGCTCAAACAACAAACTCACAATGTATTATCTTTTGCGATGTCATCCATTCCTTCAATAGGAGATTTGAAGTTATGAGGACCCAAATGATCATCATAAGGGCAAAGGAAACCACCGATCCCACAACTACATTAGAAAAAAGAATATTATTGGTTTTTGCGGAGTATGATATTAGATTTACTGGCACCAGCCAGAAAAAAAAAAAAACTATTGTTAGTTTGCACTTACAAGACACGAGATAACATAAACAGGAAGGTTTTTTTCCCTTTCTTTTTTCTTAATTTCTGAGGAGATGAGTTTATCTTTTAATAAATTAAGAACCCAAAGACACACAACAGTTATGGTTTGTCTTGTATTTTAGAAGATGCGCTGCTAAAAGGGAAGCCAAAAGCTCGTCTATACTTCCCTTGTAGATTAGTACAGCAATATCATATTCCATAATCCAAATGCTTGCCAACTGCATAATTTATTATTAAAATAAAAATGAGGAACATTAGTCCGAAACATAAATCAGAAAAAAAAAAAAAATACCTGACTGCATCCAAAGGATACTTTTGCTCTGATCTGCCGGTAGTACATTTTGAAGATGTACAAATTGAACACATTTTCAAACCCAAAGCATGGCAATTTCTCACAAAAATCTTGTCATTTCTAAAGGAATTCCGTTCCATTTCATCCACCTACCAAAGATAATTGAAAATATGAATAACACCAACAGACAAAAGTGAAGGACATTTACCATTGAAAGAAACTCAAATGTCATACTTCCAGTTCCCTTTCTAGCATCCTAGTTTCTGCAAGTAGTATTTCTTCTTCGATGAAAGGCAACTTACAAACACCCTACAAAAGATTTTTAACTCGCAAATTTAATGAATATTTTCTCATAAGCTGAGCAAAATAATTAATAAGATGTAGAAAGCAAAGTCAGGAAACACTGATCAACCTGCCACAAAAAGCGTTTGCCGTCCATGTCCACATCAAAATCTGACAACCACAAGGAATGTGAAGCTCCATACATATGACCGAACGCAAAAAGATACATTGTAGACAAAAGTCTTACCAGTAGGATAGAACTTAAAGATTGTTGAATCCTTGCTATTCATCAAGGGCCTATATGCCTTCGGCAGAGCATGTGAACTATACGAGAAAACCGATTAATAGCCCTGCAAACAAAATACGCAAACATACAACTAATTGGATTTACCTTTTCGGTGGCAACACTGCCATGAGCTGATCAAAAGGTTTGAATGGGCACCCGAACTTAAATTTTATCTGCGAGCAACTAAGACCCTTGATATCTGATGCAAAAGGACCGTAGTAGAAAGGAAAATACCTGCTCAAGAGTAATGTCAATCTCAGGCAAAATCTTGAACTTAGTAGAAATCATAAGAGTTAAGCTACTTAGAGAATGTCTGCGACAGACAATCATCCCATACCAAGACCATGAGCGCACTCTTGCAAAATAATACTGAAGGACCCAGCAAAGGCCTTCCACATACTTTTCGACCTATATATAAATGAAAAAGGAGCATTAAACAATAAAAACAAAAACAGGAGAATGGTTATAATAAACCAAACAATCTAAGAAACTAAGGCATGAAAGGTCAGGTCTATGGCAAGACAGCATCAAAGCAAGTGAAACAACAGGGTCTGGGAAGGTCTATGTTTGGTAGCACCATGTCTGACAAGGATACCTTAAGCTTGATTTCAGTGGCCCAACATTACAGTATCACTGAAGAAAACAGGCTTGTCTACCTCTCGGAACATCTTCCAAAGGATGTGAATGTAATCCAATAACATGCCAATGACTTCATAAACATATAAACGAAATAGTGATGGGATTACAGTTTGAGGAGGCAAAAGAAATACTTTAGAGTATGATAAAGCTTCCTGAACAAAAGACAAATTAGAAAAAAAAAAAAGGTAGCCAGTTCTTTGAGTCTACATTAAAACAGCTAAAAAACTTATAGATGTATGTTCCTTTTAGCTATAGTGACAGTTAACTTGCCTTTCAAAATCAATCATATAATCAGTATTGTTTAACTTGATTTCAATTATTTGGCTCGTCAAACTAGTTAATGAGTTATAAGTAAGACGCACAAAATAGGAAGACAATACTAATGCTTTTTAAATTTTGGTAAGTAGATAATTAATGCACTGCCACAACTTTTGCAAGTATTCACATAATTGATACATACAACATTTGTCCTTGTGATTTCGATTTCATTTGAAGTCTCTGCTGAGAACTTCTCCCTATAGTATCGAGCTTTCCACCCTGGAGAACCAAGATGTACCTGGAAGAGAATCAAATATGTCATTAAATATCATTAAAAATATATTTTTATTTTAAATTAATAATATTTACAAAATTTCTAAAAATGACAGAAGCTAGTCTGCAACTTGAACTTACTTCACACTGCATACCTTATCATTTTGTAGATCACCATTCTTAAACAAGTCTGCTTTATCACGAAGAAAGTCCTTCACTTTCTGCTTCAGCTCCTTTGTGTTATTGATCACCTAGAAATTTTGAGTAAATAGAGGATCCTAAGCATCAATATCACATTTTTATTAACTTAAGCTAGGAAAATGATTCTCCTGTATGAAAAATACGGTTGCAACATAAAACTAAATGCCTTGTGAGCACATAAAAAATATAGCCTCAAGAAGATTTATTTTCCCCCAGAAAAAAATCTCAGAAAGAATTTACATACATCATTTCCATCATGACCAGCAGCAAGCAAATTTTGTGAAGCAGAGACATTGCGCTTCTCTTTGGAGGACTTTGAAATGGTTTCAGAGCTTCTGAAATTTGAACAGCTCTTGTTGTGAACTGAAAATTTATAGGCCCCATCTTCTATCTCTGCTACCTCATTGGTAACCCCATATTTCATATCATATTGCTGGTGAAGGAAGCCTCACACTATCAGTAAAGTGAATGACTCATCTTTGTGGAACTTGGAAATGTTAAATTAAAAACATACTCACTAGATCACCATTTTCACTTCCATCCCCCTCTTCTTCTAGTCTTTGCTGCAACAACCTCTGCAGCTTCCTCTGTGGAAACAAGGGGTAAAAAGGTAGAAGAATTCTCAAGTTCTACAGCACTTCTGACCAGACTAAACAAAACTGGAATAAGAATGAACAATCAAAAAGGACACATTAATCTGAAAAGTGGAGAACTCTTTGAAGGAACCAATATATCCAGATTCTGAAGCAAAATATTAACCTTGTTTCTCAGGTAAGCACGCATAGAGGACTGTCACAGAAATTCTGAACTGTGCATTTAATCCACTTAACTGACAGGTAAAACAGTTGGTTAACCAAAATACTCATTGCTCCTACTATTTATGTTTGTGGGAGTAATCGGGTACATAAATTTTAGATTTTTGAAAGGATTTCATCTCTCCCCTTTTTTTTCCAGAGAAACGGCAACACGATGTCGCCATCATTTCATGAAGCTTGCCAAATGAAGAACAAAACCAAAGGGCCATCCAGCTAAGCACTATCAAAACAAACTCCCTTCATTTTGACAAAACTTAAAGCTACTGGAGCTTCTATTGCAAAATTCCTAAAGGTTTTACATAATAGGAGTTGTCAACAGTTCAGGGTTACCTAAATGTGCATACTTTTAAAGCCTAGACATGGAAATTTTGTTACTTGCAAGTGCCCATAGTCCTACATAGTAAGCATCACTGTATTGGACCATAAAAAAAAGATAAGAGGTTTGACCATGGTTCGTAGTGCCAGTTTTGGTACCCATACTAGTACCACGCTCCATATAGTGTCGGTACAGTATGGTTCGTGGTATCAACACTCGGTGCATCAATTCACTATTGGCACAGTACAACACACCTCATACCAGATGGTACAATCAAGGTACATTGAACCATGGATTTCACAGAGCCTATCCTACAGAAATATAATATAATGGCTAGAATTATTCCTGAGACATCTAAAGAAATTCCAACAGAGATTTTCATTAAGTCTCCAAGCATAAGAAAACCCTTGGCCTCGTAACTTTGTGAACATAGCAACATCGGAACATCAAGACAGGACAAACATCATAAAATGAACAACAGAGAAATTCTTAATCAGAAGCTCTACCTGTCGCAGTCTATTTCTTTTGTCAAATATTTTGTCTTCGTATGATCCAACTTCAAGTATAAATCTTTCTACTCTCTTGACCTTTATGTATGCAGCCTTTTTATCATTTATCTGATGGCAAGCAAGTGATACAAATAACTTTTCTCCTCCATTTTATGGAATGTCGAACATAAAAACAGAAACAACATTCACCAAAGCAAAAAAAAAGATATTTCATTACTTTGCTCATGTCTACAAGATAGCCCCCCATTTTCTTGAACATCTTTTTATACACATAAATCATTAAATCAATTGCTCCCTGTACAACAGCCAATAGAACATATCAGCTTTAGATGATGTAAGAAGTAAAAAAAGTATTTAAGTACCATTTCTCAGACAGGCCATTGCAATACAATCACATGGGAACAGGGGGAATCAGTTGACATGTAATGACCATTTTAACCTAATAAAGTTTGAATGCTTACATACCTCATGAATTCCCAATGAAGGAAGGTGTGGGAGAAAATCATTTCCCAAGAGCAAACAAATAAAGATGAAATCATCAATAATTCTCTCGATATCAATTTTGAAGTCAGGAATATTCATGTCAAGCTCCAAGTATTCCCTCAATGTCCAGATATTCAAAAACTGCAAGATTGTAACATAGACGTTCAGCAACAGAGGAATTGCATTAAAAACAATGTGTGGAGAAGGAGAGGGGGGGAGAACCTGGTATGTGGTTGCATTCAATTCTGCCTTTAGAACATCCTGGTAGTCACCAATTAAGTAAAAATGAACTCATGAATTTACCTAGTCCAATTTACAGAAACTTGGACAACTAACCAAAACATAATAAGTAGCCTTTTGTATTCAGATTACCAAGCAAAAGCTCCTGTATTTAGGATAATATACAACAACATTATGCTTATTTTTTTTATCAGTAAATGTGGGTGCTAAACATCCTGGACAACCATATGTTCTTCTAAAGAACCGAACAAGATCAATTTATAGACAACCACACTGGATAAAACTGCATGTTTTACACAATAGATTATTCCCCTGCAGACATACCACCAAAAACACCATCTCTCTAGCCAGTAAGAGAAAAAATATTATTAACTAACCTCTCGTAAAATGGAGAAGTGAATTTCATGACTTGCCAGCGCAAGCATAATGAGGTCTGCATCCTGCCAGAGATAAGAACACCCTTAAACCAAATTAGAAGATCAAGACATATCTTTTAAAAAAGCATCTAAATCTAGAAGCACTGTAGTGACATAGATTCTCATACAGGACCACATAAGCAATGATGCAAATTTGGGTTGTAACCAGGAAGACTGCGTTGAACCCGTATAAATGCCATGATTTTGTGCTCTCCTTCGCCCGGAACATTAGCATCGGAGAGTATGACCTTCAAAATTCAACATATCAAAAACTAGCATAAGCAAGAATACCTTTTTCACCAAATTTAGAATGGTGATATCTGAGAATGGATAAAATATAAATTCAAGGAAGCCAGCCTTGTTGGGTTAAATGCCAGTATAAATATTAAATATCACAAAAGGAGTTGTATGGAGGCCAAAAATTTCTGACTCATGAAAATGGTTTTTGATTAAACCCTAATACATAAATAGGAGAATAAACCACGAGTTATAGAAACTGCAGCAGAATAGATCTTAGAGATTGAGACTTACAGGTGAGATCAATATATGTAAATAATTGAACAAATTCAACAATCCAATACGGTCCTAACTTGGTATCAAGAAAGTCACTGCCGCATACGTAATCAAACATCTAACCTTTATTGTCTTCCATCCAGGATCACTGTTTAATCTCGAGCGGATGTAGTACTCCAGTGCCTTTGACAATTTCTCCATAAATACAGTTCCAGGGGTAATAATATTAGAATCTGAAACCTCATGTTCCCGTTTTGGAAGAACAGTCTTCCCCTCCCTCTCGAATTCTCTCGTCATTCGTTCCTCTACAGCTTCCTATTAGCAAGTACCATAATACTTGAACCTCAAAAATTTTTCATGATCATAATAGATAGGAAGTAAGATCATGATAGAATTAAAGTATAATGAAGGAAAGCAGACCGCTTTCTCAGCTTCCTTAGCCGTTTGGAATCTTCGTGCTCGCTGATGATTCATTTTTGCCCTTGGCGCAACACCATCTGCCCTCGAAAAATAATAACAAGAGAGAGGATTCAGCTGTCGCAACTGCATTAACTGAGCACTGAATCTTTCATTCAGTGTCTAAGGATCAATGCAACAAGGCAATAAGAAAAATAAACTAAAGAGAGATTATATGGTAATGAAACTTGAATAAGTTAACATTAACGAATAGAACAAGAAGAAATTGAGGTCCACCCTTGGATTGACTGCCTCTCTGTTCATGCACTGTTGACTGGTCATTTTATTCATGGCCCTCGTTTCTGATAGTCAGTTTATTCTTAGTGCATGGTCTGCGTGTGATTGTCTATAAAACAAACATAACTCTGTATGGAAATAGAACCGGAATTATTGCTTGTAAAAACAATGTGTAATTGTGTCGGAGACTTCACCAAGTTTCTTATCATAAAATTGGCAGGCAAACAAAGGATCAGAATCCAATTTGACCAGATGTGTTTTTAATGCAAGAGGCAAAAAATTATATAGAGCTGTAAATGGCCATTTTGACCCTGACTCAGTGACTCTGAAAAGTCTCACCCTTCCAAAAATCGTGGATAATGATTAGAGAGAAAATAAAATGGAAAAATTGACAACTTAACCAAGCCATTAAAACGTCCAACGCAAGAATCATAAACCCCACACAGTAATACGTAAGAAATTAAAAAAAAATGAAAAATACAGAACAACAGACGGTTTGCTACAAGTTCCCAGAGAAAGAAGCATGAAAAAGAAGAATATAGGGGCCTCCTACCGATGGCGATGTACAGAAGCTTCCTCGGTCGCACAATGCGAAAGATCCGGTCTACACATTGAAAGATTGCTTTGAAGACCTCCTCAATCGTCGTCGGTGGGAAAAGCTGAGTTAAGAAAGCGGGAAGACCTCAGGCAAATCTTGAGACTACCAGTACATTGATTACAAGAACAAGCTTCAGACCCACGTACCAAGATTAAGAGGTACGTGTAAGTGGATTTACTTGGAAAAGCAAGTAGATTAAAGAAAAATATGCAGGTGCATGGCTACATATGCATCTAACCAAGTCAGATTTTGGAACCGATTTGTATAGTGTCCCATGGAAGAAAATACGGAGCTATAAATATAAAAAAACGTCGAAACTGAAATCTTTACAAAAAGTTTACAGAAAAACTAGGAGAAATGAAAAGGAAAATGGAGGCCTGTCATTGGTTGGCATTGCTTTTGCTTTCTGGCTTTGATTTCAAAAAAGTCTAAGAAGGAAAGTGTGATAAACTGGAGAATATGTACGATAGGACTTTTTTGCTTTTTATATTGTCCCTGAGATCTTTAGAGCTTTCGATAGCGAAGACCTATCGCTTTTCAAAAAAGAATGAAAACTAAAGCAAGAGTACGCGCAGAAGAATGCTAACTTCGATATCGATATGCGCATGGTATTTCACTAGTTATTTGCAGAGGAAGAAAAACAGAGAATCAACAACGCGCGGTGCCAAACACAGGCCCTGCGTTTTTTCTTATGTTGGAAGAGAGAGGGTGAGCGTGGGGTTACCTGATCCTCCGGGTGGAAGCAAGGATGGATGATGCTGTTCATGTCTATGTAGAGATTGTCAAATTCCATTCCACTGGGGTTTGGAAGGGAGGTATCGACATGGTCTCCCGGTTCCTCCACGGCGTTGATCAGTATCTTTGGGTACTTACCTACCAGCCAACGATAGAACGAAGGAACACCCATCTTCCTCTCTGCGACTACCTATCCGAGCGGAGAAAGACTCAGGCTTATCGATCGCTATATATCGGAACGCGGCCTCCCATCTCTGGCATCTGAAGAGACGTGGACAGAGAGTGGTTACGTCGCGTCGCCGACGTTGGCACGAGTGGCGAAAAGGAAATGATGACGAGGGATAACATTTGGGTGCATGGAGCGAATTCTATTCCACGTTGACACTCTTGTCGCCACCTTTGGTTAAATTTTGAATACTGAATAAAAGAAAAAAGAAAAGGAGAACTAGTGTTTTCTTTTTAGTGCTTTTTAAAAGAAAAGCTTGCCACTAATGAGGGGCGGCCCAATACATTTGGGGGCCTAAGGCGAATCCAATAGATGAGGCCTTTTTTTTAATAATAAAATTTTAAATAAGTATAAAATATTTTTTAAAAATGATATAAAAATAGATAGTAATCAAGTATAATATTCCAATAAAGGTACACGAATTTAATAAGAATAGATAAGAAGTCTTTTCAATTTAATATAATTTTTGAATGAAAATATAGAAAAGTAATTAACCTAAGAAAAGAGCCATGAAACCGATTAAATAACTGAGATAATGCTTAATAATACTTTTATTCTGTCAATGAAACCGATTAAATAACTGAGATAATGCTTAATAATACTTTTATTCTGTCAAGTAAGAGTAGAATAGGAAAAAATCATCCTATGGCACTTCATGGTCAAGATAAAGAAATTATGGGAATTATGGTAAAGCAAGAGCAGAATTTGTCCGGGCCTTTTCTAGAAAAGAAAGTAGGGGCATTATGGAAAATTCACTCGATCTAATTAATAAAAATCCCATCCCACCATCTCCCTTTCAAAGTGAGTACCCTTACTTGGTGAGTACCGAAGCAGCTACTGCAGCATCACAGCACAGCAGCCATTCAACACCCCCCCCCCCCCCTCTTCCCTCCTTTTCTCTCTCTACCCTCCAAGAAGTCCATCTCCAATCCCCCTATCTTTCTTCCCGATGGCCCAGGTGGATCAGGAGTATTGTGAGGGAAGGAAAACCAAGACCAAAACCAAAAAAGAGAAGGGATGAAGGATAAGAGTGGCTTCAGGCGGGTATCAAGCCAACCAAATCCCTCCTCTCTCTCTCTCTCTCTCTCTCTCTCTCTCTCTCTCTCCCTCCCTCCCCCTCCACCCAAAACAAAACTACTGTCCCCAACTTCCCAAATTGCTCCTCTGCAGGCCAGAAAACTCTCCACCTCCCTTCCATCAAGGGGGAAGACTCGTAGCCAGCTCTTGTTTCTGTTTTAAAAGGGGCCTTTGCTTCCTTTTGATCACGGTGCCAAAAACTTCCCCCTCTCTCTCTCAATTTCTTTTCTCCCTTCACCTCCCGGGGCCTTCCATTGGCCCGGGGCCTTAGGCGACCGCCTCGATCGCCTAAGGCTCGGGCCGGCTCTGCCACTAATAAAAGGAAAACGAAAAAAAAAAAACTTTAACAGGTCTGGATTTTTTTTTTTTTTTTGATTTTTTTGGAGCGTGAGGACTGAGGACATCCTGGTCTAAGCGTCTAACCAGGTCCAGAACAATTCATTTTAAAAGGAAAAAAAGAAAACTCTGGCGAGAATTTAATTGGGCTCGAGGACCGTTGCTGACTGCTTAATAAATGGAGGTTCTGCTTGAAAGGTGTTCGTTCCGTCACCTAAGGTTAATCATAGACATCAGCCATGTACTGAAATGAGCGGGCACCTATATTGTGACTCGGAAGAGTACATGGATAATAAATACTTCATGGCCCAAATCTGAGGTAAATTAAAAAAAAAGAGGGTACACCTAAGTTGGTTTGCATTTGACAGGATGGGATGGTTCAAAAGATAGCTGATGACGCTTATATACGAAGTTCACATCTCGAGCTCCGCGATAAGCCAACCAATCTACAGGTCGGCTCCCTTCTGATGGTATGTGGGCAGCCTTAATTCAAAGCGTGGATGGAGTATAAATCCCTTAGAAACTAGATGCCTCGTGGAAGTGGAGCATCACAAGGGTGATGATTAAATTTGTTCATTCGCCGGTTCGGAGCAGGTTTGGGTCTGGCTTTCCTCGGGAATCAATAAAATTTTCTTTTGGACATGTGCTTGGCCCAGCTCGACCTTCCAAGCTACCTTCTACGCTCGAGCCCAGCTCTTACTTGAGCTTGAAATCGAATTTTAAACTTCATATTTTTTTAAAAAAAAATATTTAATGATGGGAGGCAAAATGGACCATCCTACTTTACCATAGAGTCATCCAATTATGGCCGAGCAGACTCAAGAGCCAAGCAAACCTCGGCTCCTCCAAGAGCCAAGCCGGCCTTGGATCCTCCGAAGGCCGAGCCGACCTCAACCAGGGGCCAAACCGACCTCAACACGCCAAAGGCCGAGCCGACCTCACCAAGCACATATCGCAGCCTCCAAGCCTGCTCGACCTTGCCCGCAGCTATACCTGATCATGTCATGATGCGCCAACCAAGGGCTATATCCTGCCACACCTGTCAAGGGTCATACCCTGACACACCTATCAAGGGTCACATCCTGTCGACATGCTATCTCCAGCTATTGGCCCGCCGATCACATCTTAGCCCAAGATTTTAGGTAACAATCATTACCCTCACCCTATAAAAAAGGAGTAGCTAGAGAAGGCCCTCGGTAACATTTTACAAGCATATATAAGCTTTGACAAGCCATTACCAACTATTTTGAGCTACAAGAGGCCTTCAAAAGCAATTAGAAAGCTCTCACTCCATAAAAAAGGTCCTACTAATTTAGCCATCGGAGGGCCTTCGCCAGAATCTCCAGCCAAGACTTTATACAAGTATCCTAGAGCGTGGAGAGATGGCCATCCTTTTTCTTTCCAGCCTGCGTCTTCTTGGAGGTACCTTGGACCACCGGAGGCAGCCCTCTTTCTCCATCTTGGGCCGGCGTCTCCTCGGCTCCGTCTCGGCGTGGTTGCCCTCAGGTCAATTTCAACCACAACATTTAAAATACTTGATTATATTTATACTAAATATCATCAACTAAATATTGCTAACAATCTACGGGCGTATTTATTATCGTATGAAGTTCACATACCAATAGCAATTGCTGAGTCTACAAATATATTAAATATAAATAAATATTAAAAAATCGAGCTAAGGCAGGTTTGAGTCGGGCTTTATTACCCAAGTCTGAGTTGAACCTGCTTGTTAAATGGAGGAGTTTATCTAGAAAAGAACAGTGTCACTCTCAAAATACACATTGTGGACTTTATTGCAAACGAACACCTTCCATGCAGCACAAAAAGCCCCAGCTTCGAAACTGCATGCAAAACTTAGTAGAATCACGGATGAGAAAGTCGATAATGCCCTTTATCTACTATAAATGATCCAATTCTCCACTGAAATATAAAAAACAATTTGGTAATTTGTTGATAATAATATATCCTGGAGTTAATAATACCAAAATTAATACATGTTATAATACCTTGAGTGAACGGACGCTTCCTCAAAAGTTCTATAAGAATAGCAAGGATTATGATGTAATAAACTAAAATTGAATACTGTTCGATCTACAATTAAAAATATAATTGTGATGTAATTTTTCTAATTTTCCTTTTTTCCAGCGGCTTCTGTGGCGAGTTCCCTTGGGTCAGGTAAACCTTCCCTACCAGTGTCCAGTGGCCCTCGGTCCGGTTCTCACAGGGCTCGGGATGGGCCAAAGGTCTCGTCACCCAGAAAGCACAAGAAAATCTAGAATAAAAGATACAGTACATGGACAACAAAGCTCTAATTGGAATTGCTGTGGGTAGCAGAGTTTTTAAAATTTTTTAAAAAAAGAGTTTCCAAAAAGTAAAACTTTTATAAAAAAATATTTACTGTATGATAACTATATTTATAAAATATTATAAAATTTTAACATATATTTGATAACCAAAATAAGAAATGACTTTTAGTATGATAAATACAATAAAAAATATTACATAATACAGTATAATACAATATAATATACATATTATTATATATTAAAATAGTATTATTTTATATAATATTATTACAATATTGTGTAATATAACATTGAATACTATAGTATAGCAATATAATATAATATGATATGATATGATAATATATTATTAATAGTAAAATATATAATATAGTAATATATTTTAATAATATAATATAATATAATGTAACGGATTAGAATCTATTCTTATAATAGATTATATTGTAGTATAGTATAACAATATTATATTATTATTAAATATCAGTATATATTTAATAATATAATATTATTCTAATATAATCATATAATAGAATATAATATAATGTAATATAATCTAATATATTACCTTGTTATATTATTAATAGTATATTATAATATTATTATAATAATATATTATATTATAATAATATAACTATTATTATAACAATAATATAATATTATGATTGTAATAGAATTATGTAATACTACAATAATATAATACATTATATTATTATAATAGTATAATATAATATAATATAATATTAATTTATTATTATGGTATATTTATAGTATAATAATATATTATGACATGGTATGATATAATATAAGATATAATCATGAGAATTTTTGGTGGGTATTTTTCTACTAAACCCCTATTCTTTAGATTTTGTTTTTCCTTCCTGCCATTGGTCGTCGGCCGCTGCTATTACTACTGATGTCATCCTCATCACCTAAGGTTAGACCTTTGGTCAATACCTGGCACAACCACTACTATCTTCCTCCTTCAGTTCAAGTATCCAAAGATCCCCTCCCTGTAACTTTACCCTCTTTCCCTCTTCTCCTTTTTTCCCTCTCATTCTCTTTCTTTTCTTCTCTTTCTTTGTCTCTCTCTACATGAATGTATAAACCCTAGAGGAGGGTTTGAGCCTCCTCTATAGACCCCGGTTGTCCCTTAGTAAAAAGAGTCGAACTATGCTTGTTGCTGCATAATGTGTTGGGTCTCACCCCCATCATTGTTAGGTACCATTGGACTCTACCATCATTAATCCCCATTGCATTTTCTGTACCATAGTCTAAATTTTGTTTCAGGGTTGATTGTTTGGATTAGCCAAAATAGATTGACCATGATCATCAGACATTGCTATGTAGTCAACTCTATCCTTCCTTCGCCCCGATCTTTACCCCATAATTGATAAGAAGACACGAAACTGTACCCCAAAATCATGGCTCCCACTGGGTTTTACCTTCCCTTCATGTCAAACAAGTATACTATTTCCACCATTCCACCTATTGCAGTTGTCCAGAGACGATGGTATGGACCAGCCTCTTCCTTGGCCCCCCTAATTAAACACTTCCACAAACAGTTGGCTCTAGGCCTCAGCGAGCCCTCCAGTTGACATTGGTATGTCTTTGTGACTAATTGGACGTGCCATATCTTGACACATACTCCCTAAAAACATGCAGTACTAGAATTGCCCAAGAAAGCTCCGCCTGTAAAGATCCATGGCCACTCCAAAAGCTTCTAGCTTGATTCAAGTTATCAGTCTCATGGCCTGGACTAATGGCAGGTGTCTCGGTATGAAAACCTCTTCCCCTTTTGATATTTCTTGAGTAGGCTTCAGGTGCGTCGTAGCTTCTACTTTGGTGGCATTCCGTGCTGGCTGCTACTCCAATTTACCTGGCTGCGGCCATATTTATTGCATGGGTCGGTTCCAAGTTTAGATCTCTTGCTTGTTTCATCTGTATTGATCTGTTTAATGGTTTGAGTCTGGTGGTGACTTGACCCTTTTAGCTCATTTGAGACCTGCTCAATCCATTTAGAATCTACTTTAACCCGCTTAACACCTGCCTATTCATTTCAAACCCATTTAATCCACTAAAGATCCATGTTTAACTTGTTTGACCTGATTTGATCCATTTATCATATAGACAAATTGGGTCAGGTTACTCATTTAATAAAAATATCAGATTTGGGTCTAAATGTTTGATTCATTTAATAAACAGGTCGAGCTCGAGTTGCCTGATATTTTGACCTAATTTGTATTGTCTTTTCTTTTTTTCTTTTAACATCTGTTATCGATTATCTAGTAAAAACTCCAAATGGAAATTTTAGCATGCAAGTATTGTGAATTAAGTTGGCTAATTAATTATCGTATAGTAAGTAGTATAGTGGTCCGGCTCCCAACCTCCTTTGTGGCGATGGCAATTATAATGTTTTATTAAGCATCAATATATTTTTGGGACCCATCTATCATGCTAATATTGATCTTGTTAGGTAAATTCATTATTTTGCTATTATCATCCAGAACTTCTTGCTATAGTGACAGCCATCATATCTACTTTAATATTCACTAGCAATAATAATGGAAGGAAAGAAGAGGGAAGAAGATGATGGCATGATGAGCAAGGAGACAAAGAAAAGAGGGATCCTTTACAAGCATAAACTGGTGTTCTTCGTGGCTAAAGACTGACAGAACAAGAGAGAGATGGCCACCATACTAAGTTACTTCAGATTGAGACGGGGAAACGAACTTTGAGCAACCAATATTTGGTTGTTACGAAGCGGAAACTACTAAACGGAAAACTTCTTTAAACAACCATAAGAAACTCTCGCCAAACGTTTACAATTAGAAACATCCTTTTAGAGTCCGATCCACTCTTTCCAATCCAACACAGACATTTACAAAAATAGGCTAGCTGGAGCAAAAGCTCTCGAACTTTTCTCATCTTTGTCATTGGAAGGAACAAATCAGATGCATTTGACGCATTGCCTATCAAATCTACAATAAATTTATAATTTTGAATAAATTATATATTTTTTTTAAAAAAAATTATGTTTGTTATAGTTACATCTAATAGGTTGTAAAATCTATAATTGCAATTATTGTAGATTTGGGAGGAGGATGAATTTCGGTTTGGGTTTGAGTTATGGCGAGTAGCAGGTCATGAAGTAGTTGGGTTGGACCCGTTATCAACTTCAGTAGTATTCTCATCTATGGTTGAGTTCAACCCTAATGTGGTGAGCCAAAACCGCATTTGGTTCTATCACCTTCTAAAGTTATGGCCATCAAATTTTTCAAGTTTGGCACTAAGGTGGTCACTAGTATTATTAGAGGCCATAGGTTTAAGCTTATAGAAAAGAGACAGAAACCTGAATGAAGACAAAAAATTTATATCAAAAGATTACACTAAAATTTATATTGAATTTTGAATGTCTAGTTGATATATCCAAAAAATAATAGCTAGATCAGTTCCAGATCGGTGGTGGAGCACTAGGCTTACTTAACTACCAGTCTTTTTTAGGCACGTATGCCTTTTTGACAAATTTTTTTTTGATATTATTAGTTAGTGGATATAATCACTAGAAATCATACAAATTCAATTTTTACAAAAGCCTAAGTGCAAACTTAAATTTGTTATTATAGATTAATCAATTTTCAAATTTTCTGTTTAAATTTTTCAAATTAGTAATAATTAACTATTAATTTAATGCTAGCTAGATAATTATTGTAATTGAAATCTAATATGTCAAGTCAATGAATTATATATTAGAATTGATTTATTGCCTTATTAGAATAATTGATTACTAATTTTGTGCTAGCAAATTAATTATTGTAATTGAAATCTAAAATGTCAATTTAATAAATTATAAGATTTATTACCTTATTAAAATAATTGATTACTAATTTTGTGCTAGCAAATCAATTATTGTAATTGAGATCTAAAATATCAATTCAATAAATTATAAGATTTATTACCTTATTAGAATAGTTGATTACTAATTTTGTGGTAGCAAATCAATTATTGTAATTGAGATCTAAAATATCAATTCAATAAATTATAAAATTTATTATCTTATTAAAATAGTTGTTTACTAATTTTGTAGTAGCAAATCAATTATTGTAATTGAGATCTAAAATATCAATTCAATGAATTATAAAATTTATTATCTTATTAAAATAATTGATTACTAATTTTGTGCTAGCAAATCAATTATTGTAATTGAGATCTAAAATATCAATTCAATGAATTATAAAATTTATCATCTTATTAAAATAATTGATTACTAATTTTGTGCTAGCAAATCAATTATTGTAATTGAGATCTAATTTGTCAGTTCAATGAATTATATATTAGAATGATTTATTACCTTATTAGAATAATTGATTGAGATCTAATAAGTCAGTTCAATGAATTAATTATATGTATTAACCAATTTCTGAATTTTTTGTTTAAATGGGATCTACAAATTACTCCTTGAGGAGTCCAAATGGAGGTATAATAAACCTCTTGGAGGTTAAACAAATTATTACCTTTTTAGAATGATTTATTGAATTATATATTACTAACAATGAAAAATAAACAAACACTTCTTTCGGTTGTTAGCAATATATCACCTAACTAAGTAAATAAATCTAATAATTGCAATTAATAGAAATTCTTAAAAGAAATAATGTATATATATTTTATTCGATATCAAAATTAATCTATTTTATCACAAAAGAAATCTATTCATTTAATAAATTCTACCATAAAATTGCAAATCCTACATATCTACTAATATTAAATTTAAAACAAATGTAAGAGATAAGAGCCTGATTGAAGGCAAGTCGAAACGCATGGACGTTGTCCCAAAAAAGTATTTGCCCCCACATACGGATCTTCCGACAATCCTATTCAGAGATACGACGATTCTAAACTTCTAATTCGATACGTCTTAGAAGAAACCAAATCGAAACCGATCGAACTTGCACTATTTACCTCATATAAAAAGTTGAAATTTTTCTTAGATGAAAAGTAGGATGCATATTTTCTTATATCTTTAGGTAGCTGCCATGTTGCTTAAGATTATTTTGATCATTTTTAATTTTTTTATGGCATAAAATTTGGATCTCATCTAAAATGAACCGTTTGACTAATATTATATTAAGTTATAAATTAAAGTAATGAATAAAAACAAATATGAGAGAGATAAGTGTAGGTTTTTTAAGCTATTGGGTATAGATATAATATATCTCCATCTCAATATATATATATATATAATTTACTGTATAATTATATATATTAAAGTTCTAGGGCATCTCATCGAGCAACAAAAATTCAAGCTAACTGAATTGCTTATAAGATAAGATTAAGCAGAACACGATAAAAGTAAGCATTCTAGGTCAATAGCATTGGTTTTTTATACATTTTTTAAGTTGTCGGAGTATATATATACTGTTAACATATTAACTACTTTGCTAGTGATCTCAACGGCACTTCCATACAATTAGAAAGGGATACGAGATATAATAACTACTTGACAAAAATCGTGATATAATAATTTATAGACTTAGACATCTCGCCTTTACGTCAAACCATCGCCTGCAGCCTCAGGTGCCAAGCTTGGTCTACTCGAGGCCACGGATGTTTTGGCTTTTTTTGGGTTCCAACGGCATGAAATGCCATTGACTAGTGAAGTGTCGCTAGAGTGTATTTTCACCGTAGAAAGGCTAATGACACTAATCTTAGTCGCATTCAGCAAAAACATGTTAAAGGTGCTTTGGTATGAATTTTAGGATATCATGATAGATTACTATATACTTTATGAGTAAGAAAGGGTGAATCGATCTGAAAAGACTGTTTCAAGCCGAATCGATCAAGAACCGAAATAGTTTGGACGATTAGAAGAGAAGAACTTCTTCTAAAATTTCAATAGGAGGAGGAGAGGCTCGGAATGCGCAACAGGGCTTAGAATAGGTATGAGAGTATTCAAAAGAAGAAATAGATGCTCTCTTCCTCTCCGACTCACCCTTTTTTTCTCTCTCCCTGAAGCCCTACACGATCTTAAGCTCTCTTATCTTTGTTGCTTAATTGCTGCAGCTAGTATGGTAGATACTATGTATGAGAAAAGCGAGATTCTAAGCCTCTAAGTTTTAGTTGCTTGGCTGAAAAGGCAGTGCCAAAGTTTCAAAGGTGATTGAAACTTGGATGAAAGGTGCTCCTTATCCCTCTCTCCTTTTGTTTCAATACGTCCGAGAATGGAATGGTGTAAGCCGACCGGTACGAATTTTGGTATTGATTCCATAGATTTTGCTATTAAGTATAATTTCATCGGTTGTGATCTTATTAGAGCTATTGAAATCTTATATGTACAACTTCTTATATTATAATCTTATCTTAATCTTCATAGTTATACTAAAAAAAATAATCTAGAGTCTCAAAATCTATAGCAAAAAAATATAAAAAACAAATACACATTTAAAAATGTCGAATTAATTATTTATCTGCAGGCCATCAATTAGCAAACTGATTAGATAAAATTATATACGGTAATCTCGGCCTAAATTCTCGGCCTAAATTCTGAGGGTGTATTTATCGATTCCCGATAAATACACCCTCCTCTCCTTAGAATCGACCCGTCTACATCACACATATCACTCCCTTGCCGTCCACGTCACCCAAACGGCTGCTAAACCGGCCACACCCAGTCATCCGTACGGCCTCCCTCCCTCAGCCTCCCACAGCCTTCACCGGCTCAGCCAGTATCCGGTCATCCCAACCCCATTTAAACCCCACCTCTCCCCGTCAGGAGTTCTCTAATTCCATTACTGGTCCTTTTCCTTCTCCTAAATTGTTTTCGCTCCGCCATGAGCGGCCTCACGAAGTTCGGCCTCGCCCTCCTCTTGGTCTTCTGTATCTCTCTTTTAGGCTTCTTTTCCGAGATCCTCTACGTCATCTGGCGCAGGCGCCAGCGGCTCCGGCGAAGCTCCGCTTCCTCCAGAGACCCCGAAATCTCTGGCGCCGGCGGGGGTGGCCCCTCCTTCAAGGAGCTCCTCCTCTACTTCCTCTGCTGGAAGAACCAGTCCCGCGTCGAGCCGGCCTCCTTCGCTGCCGCGTCCCCGGCATTCTCTGCAGCCGCTTCTCTCGCCGCCCCGCCGGCGGCCACGACGAAGACGGCGTCTTCGGCGGCGGCGGAGGAGGAGTGCGAGCTTGCGCGCTGGCACGCGATGTGCTTCGGGCCGTCGAGGGTGCTGTACACGATCAAGGAGGAGAAGGAGGAGGTGGAGTCCGACGGCGGGATGGGGGTCTCCGGCGACGAGTTGGCGGAGACGCCGTTCTCGACCCCAGGCGCGTCGCCGGCGTTCTACACGCCGACATCGTCTCCAACGCGCGCGGCGGCGGAGTCCGGCAGAGATCCGAAGGTTCCGTCGGGTGGCGAGGAGGCCGGAGCTGTCTCGCCGGTGGCGGAGCGAGTGTAGGGGGCGAAGGGGCTTCAAGGACATGAAACGTCATGTCGTAGACTCGTACGAAATAGTTGGAAAAATTTGCGGCACTCTTTAAGTAATTACTAGTAATGCTAGGTAACCTTTTGTAATTTTCTCTCCTCAACTTTTACCACTCGTAGCAGGGTAAAAAGATTATAGAAGTAATTGCCTTTTTGTGAAATAATTTTACTAACAAGAGGGGGGGGGGGGGGGGTGGGCGTGATTGGGGAAGGCAGCTTGGCAGTGGGAGTAGTAATGGTGTGCCATGGACTCCATGTCATGTTTGGTGATGGGTGCAGTAATTGCTCTCCCTAATTATTAAATGCTCTCTCTCTCTCCCCCCTTCCTCTATTATTTTTATTATTATTATTATTATTATTATTTTATTTTATTTTTGCTTTTGGATTTTTCTTCCTTATAAACGTTAGCTGAATGATGTATATTGTAGTAGCCGTTACGCTCAAGTTATGCACGGTTGGTTGCACTTGCATTCATCTTGGGCTAACAATCATCAGCACTGACCATTTGTTTTCTTCTTGGATTTGGTACGCAAGTTTGTGGCATCTCTAATATTGTGCATGTTGCATCGGGAGAAATAGCTAGGACTGTTATCATAATTTGTTTGTAGAAGAGAATTTGATATAGAGAAAGGAAACGTGCACGAGGTTCTATAGGAAAGATTCGTGTCCTTGAAAGTGTGACTTTTCAGGCTGCTCTGATGTCCATTTTGTTTCCTTTCGGTCAGCTTTAATTTGTATGGGTTCCCCGGCAAATTCTAATCAGGTCCAAACTACATGGGAGCTTTTAGTTTCCAATTTGTTTGAACCAAATGTTTCAACTGAGAATAGAGGTGGGGGAGCCATCTAATTTTCGATATTGGTACCAAAGCATGATATATGTGGATGACGAGATTGGTGAAGGCAGACTCTCTAGGGCTCTAGCATGAAGCAGAATTCTCATTCTGTGCTGCTAGTGTGACTGAAGTCAGTGGACAGCAAGTGTTGTGTGACCTCAGTCATACCAGAGCTAGGAGCAATGCTAATTGGAAGACTGATCAATAAGCAAGCAAACTTCAAGGAGCAGCACCTGCTTCTTCTTTCTTTTTGTTTCTTGTGAGAAAGGTGCAGCACCTTGAGCATGGACCTATAACTCTGAAATTAGACTAGGTTGCTTGGCAGGGATTCTAAGATTTGACCATCAGAACATTTACTAAATTCGGGCCACCAATCACAGTGTTGACAGTGAACAAGAAGCGTCGGCCTTTTCTGATTCTGTTGGATGTATTCGTGCACTTATTCTATGATTATCTGTTGTAGCAAAAAAAAAAAAAAAAAAAAAAACAAGAAGAAATGTGGACATGATGCCTTACCACATACCAATATTGTTGGTGCGAGAGTCCGCCAACAACAGATGTGAATCTGATGGCTTGCACATCCTAGCGGATTCCGTCAAATTAGGGCCTATCTGGATAATCTCGTGCAATTCAACAGAATGCACAAAAACACAGGCCAAGTAAAATTCATTTAACAGTATTAACAGGAATTTTTTCATAGTAGGCCGGTCCGAATTCTATAGAAAGAAGAAAAAAAAAATGATCTCACCTTATTTTTGTCACCCTAAAGGAATGGATTTATAGAGGTCTCATTGACATGGGCTGGGCCAGTTTTCGTATTCAGTGTTTAAAAGATATGTGTTGGATGAGCTTTGCCCGAATCTTACAGAGATTTTGACCTAACTGTAGACATATCCAAACAGGCCCAATCTACCATGAGAAGTATGCACATCTATCTCACATGGATGCTGTGCACAAGGTGTAGAGATATAGAGATGGACTACCCTTCTCTTAGGAGTGAGGGTACCTGCCCTTAGCTTTCTATCCAATAAATCTGAATCTAGACAGCTTGAACATCCTGGTATCTGCCCTTAGCTTTCTATGCAATAAATCTGAATCTAGACAGCTTGGACATCTGTCAACTTAATACGCAGGAGCTCAAGCCCAAGGTACCTTTTTTCACACCAACAAGAAGGAAAATGAGGGGGATACTCACATAAAACCCTTGATTCTCTTTACAAGAACTATAACCCATTTATCTCACATAGACACCTTTGCAGCATTCCATAAAGCCTATCTTTACTATTATAGTACCTACTTCCTTTGAATCTTTATGGTGGGTTTATCTCTTGAACCGATTGCTGGTAAACCTATATATGTCCACACTTTTGCAATAACATCTACAATAAGCGTTTAACAAATGAACATAACAAAGAACAAAACTAAAATTGAGTGTTAATATTCATTAAATCTATTCACAATCCATTAAATACTCCATCCCAAATTAAACCACGTATAGTGTACACTCTGTAGATCTCCATTGCGATCCGATCAGGTTTACATTGAATAACAAAGATTCCATATCGATGATTCAAGCAATTGGATGTGGTCTACTATCTCTAAATTGCTTATATACTAAAATCATATAATTTATAAATTTCTAACCTATATATTAAGTGATCATAAAATATATATAACTTAATTTTGTTTAGACCATCCAATGTTTTGACAACTTGATGCATATGCTAGAAATCTTTGAATTACATGATTTTTTTTATGTGTAAGCAATTTAGAGATAGTAGATCACATTCAATGGATCAATGTCGAATATCCATTGTCCAATATGGATTAATCCCTCTCTTTCTCTATGTATGTACACATGTAGCATATCTTCAAGCCACAGAAGCTCTTACGTTCTCTTCCAGCCACCCTCTGAACTTCCAGACCGGGAAGGTTGCTGTTGCATCCTATTTTAAACATTGGGACCAACAAAACATTACTTCAATTAGAATAATGGCAGCAAACCAGGCGGACACACAGGTAGTCTATGAACACATTTCTTTCAAATTTGGGAACATGATAGCCAGAAACCTATAATAAAATCTGGGTAGCATTTAATAGTGAATTTTATGTGCTCGGATCCTTGCCAAAACCCATCATAGCATGAGTGACAAGCATTGAACCCCTGCGCGTAATTTCAGCTAGTCGTCCTACCAATGGCAGCTTGACTGTGTCCTTGTTCTTCAGAGGCTTCTTGTCCCACCTGTAATGGATGTAGGATGGATCAGCTTGTGTCATCCCATTAGTGTAAGAAACCAGACTACTTTTATCGAAAGTGCAACTTCTAACAATCTAGTTGCCTAGGATAAAGAGAACTCTGTCATTTTTAACTAAAGAACTGGAGTTTAGTTTATCATAGCATGTCTCCCAGATATTGGATCTATACTAGTTGAAAGGTCAATACTCAATACTAAACTTCTTAAGCTTTTGAAATAGCACAAAAAATGACAGATATACCAAAAAATATTCTGTATTTTCACCTTCTCCTGAACAAGCTAAAGTGTTAATCTAATCTACATAGAAATGAGCTACAAACATATTAAGAGACGGCATAATGTGTCCAAGAACAACCCTGCATACATTGCAATGTGTTCTTCTCCCCTCAAGTTTTGATATTGGAAATGAGCACTAAAGCACCAAATTTAAAAGAATAATTACAATAGAATCTGGAAATCCAAATGACAAAAACATGCTTATTCTATCAACTACAATCTAAGTGATTATTCAACCATGACCGCAGATCATAAGAGTAATGCAAAAGTGGCGCTCTCAGTTTTATGCATTTATCAAAATTGTTTGCTGAGGAAAAAAATTGCAAAACAGAAATAAACAACTTGAAAGAAAATTGGAACTGACCAGTCTTCATGGCGAACAACCTTTCCTTCAACAATATTGAGTCTGATAAGTGATGTCAAATCCACATCTCTCCCAAAAATTTTGTAGTGTTGCTTGTTGTCAATCAAAATCTGAATCAAATGCATGAAAAATTATATGTCTATGTAATGAGAAATAGCCATGCATGCATATTTTAAAAAAATAACAAGGTAAATGTTAATCCAGACCTCGACTTTTCCTGGTGCAATAACATTTTCTTGTATGCTGTATTCCACAATTCTAGATTCACTGAATACCTGAAATATATCGAATCATCTCATTCAAAAAATAGAAAGAAGAGTCTGTCACTGGTACAATATTCCTCGTACCAATATTCCAAGTTAGGTAGGTGAGAGTAGCTGAAAATATAAACTTCTTGTAAAGCAGCATCAATAGTGCAAAGACCAGATTAGTTTAAAATTTGCCAACAATGCAGAATTTAAAAGCATGGACTGGTGAAAAGCTGTGACAAAAGTGGCTTCACTGGTTCAGTTTAAGTCTTCATTTAGCATGGACTCAAGCACATGTAATAGGGAGGAAAAAGCACTAAAATCTTTTGGCTATATACATGCATCACAGATGATCAGTTCATGTTAGATTCATATAAGAACACAGTCCATCTGGAATAAGCAAGAATAATTTAGATTTTAGCATCTATATGACTTCCCTGACATAGCGATCTTCATCCTGTCAAATAATATATACATTGTCCTCTTGAAATAGATATTAGTATAGACTCAGATGCTAAGGTACTTCAATATAAAAAAAGGAGAAAAATCAAGTTTAACATAAAGCAGTAGAGTGTATTGAATTAATCAACTGCAGAGAACAAAATGAGGATGATTACAGCTCAATTTTGAATACTGACTCAAGAAAATATTTCATTTTTATGTTTTAACAGTGGATAGAACATTTTTCTAAAAAAGAGCTCTAGATAAAATATTCCAACACACCAAAATAAAACAAAAAACATAATATCTGATTTAGTGCATGCATTTGTCAATTTAATTTAAAATTGATGAGAAAGACATGCACAGGAACTCGCATCTCATGTTATTTAAGGCCCCAAGTCCTGCTGGTCTCAGTCAAGGGGTTCGATGTAGTCTCACTTCCAAGGGGTTGTTAGACATGTCACCTACTTGAGTATGTTTACCTTAAAATTAAATGAAGAAATTCAAAGTTACTACTAAGCTTTTTGCTATGTCAATCTGACCACCTCCATGTCCTACATATGCCTATGAACAACCAATAATGATGGTGGTGTCGAATTCCAGTATTTTCCATAGGAAAAAGTGATTAAACCCTGATACTATTAGGGAGTCCTGTTTTCCAACTCCTAGTGTGGAACAGAAAGAAAAAATAGTTGATACGAATAGGGAAATGCAAAACTTATATTAGATAAAAAGCAAGATATATATACATAAAACAAGAAATAAAATAGTTGATAAGATTGGGGATATGCAAAACTTGCATTTGACAAAACAAAGATATACATTAAAGATCCTCTAGATGCCTCTTGCCCTTGTGAATTTTTTGCTTCGAATCTCGAAACGTCAACCCGAACCCTTGTCTTATGAATAAACCTTGACCAGTTAAAATCAAAGTTCCGATCAAACTTGTGGATACCAAAGAGACTAATACATTCCATAGCTTATTAAGACTGAAAATAGCAGAACTTAAAATTGCAGATAGTACGTGCAGCAATTGGCATCAATTGCGACTAACAGGAAGGAGGGGAAAACAAGTAGCTAAATCCCCAAAAAATAATGGCCAAAAATCAAGAAACATATATAAGCTTTTTTTACTAACCAAATGGCACAAATATTGCTATCAAACTTCATTTATTTTATTGATATCTCACCTTCAGCTACGTCTCCTATCAGATTGAATCTAACTTTACCCAACTTTGCCAAGATGAATGAAGAAATAATATATCCTATCAGATTAAATCTGACTTGACTCAAATTTGCCAAGAAGAACAAATAACTAATATAGCTACAAAAGGATAGCCAATGAACAGTAGACTGGAACCTTGGAGAGCGAATAGAATGCCGATTTGATCTGCTTCACCCTGCAAAGCACAACACAATTTTCCAATCAAACAGTTCGCTACCAAGAACAAGAATGGAAACCAACATAGCCTCCCATCCCTAAAATAGCTCAAGAAGAAGAAGAAGAAGAGTGGCTGCTTACCCATGAGCACACATGAGCGGATCCTCAAAAGTCGCATTCGGAGCATATATTTCAAAGTCTCGAGCCGTTGCCCGTGAACCATATCTAGAGAAAAATAAAAAAGACAGAACAAATCCTTATAGCCTCAGTTCCTAAAATTAAAACACGATATTTGGTGTCGTTCGGGACCCCATAAAAAAAGGTCCTCTTTTTTTTTCTTTCGGATTTCTCGATCCATTATGGGAGAAGGCAATAAAATTTTCGATTTCATCCGGAGAGAATGGGAGAAGGACCGAGGAGAGATCAAACTCACAGGTTGAGAAGGTGAGGGATGAGGTATTCGGAGAGTGATTTCTTGAACATGGGACCGTCGAATTCCTGCTCTCTTCTCGTCCGATCGTCCATTCCACCTAAAACCTTGCTTCCTGGAGAATTGCAGCGTTTATCGGAGAAATAATATTAGTAGTTCGATCATAGGAGCGAGGGAGAGAATGGAGGAAGAAGTTGAGAGAAAGGGTGGGGCCCTCATCGGGTGTGGCTCGGACGGTGCAGCGTGGCGAGTTTGCCGCCTTGTTCGTCCTTGTGGCGGGCCGGCGAGGGCCCGATCCAGGTCCGCTTCGGCCGGCCATTCTTTTCTTTTCCTTCTTCTACTGTCTAAAAACGGAAAAGTCACAGGCCACGAGTTCCAAGCTCACGCCGATTTCGGCCCGGATTTCTCCATTTCTGAGAATGACCCAATATTGTTACCATGTTAAAATATATTTTACAAAATATTATATTATCATACGTGTGCAAGAGGGGGAATTCATTTTTCATATAAAAAAAATCATCACCAGGAACCAATATTTTAAATTGTTATTATAGAAATAAACAAGATTCAAAACTAGCATACATTTGTTTTTTAATATTTTTTATAAAATAAAATATTAAATAAAGTAATTTCATACACGTCTCTCCTTGGACCTACGTGTAAAAAAAAAAGTGCCCGTCGATTGGTCGCCAGAGATTCCTATTAAATAAATATACGAGGAAAAGGTGGCAAGCAACCTCGTTGTCACGCATACGTAGTGCTCCGGTGGGCGTGGGTTGGTCAAACTTGACCAAATTCGTCCCCATCGACAAACCTTCCCCGGTAGCAACGCTTTTGCAGTCGCAAAACCGCGCCCTTCGGTGAAACAAACCATGTTTCAGATCGATAAATTACAAGACTTTTGGTCAGCACTTGTCGACCATGATCAAGAAAACTAGAGCTTCCTGCAGTCATTTCTGACATGGATAGGAATCCAGTCCACATCTCAACAATATACCACTAATTAATCCTGCATTTGTTGATGAATTCATGATGATAAACAACGAAACACCAAAGCGCACATATATTTTGCGATGTCACACACCTTGTTCTCAGTATTATAATCAAATTTTATATAAGAACAAGCGCAAAAAATGAATGAGCACCGTGAAGAACTGAAATACATGATTGCAGCTACCCAAAGGGACAAACAATGAATGAACAACACTACCAACCCCTCCGGAGATCACGAGAAGCTGCCCACGCTGCACTCGGTCCTTGTAAACCCGGCGGCCACCGAGGTGATATTAGACGGCACCGGAAGCCTCAGATAACAGTCCACCTCCGGCACATACACGGCGCTCTGTATGACTATCATCTTCAACCTAACCTTTGTGTTGATCTTTATACTGATGTGGAAGAAACCCTCACCCTTCTCCCTGTCAAAAGTTCCATTGACCGAGTTCCCGAGCACCAAATTCTGGCCTTGGAAGCTTGGGTGGAGCGCCACCGTGCTCTTGCGGGGCTGGTGGAACTTGGGGAGGCTCTGGTACCCAAACCGGGACCCGTCATACGAGGCGAAGGCCTCGACACGTTCGTAGTATAAGCCAGCCTTGTTGGGATTCCTGATGCTCATGTTAAGGGCAAGATCATAGTAGAGGGTGTGGTTTTGAGCAAGGTCGAAGCGGGCGAGTTGTGCATTCTCGACGTAGACATGGAGGTCACGGGGCTGGAAGATAAGCCAGAGGATGAGAACAATGATGCCTAGGACGATGAGGACGAGAGTGATGGCCTTAAAAATGAAGCACAGAAGGCGGTAGGGCTTGCAGCCTGGAGGAATGGCTCGGCCGCTGCGACGGTGAGATTGCTGGGGAGGGATTGGGGGACCGTAGTAGGAGTTATTCAAGGATGGTTCTTTGTTTTCCGCCATTTGTGTGCTTCGGATCTAGGGAGGTAATTAATGGGAAAGGAGAAAACTAAGGGTGTATAGGTTTATAGACGTCGAAGGTTTTGGGAATCCGTTGATGTTTGTGGACTTCAACGTTCGGTGGAGGTTTGATTGAAGAGCTGGAGGTAGGCATGGAAGAAAAGTTATAGTGCAACTTTGCAAACGGGGAATGGACGCTTAGACAGAGGGCTCCAAAGGGAGTTGTGGACGCACGTCATTTTTGACAGCGTCCCATTGCGCCCTCCTCTTATTCTTGGTTTCTTCTGTGAGCGTGGCCCACTGGCCCTGGATCATCTAGTTATGTTTGACTAGGACGATGTTTGAATGTGTTTTTGCTTGCATGCGAAGGTAGTGAGTCATCCAACACAATTTGGTCAAGCAAAGTTTAAAAATTAGTTGTCAAGGAAAGATCACGTACATTTGGTCAAATCAGATCTTTCCTCCTTAACCTGGTCGTTATACGTGTGAATTAAATACTAACCCCCTTTAAGCAGTCCCCTTGCTTATAATTTGTGCATCAATTAAGGAGCAGTTGGTGCTTGTTTTTTTTTTAGAAAAAAAAAACAAGAAGGTTGAGCAACACACACACACACACACACAGACACACAGATATATATATATATATATATATATATATATATATATATATATATATATATATATGGTGCAAGTGGTAGGCATGAACCCGACAAATTTTTGAGTTCCGGCCAGTCCGGACTGATTATAGTTTCCTAGGTTCAGCTAACCATCCAGGTATTAGAAGCTTGACGTTGGGGGACCGAGAATTTGGTTTTACTGCTAAGGCTACAAACAAGGCAGGTTGGACAGGGCCACTTCCCTACCCAAACTTTGTTCGAAATTTTTTTTAGGCCTCAAGTTGCTTCCTTAGAAAGAAGCAGAGGGTGGCGGCGGCGGCGGCAATATTTTTACCGAACACCCTAGCAAATTGGCATTTTAATCTCTTTCAAAGGTTTTTTTTTTGATCGGTAAATTTTGAAGGACGCAACATTTTTTATTTTTATTTTATTATGGTACAGCATGAGATTGCACATAATAAAGAAAAACAAAAGCTACAAACATCAAAATGCATTGCCAAATTTTGAGCCATGGAGCACCAGGTTGGTACTTTCCACAGCTGGGGGAAATGTCGCGCATCCTTCGTTACATTTTGATAGAAAAAAGATTGGTACGTCCCTCGACCTCTTGTAAAACCACCAATCATCGTATCCCATGTGGCATTTTTTTTAGCGGTAAATGGAATAATTTCTGGTCATGGGTTGGGGCCCCGTAGCATTCCTTCATAATGAGTGAAAATATGCCAAGTTATAACCCCTGAAAAAAAAAAGTACCAGACAATTGTATGCGAAAGAGCTGCTTTTTGATCCACATGTTGCTTCCAACGTTGACGCAAAGGATAACACCTGAAAAAAAAAGGTCCATTCATAGGCCGCATAGAAAATGAGAAATCACCCAATCCAAAGATGCCGAGCTAGTATTTTTTTTTTTTTTTTTATAAGCCGGCATCTCACTTTATATTGCGAGTACACCTTAAAGCATCAAAATATAAAATACGGACTAGATCGACCCCAAATGAGTCGAAACTCTCTAAGAGGTGACCAATATTTCAGACAAGTGGATATAGCTCTGACCTAGTACTACATCTGATCCAATCAACCACTGTAGCCGAATCACCCTCCAATAGCATTCGCCGAGCCTCCAGGTGTACTCTAACATGAACGTGGTCCTCCCACACGGCACACAGGGACCGACTCACCAAAGATGCATAAAAACTATTGCCATGGAATAAAAGGGACCTGCCAAGCTAGCATAACTTGGACCATTCCACTCATCCCACGTTAGATAGGAAAATGGGAGAGCCAGAATGAGCAACATAACATGCCGAGCGCGTGCTGTCTCAAGTAACCAGCCACAGCCGCAGCTGCTGCATTCGTAAACTAAATTGATTCCATACGAACAGGACAAACGTATTGCATCCACTGCTTCCGTATTAATAAAATGATCCATGTACTTGACGCTAATTACCCATGTGGCATTTTTTTAGCGGTAAATAGAATAACTTCTGGTCATAGGTTGGGGTCCCATAGCAATCATTCATAATGACTGAAAAAATATGCCAAGTTAAAACGCATGTAAGATTATCATAAGAACAATGTGAGATTCTCTCATATAAAATTTACTTTGAAACTAGGCTCTATAGTTACATTTTAATATGAATAATTTAAATAAAATAAACATAATAAATATAGAATATCATGATTTTGAAATCATATCTACCAATAAATTATAGTCTCTACAACTAATATAAAAACAAATGAACATAACGAATATAAGAAAATAATGTTTATATGTCAAATGTAATTTTATTACAGAGATAATGTATTTATATGTAAGCATGACATATCAATTTTAAGAATCTATCTAATTCTTCTTTGTTGATATTTAATTTATTTTTAATAAATATTAAGTATTCAAATTATGTAAGATATTGGAAGAAACCAACTCAAAAAATAATTACATATTGTCATAAATATAGTTTGCTACATATAAAATAAAAAAAATTCAAAGCAACATAATTTGTTATATATATGGCAAGATTCAACTTTTTTTACCATTGCAACTGTCTTTATTGATAAGTTATTTAACTTGTGGTGCTCGGTCAAAAGATGATTGTGGCAGGATATCTGTAGGGAGATATCATATTTCTATAATGATATATCAAATTTTGCACCTACAAGGCTAAATATACAAAGCAAGAATGGTTAGAATAAACAAATCTATGTGAAAATACTGGTTAAGAGGTGAAAGTAAGAAAATAATAGTTTATTTTCTAGTGGAAATATAAGGGGAAGCGAGGGGCAATATCTTATAGACAAGAGCCCAAGTGGAAGCGGAATAGTTAGGACAGAAAGTATTGCATGTTAAGATATTTGGATCCTTGAAGAGTAAAATTTCACCATCAATAAATATATTTGTTTTTTTAAAATATTATATTGAAGCTTTGAGTAGGAAAATTTCATCATCAATAAAAAAAATTATTTTTTAAAACTAGAATATCAAACGATATTGTTTCAATGTACATCTGAATATAAAGATGTCTCCAATATTTCTTTAAAAAATTTATGAAAACATTGGAGAGTCCAACCCTGACAAGTTAAAATTTTGTTTTTACCGACACTCTCCATATGTTCGGACGCATGCTCGTATCCATAACCGGAATAAGTGCCTCGTTTAATGCAACATTGGTGAGGTATTAAAGACTACGATCTTCCAAATTTTTAAGAGACATAGCTTTATAGAATATATTGCAGTTGATAGTTATAAAACTTTTATTCTAATCTTGGTGCTACCACCCTAGGCTGTTATACATTTGGGCGACTGGGGTGGACATAAATTGGGGTGTTAACAACAAGGTATGACAAATAGCCTTGCGGGAGAGGGATAGCCTCCTCCAATGAGCAGGAGAAGTTATATTCTACATCAAGTGTTGTGCAGACTTAGGGCCGAAAATAGGCTTAGGCCGACCCGAAGCCTATCAGGTCGGGCCAACTTCTGGCCAGACTTCAGGCAAGATTTGAAAAAGTTCAAATCGGGTTTGGACTTAAATATAGAGTTTATTTATTTATCGAACGAGGATTAGGTGTGCCATTGACCCGGTCTGGGCCTGGCCCTAGCCCGAGCCCAAATAAGTCCTGAAACGAGGCTCGAATTTATGCGTGAATCAGTTTGTTTTTTTATGTTGTTATTTAGAGAGAATAATGAAGAAGTAAATATTAAATTAAAATGGGTTTAGATGAGAATAATGTATCATATATTTACAGGAGAGAGCATAATTTTTAACTAGCTCATTTACTTGTGAAGCAATATTGTGAAATACCAAATTTCAATCGGGTTCGGGCTAGACCTATTTTTATGCCAAATGGATAATTTGGGTTGGGCTCAGAATTGGGCTCGAGTCTAGATTATCCAAAAATTATCGTCCCTAAACCCGACCCGAAACCTGAAAAAGATTCAGGTCAGGTTTGGTTAGGGGCATGACCTAACCCGACCTGGCCTACTTCCAGCCCTATGTAGGCTATTTAACACGAAGTGGCTATGTGGCATCCTTTCACTTGCTGAGCCTTTAGCCAAGATAGATGTGCCTAAATGTGCCACTAGCTGCTATAAATTTCTGTTTTTGGATTTCTTCCCTTGAATGCCTTCACACCAATGATATATTTTGTGATCATCTGTGCACCTCTCTTACATACGAACGTTTTTGAGAAAAAAACTACTTACTTTTAAATCATAATCTTCTCAATTTTTCTTTTAATAAAAATCTCCACCTCCTAAAAAAGAATCAATGTACCTTCCAAAGATTGCTAAATAAGTATGAACTATGACTGTTTTAACCATGCCAAAACCAATCGAAGCAACGTGACTCCTTAATAAATTGTTAACGTCTTGCGTCTGGCTTTGGCTTGTTTCCGGCGGAACATGAGCCCTGGCCTGACAATGTTGAACGTGGACTCGGTCGCGTTTGACTAGGTCAACTCCTGGGAACTTCTATCCCGTTCCCATCGTCTATGTTCGTCGAAACGCGAGCATTTCTATTGGTAAATGTTCCACTTCTCACGTAACGAGATAGTCTATGCGATTGTATAATATTTTCCACGAACCTAATTAAGCTACCTCATTACCCGGAAATTACGCATTACAACACTCTGGTTGATGGGTCTTGAAGGGGAGAGAGTGGGGGCCGGAGAGATGGAGAATGAAATGGCCAGTTTCTTTAAATGGCCAGTTTGATTTAACCTATACGCAATAACAATAGCAGAAGAATATTACTTAAATAAAAAAAATTTAAGAGAATGAAATTTATCAACAAAATAAAGGACAATATGAATTGAAATGAAATTAGTAATCCACAACATCGCACTCGGTCCTTGTAAAGCTGGAGGCACCTGAAGTTCGATGAGCAGCTAAAGGAAGTCCCAACTCGCACTTCACTCTCATGGTGTATCGCCTTGTGGTCACCGATCCAAACTTGTATCGTACCTGCCCAATGAGCCAGATGTCCACGTTAAAGAAGCTGGTCTCGTTCTCCTTCTTGAACTCCTCGATTTCCGAATCTCCCAGTCCAATAGCCGAGTTCCCCTTCAAGACTGGGTACAGCATGGTTGTGTTCTTGTGGCCTTGGTAGAAGGAGGGGAGTGCTTCCCAATCAAACCTGTGGCCCTGGTAGTAGGGGTCGGCTTCGAGCCAATCATAACATATTCCAATCCTCTTGTTAGGGTTCCGGATGCTGATATCGGCACTAAGGTTGTAGTAGAGATTGGTGGGGCTGGTGGTTAGATTGAAGCTCGTGAGGGAGGCCTTCTCCACGCTAACTTCGACCTTGCTGGGGCGAAAGACTAGCCAAAGGACTAGGAGGGTGATGCCAAGAGCTAAACAGAAGGCTATGATGGTTTTGATAAGGGTGCTGAGGAGACAACAGTAGCAACTGCGGTGTCTTTGCTCATAGTGCTGCTCTGGAGGGATTGGAGCGCCGTAATAAGTTCTTCCCATGGCTTCTTGTCCTTGATGCATAGATAGATAGAGAAAGAGATAGAGAGATAGAGATAGATAGATAGATAGAGAGAGAGAGAGAGAGAGAGAGAGAGAGAGAGAGAGAGAGAGAGAGAGAGAGTTTTTGTAAAGCGTTGCCTTGGAGGTGAGGATGGAGGGAGGTCGTTGAGGAATAGAAGATCGATGGAGTTCATGGGGAAGAAGGTTTAATTGTATAATTCGTAGACGAGGTCAGAGAAATTCTATCTAATAACTTGGTCAAAATAGAAGACTAGACCTGGGTACGGGTCAACTTGTACATTGGAGATCGAAGTTTCTTGGTACGTGACGCATTGACAGGATAAAAAAGAATACATCATCCTATAAGACTTGGAAGAGAAGAGATTGCTGTTAATGGGCCTAACAATAGTCCTCAAACAATAGCCCAAGACCATGTTTCCTTGATTTATTATCCTGGAGTCAGCTGGCTGGTTCCAAACAATAGAACCATTAATTAAAGGTCCAATTAAGTCATGCCACCTTGATCGATTTCTTGCTATGGCCTCACCAGAAACGTGCCACAAGTTGTGTTGCATGGACCCAAGCCTTGAGATTTGCTAATATATTGGTCCTCTATTGATCCAATGATCCAAAACTTACTATAATTTTTTTGTGATAGTGTTAGTTACGCATGCCTATGGAATTCAACTGGAAAGCTACTGATCATTTTTATTTTGAGCATTGCGCAGGTCTGCATCCATCAGGGGAGTTAATAATTGCTTAATCCACAGATATGAAAGGAAAGGCCATTTGATAGAGCCGCCGGAAGAGTACTTGTTCTTCTCTCTTTTTTTTTTTTCTTTTTTTTTTGATGCAATGGCCGCCCAAGCAAAAAGAAGATTGCACAAGGACTCGGGCACAAACATGTGGTTTTTCCAAATAAAGCCTCCCAAATGAAGAGTACTTATTCGAAACCTAGTCTAATATGCAGCACCTGTTATTGACGAAGACCAACATGGTGATCTGCAAGCTTATGTGCACCTGCCAATGACATGCATCCAACAAGCTTGGACTTTTCATATGCCCAGGCCTTTTTTTGAAAGAGTATACGAGGACCCATGCAGGTATATATTTAGTCCCACATCAGCTATGTAATAGGTAGATATCTTTGGTACTATACAGGGTCATGAAACTTAAATAACACCTTCCTGCTAGCATTTGTGGATGAGGTTATGAGTTGTTGTATATGTGGCTGTAATTTAAGACTTTTTTACTTTGTAAATTCCCAAATATATATAAGGCTTCAGATAACCTTGTATATAGGCCAAAACTACCGCTCATGTTACATTTTTTTGGTGCAGATATGATACCGCTTGGATCAATTTGCAATCCAATGGAAGTGGGAGAAAAGATAAGATAAATTTCTTGTGCAAGGAGGAAGATAACTTTCATTCAAATACTTGGATGCCTTCTCATTACAATTCATGACTATTTATAGGCAAGTCATGGGTAACATGAAAAGACAAAAGAAAATGAAAGATCAAAAGTCACCTTAATATGGGTAACTCACACAATAAAAGACATCAAAACCAACTAAATTCTCTTAGGGAATTTAAAAGGTCAAAAGACACCTGCCTCTTGAAATACCTATAACTTTCCAACCATAACTCGGATTTTAACAAAAGAAAATGAAAGATCAAAAGTCACCTTAATATGGGTAACTCACACAATAAAAGACATCAAAACCAACTAAATTCTCTTAGGAAATTTAAAAGGTCAAAAGACACCTGCCTCTTGAAATACCTATAACTTTCCAACCATAACTCGGATTTTAATGTTCTTAGGCTTGTTGGAAAGAAGAGAAAGAGACCTGAAACCTTTATGTTAATAACTTTTCTAAATTCGGCCATTTAATACTCTAAAAATGGCATGCAAATTGTCTGATGTTCATGCACCTGCATCATACTCCCCCGGTTGAAGCTCAACTCGTCTTCGAGTTGTCCAATGCCTCTTCTTTATCATGATATGGAATTAGATCAGAAATATTGAAGGTAGCAGAAACTCCATAATCATCAGGAAGTTCAATTTGATAGGCATTTTCTCCAATACGCTTAAGAACTCGAAATGGTCCATCAGCACGATCTTGTAATTTGCTATATCTTCCATGGGGGAATCGTTCTTTACGAAGATGAATCCATACAAGGTCGCCTTCTTTAAATGATGCCGAGCGTCGATACTTATCAGCTCTCTCCTTAAACTTTTGATTGCTCTTCTCAATCTTGGATCGAACTTGCTCATGCATCTTTTTGATTTCATTAGCTCTTGCTTCTGCATCACCGCTAAATCGAACAACATGAGGAAGGGGAGCTAGATCAAGGGGGCCATTAGGATTGCACCCATAGACGATCTCAAAAGGACTAGCATCGGTAGTAGAACTACTTGAGCGGTTGTATGCAAACTCCGCTTGAGGAAGAATTAAGTCTCATTGCTTCTTGTTTTTGCCCAAATAACTTCGAATAAGATTGCCAAGGCTTCGATTCACCACTTCCGTTTGACCATCGGTTTGTGGATGATGAGAAGAACTGAACTGAAGTTTGGTGCCCAATTTCGCCCATAAAGTCCGCCAAAAGTGTCCTACAAATTTTGAATCTCGGTCCGAAGTGAAAGTCTTTGGAATGCCATGAAGTTTGACAATCTCTCGAAAATAAAGATCAGCAATTTTAGATGCATCATAGGTCTTCTCGCAAGGTACAAAATGTGCCATTTTAGAGAATCGATCAACAATCACCATGATCGAATCCTTTCCACATTGAGTGCGAGGAAGACCAAGAACGAAATCAATACTTACATCCTCCCATGGAGCTTGAGGTATAGGAAGAGGAGTATAAAGGCCGGTGTTTTGAGCTCGGCTTTTGGCAATATGGCATGTTCGACATAAGTTGACATGTCTCTCTACATCCTTTCTCATCTTCGGCCAAAAGAAATTTTCTTTGACAAGGATTAAAGTCTTGTCTCGGCCAAAGTGTCCTCCAAGTCCTCCATTATGGGCTTCTTTGATGATTGCTTGGCGAAGAGAGCAATTAGGAATACATAATTGGTTACCTTTAAATAAGTAACCTTCTTGAATTGAATAATCTTCATGAGGAGCATCACTGCATCGAGCCCAAATCTCGCCAAAATAATCATCATTAGAATAGATATCTTTGATGAAATCAAAACCGATTACCTTAATCTCCAAGGTTGACAACAAAGCATGTCTTCGACTAAGAGCATCCGCAACTTGATTGAGACTTCCGGCTTTATGACGGATGGTGAAGGTAAAAGATTGCAAAAATTCAATCCACTTGGCATGCCTTGCACTAAGCTTGTGTTGAGTATTGAGGAATCGCAAGGCTTCATGATCGGAGTAGAGAACAAATTCCTTAGTCACAAGATAGTGCCGCCAATGACGAAGAGCCTCAACAATAGCATAAAATTCTTTATCATATGTTGAATAGTTCTTTCGCCCATCTCCAAGTTTGGCACTAAAGAAGGCAATAGGGCGTCCTTCTTGACTAAGCACTGCGCCAATGCCCACATTAGAGGCATCACAATCCACCTCGAAAACTTTTTCAAAATCTGGCAAGGCAAGGATAGGGGCCGTTGTCATTAATACCTTAAGCTTCTCAAAACTTTCTTGAGCCTCCATAGTCCATTGATAGGATCCACCTTTCAAACAATTTGTGATGGGGGCCATAATAGAACTAAAATGTCGTATAAACCTTCGATAAAATGTGGCCAACCCATGAAAGCTCCGGATCTCGTGAATGGTACGAGGTACCGGCCAACTAGAGATAGCTTCAATCTTCTTAGGATCAACTTTGATGCCGTTGGCGGTGACCATATAACCCAAAAATATTAGGCTATCGGTCAAGAAGTCGCATTTGCGAAGGTTGACATAGAGCTTCTCCTTTTGCAACGTCATAAAAATTTGTCTAAGATGCTCCAAGTGTTGCTCTTGATCCCTGCTATAGACCAAAATGTCGTCAAAGTAAACAACGACAAATTTACCTATATAAGGCTTGAAGATTTGATTCATGAGGCGCATGAATGTGCTTGGTGCATTAGAGAGCCCAAATGGCATCACAAGCCATTCATATAGTCCATCTCTTGTCTTGAATGCCGTCTTCCATTCGTCACCCGGTCTCATGCAAATTTGATGATAGCCACTTCGAAGATCAAGCTTGGAGAAGATGCAAGCGCCGGCAAGTTGATCTAACATGTCGTCTAGCCGAGGGATAGGAAAACGGTATTTGATGGTGATCTTGTTAACAGCTCGGCTATCAATACACATGCGCCATGTTCCATCCTTTTTGGGGACAAGTAAGGCAGGAACCGCACATGGACTCATGCTTTCACGTACCAAGCCTTTGGCCACCAACTCGTTCACTTGTCTTTGCAATTCTTCATGCTCCTTGGGACTCATTCTATATGCCGCCTTGTTTGGTAAAGTTGCACCTGGCATAAGATCAATGCAATGTTGAATTTCTCTCATTGGTGGAAGACTAGAAGGAATTTCATCGGGAGTCACATCTCGGAATTCCTGCAAAAAAGAAGTAATCTTGGGTGGCAATAAATTGTCCTCCGGATTAGATTCCACCACTATAAGAGCATATGCTTGGGAGGCTTCTCGAATTTCAACTTCAAACTCTGCCATGGACAAAAAGGTACTTCCCTCTCCCTTAATGGGTTTGGGTGTGTTGTCCATTTTTGAAGGCCCAAGGGTTATTTTGACACCATCCTTCAAGAATGCATAAGTATTTTTGTATCCATCATGAACAACCCTTCTATCAAATAACCATGGCCTCCCCAAAAGTAAATGGCAAGCATCCATAGGAACCACGTCACACCATATTTCATCACGGTAATTTTTCCCAATTGAAAATTGAACAAGGCAACGTTGGGAAATTTTTACCGCATTTCCTTTCTTGAGCCAAGAAAGAGAATATGGGTGGTGGTGAGGTTTTGTCTTGAGTTTCAACTTTTCCACCATCTCCATTGAGACGCAATTCTCGCAACTTCCTCCATCGATAATAACATTGCAAATTTTGCCATGAGCCGTACATCGAGTATGAAAGATGTTGTGCCGGAGCCACATGTGATCATCTTCGCTTCGTATTGAATTCAGGGTTCGACGGACCACAAGAGCTTCACCATGATCACTATATGTGATGTCTCCTTCAATTTCATCATATATAGAGTCTGACTCATTTTCTTCACTATCACCTTCTTCGGCAAGAGAAACCACTCTTCTATTTGGACACTCAGAAGCAATGTGCCCATAGCCAGAACACTTGAAACATTGAGGTTGAGATGATGTTGGCCGAGAAGAAGATGAAGCATCTTTTTTCACCATCGTGGTTGGCTTAGATGTAGAAGATGAATGAGATTGCGATGCACTCCCCCGGTTAGGAATGCCCTCACGCTTGAAATTTCGGCCTCCAGGAGCATTTGTTAAACCCTTTTCTAGCCGTTGTTGAAGTTGGCGTTCCACCTTAGTAGCAAGTTTAATAACATCATTAAGAGAAATAAAAGAATGGAGGTGTACCATATCATGGATGTCACGCCTCAATCCGCTAAGGTAACGAGCTATTGTTTGCTCTTCGGCCTCTGCTACACCACAACGAACCATAAGATTGTCGAACTCTTCAGTGTACTCCTCCACGGTTCGCATCCCTTGAGTGAATTGATACATAGTGAGAAATGCATCTTGAAGGTAATTTTCGGGAAGGTACTTTTTGCGAAGCTCTTTCTTCATTTTCTCCCAAGTACGAATCTTGGTTTTGCCCTCCTTTGCTCTTTGCAACTTGAGGCGCTCCCACCATATTGATGCATGCTTTCGAAGCTTGATGGCTACAATCTTCACTTTAAGCTCATCGGGGACCTCTTTGTAGTCAAAGATCCGCTCAACAGTGTTAAGCCAATCTAGAAAGATGTCGGGTTGCATTTTTCCTTCAAACTCAGGAATGTCTACCCTGATGTCTGAAAATCGAAATTGATGACGATGTTGGTGAGATGAAGAAGAGTTGCTCCTCCTACCACGACGTAAACTTTGGTCACGGAAGGTGTTGCGATCTTCTTCAGTGGTGCCGCCCTCCTCTTCACTCGGGTTTTGCTCATAACGAGCCAACCTTTCGGTAAGATTTTGGACTTGCCGCCGCAACTCATCATTCTCTATGTCGCGAAGATCTCGCTCTCTACGAGGTTCTTCATCGCTAGAACGACTTTGGTTGCCTCGGCTTGCCATGGTTGGTTGAAGCTTGCGTCAACACCACCACGAGAAATGCGATAGGATTCCTCTCGAAACGTCAAGAGATGATAACCTGGCTCTGATACCACTTGATACCGCTTGGATCAATTTGCAATCCAATGGAAGTGGGAGAAAAGATAAGATAAATTTCTTGTGCAAGGAGGAAGATTACTTTCATTCAAATACTTGGATGCCTTCTCATTACAATTCATGACTATTTATAGGCAAGTCATGGGTAACATGAAAAGACAAAAGAAAATGAAAGATCAAAAGTCACCTTAATATGGGTAACTCACACAATAAAAGACATCAAAACCAACTAAATTCTCTTAGGGAATTTAAAAGGTCAAAAGACACCTGCCTCTTGAAATACCTATAACTTTCCAACCATAACTCGGATTTTAATGTTCTTAGGCTTGTTGGAAAGAAGAGAAAGAGACCTGAAACCTTTATGTTAATAACTTTTCTAAATTCGGCCATTTAATACTCTGAAAATGGCATGCAAGTTGTCTGATGTTCATGCACCTGCATCAAGATATAACGCTACCCCCCTACCACAATGTCCGGCAGTGACAGTAGAGAGACTTCTAATTTTGCCATAATATGGTACCCAGAATCCTTGATGGGAGATCAACAAGAGAGAATAGAATAGCGTCCACATTGTATAACTTGGCCCCGAGCATGGGCTATACCTAATGGAAACCAACCAAGAACTAGCCAGAAACCAAACCTTCTTAAGTCTTAGTACGTACCAGTGTACCACACTAGCAAATCCAGCACAATAGTTCATCATATATCAAATCTAAAATAGATAGCATGTGAACATTAGATGGAGCATCGTTATCCCAAGTAGGTAGCGAGGATGGCCTCACCTATGCCATCAAATCAAGTTGTCATCATTTTGCGTCTCTCTTGCATCTCATGAGCATCTTGGAGACACTTTGGAGTCACAATCGCATCCACAGAAACTACTTTGAAAAAGATGGCCACCACTTGGTGTTTCCTCACCCGTTATCGCCTCTCGGTTCGTAAATATTCTTCATCCTTTATTGCTTTTGATGGCTGGTAGCTAGATGCATATACTACTGGTTCCATTTCAAAAAGATAGGTTTCTTTTATGTGCTTTCTAGTCTTTTATATATGTGCTTTTCTTTTATGTGCTTTATATCCAAGTTGCTGCAAACTCATATAACTTGACTACAAGGTCCAATATGGATGTGGAGCAAATAGGCAGCACGGGTCTGCTTTATGAAAATTGTCCTTTAAATACAACGTAGATGATTTGCACTCAATTTCTACTCGTCCTAATTAGGCAGCCCAAACAAGCCAATCCAAATTGGTCACTACAAATTAGTGGATGTTTCATGTGTGATCTAGCAAATTTTACTGCAATGCAAAAGAGAATCAAACCTACAGTTTGGGTATTCCTCATGTCCTAAATTAATGATCCCTTGGACCTTTATGCGTTGGCTTATGGATCATATATTTAATTCAAAATTTTAAGGTTTTGGTTCAAAATTTTGAGGAAGTAATCTCTCTCCTAGCTGTGTACAACAACAAACGGACAGTGAGCTAAGTATAATAAAAGGATGAAAGGGATTGCTTACTTGCAAGATGTTTGTAAATCCGTTATGAAAAAAAATGTTATCTTCTCCGGTCTGGTTAATTGCGAGAGGTCTGTTTGGCTACCTACTCCGGTTACTTTGTCAATGTGAAGAGAAAAAAATAGCAGCCTGACAACTTTCGAGTGGTGCCTTCATGGCTTTTAACAACTTGGATTACCAAGGCCACATTCATGCATCAAATTGTCACCTTCACAATTTGATGTGGGGACCTTTCACCTTATGTCTCTTCCAATGCCTTTTTCTTTTTTTCACTCATGATTAATCTTGGGCAACTGAAAAGGACATCAAGAAAAGGATAAGCCGGAGCCTACCCACTCTTCTATTGTAGCAAGAGGCTACAAGGTTTCTCTTATTATTGGTTGGTTACATTCGACCTTGCTCGCTCGATAATTAAGCTCTACCTTTTGCATCAAACTGTGTGCATCGAGAAAGATCTAATTTGTTGGTAAATGGATGGAAGTACACAATGAATTTGAATTTTCAATTTGGAGGAGTGAAATACAAAACAGTAGGATGACGATCGTGAAATTATTTTATATCTTCTTTTTCTTTTTCTTGAAGATCATTGTCACATATCCACTTTAAACTCAGCTAATCTCTTACCGATGTCGTCATATACGCATCAGCAATGGAATAACAACATAGGAGAAAGGGATGTCTAACCAAGAAGATTTATAGTACCAAAAAACAAAAGGTAATTAACCATTACATGCATGTATCATACTAGTTCTATATATTATATAAGGCAACTAATATGTTACTTTTTTTACTAGTCTCACCAGCAATGTTCATTGTACAAGGATAGTTATGCATTATTTGTGCGATTGTTTTCTATGAGATATTTGTCATATCACAACATTTCTTCCCAAAGTTTCTCCAATTAGCTTGAGAAGGTGGAAGCAACAACATAGTTCAGGGAAAAAAAAAAGAAAAAAGGTTCAAGCAGTATACATCTACAAATTAAATTGCCAACGTGCATTGCAACTCTTTCCATCACAAAAATCCAACATAAATTCATAATTACTTGATTCACATTTAACTTGCTATTACACGTGGCCGAAATCTTACCCTTTAACCCGTTTATTATTATTCCCCAACATAATCTACAGGGACCTGAATACATATCTTTCAACATCTGGTCGTTATTACCCCCAACGAACCCTTAAATAGATAATTAAACCCCTTGCCGGCCGTCTTCAAACGCCGTCAAGAAACACTTTTGAAAAAGACCAAAAAAAAAAAAAAGAAAACAGAGAGAGAATCAGAAATCATGCGAAGATGGACAGTATCAGACGTCGACGCTGCAGGTGGAGATCTGCTGGAACTTGACGGCGGGGGGGTCGCCGTCGACGCCCTTCCCGGTCTCGAAAGAAAGGAAGGCCGGGCAGGTGGCGTAGAGGTGGTAGTGGTTGGAGATCCACGTGCCCACCTTCCACCGAACCCGGCCGTCGATCTTGATGTGCAGGAGGAGGAACCCCGAGGACTGGTCCTGGACGAGAGCCTCGGCGAGGTAGGGCGCCACCGGGATGTCGACGCCGTAGAGGTACGGGGACCAGACGTCGATGTCGTTGTGGCCCTGGTAGAAGGGCGGCACGGACGCGGCCAGGGTGATCTGCTGGTACTTGTAGGAGGCGAAGACGTCGACGCGGTCGTAGTAGATGCCGATGCGGTCGTTGGGGTTGCGAGTGGAGATGGTCACCTGCAGCGTGGAGGAGAGGAGGTTCTCCGGGGAGGAGACGTTGAAGGCGGACACGGAAGCGTCTTGGAGGTAGATTTTGGGCTTGGTGGGGCGGAGGACGAGCCAGATGACGAGGATGATGAAGAGGATCAGTATGATGAAGCCCAGGATCATGGCGAAGATCAGGCGGGACAGCTTGTGGCCCTTGCCGCCGTCTTTCTCCTTGGCCGACATGGTGCCGCTGGTTCTGGTCGTGGAACCGCCGCCGCCGCTGCCGCCGGCGAGGAGTTGGAGTACTGGGAGAGATGGGCTAGGGGAGGAGTGGGGAGGGAGTGGGCGAGAAGGGGAGATGGTGTGATGAGGACGGAAGCGAATTAATAAGTAGAGATGAGGTTGGGCGGACATAAGATGCTCCGCAGGAGATGTTTTGGTTAACATTTTCCTTTTTCGTGTTATCAATGGAAAGCTCGGCCCTTTCATTACAGCTACGCCGCTTTACCGTTTTAAGTACTGAAGTTGTAAATATTATAATAATGACCACTATAATGGTTTCAGGGTCCCTCTTGGTGCATTTTATTTATTCGTATAATAATCATTTAAATGATTATTTAGTTCTAAAAGCCGCTCTACCATGGGAATAGTGATAATAATTTTGAAGTTAAATTATTTGTTTAGAGACAGGCCAAAACATATAATTTCTCATAAATATGTGTTATTTTCTACATTCAATATTTCATACCATGATAACGAGCAGTAATGCGTTATTTGCCAATAAGTCCAATAAAAGTTGAATTAGGCATTATTTTTTCCCTTAGAGAGAAGGTCGGTTCTATGGGAATCATAATCTTGAATCCTTCATAGTTAGTCTATAAAAAAACATAGTATATCTGTATTTATAATGGTGTTTCCCCCTATCCACATGGCCTCTTTTTTTTTTCTTTTTTTTTTGTGTGGGTCTAAACAACGTTTCTCAAAGTCGATTCCCTCAGAGAGAGAAGGTGGTGGACCAGTGTTAAGTGGCCGGTGGATGTAAAATATTTTGGACCGGGAGATGCAAGGGGATAACGAGATAATAGGGAGTGACGGAAGCGTGCGGTGGAAAAGCAACGCACGCGAGCGCAGCGAACGGAACGCCTTATCTTCAGGGAGAACTAAAAATAAAAAAATAACAAAGCTTGGTATCTCGGCTGCCATTATAGGATGGATTAAGAAGGATTGGCGGATGATGGGGTGAGGCCATCTCCTACTTTATGATATTTGGATGATGGGTACTGGGTAATGATGAGGAGGCTTTCTTGGCTAAGTATATCTATGAGGGGCCTGCTAAAGTGGAAAAAAAAGAAGAAAAAAAAGAAGAAGAATAAGATAAAAAGCAAAAAAAAGAGAGTAAAAAATAAAAAATAAAAAAAAGGGCTATTTGAATGAGAGCTATGATTGGGTTCTTTTGACTCACTATATATTTGTTTCTCCATTTTTAGGGTGTATTTTTTTTCCTGAACTCTTACCGTAGTGCTCATGACATATTAGTATAAAATGTGGAAGTATGTATAAAAAAAAAGTTATTAGTTATTTATTTATTTGTACACCACCAATAATGGCTAATTACAAGTTAACTGTACGGAAAAGTAAGGTCAACGAGTCATAATAATGTCCTGGATCTCCCCACTTTATACGCGGGTGGGCCCACGCATATAGTAGTGGTCTTTTGATCACAGCCCTCGGATCTTTCAGTGGACGGATGTAGATTAAAGAGAGGCGTCGGAGATCGGTCAGCAGTCTCCATGAGGCCCGAACTAGATCACATGCGAATCAGCGCTTCCATGGCCGACACGAATTCCTTGACAGCGCGTTGCACAAAACGCGTTGCATAGAACGCCATCGCGCTGCGGGCTCAAGGCGTCGCTGCAGGTAGACAATAAACTTCGAGATTTCTAAGAGTATGGAGGCTTGCAAAGGCGACTTTGAGTTGATTAATCGACCCGATAAAAAAAAAAACAATAAACCCCAGGATCCAATTTGATAGTCTCTCTCTGTTCATGCATTACCATCGATCCTTGGATCAATCGACAAAAGATAATGAGACAGAGCCGCATCATGTCAAGTCCAAATCATCTTGAGTCCCTGCATGAACTAAAGAAAAACAATTTACTGATTAATTATATTTTGCATGGCAACCCATCATCACTTGGATTCCATGCAGTACATTGCATTGAGCTCCCCTCTATTGCACCCATAAAATAACAGGCTATCACTTGATGGCGTTTGGTTAAACTAGATCCTCTGGGTAGTGCTGAGTGTGAACAAAAATTATATTGGGCGGGCACCATAAAAAAATATTGGGCCGAACTTCTTTTTTGATACGTTTCTTTTTGTCTCTATCTTAAAGAAAAAAACTGCAAATCAAATAGGAATAAGAGAATTCCTACTAACTAACTTAGTATGCCAATCCCCTAAATTAAAAAATAATAAAAAGAAAAAAAATTACATGAGTCAAAAGAGACTATTCACGAAGAAAGACCACCCATATCCTCTTTCTTTCTCATCAAGCATTTTCTTATATTCTCCTTCTCGTCAAACCGTCTCTCCCATCTGCGAGGTCTTCCTTCTTCTTTCGAGTCTCTTTCTTACTTCTTTCTAAAAACTATATTAATTTACTTAAACATGTGTGTTAGAATGTTGGATGTCTATTTTGTTAGGTGTATATTATTTGACCGTACAGTCTATACTGGTAAATACCGTGTTCTTGAAACTATCTATCACTTTACTTGAATGTATGTATTGGGTTGCTACTAGATATGTATTTGAAAAACTTACAGTATGTATCAAGAAACCGACAAGTATTTACGTATCATTTGGTTGTGTAGTGTATACCAGTGAGCATCGTATTCTGAAAATTATGTATCGATTTATCTTAAGGTGTATGTTGAGATGTTGGAAGACTATATTGCTAGGTGTGTTTCAACTAGTCATATACTATGTAATGGTGCACACTATATAATGAAAACTATGCATCAATTTACCTAGAAGTATATATTGGATTGCTATTAGGGGTACATCAAAGATGCTTACAGTATGTATCAGAAACCTGATGAATCATGTGTATCGCTTGATGAGAAAGAAAGAACATGCGACAGTCTTTTTTCATACATGGTCTCTATTATCGTTTTTTTTTTTGTAAGTTATAAAATTGGTGAACTTCATTAGTAGAAGTTTTATTTTTATTTTATTTTTGAGTTTTTTTTTAAAGATAGATGTAAGAAAAAAATATGGTAAAAAAGAAAGCTTCACCTGATGATGTACTATGGTGCCCGCACAATATGCCAGGGAAGAAGATCTGAAGATTTTGGGATCGAAGCCTTAGAAGCCTTTCGCGGCTTCCGTGATTAATCATGGCACGTCTTTGGAGACAGCCAAGTCAAAAGGTTGAGTGATCGAGGAGTAGGGTTTTAAGATTGGAAGCATCCAGCTGGGGATACGACAAAGCCTCCATTGGCCCAGCCCCATCTGCTTGCTTCTAGAATATCTCACAATCAAATAAAGCTACTCCCTGCGACACAGTTCAAAGTCTCAATTCAATATAAAACTTGGGGAGAGTTTAACAATAAAACCAGTTATCGAGATGCATTAGTGAGGTCTCACGTCATTATTACGTCCGTAATTTCTCAAGGGCAATACCAGCATGACGCCAGTTCGAATTATACGAGGGGAATGTCACGTCTGATGCATATCTTTCTTCTTTCGGCGGTCCTATAGTATCAACCATGGTCCAAGCAACCCAAAGACCTACAATGACAAATTCATATAAATCTAATCTTAAATACAATAATAAATTTATGATCAATTTTAATAAATTTGTGCTGCAGCATTATAAATTATATGCCGAGTTTGTTTTAATATTACTTATAGTAATATGAGACCTCGTCCAAAATAATTAACCAAAAAAAGTATTATTTAATTTTTTAATCTTATATGAGTATCTAAAATTTAATTAGCAAATAATTGATATAAAATTAAACATTGTATGTCCCTATAGTAAAAAAAAATTATATATAAAAAAATATGCATTGCTATGTAACGATATCATGCAGCGTTACTGGAGGATTTGTCATCTTAAAATAAGAATCGTCTCACCCTTTTTCCTGGACCTATTTAACTCACTTGGCAAGACAATTTCGAAGGAGAGTACCAGATAAAACAGCAAAAAACTATAGTGGAATAAACAGGAGCCCTCAGATTTGGCATTGGCTAGGAGCGGAGGGACAGTGTGGGGCCCCCTGAACGAGAGCTTTGCGAAAGCCGAGTCCTTGAGTCCCTCTCCGAACCTCCACAATTTGGACGTGCCACCTACCTTTGCCTCCTTCCCATCCACGCACTCATCACTCCGCTGCCTTTTTCCCTTTGGCTATCTTCTCCACGCTCCACCATCCACTATTTTGAATATAATATCAACCCACTAAAGCAAGGGTGGGTTCGCCACTCAAACGGCATTCCTTTAGGTACATAGTCATTCAAAATAATTGCACCTGTTAAATGAAACGCTCCAGGTTGTCCAGGCTTTCAGCACTTTTGCTTGACTTTAATAAGCATTTGAGTGTTACCACATTAAGCATTTTCTTTTCCTCAAGGCTCCGGAGAACAGCAAAGAACTCAGAGAAACAATTTCCGTTCTGAACTGACGCGTACAAACTGACTACCATGTCCACGTTGTCTTCAGAAAGTCCTAGCAAGATCTCTTTAGAAGCTCAGACTTCAATGCGGAACCCTACATTCATGCTTACTGAAAAGGGGCGATATTAACAAAAGTGAAAAATAGCAATGCAAAAAGAACGCCATACAGCAAAGAAGGGCGTGCAGGGACAAAGGAGGGATAAACTTTTTTTTTTTTTCCTTTTTTCTCCCTCGGGCAAGAGGTGATACTTCATTGCGGACACAGCTACAGCGGCTTTCAAAAACACCATATTGGAAAGCAAATTGTGCAGCATATTTAATTGCCTCTTTTACTGCTTACTATTCCGAAAATTTTATCTGGGCAGACCATGTGTCATTGTCTAGCCTTTGTGTCGTCTTTTGTTCTCTAATTTTTTTGGGCGCATTCATACTTATTGTATATGACCACCGTTGTACCAAAAAAAAAGAAAAGAAAAGACACCATACCTAAGAATCTCATAGTGAGTCGCTAACCGAACACCAACTACCGAATAACGGAAGGCACACTGAAAACAGGTCATGTTTTGAAGAATGATGCAAGCTCTAATTTAGGGCTCGCACTAGAAAGAATGCCAACGATGCACTCGAATGGCATTAGGCCATCAACAAGGTGGCAGCACTGCACAGCGATTCAATATCACTCATTCAGTTTCCATTTATGCGGAAAGGAAGATAAACTACGACACACCGAGGCTGACAAAAATCACCAGTAGGGATCTGAAATGTGTCGGTGGACCTAAAGAATCTTCACGCAAGGGAAATTATATATGGTTGGCCAGTTCACATCTACCATCAATCATTGGGCAGGTTCTCAAATTCGGTCGATACTACCAAGCGGTCCCTCGTTGTACGATTCTACACTGCTCCTGACTCGGATCAAGTACAAAAAACAAAAGAAGTATCATATGGAGCACATGAAGAGAGACGGAGCTGAGCGGCTTCCTGTGGCGTTTCTATTTGAGTCGCCATTCACGCCACATATCTAATTACAAATTATGCCGAGGTCCGCAGGTCGCTCAAGGCAAGTCGGTCGGTCAAAGAGGTCGACACGGGCACATGGTAGGTGAGCCCAAGAAACACCTTAAATGACCGACCTCACAGTTCTCATGAGGAAGAGGAATGAAAAATTATCTATCAGCAACCTACCACACCATGAGCTACACGGGTCAAATCTTCGCCTTGACCTTGTGCGCAAAGCAGCAGCTTCGAAGAAATGCATACGGGAGCAAAATAACAATGTGAATGATTGCAAGATGCTTTTCTAGTATTAGTCCATGGTGTCGTGTGTTACAGTGAAATGGTGGTCTTCCTCCTGTTTGATCCATTGCATGCCACAAGCATTTCGTAGCATCAGCAAGCACAACAAATCATGGGAATATATATGACCATTAGATCCTTTCTCCTAGTCCTAACGAGGAGCAGCTTGGAGCAATATACCTGGCACAAAAAGGGAACAGGGCTGTGTAATAGAAATACAAATCAGCTAATAACCTCGCACATCAGATGGTCCTTGTTGAAGATTACAGTCCAAGCAACCCTTCCTCGATACTAGCCAATCAAGGTACTGTAGAATAGGAAAGCGCATGATATGGTGGGTGGTTGGTCAGGCTAATATACCAAACAGTGGCTCGGAAAGAGTAAAAAGGCTCACACCTAATGGCACTCATCAAGTCCGAGGGGCTACAAACTGGAGACCACCTTGATTATATTTACCAAAAGGACCCACCAGCTGTCTCCTAGGAATGGATGAGGTCAATGAAAAGAGAATTGCATCACATCCTTCCCCACCGAAAGAATGCAATCCTGAGCTATCTCGACCGCATCATTTCAATCCTCATCCATACAAGCATGCTTTATTTGGAAGCTTCTCAACCTCCGCATCCGAACAAGAAACTGGACCCGCCAACCGAGCTCTCTTTTTCTTCCGAGGTATTATTTCCCAGAACCAATTCCTACCTATTTACTTGAAAATTGTAATGCCAGGAATGGAAGGATACAAGAAAAGGGATTCTCTGCAACTCTGAACACGTTTTTACGCATCGTTCAATTCATGTCTTACCCAGACATTGCTACAATGCAAGCAGACAAGAAGTAAAGCATATCTTTTCAGTGGAACGTGGTTCACGTTAGCTGCTCCGGCATTGTACTATTATGAAATCATGCAATTTGGGGAAGCAATCTGGTGGAGAGCTTGGGAAGCTCAAGGAAGATGATGGAGAGTGCACGGTCAGAGGAGTCATCGGAAGTGGCAACAGAGATGAACCGACAGATAGAAGAAAAGGGAAGGGTCAGGTCAGGTTGTTGGATCACTAAATCAGATTGATTTCAGGTCATTGAGTTAAGACCCAACTAATTGTCGGGCCTACAATTGAAGGAGAACATAGAAAAATTTCATACCATAACCAGGTACTGGGAACACTACGAATCCGGTCTAACTACACTTATGACAGCTATTAAAACTATCTGCGGTCCAACGATACAAAAGCTAGTAGCTTCCCATGTAATACCCATATTTTGAATGCTTCCGCATAAGATGTCCTGAGCCACCAGAGATATGACAGTGTCCTCCTAACTACTAAATGAGCAATAAGATCAAAGCTTCCAATTTCCGACAGTATCAGGAAAGGCACTCGACTAACAGGAATGAACATATCTAGTTAATCAACTACAGATATTCCTGATAAAGTTGGAAGGGACTTCTTGGAGGCTATCCTGGGCATGCTGAAGTATTCCTAGCACCATGATCGGGCTGTGGTGACAGTTGCAGCATACCTAACAATAATCCTTGCCAACCACCCTATCACAAATTCCTGCAAGTAACCACACATTATTCTGCCTGAAACCTCTCATAACCCAAGAAAAAATATAGCAAGGCAGGACATCTAGAACTAACCCAACATTAGGGAAAGGGGCTTCTTTTCTATTCGCCATTTGATACAGCAAGCATGGTCATATGTTCTTTAATGAAGAATAATGACCAAACCACAGTGACCATCAATACTATTGCATATTTTTCATCTTTCTCGAGTGCTAACATGACCAGGTCGGCACTACGGCAAGTGAAATGATATCCTCCAGAGCCAGCATTCATCAATAAGTTCGATGTTTTGAACCAAACATCCAAAACATCGTATTCGTGCCACATTCAAAAGTTATATATTGTTGCAACAAGTTAATGTATGTCCTACAAAACATAAATGACTATCGCAAAAAACATGAAGTCCACTTTGATATGCTTGATCTTTCCATAATATACTTGATTCTCAGTTGTGTGTTCCTCTTGATTGTCACAATAAAATTTCATTAGAACTTCAATATATATATATGAGCCACAGTTTTAGAAGTCAAGAAAAGGACTCAATAACTGATGCATTACGCCTCAGAGAGAAAAAAAGGAAGGGGCGGGGGTGGGGAAGGAGGGGAGGGGATAAAAAGTGGGACAATGAAAATACCTTATCAATCTCGGGTATGTTCACCAATGAATCAATCTTGGGAAGCACTGGGTACCAATTCCCATCAACAAGTATGGGCCAGGTATTTGAGTCATTCTGAGCAATGTCCCTATGCAATTCAATTGATGGAACTTACCATGTCACCAAGAAAATTAAGATTTAAGAGACACCTTTTGTAGGGTTCTATCTATACTGGGAAGAAGCTTCCATACAATTAATAAGAAGATGAATGACCAAAAGATGCGAGAATATCGATTCAACCAATAACCTAAAAAACATTGCAACATTTATTACCATGACTAAATTAGTGCTGCACCAAATAAAACTATATCCTCCAAAGCCAACATCCATTCAGTCCTTAAATAATGTCTCATTATCCCAAACCAACCACCAAAATTTTGTTGTAGCACTAAGCAAAAAACAAATCTTTCAGAAACAACAAGGATAAAATGTGGCATTTATAAAACATCGATAAAATCTGAAAAGAAAAAAGGGAGGAAAAGGTGCGCATGCAGAAACATCAATAACTATTTGAAGAAGTTCCTCTACCCTTAAGCACAAAGTAGATATTCATATCCTACTACTGCAACTATTTATTGCACCAAACATTAATAAGCTCCACAAAGACATCCATCAAGTTTGTCTCTTGAAGATTCTATCTCAAGCCAGGTTATGGTTAACTAGGTGCAAAGTACATCCTTCAATGCTAATGTCCAAAACACTCACAGATTAACAAATTGTGTTGTCAAAACAAATATTTAAAACTGACCCAAAACTCTTCCCCACTCTCCCCAGACAGTTTGCAGTGCTTCCAGATGTCCAAACTTCCCAGCTACCATACCTCATAATAGATAAGATCTGGTGCCTGAGCATATAATCAAAAGTTGCACCTAATAAATAACAGCTAGAGCTCCTTTTCTTGCATTCCTTCAATACAAACAAGAAGCCCAACAATATGATTTAGGAAGAAGGAAGACACCCATAGACTTGAGAACTTTGTTAGGACAACCAATTTTGGAAAGGCACAATCTTTACCACTGCCGGATTAGTATTGCAGCAAAAGAAACATTGTTCACCAAACAATCAGCATTCATCAGTATCGTTTAATAGTTTCGACCCCCTAAGTAACATCTGAAAATGAATATTAAGATGAGTCTTTTAAACAAACGCTCAAACATTACTCCACAACTCAAACCATCTAGGAAGTTCCTTACCTCTCACATCAAAAATCATCTAGGAAGCACCTTAGTCCTTGCCCCAAAAGCCCATTCTTTCTCCATTCCTCTTATTTATTGAAGCATACAAACAAGATTAGCATATCTTAACACAACCAAGTATGTTATTGCAGCAACATGATGTAGGGAACCACTGAGATGACATCAAACAATTGTCCCTCTGAAATCCTAGCACTTATTATAGTTAACTAGCTGAAAACACATTTACTAATGCATGCCTCCAACAACAATATTAATCAAGATCTGCTTTTCAAGTACATATACAAAAACTTCACCTCAATAATATAACTTGACATCCATCCTCCCCTATTTTTTATCCCACAGCCACAAGTCTAACCTTCCAAATTGATGTAGTCTCGGAGCTCTATCTTGTACATAGTTTATGTTTTTTGTTGTTTCTATATTTTCTATCTAAAGCCATGTTTAGGCTTGGATTTTCAGTCGATTCATGTACTAGGACTGCCCAGCAAAAAAGGTCCACCTAGGTATGATAGGAAGCCTAACCCAACTCCAAACCAGCACACTTAAGTGCTTGAGCCTTGGCCTTTCTTCAATGCTCACGGCCATCACTCATCTCTAGGAACGGAGGAGCATGGATGATAGTCTTGGAGATAGAATTGTGCATGTTGAATGTATGGAAGAAGGAGGGAAGGAAGTTAGAAAAGAAAAAAAATATTGTTCATGTGAACAGTAACCCGACCCAAGTTACTATTCATGAAACAGTAATGGACGGTTGGACGGAAGATAAGGACGAGTGGGGGAAAGATAAGGGCTATTGGGGAAGTTGTTGGATAAGGATTAGTAGAGAAGTTATAAGAACCATTTGGATGATTTTTAGAAAGATTGTTACTACTGTTTTTGGGCCTATAAAAAGAAAGGACATCAACCATTGATTAAAAAAAAAAAAAAATCTAGAAAGGTGAGTGCCACCGTGGGCGAAGCCCTGAAAAATTCTTTTTCTTTCACTTTCATCATGCTTCTTGACCTATTTCTTCTTGAAGCTACCTTCTCGACCCCGTCATCCTTCGTCTCGATGCCTTGGTGGAGCGCGTCCTGAAGATTCTTATTGGATTGGAGGGATCAAACTCGCAGAGACAATTATCCGACTAGTTCTATCACCATCTTTTACCCAGCCTTCATTACTTCACCCATCAATCATTATCTCTACCGATCATCATTACCATTGTTGCTATCTATCACATCCTTGGAATCTGAGTTTACTAGCAGTAATTTTTTTATTGTTCTGTTGTATTTTCAGTTTGCTGCACTAGTAATATTTCATTGATTAGGCTTCATTAATAAGATGTGTATCTTGTTCTATTTTGTGTTCACATACATTTATGATGATCTTTTGGGATGATGAGCATTTACTGAAGTGTCTAATCAATCACACCATAATTGACTATTATGAAATTAGTCTACACCTGTAGTAGTCGATTATAGGTTGTACCACAAATTTAAACCATAATTCACTATGTGCGCAGTTAACAGAAGTGAATCCTCTAAAGCCGACAACTACCATTTCTAATATATATTGGATCTAGGAGGCCATGTAACATTTTGTTGTACAAAGCTACGTAATCTAAAATGTGGAAACCCAACACCTACCAATTTTGTCTTTCAGAGACTCGGAATCTACCTAAGCCAAGGTTATGTTTTTTAGTACAAGTAGCTACAGGTTTTGCTATGACTTTTGACTATCGTCCAACCGTTACAGAAGCAATCTTGCCCCAAGCAGGCTTTAGAAGGGTGTTTTAGTGAAATCGGCAAATATATATTCGTTGGTGTTATACTGCTATCATGAAACAGGTGAATAAAGGTTCTTCGGTGTTATCATCCAAAAAAACCCAACTCCTGTCCTCACCAATAGAAGCTGATCTTAGATGATAACATTAAACAATTTCATTTCATCTCATCAAAGAAACTGGAGGAACCTCTCCACACCTTGCTGGAAAGTCCATTATAACCATTTGTGCAACCTTGACAAATTGCTATCATTGTCCACCATATGCATTTAGTGGAAAGGGCCCTTCAGAGCCAACAAATAGCATATCCAGAATGCATCTAAGATTTAAAAACCCATGTAAAGTTCTAACCAGCCATTCAGAACTTGCACTGCATCAGGTAAAATCCATTAAGCTATTCTCCAGCACCTCTTCACATGTCTGTTTAGTTTAGAATCCTGTAAGAACCCACTATATTGTTGAGGAAGTATTAACAGATCAACCACTATATTATCGGAGTCCTGCTGTCTTTAATAATTGAGCCTAGAGAAATAAGTTCTTCAAGGCTAAGAAACAATAGCCACGTCCAAGTTCTTCGTTAGTCGAGTCAAGTCAAACGTTATCTTCCTTTAGAAGTATGATTAAGGGATAGAATAAATGCAGCAACAGCTGAAAATTATATAGCTCCGGTAAAGAAAGATTTATGATATCATCATAACACTTTCAACATGTTCTGTCTCATATGCATAAATGGACAAACGCCAACTTTTAAACACCTCCCAAAGCCACTGCAACCAAGTTCTCGGTGCCACATCACATCAGGATACCCATAACTGTATCTAACAGCCTGATAGAAGCTTCAAGCCAATCTTCTATAGACAATCTTCTAGGTTATCTTCCGGCATTCTCCACATTTGAAAAGATGTTTCAGAAATATATCTTCCCAAGCATTCCTATCCTGAAGAGCCCCCTTACATTAGCAAACTCGTCCAAGCATAATAGGTCGCCCATTTTGTCCACAAATGGTAAACATGATGAAATTTCTCCAATGAAAAAATAGCCTCTTCATTTAGGTTCCTCCAATACAATATGGGAGAAGTATTGTTAGATTAGACATTCACTTGAAAAGTTCCCATACATTTATTTAAGGATAACCACATAAGCAACAACTTATGGAGCTGATGAAAATAAAATGAATGCTACAAATATCCTATAATGAACCCCCTAATGCTGTACCTAAATGAAAGGTGGTCCTCCTCAGCCAATACCGAAGAGGTCCACAAAATTTGGAGAAAACATTATTCAAAAGCCAACTAGATAATCACCTTGGCAATAACCATACTGGTCTTCACAGAGTTATCAATCAAATCATGTTTGGCAATATCACGCCATCCTAAAATCTCTATGAGCTTAAATGAAAATCTATATCCATAACATGCTAGCAATAAGTGACCCTTATGTAAAATTAGGTAGGAAATGACCTTAATATTTTGTTCATAATGGCATTTGGCTCCATTAAGGTCATAAATACCTTTTACTTTGATCCTGTTTTAATTGAAATCAAGGGATTCATAACCAATCAACTTCACCAATGAGAACATATTTTATAAGCAATAACCTTGCTTGAGCATTTGAGCTGTTGTCTTTTGAAAGCTTTGTCACACCACAGGTGCACGTAAGTACACTTAAAAGCTTCATGTCAATCTGTTATCAATGATCTGCCAATTTTCTTTAACTTAATTAGATTATGCTGTTCATAGTTCTGAAAGATGCAATGGTAAACTCCCACAAGAAGATTTTATTGAAAAAGACCGAAGTCGCGGTATCTTTTTTACTCAAGATATGTTCCAAGAAGTGCTATTCAAAATCATCTCTCTAAGAATGCAAAATAATCATCTCTTATCAGCCACCAGCTCTTAGTGTTGCTGACTACTTCTTGAAGGTCAGAGGTAATGATTGCTCTAGCACAGAAAGAAGGATGCACTTCTGGGTTCCTTCGCAACCAAGAGAATAGTCATATGAAACAAAATGAATGAATTACCCTAATCTTAGTAAATTGCTTAAGCCAAGTGATATTGCATATAAGTACTTGTCCAGTTGTCCACCTTTTTCTTGATGTTTTCTAAGATCTGCGTTATTCTTGCATCATGTGGCAATACCTCTTGAAAGCCAACTATTACGACTTGAGGAGTGTATTATCCATAATGACGCCTTCTTTCAGCACATGTTGAAGGTCCCCAAAAATCCAACCATGACCTTCCTGATTTCTACCTAAACTAAATTTCGGTGATGACTGTTTTACCTCAGCAAATGAAATTTGAAACCCTTTACCCTTGAAATTGATGACAATTGTGCCTACCTCCTCTAAACAATGTTCAAAAATCAAGGCTCACAAGTCATTTAGCAGTCCAAAAAAACAATCTCCCCAATTAACTAGGTAAGAGCAACAATGGTATGAAATAGAATTGTACTACACAACTTCCTGGTCCAAAAAGTCATGCCAAACACCAAAATAGGGCAATAAAAAAGAAACACAAAAGGCATACGATGTTGATATTGCTTTGTAGAAAAGGCAAATTGAAGAAGAGATACCATGATCTCTCTCTCTCTCTCTCTGTGTGTGCGCTTTTAGTTTTCTTTTTGGCCATTCACACTCATTGGCACTAATGTTTCAATTATCAATGAACATTAATGGAGTTTTTTGCTGAAAAATTAAAATGAATAAAATTGTAATTTCAGCCTTATAAACCATATTGACATCTTTGATATATGATGGCTGTATTCTACCTCAACTTTCTCTCTTTAGATGGTAGTGGGATTGACGGGTTTGAATATTTCCATTTGGATAGGAATGGTAAGGAGACAAAAGATTAGTTATAAAAGGAGCAATTTTGGAAAAAATGGAGTAACGATAGGAATCAAGTATTCAGATGCAGAGAGATTTAACGAATTAAATACTGCCTAAAATTCAGGATATATCAGAGACTAAGGGAGCGAATGTTTATATAGAATTGATAGGGGTTGGACACCATATTTCTAAGAGGGCTGTGTGTGATTTTTGAGCAAAAAAGGGGCCAAGACCCCACACACTCCTTGGCTATGGCCTTGCCACTAGAATGCAGATATCTTAATAATACTATTAATTAAGCTATTCCACTTATGCGCTGTCTCCAACCAAGCATCATAAAAGACACATGAGACTTTGGTTAACCACCTCTGATTAGCTGTCAGTTTGACGATAAAAGGGTCTAAGAAACATGAGCTTCATACCCATCATCGTCCTAACAGTTTTCTAAAAGATGCTCACAACCTTCAAATAATGGTTGGAATGAGTGTTTTTGGCAACCCATATATGGAAGCCACCTCCCTAAGGAAAGATTCCCCAACCTCTAAGGCAGCATGGTAACCTTATTCTCTATCTTTGGCTTTCTGAATGATGCGGTAACATGCAAAAATCAAATTTAAATTCATTTATTAGTTGAAATAGCTCAAGGCTTTACAATTGGAGAAGACCATGAGCTTTTGACAGATCAGACATGGCCCTACTGCTTGAGAATTTGCACAAAAATATAGAATTCGATATCAATAATGTAATTCCTCTATGTAGCACTGGACAGTTTCTCAATGAAGAAAGCTATTGGAATTCCTAGGAAATTGAACTACTTCGGTTCTAACATCCTAAGCATGGCTAGGTACCTCCTTTAAATTAAGAATGTGGATGATAAGTTTCCATCAAGCACTGCTCAATGTCTTAGAAAGTTTTATTGGCAAATATGGCCACTCCAGCACACTGAATATCATAAGCAAAACTGACATTTTCATCCTGCTTGATGCCACAATATATAGTATATAAAATGACATTCTAATGCACAAGACTCCTGCCATTGAAGGGTCTGAGAAGGGCTAGATATAGCCAACCTTATCCTCACATACGAAGAGAATGTTTTCATGTTTTAAATCTGTGATACTCATAGTTACAATGGAGCAACTTTACCGTTATACCAAAACCCTGGAGAAACCTTACCATTATACCAGGGCCCATTTTCTCACAATATATAATGTATACCAAGCCTAGAATCAAAAGGCTTACAAATTTGAGTTGCCATAATCCCTCGTTCCTCAATGTCTAAAAAGTGGTAAAACTTTCCATTAACAGCCAACATAACAACCTATTTTAGATTATAAACACACAATAAAGACCAACATTAACTAGATCCAAGAGTAGGACTCAAGGACATGCTAGGAGAAAATCTCACTCACACTGGACAAAGTATTTCACAGATAGAAAACATGTCCAGTGAAAAATGTTAAACAGAAAAAAAAGGGTGTAGGAAAAATAAAGAAAGAAAGTCCTGTAGCTCTAACCAATAACCATATTAAAATCTATCTTTACCCGAGCATTATCAATGTCAAAATATAGTTTTAAGAGTACCATATGTTGAAATATCGGTTAGCATCCAGACCACATCTAATTACAAGCTTACTTCCCTTCACTGTATCACCACCAGGCGGTAATGCGAGGAAAAGAAGACGAATATATCGATATACGTACTCAGAGATTAACCTGGCACTGCTTCGGTGGGGCCACCAATGATCCGACAGTAGCCGTCCCGTTCTTGAACCCGACGGGGACGTGATCGCAGTAGACTCTCATGACGTGCCACCTCGTCCTCCACGCCCTGGCCCTGAACCTAACCAAGGCCAAAACCCTGACGTAGAAGTTGACGGTGCCGTCGCCACGGCCGCGATCGGCGGTGATCCCCTTGGCGACGTCGGCATCGACGTACTCCGCCGCCGCCACCAGGCGCGCCCGGATGGTGGTGGCGTTCCCCTTGCCCTGGTAGAAGGGCGGAAGGTTGGTCTCGGCGATGGTGTCGGATCCGTACAGGACAGCGGCGACGAGACGGTCGTAGTAGATGCCCATCTTGTGGTTAGGGTTGCTGACGGAGAGGGCGAGGTCGAAGTCGGAGGAAAGGAGCTGCTGGGGGGCGGAGAGGTTGAAGGCGGAGACGGAGGCGGAGGAGACGGCGAAGACGGGGAGGCGGGGGCGGAGGACGAGCCACAGGATGAGGATGACGAGCCCGATGAGGAGGAAGAAGGCGATGGCGACGGCGAGGAGGCGGCGGAGGAAGAGGGTGTTGGGGCGGAAGGGGGCGCCGTAGGAAGCCGGGGGCGGCGCGGCCCCGTTGGGGTAGGGGGCGGGATAGTAGGGGGCGGCGTGAGGCGGCGGAGCGGGATAGGGGTAGGCGGCTCCGCCGGCGGGGGACGGGGCGGCAGCGGCCGGGTAGCCGGTGACCACCGGTTTGGGATTGCTCGCCGAACTCATAGCTCGCTCTAGAGAGAGAGAGAGAGAGAGAGAGAAAGAGAAGGGGATCGGATCGCGTGAGAGACGCGGAGAATAAAGAGGAATTGAAGTGGGCAAAGTGGAGCACCGCTTTTATAGTGGAGAGATAGGTTTAGAAAGAAAGAGAGAGAATCGCGTATGGCGGTGGGAAAGCGCGCGAATGGTCTCTCTCTTGCTTCCTTCCTTGAGGAAGGGAGGGCGAGAGAGGGAGGGCAGCGTTCGTCGTGGGTTTTCAGACGTTAATTATTTAATTATTTATTTATTTTAACGACATTCCATATAGTACATATATGGTACAATTTAATAAAAAAATAAAATGATATAAAGGAGAAGAAATCCCAATGGCCTAAATAAACACTCTAAATAATATAGGAGACAACCCAATCTGCAGTTCTATTTGTCTTTCAATATATATGTACTGTCTGAAAAAAAACCATCCTCCAAACAATCTGCGGATCATGTGTTTTAGACATATAAGACAGAAAAATAGAATGAAGCCGGTCAGTAGCCCACGTCAAGGAAAAGGATTACCATATGGTGGAAATTAAACTTGATGGCTGATCCTCGAGAGAACAGGATAGCTGGAGAGTTGATCCTGCAAAGCTTCCACCCAAAAAGAAAGCGGTGATGATGGGTATTAGAAGAGCTCGGTCCAAAATTTAGATATATTATATCTTTAAAAATATTATATAATTAATATTATTAGTTAAAAAGGTAATAGATAACTAGTTATTTTAGGTATTCTGCTTGTTAACATAAATTATTAATTCATATTTGTCAATATAAATATAATTGAATAGAGGAATTCAGAGTGATCTTTGTTTTGAATTTTGATTTATTCTTAAAAAAAAAAAGAATATAAAGATCATCCATAGAAAACAGAATCCTAAAGGCATGTTTGATTGTTTGATAAATTATGGAAAAGGGTAAGAAAAATGAAGGGATTTTTTAAGAAAGGAAGAGTCTAACCGGATTTGGAAAAAGGGAGCACTCTAAGCAAAATTTCAATTAGAAAACTTCTATTATTGCCGTATGAAAGCAAGCGAGCTGCTTTATTTCTATTTTCTCCGAGGATGGACGAGAGCAGTTTTGAAGAGCTATGGTATGGCAGAGGTCCCCACAGTCCATGTCATTTTTTTTATCGAAGTTCTAAATGCATCAGTGTCCTTTCTTCCCAAAATGAGGTCCTTAAGCACCTCGATAACTAACGAGATTTGAACGCAGCACCTACTTCAAATAGATTATGGCCTTATGGGATCACCCATGTAGCCTTCGTTCCGAGCAACGGCAACAAAATCTTACCCTTTTCCCCCTTTCTTTCATGTTGAGAAAGAAACTTGCGTTTGTCCTTGCTTGCGAACAAATTCAGCCATCTTCAACTTATGGTGACTTCTACAACGGCGATCTTCCACCCTGTCGAGTAAAGATAAGATTCAAGTCTTCGGAAGAAGGCAAAGATAGACAATCACAGCGTGCTGGCCATCATTGGTGCTTTTTTTTTTTTTGATAAGATGAATGGGTCATACATAGTACGAATACGTCGAACAAAATCAAAAAATAAAATGTCGTGGACAACTGACAATTCAGTCCACAGTACTTGTATACAATATTCCATCATATAAGAGGTAACCTAATCTACTACCCTATTCGTATCCCGATAAACATGCCTAGCATCCAGGAATAGATATTCCCTCAAAATCCTCAGAATATAGTGGAGAAGTTAGTGTGCATCAGCCGCCTCCGCCTAACTCTAAATCCACCCAATTACAGTTGCTAAATCACTCTTGATGGCTATAAAGTCAGCCCTCAAAACCTAGCCACATAGGTAATGCATGCCCGTCCACCTTCAGTTTCAGGAACTGAGATAGCGAAGATTGGACTCCTGCCAATAGCCACTAGCCCAAAGCAAGAGCACAAGCGAGTCTGAGCGGAGAGTTGAGAGCAAAGGTCGATACACGGGTTGAGATTGATACGTACCTTGCTCGTGTTTGATGTTTGGGTACCGGCCCAATTTGCTTCAAATGTAATCCTCTCCCTACATTCTTCTTAATGGCTGTTTGATTCTAGGATCATCCAGGCTCTTTACTCTCTCATTCATTGCTCAATGAAATATTAGATGGGTCCTTAACCCCAACGTTTTGGTTAAAAAAAAAAATGAAAAAAAATAGCCTTAGTGAAGCAAGAAAATCTACCAGACCACCATAGATTATCTACTAATATATTTCACCCACTGTTGATACCAAAGCCATGAATAACAATGAAACAATTAAGGTCAAGGCTCATAAGAGGAAGCAAGCTTATCTCATAATAAACTAAAAATAACTATGTAAAAAGAAACAAAATATACTGACTTAAAAAGTTTCCAGTCCCCTCTCTCTCTCTTGAGAATTTTACTCTTTCTTTCCACTAATGGATGCATATGTTAAATAATTAATTAGTGCTTGGGACGTTCATGTTGGGGATAGGATTCAGATGTTCATTTGGATTTTAAGACTGGTCCGTCAAAATCTCTGTTTAGCATTCAAGACATGACCCGTAATGGCTCATGCCAGGGTTCACCAATATTTGAAAACAAGATATTCCAATTCTTTCAGACCTCGCTAGAGTCTTAATCTTCCAATAGTGAAACTTTTTTCCCGGTCACTAACTTTAACCATCATTGCTCTGCTCGTTAGCCATTTATTTACCCGGAGTATTCATTCACTCTCTGTGGGGAAGTCCAAGTTTTATGGACGACTGAAAGTCAGAGAGCAAGCGAAAGGCCGCGATAGTCTTTCACGCCAAATAGCCAACCCCGCTCTTATTAAAACGCACCTTAGGATTTTAATAATGCGGGAAAAGGTCTGGCTCCTTCAAGGATGCAGATAGCTAATAAGATGGGCTCAAATCAAATCAGAAGTCTATGCTACAGAAAGAAAAAAAACATGCACAGAAATCTAATGAACGAATTAGCAATACTGTGTCATGCGGATCCAAGCCTCCATACCTGTCAACCTTCTTTGCTAGAATGTTGTCAGGTCTAGAATGGATGAAAGAATACAGGATAATTGATACGAACATTGTGCAGATAAATCCACATTACAAATTTATTTGGCAAATGCTGTAAAAAGAGATTAGCCAGATCAGCTGGTGGAATTACGGAACTAAATCAAACGAACTATTTTCACTTACAAAGCAACTCTTTCAGCTTGTATCAGCTCTCAACGCTTTGGTTCACCCCAGGTCTTTCCTTCAAAAAACTCACCCAGCATTCTATCGAGATCTTCCGGGGTGTATCTGATATATTTCTGAGGGTTCTTCCCACTCTCAATTAGTGGTCTGGCCAAAAATAAAATGCCACTTTATGAACTACAGTAAAATGTAGAACAGGAATGCTGAAGTTCCATAAAATCTACCTACAGCAACTAGCTGAGGTTTTAAGAATGGAAGGTTATGGGTCAAAGGAAACATACGCGAAACGTTTTATGAAAGATCTGTATGCTGGTAATAAAACTTCAGCAACTGCAAGTCTGAGAGACTCACGCAGCTCTGGATCAGGTACAGTCCACTGAGACTGTCTTTGATGAAGTTCCTCAAACTGCATGTTGAAAGACTTGAACCTAACAAAAATTAATATGATTTAGATTTGATATTTAATCATAAAAAGAATATGATAAGAAAGCCCGATGCAGGGTCCTGACCTCTCTTTTATGTTTGCTCTTGAGATGCCACTGCTGTTTCCTCCATCACCTCCCAAGGCAGAACTGCTACCTGATGAACCACCTTGAACCGTAAGGGTCTGCAGAATCTGGAGAAGATGCAACACAAATCAATAAACCCTTGGAAAAACCTATTCTAGCAATTAACAATTTTATTTTGAACATGGAGACCAAGATGCACATCTGACCTATAAGTATGTCAAAACTATAGCATTTTCTTTCTTTTTTTTTAAAAAAAAAAAAAAGCAAACTCACAAACTCGCCGTTGTGCATAAAATATCTATAACTTCATCAATTTTGTATAAGTTGATTATAACATATTATGCAACTGTTGCTAAAAAACATGGACTATATAACTATCCTTTTTTTGTTTGTTCTCCCGTTGGATCAAATTTTTCAGGATGAAAACATAAATGCGGATAATTTATTTAAGTAAACTAGGCACATTTTTGCTATATTGTCAAATTATCAAGAATGCATTATATGTTTGTTTAGACTGAAATTAAAAACATATCAACCAGCCATAATAAATTATTGATGATGTATCAACCAAGATTTAATGAATCATGACTCATGGAGAAAACATGATTGGCACTGATACAAGAGACCGTGTGTCGGTATGTTTAGCCACATCACTGATACAAGATGCCATGTTTGGGTAGATTTTGATGGAATTAACTACCAAAAGGGAGCTGTTCATGGGGCAACAAGTAAAGTCCACCAAGAAGAGTGACTAATGGGGGAAAAAACACCAACAGGAAGTTATTCTCTGTAGATGTCAGCTTTCTCCTTCCACTACAAGAGAATGAAGAAGGCTTCTTTTGTGCTTCCCATTAGGTCTAAGTCATTCCTGATTTTACATTTTTCCTACCATCAATGGTGTGGCTAGAGTCCTACTGATAAAGTGGATACCCAGCCTACTCATGTATGAGGTTCAAGTGACTAATTCTTCTTCAATAGTGGATGTCCATCCTGCCTTCTAGAGAGTGACTTATATCTTGTCAAACAGAGAGGATGCCCAGCTTGCTCGTGCAGCGGGTGTGAGTAACAACTTCATCATTATCAAAATAGTGGATACCCAACTTTTTCCTCTCCTAATGAGGTTGAGTTCAAAATTATAATTGTGTGGCAAAATTAATATCAATAGAGAAAGCTAATTCTTCTGCCTCCCCTGTCTTTATATAAAAGTTGGTTGCTTCTGTTCTTGTTCAATGGATGAATCCTTTTATATATTCCATCCCCTTTATGCATGCAATCATCACCAAGATTATGAGAGGCAATTGAAGGCAATTTAACTCACCACTGATGCAACTTTGGATGCCATTGATGATTTATGTCAACCATTGCACACTATAAGAAGGTTAACTCCTCTTAATTTAGGTGTGGAAAAGAACCCATGAAGGGATTGACCGCCAGTCTCCTAATCAACCATGATCATGACCTCTAATTGTTAACTGGTGACATCTAGAGTTCTGCTAACATTCTCATTTATTGGTACCAATACACAAGCTGGACATAGAAGTCCAAATGAAACTTAATACTTTATCAATTAAATGGCTCATTTCATCATCCACTTAGGGATATAGTTTACCAAAGTAAAGATAGACTAAAATTGTAATCATTTACTGTAAAGGCTATATCCAGACAAAATAATAATTCAATAGATGGCAACACACACACACGTGTGTGTGTGTGTTACGTATGTATGCATGCATGCATACCTGCATGCAAGGTTTTAAATCCTGTAGGATGGGGGCATCCTAGACGCCCCATTGCCATGCCCCATCCCTAGAGCTTTCCTAGTTAAGTATCTCAGTTGGTACCCTGTCTCTCTCCCTCCTTTCTTTATTTCTTCCTTTTTTGTTTGTTTTTTTTTTCTTCTTTCCCTTATTCCTTCTTTCTATCCTTGCTTTCTTTCTTTTTCTTCTTCCTTCTTTCCTTTCTTTCTTTTTCTTCTTCCTTCCTTCCTTTCTTTCCTTTTCTTTTTCTTTCTTTCCCTTCCTCCTCCTTTCCTTCCTTTTTTTGTTTTCTTCTCCCTTCCTTCCTTTCTTTCCCTTCTTCTTTCTTTCCTTCCTTTTTTTTGTTTTCTTCTCCCTTCCTTCCTTTCTTTACTTATTCTTCTTTCCTTTCTTTTTCTTCTCCTCTACTTCCTTTCTTTCCTTCCTTTTTTTCCCTTTTATTCTTCTTTTATTCCTTTTTTCATTTCCTCTTTCTTCTTATTTCCACGCATGGATGAGTTTCAGGCGCCCATCATAGTCCTATTTGCTCATAGGAACTGGATAAGATGGCAAGATGCCCCCATCTCGCTAGGACTTAAAACATTACTTGCATGCCCAAAGAATAAGGTAAACTCACAAGACAAAACAAAGAATTTTGGTTGTCATTAGGTCTATGAACTCAAACTTCTAACACACCTATTCTAGCATGCCTCTTCATTCATTTGGCTCCAAATCTCCATGTCCATGTGCTTCCTCCTCTATTTGCATTTTCTCCCTATCATGATCATTGCAGCCCACAAAACCTCTCTCTAGACCCTAGGGATGAGCCATCAACCCAAAAGAGCAGATCTTAATATGGATTGACAGATGATGGTCCAATCACAACAAGATTGGAGGCCTTTGTGATTTGCTAGAAAGCTCCAACCATTGTCACTAAAAAGGAAGGCTGTCAAAGCCACCTAACATAATGGCACTAAGATTGAGATCATAAAGAAGCCATAAGCAATCCCAGTTCCCTCTTTGATCGCCATGGGTTCTAGGAGTTTTTTTAATTTTATCGTCTTCATGCCTCTCTCCATCTGTTAAATTAGAGAGAGATTGTTCATGCTCTGGATTCAGCTTTTCAAAAGATAGTATCAAAGATTAAAGCCATCCATTAAACAAACTTCTTCTTAGAATTTATCATATGCATCAACATGCCAATTTCTAGTCTAACATTGATATCAGCATGCTGTGTAGGGCTCTCCCCTTGGAACTATAATCAGTTCTTAAGCCAGTATAGATGTCACAAAGCTCTAGATATCTATACATCATGTGAGGAAGGTATCATCAACATCCATAAACTCTAGAGATTTCAAACTAAATCATCATAAAAAAAATATTACACTTTTGGAGCTAACTTAAGTACAATCCAAGGGTCAGGGAAAAGATGATATACAATCAAAATGGAAGATTATCATAATATTCTACATGTTCTTGTCAATATATGCAGTCACCTAGCATGATATTAAATTCAACAACAAAGCATCAATCTAAGAAGAATGTATAACATCAAAATCAATCAAATATCTGAATGAAATATCACGACCGATTGATTTATCAAACAAACCTTTGTCCAAGCAACTCTCTTATACTGATTTGCATTTTGTTGCACAATCCTACGGTGTCTTTGTACCCAATCATCACCCAATAAATCCTTTGCTTCCGACCTGAAAACAACACAAAGTTGACTGGTGTCTATTTGATAGCATGTGCTAGACCTTCATACTATTACATTTTATATCAAAATACCTGCGTACAGATCTAACCATATAGTGGATGTTATTCATGAGAAAAAGATAAGTCAGAGCAGGATCCTTGTATTGCTTTGATTTCCCATCTAAATTACTCTGAAGGGCTTGCATAATGCGCATTGTTACAATCGCCAATTGGGATTCAGTTTCATTTGCAGTTTCAAATTCCTGGAAAAGTTGCTTCAGCGTTGATTGATAGCTGTATATAAGTATTACACACAAACTGGTTAGATCTGCTATCTACATGTTAACAACAAAAGAGAGAGAAGATCATAAAATTATTACATAACAATGAGTGAAAGCGTTAACAGTTTATAGCTTCATTAGAATTTCAAACCTTAAAAAAACATTTGAAGTCAAGTTGCAGATTTGAATATCCTGGTAAACTTCAAAAATAGAAAGATAGCAGGATAGCTTATGTTTGAAAGAACTAGGGCACGGACCTTCTATGTTTATGTCCAGAAGGATCGGATTGGATTTTTATGTTAATGTTCAATTTTAAGATCCTGCCTTCCAGTTAAAAATATTGCATCTCCAATCTGCAAATTTTTTTGAGTGAGCTAAATCAAGGAGAAAACCTAAGAACTGAAATAAACTTCTCTGTAAAAGAAAAAAAAAGGCCTTTTGAAGACATGTTTTTAGATTCCTCCATAGAAAGATATGTTTTTACACTTCAAGTCAAAAAAATGGAAACATTATGACAATAAACATAATAAAACTTGTAAAATGAAGGAATCCTTGTGGGGCAGTATTTCCAGGAAATGACGCAAGCAATCAGATAATATCACAAAGATTTGAAGACTTTCTTATTATCATAACATATAGCATATAGTAAATACTTTAATTTGTAGAAAGTATATTAACTGATAATGACCAAAAGATATAGGCACAATTAACATAGAGTAAATATAAATATTTCCTCATGTAATCACACACCGAATGGTCACATGCAGACATTGGAAAAATTCTAATACAGACCCACTAAGGCACCGGCTTCAACGTGTTGCATCATGCTTGAGTATAAAGAATGAGATCAATTTATAAATTATCGCCAGATGTTGCAAGTCGATATTTCCCATTGACTTGCTAAATTTAGTGTGATATTTTATGTTTCAGTTGTTGGATTATCATTGCTTTTTTAGTTTTTTTTCCTGCCCGCAGTCTTTTGGAACAATGCATTCTGGTAACATGGACAACAATAAAAGGAATAACTTCAACCACGTTTGCAATTGTAACCTTAGTAATACCTAAATAAGAAAGAAAGCTAAAAAAATAGAAAGACAATATTGATGATAGACAACCCAAGCTAAGGGACTAGAGCTACACAAAAACAACAACAAAAATGGAATAACCAGTTCAAATAACAGTAGACTATATGCAATTTGAAGGTGCTTTTTGATCGATCCGACCTATTAAAAAAAAAAGTTGCTTTAAACAATCACAAATACCATAGACTTATCCAGATCACTGCTAAAACAATCAATTTTGCTATAGTGAAGAATTGGTAATAAAAGAAGAATTAAGGATAGAACTTACTCAAATAGAAACTTTACATAATTAATTACATAGCTAGTCAGAGGGTGAACAGTTCCATCAAGAACAGTTGTTTTTGAAGCATCCTTCTCAACTGCTTCCTCAAAATCACCAAAGGTTTCTTGGGCTGTCTGAGCCAGGCGTTTTGTTAAACTTAGTGTAGTATCACGCATCTCGATGCAAGCTTTGCCTTCAAAAATTGTCTCAATCTGATGAACAGTTTTAAGCAATGCATGTGAATGTAATCTTCACTATTCGTAGAAAACATCACCACGTGTAGGAAAACAAACAGCACTGCATCTAGCATTCTCAAAATATACAGAAACAATGAAGATTAAAAGCGAAACGGAAACTAAACATTTCTCAAACAAAAAACCACCCTTAGGAGACACCTGAGCAGTTGATTCTCACAATCTTGCAGAACCCATATGAATTTGTCTATTGGTAACCATGCAAACCAGTTACAATCGAGAATGCCCATTTCTCGACAATTAGAGATAACAACTTGGTTTAACCTGCTGCTTTACAAAGAATAATGACTTTAAAGTTAACTTTATCCCAAAAAAGTCAAAGCTGAGAAATTAATTTAGTATTGTATGACAAACTAAATGGGCATAGATGGTCAACCCTAGCCTTGCAAGAAGGTTATATGATTTTTGAAGTTCTAGAAGACAACAAGTGTCGGACCTGTTGGAAACTAACTACGATCACAAGAGAAAAGAAAAGAAGCTTCCAACAAAAGTGACAAAAGCATTTGATCATTGAGAAGGAATTTGTCTTGGAATCAAAGCAAAATTACTTTAAGGGCCTATTTGGAAAGTTCACACTAGATCCAACAAAATTACTTTAAGCAAAATCCTTATCGGACTATGGGAGGCCTAGCACTGATAATCCGAGCTATTGGATATGATCTATTTTTTCTAAATGACTTATATACAAAAGATTATATGATTTAGATACTCCTAGCCTATGCATCAAGTGGCCAAAAATAAACAGTTTAAATAACATGAAGCAACGCATATTTTTGATCATTAGGTGCGTAGAGTAGGGATCTCCAGATCATATTATTTTTTTGACAGCAAGGAATGCGGAATCATCCCGAACTGGACAGTTCCGCCTGCTCCAAACCGTACCGGTGGCCTACCTGTATGGTTTCGGCTTTAAAACCGATTTGCTACTAGAGCCAGAGAAGACGAAGAGAAAGAGAGAGCGAGCGGAGGAGGGAGGGAGAGAATAAGCGGCCATAGATGCCTGCAGAGGGCCGCAGGTTCCGGCGGAGGCCGAGGCCCCGTGGCCTCCGCCAGCCCCCCGTGGCCCTTCGCAGGAGTCCACAGCCTATCCTTCTCCCTCCCTCCCCCACTCCCTCTCTCTTTCTCTTCTCCTTCTCCATCTCTAACTGGTTTCTCTCGGTACGGCCCGGTACCGAACCAGTGCCGAGCCCAACCAGTCACCGATTGGTCCAGCACCCGATACCGGTTCGGCAATCCTTGTTTGATAGTAAGCAGTTTAGAGATAGTAGATCAAGTCATATGACTCGTATCATCCATGTTGGGCCCACCATCACCACCATCCAATCAGGCCCAATTTAGCATTTGCTATGCTAACACAATAGATCTACGATGTGTGTGCATATTATATCCTGAAAGACACTTTGCTACACCACATAAAAGATTGTGGACAACTAAATAACTTTAATATATATATATATATATGAGTTAAAATCAAATATTTCCACATCTTTTAAGGAAAGATCACGAGTAAAAATATAAATAGAACTGAAAAGTTTCAGCATACCTCTGGCTGAAGTTCACGCATTATTTCATACATGTCAAGAAGAACAAACAATTTTTCTGGAGACCTTTTGCTTTTAGCAACTGCCTCCCCAAAACTTAGAAGCATCAATACACTGTTTGCTGTGAGTTCAGCAAAACAATAATCCTTGTGAAAATTGGTGTCGTCAAAGATTTGATCGCAAATTTTTTTTTCTCCAGCAAACAGCAGTTTTACCTGTTTTCAGCACAGTCAAATGACAGGAAAACAAAAGGCATGCACTCTATAGATTTCCTCAGAAATCCTTACTGTTATTCGCATAAAGTGAATCCAATTCCCAATTTTGGCCTCTAAGACTTCCCATTGCATCTTCTGCACATCATCTTTGCTGAGTTTTTCCACCCCCAGTTTCCGAAGGCTCGTTTCTAATGCATAAGCACGAGCTTCCCTGCATGTAACAGCACACATTTTATATAAGTCCTCTTTAGTAAATTGGAGCAAAAAAACACACAACAAGTTTGAGACATGAATACAAAAAGATGATCATCGTTTGCTCATTTAAATATGTATCTGTATGCATATATATTTGGTGATCAGTTACCACCGATAAAAGTATTGCCATCAACCATCAGCAACACTGATAACCCTGTTTACTAACAATCAATTGGAGGATATCTCACTAAACTCTCAAAGAGTGTTACTACCTACAACAAAATGAACAATATAAGCAAATGAGACCTAGATAGCAACAACAGATATTGGCATATTTTATGAAAACTTTTATGGCAGGATCATCGTTTAAAGAACCTCTGCCAAAGCACAATTTCAAAATATCACCTGCATAAGACTCCATTTATTGCTCTCTCATCTTTTCCACAGAGGTTTTCTTTCTAGAAAAAGGAAGTGATTCAGGAGTCCACTTTTTGAACTTACCAAGTACTCTCTCTAGGAAGAAAAACAAAAATAACACCAAGGTGTTGTAGAGTATCAAAAATATGATTTCGGACAACTTACACAAAAGCAATAATGGATTCCCAACATCTAAATAACTTGAACCACTATGGTTTGATACAATTCAGCGACCATCTCAAAACCAAGCCAATGATCAATAAATGGATTTAGCTTAAGGTCTAACAGCAAGTCCTAAATCCATGAGAATGCACTGGAATTAAGGTAGTTAAATCAACTAGAGCAGATAGCAGATTTTATATTGTGTGTCTTTATATTTCTCTATGGCCCTAGGATGAGAACTTGGAATTTGTTATCACGAAACTTAAGGAAGAGAAAGTGTGAATGTATTCTAATTTGAAGGTATGAAAGTGTAATAAGGATTCCCTGAGTAAGGTACCACAAAAAAGGTGTACAAGTATGAAGCCCATGTGCAGGCTTTAACTTACGACCCATGTACAAACTCATTGGAAGGGGAAAAATAAAACTGTAAAGCAAAGATAAGACAGTTTCACCGACACCTGCATATAGAAATTCTGTATGAATACCAAATTAGGCTTCTACACTATCGCCCAGATATGTCATCCTCCTGTTATATGCCATCATCACATTTGGGAATCACTTTTGCTAAGGTGTGAGACCATGGAAAAGTGTAAAACAGATCCACAGACCAATTTCTATGCATGTGTATGTTAAAACGAGCAGCAGGTTATTACATGTACAAGCCACAATGTATAAAATCATGTGCAATATATGAACATATGAAGGGTCATATCGATTGCCTGCTGCTACTATCAATCCTTCCTTGGCATTCCATGTCTTAGAAAAGATGGACCTTGATGCCCCTTTCAGAACACTCCCTTCTATGAGAAGTATTTGACCAGTGGTTCAGAAACATCACAAACAAAGAGAAAGGAGGCATTACCACAATCCTCTCCAAGTTAAAAAGAAAAGACAATTTCAATCATGGATGACCATATAAGCCACATAGAAGCCATGATATTTGATGACAAACAGTCTAGTTTTCTGCCACAAAATTAGGAACAACCTGAGAAATGAAATAATCAAGATAACTTTAAGATCATTTCTGGCAAGAGATATCTGAAAATGTTACCTGTAAATTTTTGCACACTGCTGTTCATGTCCAGCTTGGACCAATTGTTGAGCTAAGTCATGCAGCAGAGGCACAATCCTTGGAGGAATGAGAGTTGGTGTTTTGTAAACAGCAGTCTCCAAGCTTTTTGCTTGATTACTGGTTGATGGGTTCTTACTACCATCACCTTGGTCTCCAGTCGATCCAGATGATGGTCGTAAAGAGTTAGGAAGACAATCAAATAGGCGGTCAGGCTCAATTGGCTTGCTGAAATGAAACAGGGGGAGAAAAGACAAATGATGTGGTGAACAGCAATTGCAATACTGCAGAGATGAATTATGCCCAAAAAAGCACAAAGTATGACCTGTATGTCTGATATGCATAATGTCACAGACTTGATTATTTAGTTTAAGAACATCCGCCAACATGGTTTCATGCCTTAGACCAACAGAATTATTGCATGAAATAAAGAATGAAATAAGTTTTGCTTGTTTGTGCAAGTTGGTCTATAGATGTTAATTGCTGATGAAATATAGACGATACTTCTTCCAATTTAAGGTAAAGTTTTTTTTTCTAATTAAGTATCCATGCATTCATTTTGTAATTAAAAAATTTGAGGTGATCAACATCAAATATGCAGAAAAGGGTTGTGACTTTCTATCTTCATTTTTCAGTTAAAAACTATATGGTCTAAAAGCTCCATTTTGTACTTAAACATATTGGATGGTCTGTTGGAATATTTCAAAATTCCAAGTTTGCCCTTCTTTATCTTTTGTCTTTTGTCTAGTGTACTTTCTTTAGTCCCACATTGGAAAGAGATAAAACTCAAAAGGTTTTTATGTAGTATTCAACCTTTTAACTTGGTGAAGCAAAGAAAGTAAGTAGCCCACGCGCGCACGAGCCTAATGGAGGTCCAAGCCAAAATTGGAGAATCCGATCCAAAAATGTTTAACCGGGCGCGTCACGCTCGGTTGAATATTCCCACTTTAATAAATGAGAAGCCTAACTCTTAATTGTTTAAATTCTAATTTTAAATATATCTGACTTCAACCTCAGACCAAGAGGGAATTACGACGCATATGTTTCCTCATTGGAATTTTTCAACTATCTTCTTACTAAGGTTTTGGTTTACTCTTCTAAGGACTCTTCTTAGATTAGCCATGTTGAGGAAGCATGATGAACTGTTAGTTGATGACATGAGTAGGTATAGTGTTGACTTGACTAGAAGCATGCACTTCAAATTGTCTATAGAAAATTTTTGGGAAAAAAAAGAAGAAAAGAGACTTGAATACAGGACATCAATATTAGGACAGGTCTGATCAATAGATTTATTCACTAAGTTAGATTTTAAATTTTAGGATAACCATATGGGAGCTCAAAACAGATCCAAAAGCAATTTAAATAAGCAAATTAATTCATGTTTCCTTTCTAGCATATACAAAGTTTCATGTCAATTTATGGTTGTTTACCACTTAACAAGGTATTGAGAAGCTGGTATCTAAAAATTATCCTTGGCAACTAAGGAATTATATCATGGTGTTTCCTGTTGTTTTCTTTGATATTGTTATTACTTATTATACTAAGAAAATTTCTAGCAATAGTGGAATGGCTAGAACATGCTACTGGATGATTGTTTTATGTCATTAAGATGCAACCATCAGTCATCCGTTCTATCTATGCGATGATGTTCTTCTTCATTCTATGTGCACTTCATATTTAGAAGATATACAATACATCTAATAGTATTATGCAAAATTCGGGTTGTAGAGGCCATCCAAGTTTGAACAGGCTTACTATGGACCAGGAGGCAGGTCCAAGTAAAGATCTTAGACTAATTCCCAAGCAAAATTTAGGTCTAGATCTACACAAATGGTGCCTAATCAGACCTGATGACAGTCAAGTACTCAAATAATTTTGGATCTAAGTTGCAATAGAAAATTTACAATGTAGCTAACATATCTCACTTGCAAACTGCTACAACTAATGCATTCAAAATATAGGCAGTTTCAGGGATATTGCAGCCATAGTTATACAGCCAGAAATATTCATTACAATATATGTGTGCATGTTTGAAGGGGGGTGGGGGTGGGGGTGGGGGTGGGGGTAGATATGATGAAAATAAATAGGGAATAGGGAATAATTGTGTATGTAAATAAACCTGTAGTTCGTAAGGAGCTGCCTAAATTCCTCCTCCAGCTTCAAGATGGCCTTAGATAGCAAATTATTGGCATGGTTCAGCACTCCATCACTGCTCTTGAAGCTTTTGTTGTAGCTGAAAAACTTGACGTTGCTTCTCAACTGGTCAATTGCCTCCAGATAGCTTTCTAGATCCTCATGTGGTCCCCTCAATATCTTAGCCTCAGCCTAAGCAATCAATGGAATGTTATTGTCTCACAATGAATCATTAGCTAGAATCTAATGCACTAAAAGCATCCTAAATTATGATTCTATCAAAAAAAAAATATAAATAAACATAATCATCAAAAGTAGCATGTAGAAAGTGTGTTCGGTGTTCTAAGTTTTACAAACACATTCTCACTCCTCTTATGTGCTTCAAGGTGTTGGAAAATAACTTGTGCAATAAAAGCACGCACAATTGCTCCAATTGCAGTTACAATTTTTATACAACATTTGTTTCTAACATAGCATGTAGCAGCAGTATTAGGTGCCCATAATTGTCCATTTTCAGAAACTACTGGTGTTTTCTTCCTATTGTAAATGTTTCAGAATTTACTCCATTTTCTTTTAGCAGCAATCTGCATGCAGCCATCTTCACTGCTTTATGCACCAAAATTCTTGAACCATGTGTTTCTCGGACGTGTATCCATGACAGACACCACCTTTGTCTCCTTTAATTGTCTTTTTTTGATGCAATCTTTTCTCCTTCAATTGTCACCACAATGCTCAAGAAGAAATGAAGAATTGTCAGCTCAGTAAAGCAGAACATAGTGAAGACTAAATGAACTATAAGTCCCAATCAGACTCGACTTCAGTCTTATCACCATTATTACATATAAATCAGTTGAAACTCTAGAAGATAATTGATCTAAACCAAAAGTTTGTTTTTTATTATTTTCTTTTCAAAAAATGATTAGTATTCAAGATCTTAAACTAGGCTGACAAGGACCAACCTGCCTTGAGAGATCAAATTGAGCCAGTATAACCTCTGCTGCCTTCAGTGTCTTGTCAACATTCTCATGTGCCATTCGAATGGCATGTGTCCTCACCTAGAAATAAAATAAAAAGTTTACTAATTTCATAGAATTTAGGAACCTATATAAGCAATCAAATCAAGTTAGAAACAAACAAAAGTGAAATTCAAAAACAAAAATAGATAAATAAGAAAGAAGCAAACAGCAGTAACAACAGATCAAATTGATCTAGTAGCTGCTGCTTCTTGAAATAGCAGAGGAGGCGGTACAGCTTGGATAATTTTCTTTTAGAAAAAAGGAAAAATCAGGGAAGGAAAAGAGATACAAGAATGGCATGCATCCTTTGTTGTGACAAATTGATCAAAGTTGAATATCTTAAATATAAACCAAGAAAAATGTAAAATGCAAGAACCCTCAGAACAACAAACCACCCCAAAGCCACGGAGCTGCCATAATTACCAAGAAGGATCACATAAAGATGGCATTTGGTGACCCAAATGGGATCACCAAGATGATCTTAGATCAATGGTGAACTTTATTCTGAATAATCTGATCTTCGAAAATCTAAAATCAGTACGTTCGTTATGCTATGTTCTAGTAATTAAAGATTTTAAGGTATCCATGAGTAACCTATTTGGTATTTTATGGAATCTAAGATTACTGACCATATAATACCAAAACTACCCAAAATATATTCCATAAAAATATATTTATTAATCATATAAAATATATTATAATAAAATATTGATATATTTATTAATATATTGATTTTTAATACATTTCATAAAAATATATTTATTAGTCATATAAATTATTATTCCTATAAAATATATTAATTGTTATTATAAGTTAATATTTTTATTTATACTCATAATATATTATTTGCTTAATACTAATATTTATTTTGATTAAAAAAATAAGGTAAATAGAAGTAATATATTAAATAATTTCATTAGATAAATTTTAAGTACAATAATATATTTCTACTATAATTTAAAATTATCATTGAATAATAATATGACTAATATATATATATATATATATATATATTGATATACTATATATACGGTATATTGATATACCAACTTTTTTTATTGGATTGAGGGGTATTTTTATCCTCAAATTTCAGGCCGAGTGATCTTGGATTTTCGACCTCAAGAAAGGATATCCCATCATTGGGTTGGGCGGTAATTTAAGGAGTGAGAGTGGTTTAGGATCACTGCCACATGGGATCACAATGATACAACCAAATGTGGTGATCTCGTTACCTCCATCCGCATCATCCATGATCTTGGGATGATCACCCTAATACCAAAGACCCCAAAATGAAATCTTGAAAGAGTTTTCCAGAAAAAGCAGAGAAAGCATGACAACTGATTGAGAGGGAGGGGAGGGGGGTGCGGGGGTCAAGTAAAGAAGAAGAGGAGGAGGGAAAACAGAGGAATAGCATATATACATACATGCAAATAAAAAACGAAATATAAAATCCGACAATTTATTTAAAAAAAAGAACTTCAGAACGTACTAACCCGAAAGAACAAGTGTGAGCCCAAGGGAGCTGCCGTAATTACTAAGAAAAATCATCAAGATGACATCTTGAAAGAAAATTTGATGGAGAAGAAGACGAAGGTAGCAAATGATCGAATATTTCTAATCTCCCCGTCTTCTTGAAATGGCGGAGGGAGGAAAACAGCTTCAAAATTAACAGGAAAAAGAATGAAAGAAAGAACAAGAGGACGAAAGAAAGAAGCGGATAGAGGGCAATGTGGGTGCAGAGAGGGGACCTGGGTGCTGTCGGAATTACCAAGAAAAATTAAAAAGATGAAATGAAAACGCCGGAGGAAGGAAAGCAGCTTCCAAATCGATAGAAAAAGGAAAGAAAAAAGAACGGAAGAAAGAAAAACAAATTATGAAAAGAAGCAAAGGATCGAATATTTTTCGTCTCCTCGTCTTCTTGAAATCGCTAGAAAAAAGAAAGAATGAAAGAAATGGGGAATGGAGGGAGAGGAGGACCTGGGTGGGGCGCATAGCGGCCTCGAGGGCGGAGAGGCGGTGGTCGAAGGAGCCGAGAATGGCGACCATGCTGTCGGTGTTGGTCTGGCTCTTCTGCAGCGACTCCCGCAGCAAGGTCGCCCTCTGCCTTAGGGTCTCGATCGCCTGCGGCGTCCCCATTCCCCAAATCTCTCTCTCTATCGTCGACCCCTATCCCTCTCTCTCGATCTCTCTCTCAATATCGATCCGAAGAGAAAGTGAGAGAGAACTGGTCCTCGGCTGTGGATTTATAGGCGTATTCGTAGGACGAGGAGGGAGGGAAAGCCCGCTGCGCTGCGACTCGATCTTCCGTCCGTGGCATGACCAATTATCAAGAGCTCCCTAGCGATGGTTTGAATATATGGAACGGTCCCTACGTATCGGGGCCGTAAAAAAATATATTAAGATTCTATAGGGGTTTATGAGTAATAAAGTTTGTGCCGAATTTGAACTGAAGACGGCAACTTCTCTGCCGATTCTTTATAAGCTGATGTGAGTACTGCGTACTGTACATGATCATTCGCACGTGACCCCCTATCCAAAATGGGTATTGCGATTAGGTCTTCCTATTTACAGGTTAGGCTGGAGCCACGGAAGAGTGACGGAAGTTTCATTGAACCTTCAGAGCAAACTTCTTTGCGCGGGCTTTCCTCCCGTTGGTAAGGGTGCCTTTCGGATGGGCAAAAGTTCTACGCGAAGTGGTCAAATTACCATTCCATAGTGCCACCCTGTCCACTCGTTTTGGGTGTCGAACAAGCGAAAACACCCGTGACACTTGAGTTTGATGTTTTGCATGGTTAGATTAGATATTTTCAAATGGGCCAGATGTTTTAAATTCTATGGAGGAATTATACATCTAAAATTTGATGAAAAAAATACTAGACACCACGTCCTTGGGCCTGACCCACCTCCCTGTCCTCGGACATATACTAAGGTGAACGACTTCGACTTCAATCGAAAAGTCGCAAGCCGCGGAAAAAAATTGGCATGCGTCAATAAAAGTTGACAACCCTAATAACCGACTGACAATCCGTAATCATGGCAACCCCATTTCCGTGTCAAACTTGCACCGTACTCTGCTTATGCGAATTAACCCCTATGCGATGGCCATACCACCAGTCGCTGCTCAACATTATTGCACATCACGTCAGCCCAGATAATGATAATAATGATTCCTCTATATAAGAAGAATTATCTGAGAGATCTGAGGTATGCAATACGCTAACTTTCTCACAGAGCTTTTATTTTGCTGAAATCTTTTCCTTCCATACTATTGCCTCATTATTCTAATTTCTGTATCGGAGGGTATCTGCTAGAAATCCTTTGGTAAGTAAACTTCTTGCATGTCAATCAGTGGAGTAGTCCAGTGCTCAACACCTCAACCAAACTACTCAGCCCGTCTCCAGCCAACCTTAAGATCGTCCGAGCTATACTCTTACCTTAGTACGAATACATCGGCAACAAGATTCATAAATAACATTGACATCTTTGAACTAAGAACTTAACAACAAACACGAGAGACTTCATCCAATTAAAAGGTAAACCATGAGATATGCTTGGTGCCACATCTTAAGGACACATCTTTGTTGATTAGGCAATCCAAATATCTTATTTGAATTTGGTTTGGACTAAAATGGGTAAAGTCCACATCTGATTGGGTATGGATCCTGTACGGTTGAGACCAAAAGTGAAAATAATATTGCCAAAAATTGACAAGGTAACATTTCCATTTCTTCATCAGAAGATGAGTCCCCTTTGAAACCAGAATTGCTTTTCCTTGATATCGAACATAATGCATGAAGGGATCCTTGAAGAACCATAGGGTCTTCTGAAAATAATTACGGCGCACTACTATACGATGTTCTATTTTTCCATAGAAATGTGTTCGCTCAAGAAAAGCTCCAGAAGATGTTAATCGTAAATAAGAAGATTGTTTACGGAAAAAAGCCAGAAAGGGGTCCATAAATAATGGACTGTGGATAGGGGGAAAGCGGAGGAGAGATCGACCGCCAACAGCAGCAACCGTTGTTTAGCATGACACAGCAGGAAACTGAATAGACACAGAAGGACGCATGCAGATAGACAGGCAGAAACAGAATAGCAAACCGCCATTACGGTAGCACGCTTGGTTTGAGCATGCTAGGCTATAAGGGAAAGGGCAGACATACGCCAAAGGCAGAGCCATACAAGAAGCACGCCCACTGAAGAGAGCATGCCACAAAGCAGAGCGCACGACCAGCAAGCCAGCACCATAAGCAAATTTCATTTAGAGATCTTCTGTTTACGCTTCAAAACTACACATCCACTTCATTGAGTAGTGAGTCGTTGTGACGCAAGTGAAGCTTCAAAACTTGCATCCACTCTACTAACACATCACTTCACTGGTTTAACAAAAACTAGAAACTAGACCCCCTATCTACCATCTATAGCTTTCAGTTCACAACTCAGTGGGCTTTGTTGTCTTTATGACACTCGGCCGGGTTCAACAACTACACCAACGTGAAAGGGCCACAATCTCGAGCCGAGCTTCCTGAGCTTTTTTTTCTCGATGAGGGGGTCAATATATCAATTTTGTAGCATAAATCAAGCAGCCATCGCGCTAACGATCACAATCATGTGGTAATCTGAGATATGTGCTGAGAACGAAGTAGATATCTTCGCTGGTGGTTCAAGAAAAGAGCCTTAGTTTTAAAGATATTCAAACATCACGGGGTTCAATAGCATCCATGGAATATGGCGCATATATATATATATATATATATATATATATATATATATATATATATATATATATATATATATATATATACAAATTCCATATTTATGGCATCCACAAATAAATCAATCAGCTAATCCAAGTGATCGGTGTTGTTATGCTCAAGATGAGATCAATGCCCAGCAAGTGACGTGGCGAGGGGAAGGGAGACAGATGCGTGCTTCCATGGAGGCACAAAATCTTGTTTTTTCTCTCTCTTTAATGTAAGGGGCCACAAATGACATCAAGCGATTTTTCTCTCTGGACTCGAATCTCGATGCAGAGCGAAAGCGGCAAGGAGTGGCTCGGGAGGGGCCATGCGGCCCAGCTCCTGACCGGCGCTGTGGGGATTTTTTATTTGATTTCCCCTCGCCGACGTGGCACGATGCCAAGATATTTCCGACCAAGTCGGCGTGGCCGCGGATTGCCCACCTCTCGTCCCCTCCCTTCCCTTCTGCCCCCCGACCACCAAATCTCCTTTTCTCTCTGTCCCTCTTTACCCTTCTTCGGCGGCGTCGGCGGCGTCGTCGATGGAGAGCGTGGCGAGGGACGAGGAGGGTGGCGCGCGGGATGGAGACGGCGGCGGGGGATCGGGCGCCGCTGCCGGAGGAGGGCCGAGGCGGCAGACGGATCCGAGCTCCGAGCGGCAGGTGATCAGGTGGGAGAGGTTCCTTCCGAGGAGATTTCTCCGGATCCTCCTCGTCGAGCACGACGACTCCACTCGCCACATCGTCGCCGCGCTCCTCCGGAAATGCAGCTACCACGGTCACACGCGACTTTTTTCTTTTTCCTTCTTCTTATTTGGTTTGATAGATAAGAAATTTTAGGTCGTTTTTTGTTGGGTTGAGCGCAGTGGCGGCAGTGGCGGATGGGCTCAAGGCATGGGAGGTTTTGAAGGAGAAGCACTACAGCGTTGATCTCGTGTTGACTGAAGTCGCCATGCCTTCGCTTTCGGGAATCGCGCTTCTTTCCAAGATTATGAGCACAGAGGAGTGCAAGAACATTCCGGTCATCAGTAAGTTGTCGAACTGATTAAATTATGAACATGAAAAGAGCAACCTTTTTTCTCATCCGCTATGCAATTGGCTCCTGTTAAAAGCCAAGTCTAAAAAGCAAAGCGTGAATTGGAAATTTCTAATTTTTTTTTTTGTTAAGTTGGTTTTATAGTTTGTTAGTATATTTTATCAATGCTGAAATTGAACGCCTAATTATTCTTGGTGGTTTAGTGGATTTTACTTCACCCTTAAACACCTGAGATGCTAAGTTTTTTGAGATGAACGACTAAGATATAGCAAGCTAGAATGCCAACATAAACAATTTCCATCCAACTAAGTCCTCTGAAAATAGAAAATCACCTAAAAATTAGAATAAAATTTACAATTTTATTTACTTGTCGTGATCCGGTTGTAGGGGTCATTGCTTGGTGCAGTGTAAGCAGCCTGGCATGACAAGCGCAATAGCTAAAAAATGACCTAGGCCAGTCATTCAAAAAAAAAAAAATGCCAAAGTATAGGTCTGTGCTCAATTCACCCCTCCCAGGACCCCTATAACTGGGTCGTGGTCCTTTTTTCTGTCGTAAGTATTGGTCCTTTTTTTATGAGCAAGTTGTAAAGTCTGCCACTTGATGATATAAACGCCAAAATCAAGGGTCATGGCGTCCCATGATGGACTTCACCTCTCCTCTTACTTCTAGGAATCTGAGTCCTTTGTTATGATCGAACAAGAGAGAATTTATAAAAATCAGATTCTTGTCATAATCTCCTTGATACTCTGCTCACTTCAGTTCCATCTAATATGGTATCTTGTCTGGCAGTGATGTCTTCTCACGATTCCATTGGTGTAGTACTCAAATGCATGCTAAAGGGTGCTGTGGACTTTCTCGTGAAACCAGTAAGGAAGAATGAGTTGCGCAACTTATGGCAGCACGTTTGGAGGAGGCATTGTGTATGTTATCTGTTCTTATTTGCGCAGCAAGTTTTTATTAGTCTCTATTTTTCCAATGGGTATTTTCAATCCATCCTTGCTTAGCTTAGTGCTAGGAGTATCAGCAAAGGTCTTGGCTAACTACACTATTTGTGCAGTCAAATAGCTACACAAATGCATCCGACAATAATGCTGCAAGCAATCATGTAAGCGCAATTGCTGGAGATGGGTCCAAGACTGGGGAGAGCAGCAAACAAGATAGTGATGCTCAGGTGAGCATCAGTGATCCGCTACTATTTCATTGAGATTAATTTGTTCTGGGTAATATGACATGGATAATGAATGCTTGCTCTTTCTCAAACAACTTGAGCTACTATATTTGGAAGAAAAAATGATTTTGTGCTATTGAAAATAATATGTTAGTAACAGCTGTTATGAATTTTATACTCTCTATGGAAGCATGGTCACCATATATTTCACACACTTGGGAACTGGCAGATGCGAAGAGGCAGAGGATGGCAGAATTGAGAGGATCTGCAAAGCCATTGGTTTTGCTGTCTATAGATATTTACCGGAATCTATTAAAAAGATTATATTTGATATGCCCAAAACATTGGGATTAAGGAATTCTGCCCTGTTCTCCTAAGTCAATTCCCACTTGTGTGGGACAATGTAACATGGATAAAAATAGCTGGACATCCATATAGACACTGAAGGTTATGGAAGTCTGGTTCATATCTCTATATTTAGTGGCATTTTAATATTTATATGCATGGCACACATTTGACTACTGGCACCATGTGACTTTTGAGCAGAGCTCAGATAGGAAGCCGGAGATGGAAATTGCGAGTGATCAGAAACACAGAGGGGATCATTTAGCTGAAGGTGGGAGTACTTCCAGGGAGGTGGAAGCAAAACCAGAGCAACTTGATAATGGCACCCCAATAATGGCAAACACATTAAAATTGGATGATGATGTGGAAGGTGAAGGTTGTCAGAATTTTATGTTTGACACTTTCCCATTATCGCAAAATTCGCTTTATGGTTCTGATATTGGTAAAGTCTAATTGTTGCAGTTATATCTGCAGGGACAGATTTAGTTGAAAAATACCAAGAGGAGAATGGTTCTTATCATAAAGCCCCGTATAGGGAGGAAGACAACGGTTTTACAGGATCTAAAGAGGGTGACCTTGCTGATCCTAATTCGCATTGTCAAAATAATGCTCCAGATGGAACATTGAATGATATGACATATTTTGAGCCAGTAGCTAACAGAAAATGCAATTCTGCTGTTTCGGAAAAGTATGCATTCAGGAAGGATGCATTACCTGAAACTTCAACATCCTCTCATGCGAAGAGTGCATCTGAATTTGGTTCCTCACCACATTTGGAACTTGCTTTGAAAAGACAACGTCTCAATGGCTGTGTAGATCAGGATTTCAAACAAAAGCATATATTAAATCATTCAAATGCCTCTGCCTTCTCAAGGTAACTTTGGTAAATCTAGACTCCCCTCTTATACAGCTTGAAGAGTTGCTTGTAGGTCTTAAGATGTCAGATATTTATGCTCTAATGGCCAGTCATATCAAATTCTATTATCCGGATATCAAGTCTTGGGCATGAAATGGTCAGCAACTGGTTACATCACTAGGGTTTAGGTACTTGTCATACCATACTGTGCTAGTGCTGGTATGTCTCTTGGTATGGTACCGCACTTACATATGGTACACTCCTCACTTTAGCTGTACTGGCACCCATAGGCATATCATATATCAGTTTTTGCATCATTCATTGAAACGAAATATTCAACCTTAACCATTGTCAAAAAAAACTTTGTCCTGTCTATATTGAGATTGGCTTTTTAGGATGAAGATATAATTCATTAATTTTTGAGAAAGTTGTATAGTTGATACACGAACTGACATCACCCCTTTGAATTGGTAATGGTTTTATAGCTCAAGCATCTTTGGACAAGAGATGCTTACCATGATTTCCCCAAGGTTTTTCTCCATTTTTATGTTAAATTTTCCAGGAAAAAGTAAAGATTAGATTTAGGAAAATGCACTTTATAGTAAGACAGATTTTATAGGTTGGACTGAGGTTGCCAAAGGAAAATTTGCAATTTTTAAAATAGCAATTTGAAATGCTAAGTGAGAAGTTAGGTACTAACAAATTAAAAAAGAACAGTCTTTTGTTTAAATTATTCATGGTTGGGTTTAAGAATTACTTTTTGCTGTTGGATTTCTATGGACTAAAGCCTTTTTTGGGTTTTTATAATTGTGTCTCACTACTTGCATCTAAGTCATGCTGTTCCCACCTCCACCATCTTCTCTTCAAAAACTTCAATCTATTACAAGAGTCATTCCAGAATTACACCATCTTAACTTTGGTGTAACACTTGTAGAAAGTATCTTGAGTGGTTTTAGTTTGTGATCTATCAGTTTGCTCTTAAGATTCTTCGATGGGCACACTACCAACTATACTCATACTAGTTTCCCCGCATGCACCTCTGCATCCTCATCTTTGCCGGGCTCATCACATGGCATTTGATTTCTTCATTGCATGCATATACCTGCATGGTATATATACACATTTATTAACTATAAATGATCTTGTGTATATTCAAACAACTTGCACAATCTTATGCACGTTATCAAAATGATTTCGTAGTTCTTTTAATCCATAGTTTCTTCATGATCTGACCTTGCTTTTGTTTCTCCACTTGTTTTAGTGTCATTTATCAGCTTCATGGTCATATTCTCCACTTGTTTTAGTGTCATTTATCAGCTTCATGGTCATATACCAAGAATACAAACCCTGAAATCTAGATTAATCTATGGATCTGTCTATGTATCTGCTCTCTTTTTATTTCTTTCTTTCTTTAATCTATTGCACAATTAACTTACAAAACCTTATTACCATTTTTAGATTCATGTTAAGATCCACCATTTTAGTAACAATACAAACTTTGGTTTTATCAGAACTAGCAACCTTGTAGGGGGGCTTGTAATCAAGAATATTGAATGTCTTTAAGAAGTAACATAATTTATGGGATCAGGAGTCACTCAAATGATGGCCATAACTATTAGGTTATTGCTGCATATGCTCAAGTTAGCAACCAGATGCATCAAGGAGCCAAAAAAAAAAAATCATGCGGTTGAACGAGACAGTCATTGGGGATGATGTCTAAGATGAAGCATTTAGAAAAGGAAGATCCACTAACAAGGCTCCTAGCGAAAAAAAGTGCGTAAAAGACGCGTTTAAATGCAAGGTTCACCATACTAGTATCGGAGCCTGTGCACCGGTGGCATGGTTCGGTACGCCACCGTGCCATTCCGTGCCGGGCTCATATCGACATAGCAGAGAGAGCGAAGGCGAGGGAGAGAGAGAATGGAACAGAGAAAAAGAGAGAGAGGGGGGGGGGGAGAAAGGGAGAGGAAGAAAGGACCGCCAAAGGCCTTCGGAGGGCACTAGAGGGTCGTAGAGGACCAGAGTAGGGGCCCTTTTTTATTTTAGAAAATTTAAGTGAAGTCAGGAAGGGGTTTGTTGCTGACTTCACTTAAAAATTTTAAAATAAGAAAAGGGCCCTGACGGACCCCTGTTTCGAATGAAATAGGGGTTCGAATGGTAGAGCCCCTGGTCTAGCCCTCTGCGGCCCTTCGATGCCCCTTCTACCGCCTTCACTTAAACTTTTCAAAATAAAAAAAGGGGCCTTAACGGACCCCTGCTCCAGCCCTCCTTTCCTCTCCCTCTCTCTCTCTCTCTCTCTCTCTCTCTCTCTCTCTCTCTCTTTTCTTCTTCCTCTTCCCTTCCTGTGCCGGTTTCTCATTTTGAATGCTGGAACCATCCCACCATCCCAATCCGCTGCTGGCACAGCTCGATACGCCCTGAACCAGGCGACTCGGGATGATTTCGCATGCCTTGTTTAGATGATAGACACATGTATGTACTTGCACTCTAATTCTCTCGTGGTTGGCTTGATCATTTCACACACTCTTCATGTCTGAATCTCTCTCTTAATCTGCTTGATCATTTTAGACTCACTCTTCATACTTCCTGTTCTTCTTATCCATTCGAACATCCCGGTCTAACAAACGGCATGCATACAGACACACCAAACATGAAATCAATTTGAAACTACAGCTTTAAAGTTAGATTCCCTCCTCCTTTTAGTATTCGTAATTTACTGCTAATCAGTTCAGTGTATCTCTTATCTTGTAAGCTACTTACCTAGTTTCTTTTCTTCTTCTGATTCTTCTGAACTTGTTCAACGATGTATTTAGGTTTGAAGCCTACAACCTGGACTAAGTTCACCCTAATTTTCTTATATAAGTAAAGACCTCAGGGTTACTTTTTCCCGTTTCCCGATAAATTAGAAAAATCTAAGCAAATTATCATTTCATTTCAATTCCAGGAGAAACTCCACTTTTTCGAGTTTATGTTCTATGGCCTCTTGAAATCTCTATTTGAAAAAATCATTCTGGCACTCAATTGGCAACCCATTAATTTAATACGTGGGTCTTCCTGTGTGTACATCAATACTTTCCATGTACAGTGTAACCAAACTAAGAAATGAAATAGTGGCAAGTTCCAGCTATGCATTTTTTTAGAATTTAATGTTCAAACTTTGTGAGGCCAAGATGTATATGGCATGCAAAATATATAAGTTCTGTTACCTAAGTAAAATGAAAGAATTCTGCAAAAAGTTTGTAAAGAAATTAGTTATTAAAGGGGCTTGTCAGAATGTATTTCATCTGAGGAGGCAAAAGTCATTCTTGTACTATGTGGAGATGGAATGTCCAATTGCTTTGTTAACCTAGAACTTGCCAAATTATTAAAGGTCCTCAGACTGCTTGAGAGACAATGATGCCGCAAATCAACAAAAACATGCAAAGGAACAAACGGCTGAAAAGGGAGGAGAAATAAGCTTAATAAGTTGGGATGTTGCAAGATGATGATTTTCCTGCTTTCCACCGTCATGCTCCTGGTCTTCTAGCTTGTTAAAGAAAGGTTTCTTAACTGATTACGATGAGGATGGAAAGGATAATGTGAAACCAATGCTATTTAAATGATTAACATGAGTAAGCCCTTGAATAGATAATAATAGTAAAATGCTGATATTGTTAATTGGCTACTGAATTCTATTTGTAATGTATTTTGTCCTATACTTTTGGGGCAATGATGTAAGTTTGATGAAGATTAATATGATGACATGAGGAGCATCTGGACATGCGGTAAGAGTAAAGGCACATTTGGTAGCCATGATGAGATTAAATCCCATCAATGATGGGCCATATTCTTTCTTCAATTGTTTGTTTATGTTTTTCAGATTTGTTATGGGAAGAGATGTTATACATATGGTTAATAACATGGAAGTATGTAGCTGCATATATGGCCAAACCTGAAGCCTGAAATGTAATTTTAGTATTGAATTATCCAGAGTAAAATCATCAGTAGCTGATTCTATAGGTAGTAGTCTAAAGGAATTGGAAGTCCAGCACTCATTTATCCTTCGCTGGTAAAGTGGTAATATTCAGCAAAATGTCACTGCTCTACATTCTTCCCATTTGCATTTAAAACTATCTTTTTTGCTTAGCTCCAGTCCTTATGAGAGCAAGGTTCTATTTTCTTTATTTTGCAGGTATGGTGACAAAAGGGCTCATCATTCATGTAAAAAGCCTGTTTCTTCAGCTGTGTGTGTTAGAACCATAGAATGTGTTGATAAATCTCAGTTGCATGTCAGTAGTCATGGCTCTGACAATGACAAGAACATTTCCCTCTCACCTAAAGGGATGGTGTTCTATCAAGGGAATGCAGGCGAAACTACAAAATACTTTCAGGTCTCTTCTGAAAGCAACGGAGAGCATGCTGGCCTTATGTCTTTCCCAGCTAGAGAGGATGACTGTGCTGGTCATTCCTCCAAAGGAGAGGATATGGTTTTTAATCATCCTCAGTTTGGGTTTATTCCTCTGCCAATTCCTGTTGGAGCAATACCATATCAGCGCTTGTGTTCAGGGTATGGTGCTATCTTGCAACCAGTTTTCCATCCTGAGGCTTCCTTAGAGCCTCATAGTTCAGCATCAGCTGAGAAGGCAACAGTTCAAATTACTTCTGATCAATCTGGTCATCATGACAATCATCTTATCAGTCACCGCCAATGCATAGAATTTCACCACCATGAAGAAAATCATCAGTCCCACTACTGGAGACAACATATCGATATGGAACCAGGAGATTCAAGTGATTTGTCATGCACTCCTGAGGAACTAGCCAATCAAAGTGCCAGCTGTAGCGAGGACATTCTCAAAGGCGGTGGAAGCAACTATAGTGGTGAACCAGCAGATGCAGCTGCAAATACTGGAACCACTCTAGGAAGTGGTACTGAAAGTGGTGCCCAGAACTGCAGCAGGAAAGGGTTGGACAGTGACCGTTCTAGCCGTGAGGCTGCCTTGATCAAATTCCGCATGAAACGGAAGGACAGATGCTTTGAGAAGAAGGTAATGAATAAATAGTGGCCCCACCTCTGTGGCCGTGCTTGTTTCGTGGCTAGCTTCTATACAAACCCAGACTTTCAAATAGAATATCTAATGATTTGAAGCTGAAAGGTTGTCTGTTTCAGTTTGATTCAGTGAAACTGCAGTTGCAAATAAAAATTATTCTTATATCTAGGGGGAAAAATTAACACGATACTCGTGAAAATAACTGAGATTCTGAAAGTTTTTCTGAATTATTGTTAAGGAAATTTTGACTGCAAGGCTCTATTTCTATGGATTTGAGGTACAGCAGATGAATATCTTGATTCCGTTATGAAGCTATGCTCAAATGCAAATATAAATCACTAAATAGGAAACATAGAGATGTGGTACAACTTTGTGGGGTTATTTATGATAGTCAACTACAAAGACACACACATACATGCATGCATACTATAAGTCCTAATTTCCATCCCATGTAACTATGAGATCATATTGTAGTTAAGTGCAAAAAAAAGCATGGTATTGAAAGCAGTCCTATTCTGTCTGAACTGGACAGACCAGACAGAAACTGGTAAATACCTGTGACATCAATGGGTTTTGAGTTGGATGCTCATAAATTGAAAGATTTTGTTTTGGAGAAAATTTTAGGCCATGAGACTTTCATAGTAGTTCTTGGTAGTTTAATGAACTTTTTTTCTTACTAGCTAGAATTTCGATATGTAATCTCATTTTTCTGTTTGCCAGGTTAGATATCATGGTAGGAAAAAGCTTGCAGAGCAACGGCCAAGAGTAAAAGGTCAGTTTGTGAGTCAAAAAGTTCCCGACTCTGTGACAAAGCCAGAAGCAGAAGACCGGCTCCGAGTGGTTAAAAAATTAAGTTTCTTGTGACGCTTGGTTTCCTGCACAAGAGACAGTGAAGGTAAGGGATTTGCTGGCATTTTTAACTCTCCTTCGTGTGCTCGCTGTTGTGGCTGCATAAATCAAAGGTCACTTTATGTGCTTGTAATGTACCAGGAGCTTTGTGTGAACATGTATTCGAAGAGAACTTTACAATAAAAATTTGAGATCCAATGATGGTCGTACAGCTTCAGTTCTATGAGATTGTCCTTCGTTTCTAGGCCCTTGCAATTCAGGTATTATTTTAAAGTCACTTCAGAATCTACATGCTGGTTATGATTCAATTTAGCAAGTCCACATATCAGTAAGCTTCCTTTCCTTGGTGTGTCATTGAAATCTTTCTGGCAGAGACAGTATGTTGTTTTGTATGTGTACATTTGGTGAACATTTTGAACATTTATCATGTGCTTTTCTTCCCTAAACGAAAAACATTCGTTTTTCATAATAATAAACCAGCGACAAATTGATCAGCAGGAAATGTATATGCTCCTTTCGGAGTATGAAGTGTATGTCAGTTTTATAATGCAGCGTGCAAAGTCATCACCTCGTCCAGCAGAGCTGTCGTGCTCTGTTAGCATCATGAGTGATGTGTGGCATGCAAAAAATTTACGTACTTGTGACATTGTGTAAGGTGTAAGCAGCAGCATATTCTAAAGTTATTTTGGTTATGTCTTCAGAAGCCATTACCACCTGAAACTTTGAATAGTCATTTTAAGTTTCCTTGTGTCACCATTTGTGTATCCAATCTTTTTGAACGGCACACTTGAAGAGAAGTGCCTGTAGATTCCTTGAACCCAAAGAAACAAGAGTTTAAAGGTTTTTCACTGCATAAACTGCTTCTCTTATTCGCAATATGCATGCTGAACTGAATCTTGTGCGCCAGCTCTCTTCATCACAGATCTGTGCTTGTTTGCAGGATGTCATTGGCTAGCTATTTTGAGATATATCAAAATATAAATTTTACTTAATTCTGGAAATGATTTTATGGCTATTGACATGTATCTTGGATGGATTTTGTCTGGCATTATACTGAAGTAGTAATGCAATTAAACTTATCGACAGTCTACTGCAACATTGGCCACAAATTATGCTCACAGAGATCATGCCATGGACTATTGTGACCCTTTGAAGCCTCTAAGCTGTCCATAGAGCTTGTTACCACAATGACAATCATGCAGTCCATCATAAGGACTTCAACCAGGTTCTTTGCATCATACTGGGCATTCAACATTTACTTTATTTCACCAACTCAACAAATTAGCACCTTACATTGCATCGAAGATATTTAGCAATAGGTATTTAAGTAATAAGTTTTACCTGATCACTGTCACATGATAATAGTTATTATATAATCTTAATAATGGTTAATGTTTGGTGTCTGCAATGTTTTCTGCACGATATAATACTTTCTTCAGGTTCGACTTTTCATATCAAATTATCTTCTAAAAAATTTTATGCCACCTGAAAATATTTTTTTCCTCATGTGAGCAGTGATTAGGATAAGGACAGTAATTCCAATATTCTTCCATTTTATTACTCGTTATTTTCTGCTGTAATACCGTTGCAACAACTACTATATATGTTAAAATTAAATAATTTTAAGGATACCCAAGATAGACCAATTCCGGGCACTATTATTAAGAATCCGGTCTGGTACGCAACCCTCCAAAAGTTTTTCGGTCGATGCAAACATAGCTGCTATTTTAAGAGTTTTTTTTCTATGAATACTCTTCTAAATATCGAATTTTACACAAATACTCTCGCATATATATTTTTGTAAAATACTTGTTTTGCTATTATATCTTTTTTTTTATTCTTGTTTTTATATATATACTCACGCCATCTAACACCGTTAAAACATTAATCGTTTCAAATTAAAATAACTAAAGTACCCTTAATGGATGACGTGCAAAAAAAAATATATTTATAAGATGATCGTGATAGAAAGACAAAAAAAATAAATTGAAAATTTTATTTTATTTTTAATTAAAATAAATGTGATTTTTATTAATGGTGTTAGAAAAACCGTTATATTAAGAGCATTTGTATAAAAATAATATTTTATGAGGATGCAGAAATAAATATAAATTTCAGAGGGTATTCAAATAAATTTAAATTTTTTAGGAGAATATAAATAAAAAAACTCTTATTTTAAATCTCTCGGTTTTTTTGGGATCTGCCACGTGTCATAAAGGATGGGCATGACAAGTGGCAGCCCGCGGAATCAGAAAGCAGGCACCGAATCGTACCGCCGAAATATGAGACCCATGAATATCGGACAGCGCCCCACGAAACTGACGGTCAGGATCTTTACGTTCGTAGACCTTTTTGACTGGACGTTCATCTAACGGCTAGAAACAGGAAATACCCTCACATTTTCAGCGTTTTGGTTCGTTCCTCGCGAACTAGAAAAGAAAGCGAGAGAAGCTACTTTGGGTGCAAACATTGTCCTCTTGCTCTTTATTTCGACCAAAGCTTCATGACTCGGTCACACTTTTCTCGTCTTCGTCCTGGACCACGAATTGTGTTCCAATATTTATCTCAAAGTTGGGCATGGGTAACACTAAACTCGTAGGTGGCTTATATTTCTCTCTTTCTTTCTTATGCTGTCGTGAATCTTTAGAATTTTCCTTCACATCTTCGACATTATGCATGACTTGTTCATGCGCATGGCTGAAAGACAAGGTAGCAGAAGTGCCATGGGATTGTCACGCCAAGAAATAGTAAGCATTTGACCATAGAAAACACGTTGGTTCGTGTTCTTTTGGGTTGGCACGTTATAATTAATGTGAGGTGATTTGTTAGCAAGAGTTAGGAGGAGGGAGAAGATGGTGCCATTTTTTTTTTGATAAATCAATTAAATAAAAAAAATACATTCGTAATAGCTGGAAAATAAAATATTACAACATTAGAAAGAAGGAACAGCAGCACTGTTTAATTACTTCTCTACAAATATCCAAAATCTCAAAAGATTATAATAATTGCAATGGTTTTCAGCGATTCTGTAAATTTGAAAACTTATATCAGTACTTGTATCCAGATTTTTAATATTTTATTTGTATCTATAATTATTTAAAATGAATATCTATATGAATTTTTACATCCGACTAATATCCATATTTGTATCCATATTTACTAAACAAAAATAGATAAAAATATAAATATATCGGTATGAGATATATATATATATATATAGCCCTATCTCTAGAAAGAGGTTGGGTCTTCGGATTTACAACCATTACATGAAAGAGTCTACCTAATATCATAGGACACGCTTCCTCCTACATCCCATGGGATGCATAGAATGATGGTCGTCATGCCAATTGCAACCGGACTTGAACTCTCCTCCTCTCGTCTCCCCCAACACCCTTGACGACCATACATATCTTAAAGCAGGGGGGTTTCTATTTCATGTATCTTATACAACCAAAAAAAAATATAATAATAATAATCACGTGGCTAGCTAGAACCCTAACTGAAAGAACTTATCCATGTTTCCTCCCATTGCCTGAATTTTGAAATGGGACGGGCACCTATAATCCATGGAGACTAATGCATGCGTTATGTAACTTAATCAAATCCACTCCCCCCAAACGTAGTCCAAAAACGGAACAAAAACAACATCATTTCATCCAGCACTCTTCGAAGTATATAATCCAACCGTGAAGTTAATTATGAGGTTAATAAGCAGTCCGGGTTTGGTTCCATATTGTAGGCTATATCAGCTTGCAATTAGACAGCATGCACCAGCAAGGACTCGTGTAGGTTTGTGTTTAGTTCCACATCAGTTATTCGCTGGATAGATCTTGGGTACTTATACAGGATCAAAGAATCCAAAAATACCTTCCAGTTAGCTATTTTGGGTGAGGTCTTGCATTGTTACAAATAGTATCAAAGTGACCCAGCTCATAACCTATGTGGACTAGGGGACACTGCAGCACGGCTCCATTGGGACTGATTACGGGCTGATCGTGGTGCTTGTAATTAGACTCGAATGGATTTGGACTTTTAGCCTGACGAGGATCAAAGAACTAAGATAATACCTCTAGCTAACGTTTTTGGTTGAAGTCCTGGGTTGTTGCAAATAGTATTAGAGCGGATCCCGTAACCTATATGGACTAGGGAATACTGCAACACAAATCCATTGAGGCTGACCACAGGCCGATCGTGGTGCTTGTGATTAGATTTAAATGGATTTGAACTCTTAGCCTAACGAGGACGTCAGGGCTTAAACGGGAGGAGTATGTAAGAACTCGTGTGGGCATATATTTAGTCCCACATCGACTATTCGCTAAATATATCTTGGATACTTATATAGGATCAAGAAATTCAAATAACATCTTTCGGTTAGTTTTTTTGGGTAAGGTCCTAAATTATTACAACACCTGTGAGCTTAGGTTGTCAGTTCAGACTTCATAGACATAATAACACTTGGCTTTAAATAGATGAGCTAGATGTCACGCCCCGGACCCGGATCCGTGACACGGCCGTGCTATTGGCGACTATCGCCCACAGTAGCACGCAGCCTCATACAGGGGTAACAGGTAGCCAAAAGGATTCAAACTTATATATATATTAAAAGTTTGCAGTACAACCTTCAAGTTTGAAACCAAAAATACGGAACTTCTATGCTATTCAAATGTACAAAAGTATATATGCTTCTCCAAAAATACGAAGCTCTGTAACAAAATAAAAGCATATCTGATGGCGATCACTGATGAGGATCTGAAAGAAAAAAGTAAATGAACGGATATGAGCTACACGGCTCAGTAAGTAATCCTGCATAATCCTACCGGATCAACTAGTAGGCTAAACATGTAAATCAGGTTTTGAGAAGCTGACATGCATATTTATCTAATAATCATCATGGCATAATATATATGCAATTTAAACAAAGCAGTATTTTCAGTCAAACAAAATTTTCATAAAACATAAGAATTCATGCGATTAGCATCATTTAAAGGAGATAGCGGTTTTAGCAAAATACAACATTTCATAAGGATATATTCAAAAACCCATTGTAAAACAATGTATGCTTTGGCCAGGCACGTTCATAAATGTCACGGCCCGCCTGCGCAGGGCACGTGACTATCGGGCCCACATGAGGGGGAAACACGGGGCTCCCCTGCCAGATGTTGGCCGGTTCCGGGGCTTCACGCAAGCATCCTTCACCCCTCACCGATTTTGCTTCTCCCCAAAACGCATCTGCAGGATTTGGAAACACCCGCCTCATATACCCAGGCTCTGAAATGAGCCTCATGATCATGCTTCAAATATCATTTTCATAAAGTATGCATATGAAACCGTACCTCCGGCATGCCGTGGTCCATTCTCTCGGATGCTACTGCGAAGTCCATTCGGCCACTGGCGGGGCCAGCTAGTCATTCTCGGCCACTAGCAAGGCCAGCGAAGTTATTCTCGGCCACTAGCAAGGCCAGCTCAGTTGCATTCGATCAGTAGCATCTTTGAGCCATTACAGTGCCTCTTGGCTAGCTAAGACTTTACAAACTTACATGCATGATTAAAATATCAGTATCATCATGTCGCATACATAGCCATAGTTTCTGGAATCATGCAAGTTACTTATGCATTGTAACATATCATGCAAGAAACATATATACTTAAAATAAATGCTTAGAAAACATTAATAACATAACATGATCCATAACAGGATTAGGACAGGTTACTTACTTTCTTCACAAATCATGTATACAATTCAAATTGTATGAAAAACACTGGTTCATCTTATAAAAAGTAATATAAGATCTACGATAAGATTAAGACAGATTACTTACCTCAATTCGCTTTCCAAATTTCTCAAGTCCAGGTGACAAATCCTTAATCACCTAAAACAACACCATAGGGATCACATTATTCCCCATTTATTTATTATAAAATTTCTTAGTTCATCATACTATGAACTTACTTGCTTGGATCCCATCCAAGGATCTAGCCCAAGTCCAATTTACCCAATTTAGAGCTTTTGGGGCTCGATTTAAAACCAGATTAGGTCCACATGGGTTGATTGGGCTTGCTGGGGTCAACCTGTCATGAACATGATTCGGACCCAGCTGAATTGGGTTTAATTGGGTCCGGATTTAGCCCAATTTACTTAATTTGGGTTCATTCAGGCTTGGTCGGATTCAGACCCAACACCAATTAGGCCTAATTGACCCATCCAATCTGATTGGGCTTGGATCGACCCTTCATTTGGGCTCACCCAATCGATTTGAACCATTTGGGCCTAACGGGTTTCGGATCTGGACTTGGATCCGACCCGCTAGCCCGTTAAGGCCCCTCTCTCTCTCTCTGTTTTTTTTTTTTCTTCTTCCGGGAGCTTCCAGAGGCTTCGGCCCCCTTCTTCGCCCGTGTCTCTCCATCTCCCCCCTTCCTCCGGCTCCCTTCCGCCTTCCGGCTCCTCCCTCCCTTTCGTAGGCGGCCGGGGAGACGAAGCGCCCTCCGATCCGCCGGCCGGAGTGGTGCTCCCTTCTCGGGGCAGCGGCGGGGGAGGCCCGTCCCCGCTTTCCCCTTCTCCGAAGTGATGCCGGAGAAAAGGGAAAAAGCCGAGAGGGGGATCGACACCGTATCTCCTCTGGGGGCCCTCACCGGCTCCGACCACGGCGAGGTAGGGCCGTGGTCCGAGGTAAGCACCGGTCTTTCTCTCTCTTTTTTTTTTTTTTGTGTTCCTTGGCGGGAGCTGCACTACCCCCTCTTTGCCGGCCGAGAGGTGGGGGCTGAGGCTGGCGGCCTTGGGGCCGCGTATGTCGCCGGCACGGCCAGGCCCGGCGGCCCCTTAGGCTGCCCCTCGGCCCCAGGGCGGCGGCGGCCGCGATTGTCACCCGCAGGCCGAGTCCGGTTGGGCTCGGCCCGGGTGGCAGTTGGGCCTGGGCTTGGGCCTTTCTCAGGCCGGCCCGCGGCCTGTGGGTCCGGCCCGCAGCCCGTGGGTCCGGCCCAGGGTTATCCTCCCAGTGCTCCCTCTTTCCTTCTAGCGCCGGTCTTCCTCCCTGTCTGGTGTACTCCCCTCTGTTCCATGGACGGAACAGAGAGGTGAACATCCGCCAGAGGGTTTCCTCCCTCCATTTTCTATCTAAAATTATACTTGCAGAGTCTTTACCTGGTTGTGGTCGGTCGAAGTAGTGCGGTGTCACCTCGGTACAAAGTCCCTCCTTCCTCTCCTAGGGCTGCGGGGCACCTTCTACCTCCAGCTCCAGGGCCTAGCTCTCTGGTATAGAATTTCGGGGGTTAGAGAGTTAGGGAGGGTATATCAAAAATCAGGGTTAGCAGGTTTTAGGGCTATAAAAACTTGGCTTAGGATTTGACCCCAAGGAGAGGTGGCATCCTCTCCTTCCTCAGAGCCCCGGGAGCCACCAGCTGCCCTCCCCTTCCGGCCAGCTCACAGCTCGGCTGCCGAGGGAAGGAGGAGGTGGCGGTTTTCTGTTGTGCATGCTCTGTGGGGGGTCTCTCCGTTGGCCACCTGGTGGTACTGTCCTTTCAGCCCTCGGGGAGATGGCAGCCTACTCTTCTTGGGCCTGCAAGGCCTGCTAACCCTTCCCTGGCCCAATACTATTTAACTGGGCCCTACAGTATTGGGCCCGGTCTGTATTGGGCCCGGACATTACATCCTTCCCCCCTTAAATAAATTTCGTCCTCGAAATTAAGCATACCTTGGTTCTCGAAGAGTTGAGGGTAACATTGTCGCATCTCTTCCTCCAATTCCCAGGTAGCTTCCCTTTCAGTGTGGTTGGTCCACTGGACTTTAACGTAGGGAATGGTGCGCCTTCGCAGGATTTGTTCTTTTCTGTCTATGATGCGCAGGGGAGCTTCCTCATAGGTTAAGTCTTTATTTAATTGCAGAGGCTCATGTGGCACCACATGGCTGGGATCCGGGACGTACCTCCGCAGTAGTGAGACATGGAAGACATCGTGTACGCCTGATAGCTCCGGGGGTAGGGCCAATTTGTAGGCAACCTTGCCTATCCTGGCAAGAATCTCGAATGGGCCGATGTAGCGAGGACTTAGCTTGCCGTGTCTTCCGAATCGGGTGATACCCTTCGATGGAGAAATTTTTAGGAAGACAAAGTCCCCCTCCAAAAATTCCAAGGCCCTTCTTCCTCTGTCAGCCCATCTTTTCTGTCTGTCTTGGGCAGCCTGAAGCCTTTGCTTAATTAGTAGTACCTTGTCTCTGGTGTGCTGGACTAGTTCGGGGCCTAGCATTTTCCGCTCCCCGACATCATCCCAGTGTAAGGGGGATCGGCATTTTCTCCCATAGAGAGCTTCGTATGGGGCCATCTGGATACTGGAGTGGTAACTATTGTTATAAGCAAATTCCACCAGTGGTATATGACTATCCCAATTTCCACCTAGGTCCACAGTGCAAGCCCTCAACATGTCTTCCAGAGTTTGGATTGTCCGCTCTGACTGGCCGTCAGTCTGGGGGTGGTATGCTGTACTGAGCCTCAGTCCGGTACCCATGGCCTTCTGAAAGCTTCCCCAGAATCTGGACACGAATCGGGGGTCACGATCAGAAATGATGCTCACTGGTACTCCGTGCAGGCGTACAATCTCGTCGATATATAATTGGGCCAGCTTGTCTAAAGGAGTACCAATTCTGAATGGTAGAAAATGGGCTGATTTGGTGAGACGGTCAACTATCACCCATACCGCATCGTTCTTCCTTACTGTTCTGGGGAGTCCTGTAACAAAATCCATCGTGATGTGCTCCCACTTCCATTCAGGAATTTCTATTGGTTCCAGCAACCCTGCCGGCCTCTGGTGCTCTGCTTTTACTAGCTGGCAGGTCAAACATCGGGCCACAAACTCAGCTATCTCTCTCTTCATCCCCTTCCACCAGTAATGTTCCCGAAGGTCCCGGTACATCTTAGTACTACCCGGGTGAATAGAGAAACGGGATTGGTGGGCCTCTTCCATGATTTCCCTTTTCAGGTCAATATTTGCCGGTACACACAGTCGGTGGCCAAACCTTAGAGTGCCATCTGAGTGCATTTGGAGCTCGGGTCGCAACCCTTTCTCCACTTCATCCTTGAGCTGGCAGATGTGCTCATCAGACTGCTGGGCAACCTTTATTCTGTCGATCAAGGTCGGTTGTATACTCAAGGCGGCCAGCAAACTTCTTGTAGTTCGGGTAACCACCTCAACCTGCAGTTTATCGAGATCCTCCTGAATCTGTGGTTGAGTGGTGAGTAATGCGGCGGAGCCCACTATTGATTTCCTGCTTAAGGCATCAGCCACCACGTTGGCCTTCCCTGGGTGGTACTAAATGCTCAGGTCATAATCCTTCAGGAGTTCCAACCACCTTCTTTGCCTCATATTCAATTCCTTCTGGGTGAATATATACTTTAGGCTCTTGTGGTCGGTGTACACTTCACAGTGTTCGCCATACAAATAATGTCTCCAAAGCTTCAAGGCGAACACCACCGCGGCCAGCTCCAGGTCATGTGTCGGGTAATTCTGTTCATAGGGTTTCAGCTGTCTTGAGGCATAGGCTACCACCTTGCCATCTTGCATCAGCACACAGCCTAGCCCGTTCTTGGAAGCATCACTATAGATAGTAAATTCTCCAGTTAAGGACGGCAATGTTAAAATTGGGGCAGAAACTAACCTTTGTTTAAGCTCCTGGAAGCTCCTCTCACACTTGTCGTCCCAGATAAACTTGGCCCGTTTCTTAGTCAAATGGGTCAAGGGAGTAGCTATTTTGGAGAATCCTTCTACAAATCGCCGGTAATACCCGGCTAATCCCAAGAAGCTTCTAATTTCTTTGACGTTGGTGGGACGAGGCCAATCCACCACCGCTTCTATCTTCTTGGGGTCCACTGACACTCCTTTCTCGGAGATTATATGGCCGAGAAACGCCACACTGTCCAGCCAGAACTCACATTTGTTCAGCTTGGCGTACAGCCTTTTCTCTCGAAGGATTTGTAGCACCACCCTCAAATGGTCTTCATGTTCCTTCCGGCTTTTTGAGTATATTAAAATGTCATCGATGAAAACTATCACGAACTGATCCAAATATTGCTTAAAGACTCTGTTCATTAAGTCCATAAATGCAGCCGGGGCATTGGTCAGTCCAAAAGGCATAACCAGAAATTCATAATGCCCATACCTGGTTCGAAATGCAGTTTTTGGCACATCCTCAGATTTGATCTTCAGCTGATGGTATCCCGACCTCAAATCTATCTTGGAGAAGACTTGGGCGCCTTGCAGCTGATCAAACAGATCATCGATCCGGGGTAGGGGATATTTGTTCTTTATGGTTATCTTGTTCAATTCCCGGTAATCGATGCATAGCCGCATACTCCCGTCTTTCTTTTTCACAAACAGGACAGGAGCTCCCCATGGCGATGCACTGGGCTGGATGAACCGTTTATCCAGGAGTTCTTGTAGTTGTACCTTCAATTCCCTCAGCTCGGCAGGGGCCATCCGATAAGGAGCCTTGGAGACTGGCCCCTCTCCTGGTGCGAGGTCGATAGTGAACTCGATCTCTCGGTCTGGGGGTAATCCTGGTAATTCCTCCGGAAAGACATCCGGGTATTCTCTGACCACTGGAATGTCTTCCAGTTTGACCTCTTTTTGGGTATCCATTACACAGGCCAGATAGGCCATACACCCTTTTCTCAGAGCCTTTCCAGCTTTCAAGGCAGAAATAAAGTGCAGTGTAGGAGCACCTTGAAGGGGTATGTCGCCCTGAAAGAAGAATTCTTGTTCCCCAGGTATTCGAAATACCACTCTTTTATGGTAACAATCAATGTGGGCGTGATACTGTGACATCCAGTCCATGCCCAAGATAATATCAAAGTCTTGCATGTCAAGCTGTAGAAAATTTGTCTCTAATTCTTTTTCCCCTATCTGAATTATGCAATCTCTATATTTAGTGTCAACAGTTACGATTTTTTGAAGGGGTGTAGCAACATGCCATGGTTCTAATAATTTCTCAGGTATGCCATGTAATTGTCTGGAAAAGTTAACTGACACGAAAGAATGCGTAGAACCAGAATCAAATAGAATGAGGGTAGGGGCCGAGTTGACTGGAAGTGTACCTGTCACCACCTGATCGCTGGCACTGGCATCCTGATGGGTCAGTGCGAAAACTCGAGGGTTACCCCTTGATCTCTGGTCCTCTGGTGCAGTGTGTCTGGGCTCGTCCTTCTTTCGACTCGGGCAGTCGCGGGCGATGTGTCCTATCTGCCCGCAAGAGAAACAAGCTCCGGTCTTCATTAAGCAGGGTCCGCCATGGTTCCTACCGCAGGTGGAGCAGCTTCTGTTCTGTTTCTTCTTGGGCTCCGACCCCTTGCTGCCCCCGGACCTACTACTCTGAGCTCCCGACGATCGGGTCCTTTTCATGTCTTCTCTCTCCCTCCCGGACCGTATCAGGTCAGCCTCAACCTTCAAGGCTCGGTCCAGTACATCTTTGTAGCTTGAGAACAGATGGAAGGATATTCGAGATCGAATCCCGTACCTTAATCCCTGTTCAAACCGGTTCACCTTACTTCTCTCCTCCTCCATGAACTGGGGGCAAAATCGTCCCAGCTCGTTGAATTTATTGGCATACTCCAGAACAGACATCCGGTCGGTCTGGGTTAGCGCCAAGAATTCATTCTGCTTAGACTGGTTGACTGAATCCGGAAAATATTGGTTGTAAAACAACCTCTTGAAGTCCCTCCATGTAAGTCCGTCGACAGCATAGGCTGTCTCCATGGCCGTCCACCAGAACTCGGCATTCCCCTTCATCATAGAGGTCGCCAGCCGGACCTTCACCTCATCGGGGAAAAGAAGAGCTCGGAACATCTTCTCTATTTTCCGGATCCATGCTTCTGCTACCATAGGGTCAGGCCCACCCTCAAAGGTCGGAGGGTTTAGTCGGCGAAACCTCTCATAGCAGGTGCCTGCCGGTGGCATAGCGGCCAGCTGCATCATCTGTTGCTGTTGCAGCACTTGTGCCATAAGCTGATATACCCCGGCAAGGCCTGCTTGACCTGCTGCAGATCGTGGAGTATCTGGGGGAACCGACTGCTCACTAGGCTCCGGGGAGGGTGGTCTCCTGTCGTCGTCCATATCTCTCGAACAATCGCCTTGCAGTCAAAAGTTCTCATAATAAGATTACAATAAACTAGCATATTATAATATATATATATATATATATATATTTTTTTTTTTTTGACGGTGACATTCTTAACTACCCCTTTCTTTAGGCATTTTATGGTTATTCTATTGTTTAACCTAAGGCTCTGATACCACTAGATGTCACGCCCCGGACCCGGATCCGTGACACGGCCGTGCTATTGGCGACTATCGCCTACAGTAGCACGCAGCCTCATACAGGGGTAACAGGTAGCCAAAAGGATTCAAACTTATATATATATTAAAAGTTTGCAGTACAACCTTCAAGTTTGAAACCAAAAATACGGAACTTCTATGCTATTCAAATGTACAAAAGTATATATGCTTCTCCAAAAATACGAAGCTCTGTAACAAAATAAAAGCATATCTGATGGCGATCACTGATGAGGATCTGAAAGAAAAAAGTAAATGAACGGATATGAGCTACACGGCTCAGTAAGTAATCCTGCATAATCCTACCGGATCAACTAGTAGGCTAAACATGTAAATCAGGTTTTGAGAAGCTGACATGCATATTTATCTAATAATCATCATGGCATAATATATATGCAATTTAAACAAAGCAGTATTTTCAGTCAAACAAAATTTTCATAAAACATAAGAATTCATGCGATTAGCATCATTTAAAGGAGATAGCGGTTTTAGCAAAATACAACATTTCATAAGGATATATTCAAAAACCCATTGTAAAACAATGTATGCTTTGGCCAGGCACGTTCATAAATGTCACGGCCCGCCTGCGCAGGGCACGTGACTATCGGGCCCACATGAGGGGGAAACACGGGGCTCCCCTGCCAGATGTTGGCCGGTTCCGGGGCTTCACGCAAGCGTCCTTCACCCCTCACCGATTTTGCTTCTCCCCAAAACGCATCTGCAGGATTTGGAAACACCCGCCTCATATACCCAGGCTCTGAAATGAGCCTCATGATCATGCTTCAAATATCATTTTCATAAAGTATGCATATGAAACCGTACCCCCGGCATGCCGTGGTCCATTCTCTCGGATGCTACTGCGAAGTCCATTCGGCCACTGGCGGGGCCAGCTAGTCATTCTCGGCCACTAGCAAGGCCAGCGAAGTTATTCTCGGCCACTAGCAAGGCCAGCTCAGTTGCATTCGATCAGTAGCATCTTTGAGCCATTACAGTGCCTCTTGGCTAGCTAAGACTTTACAAACTTACATGCATGATTAAAATATCAGTATCATCATGTCGCATACATAGCCATAATTTCTGGAATCATGCAAGTTACTTATGCATTGTAACATATCATGCAAGAAACATATATACTTAAAATAAATGCTTAGGAAACATTAATAACATAACATGATCCATAACAGGATTAGGACAGGTTACTTACTTTCTTCACAAATCATGTATACAATTCAAATTGTATGAAAAACACTGGTTCATCTTATAAAACGTAATATAAGATCTACGATAAGATTAAGACAGATTACTTACCTCAATTCGCTTTCCAAATTTCTCAAGTCCAGGTGACAAATCCTTAATCACCTAAAACAACACCATAGGGATCACATTATTCCCCATTTATTTATTATAAAATTTCTTAGTTCATCATACTATGAACTTACTTGCTTGGATCCCATCCAAGGATCTAGCCCAAGTCCAATTTACCCAATTTAGAGCTTTTGGGGCTCGATTTAAAATCAGATTAGGTCCACATGGGTTGATTGGGCTTGCTGGGGTCAACCTGTCATGAACATGGTTCGGACCCAGCTGAATTGGGTTTAATTGGGTCCGGATTTAGCCCAATTTACTTAATTTGGGTTCATTCAGGCTTGGTCGGATTCAGACCCAACACCAATTAGGCCTAATTGACCCATCCAATCTGATTGGGCTTGGATCGACCCTTCATTTGGGCTCACCCAATCGATTTGAACCATTTGGGCCTAACGGGTTTCGGATCTGGACTTGGATCCGACCCGCTAGCCCGTTAAGGCCCCTCTCTCTCTCTCTCTCTTTTTTTTTTTCTTCTTCCGGGAGCTTCCAGAGGCTTCGGCCCCCTTCTTCGCCCGTGTCTCTCCATCTCCCCCCTTCCTCCGGCTCCCTTCCGCCTTCCGGCTCCTCCCTCCCTTTCGTAGGCGGCCGGGGAGACGAAGCGCCCTCCGATCCGCCGGCCGGAGTGGTGCTCCCTTCTCGGGGCAGCGGCGGGGGAGGCCCGTCCCCGCTTTCCCCTTCTCCGAAGTGATGCCGGAGAAAAGGGGAAAAGCCGAGAGGGGGATCGACACCGTATCTCCTCTGGGGGCCCTCACCGGCTCCGACCACGGCGAGGTAGGGCCGTGGTCCGAGGTAAGCACCGGTCTTTCTCTCTTTTTTTTTTTTTTGTGTTCCTTGGCGGGAGCTGCACTACCCCCTCTTCGCCGGCCGAGAGGTGGGGGCTGAGGCTGGCGGCCTTGGGGCCGCGTCTGTCGCCAGCACGGCCAGGCCCGGCGGCCCCTTAGGCTGCCCCTCGGCCCCAGGGCGGCGGCGGCCGCGATTGTCACCCGCAGGCCGAGTCCGGTTGGGCTCGGCCCGGGTGGCAGTTGGGCCTGGGCTTGGGCCTTTCTCAGGCCGGCCCGCGGCCTGTGGGTCCGGCCTGCAGCCCGTGGGTCCGGCCCAGGGTTATCCTCCCAGTGCTCCCTCTTTCCTTCTAGCGCCGGTCTTCCTCCCTGTCCGGTGTACTCCCCTCTGTTCCATGGACGGAACAGAGAGGTGAACATCCGCCAGAGGGTTTCCTCCCTCCATTTCCTATCTAAAATTATACTTGCAGAGTCTTTACCTGGTTGTGGTCGGTCGAAGTAGTGCGGTGTCACCTCGGTACAAAGTCCCTCCTTCCTCTCCTAGGGCTGCGGGGCACCTTCTACCTCCAGCTCCAGGGCCTAGCTCTCTGGTATAGAATTTCGGGGGTTAGAGAGTTAGGGAGGGTATATCAAAAATCAGGGTTAGCAGGTTTTAGGGCTATAAAAACTTGGCTTAGGATTTGACCCCAAGGAGAGGTGGCATCCTCTCCTTACTCAGAGCCCCGGGAGCCACCAGCTGCCCTCCCCTTCCGGCCAGCTCACAGCTCGGCTGCCGAGGGAAGGAGGAGGTGGCGGTTTTCTGATGTGCATGCTCTGTGGGGGGTCTCTCCGTTGGCCACCTGGTGGTACTGTCCTTTCAGCCCTCGGGGAGATGGCAGCCTACTCTTCTTGGGCCTGCAAGGCCTGCTAACCCTTTCCTGGCCCAATACTATTTAACTGGGCCCTACAGTATTGGGCCCGGACATTACACTGTGCACTTCATCTCTCCTTCCTCTTGTTTCAATTCGACCAACATATGAGAACGAATACAAAACAAAAACAAAATGTTCAGGCTGGAGCCAAGTTGGAGCTCAAAGTCTGCCCATTTCAAGTAATAATGATCAATTATCCCGTTTAACTTCTGACACAATGTAAGCTCTCCTGAGGCAGAACGCGGCATGCCTATCACACTCAAAAGCACGGAACGAATGACTTGTAATCTAGTGGCGGATGCTTCGAAGCTAACGGCACCTTTTACCTTGGATGCCATTGTAGTCAATGGAAGCTTTCTCTCGGTCCAAGATTTTTTATCTTCATGGCTTTTCTTCCTGCCCAAAATATCAAGTACCGCTAAAGTAGATTCACCCTGAGCACATTGTCTTCTTTACTTTTAAAGCAGCAACAAAACTGAGCATGATACAAGGACCTCCGTCCTGACTTTTCTTATGGTCCAGACAAGGGTGGTGGTCCATTTGTTTGTATCAAGGTCCTTATCCTTCAACTTCAAATGATCCAATGAAGTTGAAGAAATCTGGTAGATGGTAGATTTAATGCGGGTCTACTCTATGATCTTAGATGTTGGAGAAAGCTGAAGCAACCCTGCCACAGCTTTTAGAATGAATCCAGCACAATGCTATCAGACTCTTCTCGCTTTAACAGAAGTAAATTCACAAGTCAAATAATGCCTCCAGGGAAAAAAGAAAATTGTGCACATGCCGGGACACTACATCAGTTTCAAAATTACTAGATTCATTCAAAATATATATCAAACCTATTAATATTTCAAATTTAAACTATATCAACACTACATCATTTTCAAGCATTCTGATATTTTTTAATGTATATACTGACGCTTATAAGCTTCGGTACTTTTATTTTCGATGCTTCTAAAGCATCGACTATGTAGACGTTGAAAATCAAATTAGCGATGCTTTCATAATTGCCGACGCTTATAAGCATCGTTGAAAGAGCTAAATCACTTGCCTTCAATTTATAGTGATTTTATCAACTCAATCAATTAGCACCCTCCTATTTATTCACAGTTCGGAATCTCTTAGCAGATGACATGAAGGTCGTCATAATTTTGTCCGCAAGCTCTCGTGAGTTAACAGCCGCATGGTGGGTCCATGCATGGTTAACATCATGCCCATTTAGTCGTGTCCGTATACAAATAATCCTGCCCGGGACATCGCCAACTTTTGGATACTGTTATAATCTATAATGAAGACCCTTAACGATCTCCTTCGTCAACCTAGCACGCCTCGGTTCATTTCATAAATCAAATGAATGAGAAATGCAACTGGAGTTTGTGGCACACGATAAACAAGGTTGCCAAAGGGCCAAAGGAGCGAGTTAGAGCCCAAGTGAGGGAAGTACATGACTTCCACCCCAATAAAGATGGCACACGACCACAGGAGCTCCATGTACAAGGTGTTAGTTCCAAAACCAGCCATGGGCGCAGAGCCGAGGTGTGGAGAAACTCTACCGGGGGGTGTTTTCCAAGCAGCTTGGTCTCAATATATATTTACCTATATATGATATCTTACCTAAACGAGCGTTAGCTATGATCCACAAAGTGAGCCGTGGTCCTACTTTAGAGGACTATAGATCTATTCAATATGCCTTTAAATAACGGACGTGCTCATAGTCTGGTACTTCGCAGAAAATTAGATCTTCAGTTTCATTCTAGGACCCTGGTATACGAGACATGTAACTTTGCTTAGCGCGAGAGAGTGCAGGGAAGTGCTTTGTTCCATGGCTTCCGGCCTTCTTGGCTTGGGTAGACTCTCTTTTCTCTCGTAAATGCCATTTGGCCAGCTTTTGAGACGAGTCTTGCTATTTTAGCAGTACAATGAACGTTAATTCCACGTTTTCTCTTTGAGCTTGATACCTCCAGCCGGATCCGGGCTTCTTTTATATCGCTCGATGTGATTTGGTCCTGATTCCCCTTCTCCCAATATGCTCGCATGTCCTCGTGGCCTTGGAACAGCATATGTGCTGGTGCTCTGGAATCTTGCTCTAGGAGGCACGAGGGGCGTGCATCCATGAACAATATACCTAGGTTGGACTCCACGTCCTAGTCCATGGCCATGGCTTTTTGATCAAGAAGGATCCTTAGATTTGATGTGGATCATTTTTTTTAACATCAATAAAAAAATAAAAAAATTAATTTTTTTTCTAAGGCAGGTAATTCAGATAGTACGTGCATGAATACACCTAATAAAATCAGAAAATAGAAAATCGCAGAGCTCCGAAGGCAGCTCTCTATCCTCAGCCCACAAGGTACTACCGCGTGGTTAGCCATATAGGCGGCCACCCAATCCGCAGCTCCAAAGGCTTCCCTAAATATATGCTTAGCCTAGACGGTCCCACCATCCTTCATCATCATCCAGATGTCTCGAAGCAAAGGATGGTCACAGTCGGCAGCCCTCGGACCTCCTAGATCCAGCTGATGACTGTGGTTGAGTCACCCTCCAGGATGACTAAACTAGCTAGTAGCACTCGCCGAGCGTGTCGAAGGCCCGTCCAGACCGCCCTCAGCTCCGCACTGGGAACCGTGATGTCGAGTAACTGATAGCCACCTGCTGCCACTACCCTGAAGCATGGATCTCTGCTTACAAAAACTGCGCCTCCCATCGTGCCTCCATTCAGCACAAATCCATCAAAGTTGATCTTGAGAAAGCTTGGGGGTGGAGGCATCCGGGTGAAGAGCATCGTACAGTATACTGCCAAGGCAGAATGAGAACCTCAGATATTCCGAGTTGTCAATGGCCCTTCTACAAAGGAGACGTGACTAATCTCCACTACCTATACCCAGGCGCTCTCTGCTATAAGCCTCAGTGATAGGCTATGCTCATCAAAAGTTCGAGCATTTATTGCCAGCCAGATGTTGTATGCTGTGCAAGTCGCTCTAACAATCTTTTAGTGTGTCAGTGGATTGTCCGACCGCCGATGGATGGTTCATAAGAGCTGATTCTTCTGACTCTAAATCTTCCACAGGATTCCTGCCAACTACGTACCAGGTCACCCTCGCCCATGTGCGCATGGTTTTTCACCCGGATCGTTTTTAGCTATCTGCTGCTTTTTATCTTCTCCACAGCGGTTGGCCGGCGAGGTAAACAGAGAGGCTTTCGTGTTTAGCCCGATCGTTAACTTTGAACATTAGCTCTGTCTTGCCGTGCGCCGGTCTTATCCAGTGCCAGAGTCCGACATCTGTTTTCCTGGTTCCCCTGCACTGTGGAGGATCTGATGAGGCCGCGTTTTGGAAAAGAAGCCACGTTTCCTCCGCGGAAGGTATGGTTGCCTCGGCACTGGACGTTGACGTCTCGCAGTAAATGTTCCGGTGGAACTCGCTTCGTGTGACAACTTATGCTGGATGCTGACCCTTGCAAGATATGTGCCCCTTTGAGTTTTGACCCACCCGTGTATGGGTCCACCAAAATACTAGTTGGATAAATATGAGCTCAGACCACAACCAAGTCGAGCTAGAAAGAATAAAAGATAATATTAGTTGCATGCAAAAGCGATATGAAGATAATAAATATGATGATTGTTCCAAAAGAGGTCTATTTCTGTTGGTGGAAAAATGGACCACCCCACAAATGCAATTATAGCACCCAAATCCGTCCGCTCTCGAGCTCATCCAAATGATCGGGCTCTTCCGCTCTCGAGCTCATCCAAGTGCTCGGGCTCTTCCGCTCTCGAGCTCATCTAAGTGATCGAGCTCATAGGCCGAGCCGAGCACAGCAGGCCGAGCACAGAAGGCTGCCGAGCACAGAAGGCCGAGACCAGAAGGCCGAGACCAGAAGGCCGAGACCAGAAAGGCAACCCCGCCGAGCCCATGCCTTAGCCAAATATCCAATCTCCGCCTAACCCTCCAAAGGATCTGACAACTAAATACATGACTCCACTTCAATCTGCCACCATCCCCAAGTCATTAAGGCACAAGATCTCCGCAGGCATTCGGCACATCCTATCATTAATGCATGAGACCCCCTCAGGCCTCCGATGCACCCAGTCATTTAATGAGCACGACCCAAGACGATCTCCGGATCACTGAACCATCAGAGCGTATGGCTCTCCCTGACCACCGGTTCATTCGGTAATAAATGCACTTACCATCCACGGACCCCAGGCCCACCACAACCGGCGGTTCAACCACTCCAACAGGTCCGATCGACCGTGACAACTCCCTGATTCCGGTCCGATTCGGTCCCGTTCTCCACTACGCCATTAATGGGCCAAATCGTGCCCAATTATTACAAAAGAGGACAAACCTCCTGTCACCTCCCAGGTAACAAAAATCCTTCTATAAAAGGAAACCTGAGGGGAAAAGGAGGGGGCGGCCCGAACAGAACCCTCCTGGACCGGGTGAAAAGAAGCAAACAGTACAGACACAATGGAGGATATCACCCTCTTCATCTTCTTCATCTTATCCAAATATTCCTGCTGTCTTCTCCATATACTCTCTTCCTTGCTCTCTACACATATCTGCCCCCCTCTGACTTAAGCATCGGAGGGCCGGCGCCGGGGAGCCCGGCCACCGGCTTTTTGCAGGACTTACACCCCTCCAGGAGGACGTCACCAGTCGGAGCGCCGCCGACCACCGTCCCTGCAGCGAAGCTCCTCCTTCCCCGGCTTCGCGGTAGCCCCCGGGTCCAATTTCCAGCAACAGTTGGCGCTAGAGGAAGGGCCCGAGTTCGCTGCCATGAAGCTAAGAAGCAAAGGGGCTTCCAACGCCTCTCGACGTCCTCCACCCAGTCCTGAGCATTCCGTCCGGAACTCACCACCTCCGACTGAGTCAGTTCATCAAGTTCGGCCGGAGCAATTTGATGCCCTGGTGCAACAGGTGCAGGCCTTGGCCACCGCTGTCCAAAGCCTGCAACCCAGGGGCATCCCAACGGCACCGCCTCCTCCGGCTCCAGTCCAACCGGAGCCTCCTGCAAGCGGACTTTCCCTTCGAGGTCAGGACTCTCAAGTCCAGGCCTCCCTCTGGAGAGAGCACCCCGTCAGAGGCCATGGAGGCTGGCCACAACCTTCAGAAGCTGAGTCGGTTCCAGGGCAACCTGCACCCGAGCGAACCGCTGCAGCAATCCTCCAGAACGATGAACTCGATAGGAAGGTCGAGAAGCTGGAGCGCCAAATCCAGGCACTCCATGGCAGGAAATCGGGGCGCGATGGCGACTTTGAGTTTACTACGAAGTCGCCCTTCTCCCCGGAGATTGAAGATGAACCGGTTCCGCTACGGTTCAAGATGCCCCAGGTGGAGCCCTACAACGGCAAGGCCGATCCCCTTGACCACCTGGAGAGTTACCGGGCCTTAATGGCCCTACAAGGAGCCTCGGAGGCTATGATGTGCAAAGCTTTCCCGGCGACACTCCGAGGACCAGCCCGGCTTTGGTTCACCGGGCTGAAGCCGAGTACTGTCTCTTCCTTTGAGCAGCTCGGCAGACAATTTGCTGGCAACTTTGCCGCCAGCCAGCCCCAGCGGCGGACATCCGACTCCCTCCTTGATATCAAACAAACGGAGGGAGAATCCTTCAAGGAGTACTTGGACCGGTTCACCGCCGCAACATGGGAGGTCCGGGAGCTTGACCAGTCAATCGCCATGTCGACATTGAAGACTGGAGCCCGGTCCTACAGGTTCCTCTTCTCTATCGAGAAGAACTTCCCTGCGGACCTCACCAAAATGTTGGCCCGAGCTCAGAAGAATTCCGAGCTCAGAAGGCCGAGCTCCGAAGGCCGCCGAGCTCAGAAGGCCGAGCACCGAAGGCCGCCGAGCTCAGAAGGCCGAGCACCGAAGGCCGCCGAGCTCAGAAGGCTGCCAAGCTCCGAAGCCCGAGCTCAGAAGCCCGAATGCAGAACACCTCCCAGAAAATTGAGCCAAAGAAGGCCGGTGCTGAGCCAAGTCCTGAGGGACTTCGAAGCTCGGAAGCCATAAAAATATCTCCAAAAGGTACAGGACGCCACTTTGGCTTCAAATAATTTCAATATTTTATCTATTTCCAGGTCGGAGAATCCAAAAAACGACCAACGTCGCCCCGAATAGGGCGCACGATCGCCGACGGACGAAGTCCGTCTCCTGTATGCGTCTCTAATGATGCTCTGGCTAAGCTCGGGATGCCAACTTCGACGACATTCGACGACACTTCGACGCCATTCGACGACATTTCGACGACACTCGACGCCACTTCGACGCCACTCGACGACACTCGACGACACTCGACGCCACTTCGACGCCACTCGACGACACTCGACGACACTCGACGCCATTCGACGCCACTTCGACGCCATTCGACGCCACTCGACGCCACTCGACGACACTCGACGACATTCGACGCCACTCGACGCCATTCGACGCCACTTCGACGACATTCGACGACACTCGACGCCATTCGACGACACTTCGACGCCATTCGACGACGTTTCGACGCCATTCGACGACACTTCGACGCCATTCGACGACATTTCGACGCCATTCGACGACATTCAACGCCATTCGACGCCTTTCAACGCCATTCGACGCCTCCTACGACAACACGCCCCGATCTGAGTGGGGGCACCCTGCTGAGTTGACCCCAAGCCAAAAAAGGCCGCTGAGTCGACCTAAAGCACTTTAACTCTAACTGCACGAAAGGTACATCCTGCTTGGCACGCACATCTCCATATATATTTGGCTATATTACAGGATGATCGACGACTGGACTACTTCCTTCGTCCGAGCCAAAAGGCAGCTCGAACTCGGAAGTCGGGGGGTAGTGTTGGTGGAAAAATGGACCACCCCACAAATGCAATTATAGCACCCAAATCCGTCCGCTCTCGAGCTCATCCAAGTGATCGGGCTCTTCCGCTCTCGAGCTCATCCAAGTGCTCGGGCTCTTCCGCTCTCGAGCTCATCTAAGTGATCGAGCTCATAGGCCGAGTCGAGCACAGCAGGCCGAGCACAGAAGGCTGCCGAGCACATAAGGCTGCTGAGCACAGAAGGCTGCCGAGCACAGAGAGCCGAGACCAGAAGGCGGAGACCAGAAGGCCGAGACCAGAAGGCCGAGACCAGAGCGCCGAGACCAGAAGGCCGAGACCAGAAGGCCGAGACCAGAGAGCCGAGACCAGAAGGCCGAGACCAGAGAGCGCCAACCAGAAAGGCAACCCCGCCGAGCCCATGCCTTAGCCAAATATCCAATATCCGCCTAACCCTCCAAAGGATCTGACAACTAAATACATGACTCCACTTCAATCTGCCACCATCCCCAAGTCATTAAGGCACAAGATCTCCGCAGGCATTCGGCACATCCTATCATTAATGCATGAGACCCCCTCAGGCCTCCGATGCACCCAGTCATTTAATGAGCACGGCCCAAGACGATCTCCGGATCACTGAACCATCAGAGCGTATGGCTCTCCCTGACCGCCGGTTCATTCGGTAATAAATGCACTTACCATCCACGGACCCCAGGCCCACCACAGCCGGCGGTTCAACCACTCCAACAGGTCCGATCGACCGTGACAACTCCCTGATTCCGGTCCGATTCGGTCCCGTTCTCCACTACGCCATTAATGGGCCAAATCGTGCCCAATTATTACAAAAGAGGACAAACCTCCTGTCACCTCCCAGGTAACAAAAATCCTTCTATAAAAGGAAACCTGGGGGGAAAAGGAGGGGGCGGCCCGAACAGAACCCTCCTGGACCGGGTGAAAAGAAGCAAACAGCACAGACACAATGGAGGATATCACCCTCTTCATCTTCTTCATCTTATCCAAATATTCCGGCTGTCTTCTCCATATACTCTCTTCCTTGCTCTCTACACATATCTGCCCCCCTCTGACTTGAGCATCGGAGGGCCGGCGCCGGGGAGCCCGGCCACCGGCTTTTTGCAGGACTTACACCCCTCCAGGAGGACGTCACCAGTCGGAGCGCCGCCGCCCACCGTCCCTGCAGCGAAGCTCCTCCTTCTCCGGCTTCGCGGTAGCCCCCGGGTCCAATTTCCAGCAACAATTTCTATTATTATAACCTAATACTTATGGCTACTATTAACTACTATAATAGGTGTCACTATTCAATTTTCATGTGTTTTTACTGATTTGCACCACTATTATTTTGTATCATAATCACCTTTTTTCCTCTACTCCTATATTCTGAATAGTACTAGATTCCTTGTACATTTTAGGTAGTGGTAACTACTTGTCGGCCATTTCCTAGTATCTTAGCTCCTCAGTCTGCATCTCTGGTGCTCGGTTAGAGATTGGTATCATTCTAGTAGTACTTGGCTTATTAGTCGAGTACAACTTCAGCCTGTTAGCCAAAAAAACAACTTCGATCTGCCGTCAAAGTACTTAATCGAAAGTTGACATCCCTCTAGAACCTCTTAATGAGAAGATGTCCTTTCTAAAGATCTGCTAATACTCGATCCATATTGCATGACCTTCTAAGACGTGTTACTGATTGGCCTACAAACCACAGTCATCGATCTGGAGACCGTGTAAATAGATCATTTTGACCATGTTAAACATTAAGACAAGGGAACTAAAAAAAAAAAAACTCTTGTAACTTTGTTCTATAGTGTTTCCTAAAAACCATAATTTTTTTTCTCCAAAAAACAATGTTCCATGGTGCCATGATAAGCGATCATGGGCCAGAAATCAATATCAAAAATCAATATCTTAAACTAGATGGGAATGCAGCGCACTGTTTCCATACAAGACATAAAGTAAAACGCAGAAATTTACTTTCGATTATTATGTATACACTTCGATAATAGCACACTCTTCCAATCGATCATCAACGTGGTTGTTTTACATAAACAATGGAATTCTCTTATCATTCCAGTGTCTTCGTTTTAGTGGTTTTCCATTTTTTTTTCAAACTGGAAAGGAAAAACCCGGTCGAAATTAGGCTGAGAGTGTCTCTATAACTATATACTGTTATACCATATGGCCAGCGGCTTCGTCATATAAAGAATTTTTTTGTTAGGATAGTTGTTCGCCTATCATTGGTCGACGTCGAACATAGGTACAGAACGAGACCCATTAGTGAGGTCCATATCGGTAATAGAAAGACCTGCCACAAAAGCTTATGCATTGTTATCCATCACACATGCTGCTTTTATGCTGTTATATTTTCCAACAAATATAATGGGTAGACCGGCAAAATACACCTATACTCTTAACAGCATTGACCCGATATGGGAGTGTGTCTCTATTTTCTTCTTCTTCTTCTTCTTCTTCTTCTTTATAACGGCCGTCCTAATGCACATCATTGTTTACAAACAAAAGCACTCATGACTAACTTAAGGGGGTGTTTGGTATGAGATGATCATCCCAAGATCAAGGGTAACGTAGGTGGAAGTGATATAATCACCGCATTTGGTTGTACTTTGGTGATCCTATGTGGCAGTAATTTCAGATCACCCCCACTCCTCCCGTCCAACCCAGTAATGAGATGTCAGTTCTTGAGGTTGAAAATCCAACATTACCTAGGGAACTAATCTTAGGCTAAAAATTGAGAAAAAGATGCCCCTAAAACTAGCAAAAAAATTGATATATCGTTAATATATTATATCAACATTATATATTATATTTATATCATATTTATATTATATTATATTATATTATATTATATTATTAATCATACTATTGTCATATTATTATTCAATGAAAGTTTTAAATTATAGTAGAAATATATTATTGAACTTTATATTTATACAATAAAAATATTTAATATCTTACATGGTCTTGCATTATTTTTCTAATCAAAATAATTATTAGTATTTAAAAATATAAAGTAAATTTTTAAAAAAACCCTAATGTTTGTGTTTATTATACTTGCACTCATTAGTTTGGAAAATATACAACTACACCCTTAGGATTTAACGATGTTCATCAAACTGTTTACATAATGTAAAAACATAAAAGTGCCCCTAGATATTATTGATGTCTAACCAATCGATCTCGGTCCCTTTTTTCCAACTCGTCATCCCCTTTTCTCCAAATATTAGGGTTCCTAACCTTCTTTGATTAATCTCGTAGGAATCATAAAATTTATATTTTTTTATCTCTTGGATATTGCTCCGATCGACTAAGCATATCCAGGTGACAAAGAGCCTACCGCTAGGTAAGTTCGCCTCGGTTCTTTATGTTTTTTAAACAAAATTTCCAACTTTTTGGAAAAAAAGAGAGAGAATTTTGATGTTGTTTGCCAAAAAAATTGGCTATTTTGTTCACCCCCGTATTCTGTTTTTTTTGTGTTGCATCAATGTTAGAAATATAATATTTCCACTTGAAATTTCAGAAAAATAACCATAGGTAATTCTTTATCCCCTATGGTGTTGTAAACGAACTCTAACTAGTTAGAGAAAATGAACTCAAGTTGTAAATAAACTCTAATTGTAATTCTAGACATGCTTGAAAAAGAAATATCAACTTCGTCTTTTTAAAATGTAGGTCAATTGATTTTTTTGGAAATGAACTCCGTTGATGGTCCCCTTTCTCCTATGCCGGTCCACGCTCGTCGCAGCAATGGTGGCTTTTTTCAAACGTCGCTTTCTGTGTCCCACCCTAAGTTTCATCAACTGAAATTAAAGCAATGGTGGCTTATGTTAGTATTTTCTTTACTCTATTTGTGCTATATGTGCAACATTGTGGTCTTGTCTTCTTTGAAATTAAAGAAAAGGCCTGCACATTTAGCTTTTACATATTAATCATATAATGACTGTTCAACTCATTCATGCAATGGATTTATCAGTTTTATGAGAATTTCTTGTCACTTTGTAACTATTTCACTTTGATTAGAACACCATCATTTACATAGTGAGCTATTAACTTCATATGAACTAATATATGGTGATTGATTTATGTAGGGGTGCAATGGCTTATCATAATTTGGTTGTGTACTATGGGATAAACAATATTGGATTGACCATATAGATGATTATTATTCGTACTTGGAAATTATGGCTGATTTGTATGCACTAATTGGTAAGAGGGATGTGAATCTTACCATCTCATATAGCAGTGCTAGTGGATATTTGATTAAGAATGATAATGATGCAATCCGTATGTTTAGCACACATGAAGGAGTTAATAAGATTCACTTGTTTGTTAAAGATAATGTTGAAAATTCAGTCCTTGAAGGGATGTTGGTGAAGTTGAAGTTAAAGTTGGAGGGGATATTGGAGATGAAGCTCGAGAGGATGTTGGAGGTAAAGTTGGAGGGGAAGTTGGAAGTGGATGTGAGAAAGATAATAGAAAGAGTGCATCAGTTGATATTAGTACGAAAGATGATGTGCCTGAATTGTTAGATAAAGTTTATCTTTTTTTCTCACTCAGATGATGGGTGACTGGATGATGAAGGAAGAGCCAAAAGATATGGATGGGAATGATGCAACTGATGGGAGTGATGATTAGAGATCTAAGAATGATGGGCAGTAATGATCGATTGAGAAATGTGAACTTTAGTGAGTCAATTGATCTAGCGAACAATGGGGGGAGTCCAGTTCTAAGGTGACCAGAAGGAACTTCTCCTCACTAATTATACAGGGCAAAACATTGAAGATTGCGGAGATGAGGCAAATTGTGTTTGAGCAAGGGCAACTATTTGTGGATGTGAATGACTTTAGAAATGTAATGAGAGATTATACTGTCTAGGATGGCTATGAACTTAAGAGGGATAAGAATGAACCTGAGAGAGTGACTGCCCACTACTTAGGTTAGGGATGTAATTGGAGAATTCATGCATCTATTACTCCTAACAATAGAACATTCATGCTAAAAACCTTATAGGGGCAGCATACATGTGTAAGGCTTATAAAAAATAATAATGCAAACTCCAAATGAATAGCCAGGATAATAGAGCATCACTTAAAAGCAGATCCATATATGAGTTATGAGCTAATGTACCAAACTTTCACTAAAAAGCATGGTGCTGCGCCTCACATGATGCAACTGTGAGGACCCGTGCGGGCGTGTGTTTAGTCCCACATCGGTTATTCGCTGGGTAGATCTTGGGTACTTATACAGTATCAAGGAACCCAAATAGTACCTTCCGACTAGCCATTTTGGGTGAGGTCCTGGGTTGTTACAAATGGTATCAGAGCAGACCCGGCCCATAACCTATATGGACTAGGGGACACTGCAGCACGGATCCATTGAGGCTGACCACGGGTCAATTGTGGTGTTTGTGATTTGATTTGAATAGATATGAACCCTTAGCCTGACGAGGACGTCAGGACTTGAACGAGGGGAGTATGTGAGGACCTGTGCGGGCGTGTATTTAGTCCCATATCGGTTATTCGCTGGGTAAATCTTGAGTACTTTACAGGATCAAGAAACCCAAATAATACCTTCCAGCTAGCCATTTTGGGTGAGGTCCTGGGTTGTTACAGCAACTATATAGAGCAAAAAAAAAGCTCCCAAAGGAGTGGAGGAGAAGTGCAATGAGTCATGTTCTAAGCTACCTACTAGATATAATGAACTACTTAGGGCAAAGAATCATGGTACATTGGTCAAAACTGAGTTACGGGGCTCCGAGTCTAAGGAGAGGGGGACTCGAGTTGCCTATCTGGCCTACTATTGCTGACTAGATAAGAATGCACGAATCTTTGAGGGCGGTAGCCCTCATCCGAGGTTGACAACGGTTAGAGAGCTTTTGCATGCGGCAGAGATCACTGGCACTGCAGAGGTTTCGCCTGCTGGGTTGACTAAGGACATATGGAGCCCCCATTCTCTACTTTTGTAGCATCCAGGACAATCTTTATCTCCTGGGAGCTCCCACCCCCTGGTTTCCTCAAGGTGAACTTCGATGATAGTATGGCTAATGACGGGAGATGCAGTGGTGTGGGTTTCATCATCCGAGACCACGATGCAAGACTAGTTGCAGCAGGGGGTCAGCGGACCTTTGACTTGTCAGTGGCATGTGCCGAGCTTAGAACAGCCTGGGAGGGTGTCTGCTATGCGAGGCAAGTGCTGGGTGCGGACCACATCAACGGTGAGGAGGATTCCGTCATGATGGTTGAGTGGATTTGGGGTCGGGGATGCACAGTTGAGGACTGGCCGTTGATCCATAAAATTCGTAGATTGCTGGGGAGTGCCACTCTTACCAGGCCTCACACGTTTACAGGAAGGCAAACGAAGCTATTGATTGGGTTGCCTCCTTTGCAGCCCGTCACTCTGGTGGGTTTGTTTGGCTGGACAGTGGGTCCATGCCACGCTTTTTTGTAGCCTCTTGTTTTCTGACTTTATTAGCCGCATTCACACCCATTATATGTGAGCCGCCGTTGCACCAAAAAAAAGAAGAGATAAATGGAGAAGGTTTCTAGCTTTGTGTTGAAGGTTATGGTCATTTTATACAATTATTCTAACATCAAATTTAGGATTAACGGTCTACCTAATAGTATGGGTTAAAGTATAGGCTCCAAATAAATCTCAAAAGCATTGTGAGTGTAGGTTTCCAAACTAATAGATGTAAATGTAATTTGCATCTAACCTAAGAGTTTTTGTAATTTACTCAAAAATATCTAATAAGTATAAATAAAAATATTTATTCTACAATAATTATTAATATATTTTATAAGTTTGATAATTTATAGGGCTACTAAATTATTAATAATTAATATATAAATAAAAAAATAATAATATTTGTTGTAATATATTTTATATAATTAATATATATATATATATATATATATATATATATAATAATTCTGAATTTTTATGGAGAACCAAACAAGTTATTTGAAAATCTTTAATTACAGACATACAGTTGTACCCAAAAAAAAATCTTTAATTACTAAAATATAAGATGCCAAATACGATAACGTTGAATTATGAAGGACCAGAGGACAACCTGATGTCAGGGTCAACAAAAGCTACCTAAGAGTATTCAGATAATCTTAATTTCTACCACTCCTGATTAACTTATCAGAAGTTATGCTTCCAATGGAAGACAGCCTAAAAGAATGGATTTCTTGCAGTGGTCTAAGGGCCCAGGGGAACGGGTACACAACAAAATCCGCATGGGGACCGCCTTGAGGCCCTTGACCAGAGTTGGGAGGATATCGAAGAAGCACAAAGGCCGCTTTCCCTGTTCACAAGAGAGGAGCATTAAATGGCTACCATTCCCCTTACCATGTATGTCCCCATTAATCCCACACCCCCTTCAAAAATGGAAACCAACTCCGCCGGTTGGAGGACCAGACCACTAATCCCACAGCGTGTGCATTCAACACATCCAAGCTAACAATAATTTTATTCTTAAATAAAACATCCAAGCTTCCTATTAATATATCATTTTTATTAATTAATTAATACATGTATACAGTACTGAGGCAAACAAGCCAGGAGGACTAAAGAGACAAAAGACAACGAAGACAGACTTTAAAAAAAAAGGAAAAAAAAATTCAATCCTATCAGCTTCCCTCGTCCAAGTGCTGTTATTTCCTTCCATTGCTACAGACCAAGCTAGTTATTTCCACTTCCTTTCGTTCTCTATTTTTTTTCCCCTTCCACGGCATCCATTCCCAAACCCCCCCACCCTCCTTCCTCTGCTTTCCTTGTACTTATTCCTCAAAAGACAACAGCACGAGAAAACAAGGGGGTGGTCTTTTTCTTTACACAGCGACTGACAAAGGGGATGGGTGAGGGGAATGGGGGCCTCTCAGTAGGTCCAGTCCTGAGGCAGACGCATCTCAGGAGGAGGAGCCTGATGAAATGGCATTCCTTGCTTCCCCATGGCCTGCTTCTGTCGCTCTCCTCCATTTTTGATGCCTACAGAACAAATCCAAACAGTCAGCGAGCGGCCAAAAAATATACTAAAATATATAACCAACTCAGTAAAAAGTTCAAAGCTCTTAATCTACTATTTTACAAGAAAAGAAAAACGAAATATACCAAAAAAACAAAGATAAAACACAAAAATTAGAGAAACAAAAGGCAGTAAACATACAACATGTTAAGCAAGCAGACACCTTTGATTCAAAGTAGCATGTAAATTGATAATGTAAACATATTATAGTTTGAAATCGACGAGAAACTTCGGATATACCAAAAGGAATGAAGATGAAGTGCTAAAAATTATAAGAAATAGCGGTAATTTGCCATACTACTTAACGAAGGGAACAAGAACAGAGGAATAAAAAAACACGGAAAGGATAATATATAGCGGGAACAAAGCTTAGAAAGCAAGTAAAAAGAAAAGAGGGGAAGAGGTCAGCAGTATTAAGACCTACTAGGTCTGTTCTTCGTTGGAGCCACGACTTCGTTACGGCTCACCCGAGGAAGGAACACGCCGGTGCCCCCACACTCCCTCCCAGTCCCGCCGGTCCGAACCGGAACGAACCGCCGACCTCGAATCGGCAACTGCTGCTGTCTTGCCATAACCCCACTTCTCCCCTGGCCAAAAGCCTCCACCTGCATTAAAAGTTACGCAAATAAAACAGACCCATCACTAAAAATGGCAAGGATACAGAAAGCAAAACACCAAATGTAGAAAGAAATAACCAAGTGCCACAAGGAGCCAGCTCATCCCCGGTATACCTGAGACGGCTTCGCCGCGGAAAAAGGAAACACCGGCCGCGAAGCGGCGGCGGCGGCGGCGGCGGCGGCGCCAAGCACCCGCCTCGAAACCGCCGGGGAACGGAACCCGTCGTACACCATCCCCGCTCCAGCCTCCCTCTCCGCCGAAGGACCGAACCGTGAAACTGATCCGTTATCAAAACGAAACCCCTGCAACCCAAGAATGAAAGAGAGAAAAGGGTTAGCATTTAACGGGAAAGCAAAGATAGAGGAGATGAGATGGCGGAACGGAGACGGACGTCGGAGGGATGATGGTTGGGTCGGAGAAGGTGGCTGCGATCGAGGAGGCCGAAGGCGGCAAGTTTCTCGGCGAGGTCGTCCAAGTAGGAGAGATCGGGGGGAGCGGGCTGGCTGTGGTGGCGGAGGCCGACGCCGACGTCCGGGAATATCTCCGACGGCAGCCAGAGCTCGCCGTCATCAGGATTCGGTGGAAACTCCGCCATAGAAACCGCCAAAGAAAAGAGAGAGAGAAGAGACGAGAGTGGTGCGAGGCGGTGGAGAGGGGCGAGTGGGGGCAAATATAGCGGCGGGGTGGGGGGTTTGAGGGGGTAATTTAGGAAATATGTTAGGGGCAGGAGGGGGATACCATTGGGCCCTTTTTGCCCCCCTGCTTTCAGAGATGTAATGCTGCAGGGCGCCCGTCCAAAAAACGTAACTTTCCTTGTGCCACGTGGCAAAATACAATTCGCTTAATTGGCCGAAACCGGGTGAATTGGCCCTGGGGATCTCTTGTGGTGCAGCGCTCCTGGCGCTGCAAAATATTGACCCTTTTCGCCGCTATGGAAGCCAGGCGGAGTGGACCGAGTCGTATTTAAGAAAAGTGTTCGTTTTCGGGACCAATGATTGAACTCTTTTTTTAACTCCTCCGACAAGGGGCCCGCCACAAGAGCGCTAGCAATAGTGGAGTCGCGAACAAAGAGTTGGAATTCAGGTCCCAATTGATATTCCTTCGAAAAAGGTCACGATTAGCATAACAGGCAAAAACAGCCGTTACAAGCTTCTTCGTGTCAGAGAGGATCAGCTATTAGGGACGTAATACGAAACAAAGTGAGTTCCTCCATGTTTGCGTAACGTACCCATCGGTGAGCCGAAAATTTTGTATTCTAAGACTTTAGACGGCTTATGAAGTGGTTCGAAGGGGATAGGCTTGCGGCGGATCTGGGGGAGAAGCGTAAGACAGAAGCGTCGTCAGGTGTGACCGTACGGTCACGTGACACTGGTGGGCCCGCGGTCTCCGCCTCGGTCCGCGGCTCCACACTCCAATTGGGGTAGTTCTATATACACCCCCCCTATTGCTCAGGACACCCCCCAAAAACCAAAAAAAAAATACCCAAACTAACCTTTAGTGTAATTACCATATTGCCCTTGAAATTTTCTCATACACCCCCCTCCTCCTCCTCCGTTTCGTTTTGAAAAGAAAAAAAAAAAAAAACCCCTCAAACCCCCCTTAAACCCCTCCTCCCCCGTTCCCCCTTCTCCCTCTCGTCGCCGGCATTCTCCCGATCTCCGACCACCTCGCCGGCTTCTCCCGGAACCACCTCGTCGGCTTCTCCCGAAATTTTTTTTTTCACGGTTCGTGCTCCGTTCGGCACTGGATCGCCGAACAAAAGGCTTCTGTTCGGCTGAACAGTGCCGAACAGAAGCCTTCTGTTCGGCAACCATCAACCGAACAGATCTGTTCGGCTGCACAGTGCCGAACAGAAGGCTTCTGTCCGGCACTGTTCAGCCGAACAGAAGCCTTTTGTTCGGCGATCCAGTGCCGAACGGAGCACGAACCGTGAAAAAAAAATTTCGGGAGAAGCCGGCGAGGTGGTTCCGGGAGAAGCCGGCGAGGTGGTCGGAGATCGGGAGAATGCCGGCGACGAGAGGGAGAAGGGGGAACGGGGGGGTTTTGGGCGTTGGCGAGGTGTTTTGGAGGGGAAGAGCGGGGTGGAGGGGGTTTGGGGGGTGTAGAGAGCAATTTAGGTGAGGGGGTGGGGAGGGTGGGGGGTAATTTAGGAATTTTTAATTTTTTAGGGGTGTCCTTAGCAAATGGGGGGTGTAGAGAGTATTTAATTTTTTTTTAATTTTTGGGGGGTGTCCTGAGCAATAGGGGGGTGTATATAGAACTACCCCTCCAATTGGCGGTTGCATACTTGGATCGCTTCGCCTCTCGAAATAACTTTACTGAAATGCCCCCGGCGCCGCGGGGCCACGTCACTGCGCTTTTTGAAGCGGGAATGGCGTGAGGGCATTTCCGACCTTTTAAGATGCGTACGTCGTTTTCGGGGGGTAAGCCCTCGCCGCCCTCCCGAAATTCCAAATGAAGCGTAAAAGTTCCGTGGGGGTTAAATTCCCAAACGATCCTTCCTTAATTTCCTTATACCAGCCGAGGACTTTTGGCGTGCTACGAAACTACGATCATGCCATAAATAACTCGCATTACCGCGATCTTACTCCGGTCCCCATCAAAAACCATCAACCATTCTCTCTCTCTCTTTTTTTTTTTTTTTTTTTTTTTTTTTTTTTTTTTTTTTTTTTTTTTTTTGGTAAACCGGCTTCTCACTATACGACGATGAGAGAGCCCAGAACTATCACAAAGCAAAACACGATCTAATGCCTACGGCACATGATCGGAAGGACCCCAAAATACAAAACCAGAATGGTGGGCTGTATAGAAGGCGACCCAGTCCGCAGCCCTGTTCGCCTCCCGAAACACATGTGAAACCTGAAGTAAGTCAAGCTCCTCCCCCATGCTCCGGATGTCCCGGAGTAATGGGTGCAAGTCCGACCTGGCATGTCGGCAGCGAATCCAGTCCACTACTGTGGTTGAGTTACCCTCTAGAAGAATCCGTCGGGCACCCATGTGTACTCTAGCATATATAAGACCCTCCCATGCCGCGTGCAACTCTGTCACATGGACGAATCCATCAAAAGTGCGCCGGCCTTCGGCCACAATCAATCTGGAGTCGTGGTCTCTGATCATAAAGCTCACGCCACATCTCTTATTCATGCGCGCATTGGTTAACCAGCAATATTATTTTTTATATCAAAAAATATTTGATATAAATATTTTTGCAAAGTTCTATTTTAAATTTCAATTACTTTTATGAAAAAAACACAAGAGCTACTTTAGTATCGTAAATGACTTAGACTTAAAGCTTTTTATGCCTTTATGCAAAGTTTGTGTATATTGCTCTGGACTCATTTAAGAATTTGAACCAACAAGCTGGCTGTTGCTAGTGAATAATTTTCATGATTCATTGAATTGTTCAGAGATCTCATTTTGTATTGATGCGATAATTCTTGTTAATGAATTGATATGATGGTTCACCTTTATAATGTTTCTCTTGTTCATTTAGAGTTTGTTTGGTATACGTGATAAAGAAAGAAATTATATGTCAAGATGGAGGTTATCTAGCCAAATGTCCCGAAGGTTACGGAATAACTTTACTCGAATAAGGCCACTTATTTAGATAATTCTATTATGCAAAAATAAAGAAAGAGAATTATTCCATGGAATAGGAAGGCACTTATTTTTTTTAATAACAATTTTGCCTCCATCCACTCCTTAAATACACTAAAAGTAGGACGGTAATTTTGTCCTTGTAATAAACTACAAATTTATGAAAACCCATATACTCACCTATTCCTCCATATACCCTCCAACCAAATATTAAAAAGTAACTTATTCTACATAATAGATATCTCGTCTTATAGCCTTAGGGGTTATTTATCAATGAAGTGTTATTATGACATTTTGCACAAGGATATTTGCTTCTAAATAGTTGATATAAAAATTATAACTATGTGGCTATTAATTTGCCTTTTTTTTTTGGTGATCGAATATTAATTTACTTCAATTCAATCTCCAATATTCACATGATTCCTTAGCAACTTAGGAGAGTGGTGCTCTATTCCTAAGCATCACTTGTACCTATTTCCTCACTAGATGAATATCTTTCCATAAGTAATTTATAAGATAAAACTCAAAATAATCTACAACTCAACTAAATGTATTTCCTAAAAATGTAGGACGTACAATGAAATATGTGCATTTGCAATAAAAACGAGTAGATTCCCCCCCCCCCCCCCCCTCCCTTTTTTTTTTTCTAAAACGAGCATTTCATACATCATGGGAACGAATACATACAATAGAACCAGAATACAAAAAGGTTTTAAAGTGCTTCGGACATCTCTCTCTCCCCAATCTATAGGGTACTTCCTGAGTGACTCGCTACATATGCCGCCACCCAGTCGGCCGCCCCGTTAACCTCACGATATATATGCATAGCCTGAAATATGACACCCTCCCTCACCATCATCTAAATATCGCAGAGCAGGGGATGAGCTCCTCCATGACTACTCGGGCCTTTACGGATCCAGCTAATCACCATGGCCGAATCACCCTCTAGTAGAATAGAACTCGCCTGAAGCACCCGCCGCGTGTAACACAGGCCCATCCAGACCGCCCGCAGCTCTGCCTCCAGAACCAATGTATCAAAAATCTGACAGCCCCCTGCTGCCACCGCACCGGAACCCGGGCCCCTGATGACAAATCCGGCCCCTCCTCTCCTACCACCATCCGAGACAGAGCTATCAAAATTGACCTTGAGAAAATTCGAGGGTGGGAGCTTCCATGTAAAGAATACCCTATGTGGAGCTGTTGAAGCAATGTGGGGCCCTCAAATGTCCCAAGCTGTCAAAGGTCTATGAGCTGACTCTGCATGGATAATTTCTGCTGCCTCAGCATGAGCCCGCTCCATCACGAAACGCGAGGACGGCCTGTGCTCGCCAAAAATCTAGGTGTTCCTGGCCAACCATATCTGATATGTTGTACAAGACGCCATAATAGCCAAAAAACGCATCTGAGGAACACCAGCCCAATGTCGAACCTCCTCCAGAAAACTATCCCTCCCACTCTAAGCATCTCCCGAGATCCCAGTCAAACTCCAAGCACCTCTCGCCCACACGCACTGGAATAGTACATGATCCACCAACTCATCCACCCCACAATTCGGGTATTATCATAGCAATCGTAGCTATTTTAAGATATATTATCGCCGCTACATCCCTCACACATGTATAGGTTCAAATACTTGAGATTTTTTCTTTTCTTTTATACTTATAAGAAAATAAAATTTAAGTTTTTAACATAAAAGATTTTCAATCTCTTATTTTACTTTCTTGTACTCCTAGTTGGGCTCACTTTAGTTTATGGAATGACTTAGAACTTCAAGCTTCATGCCTTCTCATAAAGTCATTTTAGGAGTAGGATCAAATTCATTTAAAAATTTCAACCGATGCATTGATTGTTGTAAGTGAACTATTGTCATGATTCATTGAATCATTCAAAGATTGTCATTTTATCTTGATGCATCAAATCTTTTGCAATTCCATAAGAAATTTTTTTCAGCATAAAAACATAATATCTTTTTGTTGCCTTCTTATACTTCTAGTTTAAATTCCAAGCTTGGAAGGAGCTAGCCTAGCTTTATTTTATTGAAGGACCAAGTATCTAAAGCATCGAGTTTTTCCATCAGGTTGTTTCATATGCTGCTCCATACTCGCGTAAAAATTTGAACCAATATACCCTCAATTGTTGTTAGTGAATCAGTCATAATTTATTGAATCATTCAAAAATTTTCATTTTGTATTGTCGTTCCGATTATTGTTAGCGAATCAGCATGATTGTTTATCTTCATTATAATTAGAGAATTCTCTAATTTATTTAGGATTTTTTTATTGATAAAGTGTTTTTCTGTTGCATACATAACATCTTAGAATTGTCACAAACAAAAAGTTGCAGTACCCGCCATAGAATTGATCCATTCCTAATCATGTAACATGATATAATATGAGTCCAAGTTAGATAACTACGATCTTAATCATCTTTAAGAATTTTTCTCATAATATGCATTCAGTGACACTCAGATCTATGTTTCTGTCGAGATTTTTTTCTAAAAAAAGAATAGAATAGGATTTCCAGTTAGATTATATAGATATTATGAAAATTGAACATAGCAAAACTATATAGTAAGCATATTTCTTCTTTCAAATAGCAAAAAAAAAAAAGACCTATATATGTTCTCTCATGTTTGCCTTTTATACATCCCCCTCACATTGGCAGGCTTGAACTAGTGAATAAAATCTATATTATCAATTGAAAGAAACTTAAATAACTTATGTCACATATCCAGGATTGGAGCTAATTGGAGTTCAACCTTTATTTACATAAAGAAGATTTCTATCAAAATTTTGTCCCAAACCGCCTCAACGAAGCAGAATGTGACCCGCTGCCCCCCCCCCACCGTCGCGGCGTTTTCCATCAAAAAAATACTGACCGCTCGTCAAAGCAACCGTCAGCCTAGCCGGAGCTCAGGCCGAGCCGACGTGGAAAGTTCATGCTGGCGTCGTGGGAGAAAAACGTGACCTTGTACGGCGCCAGCGGCCGGCGGGCACGCCGTCTCGTCCCGCGCTATAATGACAGCGACTCCGGTGGGCCCAGACCAGCCCCTAATATGATACGGATCCCGAGTCGCAGGATTGTCCACGTGGACGATACAGATAATTTCATGATCTGATGGGCCCGCCGGATCCCTCCCGCGGTATACCGACAAAAAAACAAGAACTTTCTTGGTTCCAAAATGCGTGCATAAAAGATTCCATGCGAGTGAGCGATCTGCCGTCTGTGCCGCCGACGAAAGCCACGTTGATGGATATATCGTTTTCGCACAAATTTTTCTATGCGGCTCTTAAACCCAATACTGGTGGCACGGACGATGCTTTTGTTAAAAGAAAATTAAAATCTTTTCTACGGTCGAAAATATCCTTATATTTCGACCTAATTTACTGCAGAATTGCAGTGATGGTTGTTGGGGTGATATCGTATTTTTTAAAAACTGCAGGGGTATTTTCCGTCAGCGTTTCGGCTCGAGCAACGGTTTCTTTTTCCCTGCTCTGCCCTCCCGATTGATTTAAATTACCTTCCTGCCACTCTTCTTCCAAACTCGGCTCCCATTGACCAGGTGAGTTCGGATTCTCTGCGGTGGGTGTTTTGCTCCGCAGACGGCTCTCGACAGGATCGCCTGAAGGTCTGGGAAGGAACGGCGGCGACGCGGTGTCTGCTCACCAAACTCCCGGGGTGCCTTTTATGAGCTGTCCCCCTTCCACCGTCTTTTTCATTTCCTGTATTATTTTTCGTATAAAATTTATTGTCTCTGTTCTCTCCGAGGCGAGCGTAGAGGGGTGCACCTAGGTGCCTCATCCGAGAAGCCGATCAACACGTGCTGATCGAAACTACTATTATGGCAACAGACAATTATAGCAGCACTGTAGTTGGCGCATGATCAGCACGGCATGCCAGCCATGTGAAATGATACCAACGCTATAAATGTATCACTGACTATTAACACATCGCATCAACTCAGATAACAATAAAATAAACTATTCTATATAAAGAGGTAATTCGGATATCCTGAGATATAAAAGATATGATGTTCATTCCGAGAGCACTCTACTTTACTTTTTTTTTTTTTTCCTTTAATACTGTTGCCTCTCTATTCTAACTTAGGCATCTAAGGATTTTCGGAAACTCTCCATCAAATGAATTTTTTGCGGGCCATTCTTAGAAAAGATTAATTTTTCTATACCTCTGTCACTTTGTTCAGTTCAATTCTTATTGACCTCAAGGTCAGCTTCGACCTCAGTTTGAGATTCTGTGGTGACAAGATTCTGTGGTGACAAGATGAGAGCTTCACTCCTTAGCTGCCACACCTAAACCACGGGCTGAAATTTTTTACTCTGAATTAACTTTTAATTAGGTGAGGTTAAAGTTACTAGAGAGTAAGCAGCAGCAACAAGAAGACCATTTATATGCAATACACCCATTTTAGTTGTTTCTAACCTCTACACCACTAGATACAAGTCCTTGTTGTAAGTAGATCGTTAGCATCAGCGTCCATACACCGCTCACACCCACTATTATCTGAGTAAAGAGTCCATTCACCCCCCACCCCCTTTCTTCTCTGTAGTGACTCACTTTTGGGATTAATTCTTTTTGGAGAAAAAAAAAAGTGCTCGAGACCATCTATTGCTCATTGGTTCAAATAAATAATAACAAAACTCGACTCAAACAGAATGACCAACATCAATCTTCCTCATTGCAGGTGCCAAGCACTCGAAACATCTCCATCCCCCATATGGTTATAGATAAGCATAGCCCAGGTAGCAAGCAAATCTACATGCAAGCAAGCACTCCTGTGGAAGAATAGAGTATTATGATTTATGACTCCAAAGGCACCAATCAGAGTGATTAAATTTTCTTCTTTTGTGATTGATTTGATTTGCCTGAACAACCAAATCTATGCGCAGTAGTTAATTTTCATAGCCCAGCAAACAGTTTTTCTTTGTAATAAAACCAACAAACATTAATTCCCATGAGTGAAAACATTTAAAAACCCAATGTAAATAATAACATCTTTGCTTTACAAGATAAGAACCAGTCTGACTAAAATACAGACGTTGTTTCTTTGCTTCACATGATATGTTAGCTGCAGATGTTCAAAAATCTATGTGTGAGATAAACTTTAGCCAGAGTAGCATTTCTATTTGGAAAAAAAGAAGTCAAGAACAATAAAATTCTACATCACTGCATTTCGGACTAACCAATCAACTGGTGCATGATTTATATCTAATTAAACGATTTTCTCCGCTTATGATTTTTTAAAATAATTGATCCTCTGAAAATGATATCCTGATACAAAGAGACCCATATACAAAGATTTTCCTAAACATCCTCTGCCATGTAAACCAGGAATGAGTTGCTGCTACTAAAGCTTGATGCCAATGCCTTGCCACCAGAGGTTGGTGGAGAGAATGCACACTGAGAGTGGTCTAACAATTTGTTGTTGTAGAAACTCTTCCTGCATAAAAAGTAACAAATAAGGCAATATTATCAGTCACCTTGACTCAAGACCTATTCATGAGATGTGCAATCAGTAAAAAAAAACAGAAAAAAGATGCTGCCAAGATTTTTTCAAGCATAGAAAAATCCTGCCAAAATAAAAATCGCCACTGACAATAAAAACAATACAAATAGGCCAAACGGGCTAGCTACCAATGGAAAACAAGCCCATCCCCGCTTAAGCAATCAGTTTTTGAAAACAAAACTAACAGAAAAAATGGAAACATGTACAGAAGACCCGTGATGAGCCATTTTGAACTCCACCATAATTGACCAAAGAAATGCCTCTATCATCACTTTTTGAGAAATTTTGACTAGAGATGGGAGAAATCATAAGGTTCATATAAAACTCCAGAGTGTTTTTTTTTTTTTCTAAGATAGAGGAAGGGTTGGGCATCCACTGAGATTTCGTTAATAGTATGAATCTAAGGAATGTTTGCTTCCTGTAATTTCAGTGCACATTACCTTGCCACATCTAATAGTTGTGAGGCAATTCCCTTCCTTCTGTGGGATGGTACAACCCAAATAGCCCTAAAGCCACAAACAGCTAGCACAGCTTCCTCCTCACATCGGATAGCTCCACTATCCCATTGATCCACCTTGGAGCTACGAGCTGAACAACTTTTAATGACTTCCCTCTTAAAACTAAAACCTCCAAATTGTATGGTTGGCTTTGGTCTCATCGACTCGGTATCAGCCACTGCCAACTTGTGCGATATATCATCAGAATCTTCACATGAGGAAGAGCTAGAAATAACTCTATGTGCTTTTTTTATCGGTTCAGCAACAAGGCAACCAACAATCCTTTGACGTGAAATAAACAGGTATACCTACACCGGAGAGAAGGAAATTATTGTGGAGACAAAAATTAACCTACTTAAATTACAAGTGCTACTTTACATCCCTTTGCTTTCTCTGTAGGCCATATTACCTCGCACAGCTTATGAAGAAGCTGGTCATCGCCGAACCCAAGCTCTTTCTCCATCATCTTAATGATCTCTTGAACCTATTCATATTTGAGCAGGATGGGATCAATTACTGTAATCATTGGACAAATTTTTGTACCTAATATCAAACATAACTTCAAAATTCCGCTAGCAGAACAAAGTAACATCTCTACTTTTTCATTCCTCCTGACAAATATTTTGTAAATCCTATAAAGAATAGTGGGAAAAATAGACCAAAACCTTGCGCTTTTGAGCTGGGGGATCAGAATCCAACACCAACAAGATGCGGTCTCCATTGCAGCTAGGTCTAGAGACCACTCTTTCACTGCGCCAACCCTGCATCGCAGAAGTCAAACATAACAAACGACACTAGAAAAAATCCTGGCTACCAAACATGGAAATTTAGTGAAAGAACAAGCACCTTAAATTGGATCCCCTCATAATAGCTCTTATGGAAGGTCTTGTGAACCTTCTCATCCCCCTCATCACCACGAGCATATGTCAGACCACAAACGGAGCAAGTGTGCAGGAGGAAATCGGACTGTCCCAATTCTAAATGATACTGAGCATAACTCCTCTTCTTGTTGACAAGCTTGCCGACAGGATCAGATCTCAATGAAGAAACTGCTATTCTATCGTTCCTCTTTTCTATCTCACCGCTAACTAATTGCCTTCCATCAATATCGCTGCTCAAAGTCCGCGAAGCTGTGAGTTCACAGTCTTTTATTCTTGAAAAATAAGTGCTAAGCAAAAATAAAGGGCGAGCACTGCAGAGATGTCATAATTGGCAAGAATTTATAGCTAAATGCTTGATATTACAAAAAAAAAAAAAAGCCAGAAAAGAAGAATCGAAATGCTTGCAAATTCCAGAATAAGAGCTCGAGCATCACTACAAAGCCCTAATCTGGAAGAATACGCCACTTCACCCCCAATTTGTTACAAGATTAGGGCTGCATACTAATGGTTTAAGCCTACGGATTGAAAAATATAGATGACTACTAATTTGCAACAATTCTCTTACATGTTCTCGGAACAATAAGAGAAGAATAGGAGGAATTAAATATCTGAGATCAAAAACATGATCTTTAAGGGGTAAGGGGGCCATTGGGTGATAAGACCTGGTGCCGAGCAAGAGCGAGAGAGAGAGAGACCTCTTGGTTTCTGGATTAGGATGCCATAAGACCTAGTACCGAGAGAGAGAGAGAGAGAGAGAGAGAGAGAGAGAGAGAGAGAGAGAGAGAGAGAGACCTCTTGGTTTCTGGATTAGGATGCCGGCGCGTGTAGGTGACTGGGATCTCGAGAGGCGGCGGCGGCGGCGGCAAGACAGGAGGTATGTGGGAGGAGGAGGGCTTGAAGAAGGTGCTAATCTTCGCCTGCGGCATCCCGTCGCTTACAGAGAACTCTTGGTATCTCCGGTTCTCTATTTCTTCTCTCTTCGCGCTATTTTTTCTCCCGGCAGCTGGACCCGCGCTTTGTATCAGCCTGTCCGCAGATTAATCAAAAAAAAAAAAAGGAAATACATAAGAAGATAAGATCTGGAGTTAAAGAATTCGAGGTAAATTCTGCTCAGACTACTCCATTTCAATTAAGCCGCCATTTCTAACAAGCAGTTTCCAAATCTAAATACGTTTGCCCTAACCCGTAAAAAAGGGACTTTGAGCAAAAACATTAAAAGAAATGAAATCTAAAGCAGAACGCTGGATTTAGATGAAATAATTCAGCCATTATGTAGACCAATTAAACCTTGGAAACCGTATTACCAAGAAAAACTCACCCGAATAGGATCGATACCAGCAATTAAACATTAAATACAAGAAACGCTTACCAGGATCGGTGGAACCTCCGGTTTGGGCCGCGCCGGTTTCGATGAAGACGGCTAGAGCTAGGGTTCGAGAAGAGAGCAACGAAAGAAGGAAAGGAGGGTGTTGTTTCTTCCAATTCACGAGGTAGGACGATGGGAAGGGGCGAGGACAAGGGTTTTAGTTCTTTTTCGAGAGAGCGGGAGGCGCGACACAGTGCGGGTTCGGAGTTAATTCGACGCGCAGTAGGACGGAGAGGCGAACTGGGGGCGGGGGGGGGGGGGGGGGGGGGGGGCGTGGACCCAAAAGGATCATGTGATCTAAGATTTGATGATTCATAGAGTGATTTGATTCATAATTTTATAATTAAAAATTTTTAAATATACATGTATAACTTATTTAATATGGTACGGAGATGCAAGATCACCGACTACATAATACCATATATATTCTTGATATATTAAGAAACAAAAGAAATTAAGGAACAAGAAATCAAGAAACAAAATGTGTTTAGCAATGATATGATTCTGTTTGTTGTTAATAAAATCAAGTGACACTGCAAGAACACAATGGCAAAATCGAGGATGAGATCTTATTTATGGGAAACATTGCCTTTATTAGAACCCAAAAAATAATAAACACAATTCATGCAAATTGGATTAGAATATTTAGGCTCAGGTGACATTGATGATCGTGAACAGATTTCTTATTGTGCAGTATCTTTATAGGGACACATAGTAAATAATGCCTAAAATTTGTTATACTAGGAGGATGTCAGCTATCAAGAAACAAAAAAATCAAGAAATAAGAAATCAAGAGATCAGATAATAAAGATAACAAGAAAACCTAAGACTAGATTTTTCTCCGCACTAGATCTAAGCATACCTTATCCACGGTCTTCTCCTCTTTCTCGATCTGTCCACTTCTACGGTCTTCCCTCCTCCACGGTGGAGGGCAAGGCAGAGCGATGTCGGAGAACAGTGGGCAGTGGCGGCAGTTTGGAGAAGAAAGGCAGTGGCTGCAGAAGGAAGAGGATGGTGGCGACAGGCGGCGAAAAAGAAAGGGGCGGCGGGTGGTAGGATGATGGTGGCATGTGGCGTTGGGGAAGATGGAGAAGATGAAGGAGAGGAGCAGCGAGGAACAGCAAGGCTCGAACAGAGCGGCATGCGTGGGCGGCGGCAGCGGCGGAAACCCTGGCTCTAGAGTTTCCTCTTCATCAGATTAACCAAAAAAAAAAAATCCGGAAGGTTTGGGTTAGCTCCATCTGGTTAGCTCAGACCGGTTCCAATGGCCAAAAATTTTTGTGCCAGAGGAGGTGAGGTGCATCAGTTCCACAATATCTAGGAAGAGAACTTTGTCGAGTGCATAATTTCAACTCATCTCTTTGGCACGACAACTGACACACTTTCCGGACCTGTCATGACGGAAAATCTATCAAACATCACAAGTTGTTTTTGAGGCACTCAACAAACAAGAAGGAGGAGAAGAAAAGGAGAGGTCTCCTTAGGAGCGAACAAAAAACAAAAAACATGAAACATACAATTCAAGGTTTTCCCTTGATTTGGAAGCAACCAAACAAACTGAACGCCTGGTGCAACCTACAACATGAATTGATCCCCAGGATAAACAAGTTCCTGCTATCAGATGATTAATGCTGCTTGAGGACCATTCCTGGATTCCTCCATATCTTCATAACTTGATCTGCGACGAGTCTGGCGACAATTTCCGGCGAATATCTCTCCATCATGTCTTCCCTGGCTCTCCTCCCTTTCCTCCTGCCCTCTCCGGGATTGCTCGCCACGCGCCTCATCAGAACTCTCAACTCCCGGACCGAGGGCTCGGCCCAGAGGTGACCCTCGAATGGCCCTTCCGTCACTCTGCTCATCCGATCCACCGGCAAAGGATACCCATTCTCCTCCGTCAAGTACTCCTCCGGGCCAGACCAGTTCGTGGCAATCACCGGCAGCGCCATACTCATGGCCTCCACGATTGGCCTCCCCCAACCTTCGCCTCTCGACGGGAGAACAAACGCATCAGCCGCCTTGTAGAACCTCGGCAGATCGGACTGCGGTACATGGGAATCAATCACGTGAACCGGAGCCCATCCATCATCCGGCTCCTTCAGGCCACTCCCTTCGACAAACTCGACAATTCTGCTGCCGAAATCTCTGCCGGAATGGTAGGCGCTTATCAGTAGACACAAGGCAACCCCATCGGACTTTGAGAATTCCTCCAGATAGGCTTTCAGCAGCGCATCCCATCCTTTTCTCCGCTCCCACTTGAAGACGCTCAGGAAGACAAACTCTTTCTCCTTCCCACCAGAACTCGCACTCGTGCTCGCTGGATGCGAGCCCAGAACCGGCGCTCCGGTAGGGAGAACCAATGCCTCGTGCTTCGATGGGTCGAAGAACTCGACATCGACCGGCTGGATCACCTTGACGACCTTGGCAGGATCGACGCCGCTTCGAACAAACGCAGAGACGTGGAATTCGGTAGGCACCCAGACCGCATCCATACGATTACAGCGCTCGACATGCCCGGGATTCACCCGGTCGGTCTCGAACATGGTCCGGCCCACGACAAACGCAGGTTCGTCGTAGCCGGTGGGCGGGCAGGGGGGCGTGGCGAAGAGTGGAGGGTACCAAGCGCCTGGCTCGCTGTGGCAGATCACGATGGTCTCGCTCATTGGGCATTTGGTGTTATGGAGGTTGAAGGCGAGAGCCTTGGACTCCTCCGGCAAACCGAGCCAGAAGTCCAATGATTCTAGATCGCCATGCTGCTCTACGCGAAGCCTAATTTTAGGATCTTTGATGTGGGTATCCAGAGCTGTGATATAAGACCAGGCTTCGGAGCTATAGCCGCCACCAGAGAGGAAAGGGGCCATCCATAGAACACATGGAGTGCGTTCGGAGATGGGCAGCGTTTCCTTCTCTCGGGTGGGTAGGAAGAGACCGGCAAATCTTTGGACGAGGCTGGGCTTTAGGTTGTGGAGCGGTCTTGGGCGTGAGAGAATGAGGTGAGGGATTGGCTTGGTGGCGTTGAGAGAGAGCGCGAGGAAGAGGACCAGAACGGCTGATGCCCAGAACAGCAATGGCTTCCATTTCGAGGCCGGGGCCGGGGGGCGTCTAGGGATGGGAGGCGTTTCGTTCGGGGGATTTGGGTTGTGGACCGAACTCATGGCGATAGGTGGGATCGCGGATTCGCAACGGGAACTAGGAGCATATTTGTTAGTCTCTGATTGCGAGGATAAAGTTTGACTTTGTAACTTTAGACTAATGGAATGATGTGGAGCTTTTTGATTGCCAAGTAGTTGAAAGGTAGACACATAGCAGCAGAGTGAATCCTGCATTGAAAAAATGTTGGGAGATCAAAAATCACCAAATCATTTGGTTTAGTTGGGTTAATGTTAGCTATCAAAATGTAAACACATGGTGCTCTTTTCTTGGAGGAACTCGGTTTGACACAAGATGTGTGTTAGTTTATCTACTTCTTCGTAAAAAATTGTGAGCAATGATATGCCGGTTAATTTTAGTATAGCCACATGAGAATTTACTAGTTTGATCAGCTCGTGCATGCTTTCATAATTTAAAGTAACTTTAAAGAAAAAATCGGACATGGGCTAGTTAAACCCCTTCCCTGATTTATCAAAATAAATGCAGAAATTACAAAGAACAAGAATTTTATTGATTGTGGATTTCTTCCTTAGGAAAATTGTAAGTTTCTCTCGAGCTAAATTTGCCTACAAAGCAACATGATAAGTTGGTCCTATGATCCTCTCCATGACAGGTGGATTTTCTTGCATCTCTAAGACGTCCAAAGAGCTTGAAGATTTGAAGGCTAACCTTTTAGCTTCGGATAGAGTTTCAGAGATAGCCATATGCTTTTGGTAAACGGGTATATAGTGAACAAATGTGTGGCCATTTCAACGTTTGCACCACACAAATAACAAAACAAGGAAACCCGCCATCATTTTTTCATGATAATTTTTTCCGTGTGCAACCTATTCTTTACCACTAGCCAGAGGAAGATTCTAAATTTCTTTGAGACATCTGCCTTCCAAATTGCTTTGTAAGATTGGGCAAAGTGGGCCACCATTGTTAATGAACTCAATGAGATCATGCACCCCTTCTAGCATTGGGAAAGCTTGTGCTCTGACAAAATGGTGAGTTGTCATGGGAAGCTCTTAAGTACCCCATCTCTCTTGATGTCTATGAATGCTCGCTGAAGTTATATGTAACACCTAGTACTAATTCTTTTTCTTTTTTTTCTTTTCCATATTGCAGTTGCCCACATATTGAATTCAACGAAAAGAGGGAAGTGTGTCACTTCCTCCAATTTTAGTTGAAAAAAACAAAAAAAACAGTGTGAAAAGATGATTATAATTGTTACCGTCATGCTTTTTACAAGGATAGAACAAACTTTATGGAAGAGGCGGAATTCTCGTCTAAATACAGAGTGCCTTATGCCTTGAACTAAGATATGATGGAACAAAAGATGCTTATCTTTGAAGTCCTCTTGTTTGGGAAGATTCGCTAGAAGTTCTCTTTTCAATAAAATTTGTTGGTTCATTTTCCGCCATAGTTGCTAGCTAATTGTAATCACAAGTTGGTCCCAAGCATTCGAGTCTTTCTTAAAATTTTTTCTAATAGTGTTGAGAACCCTCACATCTTCTAGTTGTCCAAAACAAAAGTTCATATTCACGTAAAAAAGTCTCATCATTGCAAGCCATATGATTGCCAAAGCCCAAAAAGATTGCAGGTTTATACCAAAAGATCGTTTGGCAAGATAGAATGTCATTTCTTGAAATTCACACTACATTCTATTGTTGGGATGAAACACACTCTAACCACCACATTGATCAACACTCCTGTAAAGAAGAATACAATGTGGAAATTAGCTTAGATATCTAATAAGCTTAAATTTTGATGTTCATATCTAGCTGCATTAAAAAAAGTAATTCACCGTACAGCTCAAAAAGAATGTTTACTAACAACATCACACCTAATACTTTTATATGGGATCCATGATGTTTTACACGAAGTTAAATTTTCAATACATCTAAAGCCACCCTGAAAGAAAGATAGGTGATTTAAATATTTCCACTCTACACTTTATTTATCCATTGGTTGTGAGAAAAGCAAAAAAAATATATTTGATGAAAATAGTATATATATATATATATATATATATATATTAAGTTAAGAAAAAATAAAGGAAGAAAATTTGTTTATCAAGTGGCCTGGTTTAGGGCGTGGGCTGACCTAAGACCATTTTTTTTATGGATAGTTTGATGGACGGCTTGAATCGCACAACCATAAATTGATAGGATAGTGGATCCGTCAATGGACCCATCAAATGTACGGCAAAACAAACACTAATTACGGTGAGATGGACTTGATGGCACACGCCGCTCCATCCATCTCAAGGACGGTGTATGATCGGTGTACCCCAATACAACGGTGTTCCCGACTCTCGACAAGCAGCCGATCGGACCGTTTGGAATCTTTTGAGGTCCACGTCTCGGCTGTCATCCAATACGTCACGAGCCGTACTCTTCGGGTATTTAATTTGCCATCCGTCCCGGGAAAGCTTTCGACGCCTCGCCGGCGGGCCGTTAGAGGAAGAACTCGAGGGGCGTTTAATTCGGGCATCAAATCGGGCATCATGGCCTTCCTGAAAAGGGATTAAATCGGGCCGTGAAATGATTAAAATCCCCTCACCTTACGTCACGGATTTTGCCCAAAGCGACGTTTATTTGGGCACAAATGATTAAAATGTCCTCACCGTTTACGTCACCACCTCGGAGAGCTCCCAAAATACCCCTCCAAATTTAGCAAAAGTCACGTAACTCGTACGAACCGGACGGTGAATCGGTGCGCGAAGCGGCCGGTTCGCGAGTCGACTCTGGCGAGGCGGCGAGATCCGGATGACGTCATTACCGTAATCATGATTCGGGTGCGCCGCCGGTGATCTAATCGCCATCGAGAGTGTCTCTCCGCCCCCCCAGGGTGCAATCATTCTCCTCTGAGATCTTCTCAACATCTCTGAGGGGAGTCGCAGCCAAGCGCTCTGTTCGTGGGGCTCTATAAATAAATACCTCAGCTACCGACCTCAAAGGTACCGAGATACTGGGTTTAGGGAAGACGCATGCAGAAGAAAATGGGGTGGTTTCGTTTTGCTTTATGCTGTTCTCTTCTAGTAATCTTGACCTTGTGCTTGGTGGTAGAGGGACGTTTAGGTTTGAAAGTTCATGGCTAACTCCTTTTCTTCTTCTTCTCACTTCCATCCTCTCTTAGTTTGGTGGTATAATTATTCTTCTATAATGTTGTTCAGCAGGTTGCAACGCTGGGGCTAGTTGTTTGAATCCAAAGGCACCAACTTCAGCAGACGATGGAAGTAACAAGGTTTGGAACATTGTCTTGGCTGCATATATCGTGTTCAAGTCGCTTGTGTTAAAAACGTTAACAGTTTATGGTTTGTTTTACTCTTAGGCATGGAAGGAAGCTCACAAGGGTTTTAGGCCGTTGGGTCCGAGGGTTGGATGGGACTTGGTGGGGTCGGACTTGAGGGCGGTGCCTTCTGGTCCGGACCCGTTGCACCACAATGGCAGCCCTAAGAAGCCTCAGACCCCCTGAAACTCTGCGGAGAGTTTTGGCCCTGAGAAAGAGACAGAAGGAGACCTTTGCGTCGATACACGCTTTTTTTTTTTTTCCTGTTTTCCTGTTTTGGTAAGTCAATGGGGTAGAAGTCGTAGTCCTTTCTGCTTTCTTTGGGCAGTGGATGAATCGTATATTATGCCGTATATTCGTTCTTGGATACTTTTGTCGTGGTTGATATGCTTAATATGCCATGTACGTCTCACGAAAGCTATATCTACGCCTTGACCTTGTTTTAACGGTTTACGGCGAATGATGTGTTTAGTTTGGTCCAAAAATGTATCGAAAGAAAATCTTACATAAATTGGTACAAGCGGCAACGTTAGGGAAGAATTCGTCCCTCTGGGTGCAGCTTTTGTGCTCATGGTGAACCACTCCCTCCTTCATGCACCATCTCCTAAACTAGTTGACATTGTTTTTTTAATTTGCATAGCATAAATTCCTTTCAGAAAATCCTGATGAGATGAGGCTTATTTTTCCTATAAGGCAAAACAGGCTTAATAATGTTTTCCTTTGCCATCCGGAGAACACATTCTTAGCAGCCTCTCTATGATTGGCATCATCTTCAACCATGCCCAAGTATAATTCAGAGATTATTAAGGCAAAACAGGCACTATGAAAAATTCTACGTGCAAACAGGCAAAGAGGGGTTATTTACGTAGTCGAGATATCGTTTTTAATTTAGCGGAATATCTATGTCACTTCCTGGGTTATAAGCACCACCCTGAAGAAAACTTTTATATCAGCACTGGATATGGTGACACCAAAAAACCAGGGAAAAGAAAAATACTGAAGATGGTCTTTATTTGGGCGATGTTTGAAGTTTCCCAGCTGAAAATTGCCTCATCATGTCGCAAATATCAGCAGAAATTTGTTGAAAGATGGCTATATGGTTTTCAGTTTCATTGAGACTCAAAATTCTGTTTCCATATAGCAATCACGAAACTACTACCTCAGTTTTTTGTTGGTAGGCAAAGCACCACTTCATTTACAAGATGGAACGTGTAATATAAACAATTAAACCAATTCCCTCTCTGGTTCTTTAATTTTATACGAGTCATATGACAACAGGTCGCTATGTTGGCTTTGCTGTTCGACAGTGTTGCAGTTAAGGAACACTTTATCCTTTTGTTTTTTTGCTGCTAAATCATTTACAGCACAAGGATTTTGTTACGTACATCACATATTTATATTATGATCGAAGTTTATTTACATACTTAATCTAAATATCATTAGCTAAATGAATACGCTAATCTATAAATGATTCGGGGAGATCTCTAGGCAGTTGTTTTTTATGCTCATAAAAGTTGAATTAGACGAGACTAACTATGGGCCATGCAACATAGCCTAGGGATGCCATATGGCTTGCAAGGTGGAGAGCAGCCTTGCAAGGTGGCCGGCCCACAGCCCCGCGGCGGAGGACGGTGGTCCCCGTGGACGTGCCCTTCCATGCGTCCCTCCTCGGCGGATGCGCCGCCGTCCAAGCGACCTGCCCACGCCATGAAGACAGCATCGAGCGTGTTTTGTTTCATTGTTAGCGACGATATATGTTGCCCTTCAAGAAGTTGAGATAGATAAGCTCAGAGAAAATCATTTTAAGAGGATTCTGTGGCGCAAAATTTGGGAGCCATCTGCTATCCGATTAGGTGTCCAAATTGTTGACGTAGCATGGTATTGGCTAGATATTGGGCTTAAAAAACTTTTTGTCGTCCGAGATTTCACCTTCACTGATAAATTACTTATTGATTTAGAGGTTCTTGTTAACATTTTCGTTTTGGACGAAGCAGGATTTTATGTCGACGTGATTTGTGATGGGTCCAAATCTCACTTGAAGTGCGACAGCCGGACTGCATGCTACGTAATGCATAAGGAGCCGTTGGATAACCGCAGACTTGATCCGCCTGAACCACTTATCCCTGTTTTAACCTCTGCCCTCTTCTTTGATCAGACTTGTACCGACCTCGGTCTAACTAATCTTATTTTCTCCCTCAGTACTCTCCTACTCTCTTTTATGTGCACTTTCCGCTTCAATCGCACCAGCGCATCTTCACCATCAGGTACCCATTATGACTTTAACTCATCAACCCATCCTCAATCAACACCATAGCCTCAATTTTATATCCATTCAATTAAAAATCCATGTAACCTGTTTAATCTGATTCTACCCATTTAGTAAACAAGTTGCAAATTGGGTCACCTTAATAATAAAAAATCAGATTTAGATTTATATTTTTGATTTATTTAATAAATACACTAAGGTTGAGTTGATAAATTTTTGATCCAACTTGTATCCAATGCTCCTCCGGCACGTTCAGTGGTTGGAAAGCAAAAGTCATTCCGAACGGCATCCAATAAATTCAAGGATAGTTAACAGCCAGAGTAAACCACACACCCATGGCGGTAGATACCAGTCCATATGCTACTCACATCTCTACTCCACCAATAGGCTATGGTTGATGCATCATGGCTCCAAGCATATGCTGCATTTCCTCCGGCAGCTTGCCGACTATTACCCCAAAGGCGCTAACAGTAGTTGGGATGGCATCCATCACCCATCTCACTGGAACATCATTCCAGCGATTAAATCATCGCTATCTGATCACCGTTTTGGATGCGCTAGAGATAATATTATAAGAGTATAAATATTACACAGCTTTCAAGAGTTTCTCTCATAATTTCATAAAATCTACCAGCGATTGAAGACCACATCAAAGCTGTGCAAGCTTGTACATGCATTCAGAGTTCTGTAGTTGGAGGGAAAGTTTAACCTGCGATGCTTTCCTACCACATTTATCGCGGACGGGGGGGAACCATTTTGCGCAAAGAGGAACGCAGATGCTAGCTATAGGCTTACCAGCCCGTGGCTCTGAATCTAGCTTTTGGAATGATAATTCTAGCAGGAAGGTAGTTCGGAGAGCTGAACTCACCGGTTGACAACCAGGGTCCATCATCAGCGTCCAAGACCGTGTCTCGTCGGAACTGGGCTCCCCCCCAGACTGAGCTTCCCGATGTCCAACATCGGCCAGCTATCACCTGAGATATCTGCAGCATTTGAGAAGCCCATCTCGAAACAGGAAGCGGCGCTTCTGAGGCTCCGCTGACACCCATAAATCATTTTTAATCTCTCTGCTTCACTCTTCAGAGACTGGTACTGGCCTGCAGATTTTGGCAATTGCAACACGTTCAGAGAAAAATTATAATCATCGTACAATGTAAACAGGATTTAAAGGAATATTATAACCGAGGTTCCTTCTCTTTCCGGGCAATAAGGCCAAAACAATCCAGAGTTCAGACAAGCTAGGACGTGAATTTACAGCTATGACTGCAGATAATTTATGAAGACGCCCTAACCTTCGTGTCCCACCACACATTTACAAACTTAACAAAAATCATCAAGAAAAGATGTAGATGAGAGGGACAAGTATACTCAAAACTGCTGCATGTCCAATCTTTAGATACACGGTAACAGAAAATGGAGAAAACCGGCTGCTCTGACTATCACAGCCTAACAACCGGTGCAGCACACATTAGGAGGTGGCTGGATCCTGTGTTTATAATCTTACAAATTTGTTTGAGACATTGTCGTTGCAGTTCGAAACTTGAGAATCAGAGCCGAACAGAAGCCTATGTTTGTTAGGCGAGTTTCAGATCTAAATAACTTGACATGATTTTTTAGTTAAATAGGCCAACTGTGACTAATTAGCATAATTTTCAGTAAGTATCCAAGCAATCTATTTATACAAAGCCTAGAAGGCCAACTGTGACTAAGTAGCATAATTTTCAGTAAGTATCCAAGCAATCTATGTATACAAAGCCTACAAGAAACAAAGAATCACACTCACCATCCCTCATCATTTTCTCTTGCCGAAGAATGGTTATCTGCCGCCTCAGTTTCTTGTTTTCTATAGATAAAGCAAAATGCTGCTGATACATAGAAGCAACTCTTGCTGCCAACTCTGCTCCCAGAGTCTAAATAGAAGACAGACACAGGCAATGTTTCTATCAAGAATTTCAAGGACAAAATTAATCCATGGCAACGGCAAATGAGAACATGACTACCTGAAGTGCATCAACAGTTCTCTCAAGTTCAGCAATATATTGAAGCTTACGGACCCTAGATCGTTGTCCTGACCGCCTGTAGAAACACGTCAAGATGTAAATACAGCAATCTAATAATGAGAGCCATAAAATGGTTTCTACAAATGCATCATATTTCATATAAGATGAATATAATCATGCAGGCAGCATTAGCATTTTTCTAAGCAGTACAATGAACCAATTCAAATGGTGAAAGTAAAATGGCCGGGCCCCAAGTCTGATACCAGCAAAAAATTCATACTTTATACTTTCTTCAACAACATAACTTACTCATTTCAATATGACAAACAAAACCACAAATTCGGGAACATAAATACTACAAAATATTTAACTTCTGCATGCCCCGGGGGAGAAGTCAACCATCATAGAATCTGCAATAGGCGACATACCAAATGTTTCTCCACATTATGTTAGGGCTAGAGCAAGATGCCTAAGTTCGAACAGCTTGACCCTTCAGAAACTCACATATATATATATACACATATATATATATATATATATATATATATATATATATATATATATAATGTATAAATTACAGATAAAAATTTCTCAGGCAAAGTTGAGTCTTTCTGACACATGCAATCAAGAGGCCTAAGTTCAATCAGCCCCAGTGGATTGTGGATGTGATCTGAATTATCAAACTAGCACTTGGATTGGGCTTAAATCATAAAGCCACAGGCCAGGATTGGGCATGATTTGTAGGACAATTGAATGCTACCCTCAGCAATCAGCGTCATACTGCAGTCTGTCTAAATCATGATTAGCAGAGCTCCAAGTACAAATCACTAACTTCTACCGGAAAATTGCACTCAAATCCTAGAAAAGTCATTGATTGTGACAAAGCCCTGAGTTTTCCAACCCTTGTTACGTACCAAGAGCAAACATTTGGCAAATATATGATCCTCCTATCTTAAAAAGAAAATTAAAAAAAGATCCCTTCTTTGTCATCTTCCTGTATGCAATGATCTTCGATGAGGTAACCATTTTTTTTTTTTGCACTCTTCACCTTCCGCTGCTCCCGCAACTAAAAACCCTCCTTGATTTGCCAATTCATATCCAACATGGCCTTGCCCCCTTGGCGCACCAGGTATTGTTGGAGAAACAGTTGGCTAGACCAGGATGTTGAAAAAGCACTCCACAGTTTTGATATTATAACCATCTTCCCAAAGCCTACCTATTGCAGCTATGTGCTTCCTCAGGAATAAATTAGGAATCTACACCACCCAAGCAAAAAAGATCACAATGAAATAATGGTCAGGTAGATAGCCAGGCAACACAACTAAAATAACACCTTAAATCAATTAGGAGTACTTGACAAAATGTCCTTGGGACTTCATGATCTAAAAACAAATGGAGAATGTAGGGGTAGAGACATGACAACATCATTATTTTATCTGCCTCGATGAATATGATTAGAACAAACTTTAAAAACAACAAAAACATCAAAGCATAATGAAGGATAAATTAATACATAGACATGCAGAAAGGCAGTAGCTCATAATGAAGCACACTATATACATGCAGCAAAACCATGATACAATACCTTTTGAAGTCCTTTCACGAACAACCTCCCTTGTTATGGGTGAGAGGATGCTAAGACTAAGAGCTACTAAACATAAGCATGCTGCAGAAGAGTTTAAAGCATTAATATTGTAATATATTGTGGTGTTCTCTGTCTTCTTTATTGGTAATTCAGGACATACAAGCAAATATAAAGGATCCAATTTGCACAATTTCATGATTTGAGATGTAGCCCATAAAAAATTACAACCTCAGACTTAGCCTTGTCTCAATATCTCTAGAGATGGGCCATAAAATGATCAAGCAGAAGTTCATGAATATATCTAAATTTCTAGTCCATGTCACATTTGCAACATTACAATGGTGCTTTAAAAGAAGCAATATAGATAAATATAATGCAGAGGTAAAGTCAATAAATAACATGATAAAGGCAAGAGTCACACGAGAACCATGAAACACACATTCTACTCTACTTGCTAAAACAAAATATTTCAACAACTATTACTGCTAACACAACTCTCAAACCCCATCTTCAAGAGTTCTTCATATTTAGAGTAGCCATTTATTTCTATTACAGGATAAGTATATCGGTACCCAAATCTGATCCTTCCATGCCACCGCTATCCAATAATTTTTCATACTACCTCTCTTCCTAGTCCTTGCATCTGTAATTGCATCCTCTCCTTGCCGGTGCCCCCACCAGTCTTTATTGAATATCCATAGAATAAATCATATATGACTTGTTTTAAAAAATTTAACATCGATTGTTTGAAAATGAAAATTACTTATTACAGAAGCAAAAGAAACACTAAATCAAAGGAGAGAATAGGAATCAACCTTTCCCAAATGCATCATCACACATCTAGTGTGAATAGCACTCCTGAATCATGCATATGTAATACATGATACTTTGGAAATTGGTCATATAAGCATATTCAACACCTAAATTAATGTAACACTCTGAGACCATTTGCATATTTGAATATTGTTTTGAATATTCACGTTGGTACCATAATAACTCTGCCCATAATTGTCATGTACAAAACAAAAGCTGATACCAGTATTAGTTACAAAACAAGAGAAAGAGAGATAGCATGATTCCGTCTAACTAAATATGTTATATTTGTTTTATTTCAGTTTCACATAAATATTCACCATGACAAGAGAATAAACAAGAGAAGTACAAACCTAAGAGGGCACCAGACCTAGAAACCTGCTCAAGGTCTCATGTTCCCAACAAGCCATGGTCAAGGAGCCCTGATAAACTAAAAGGCCCTAAACACCCAGGCATGTAAATCCACAAAACATTATAAGCTATGTCCATGTAATATGATTTGTGGTAAGTTAGCAAACAAGAGAGATTTTGCAATATATAGTACAACAGAAATCAAGCTTCCATCTATTCACTCCATCCTGAAAATTTGAAAGATCATTTTCACGAACATATACATCCTCATCATTAATCCCTTTATCATAGGCTTTAAAGAGAAGGTCTGACTTCGAAATATTAAACAAGATATGCTTCTAGCAATCATAATGGTAGTAGCTAGAGAAATATATCAGTGTAGTAGAAAATAATATGGTCAAATTATGGAGACTAGTTAAACTCTTCATGGGATTTCATTTCCCCATGGAATCATGACCATGCATCGCAAGTTTATTGCACAATCCCATCTTATTACAAGTAACGAGCACCTACACAGAATACATATTAAAATCGAGAAGGGGGAAGGGGGAGATTGAAGAATGTCAAGTGACAAACATGATCTGTTGTGGAGTAGCTACCTCCAATGAAAACAGCTGACTTCAAGACTTCAAGTAGTAGTAGATTTTTTTTTCCTGGCTGAGAAACTTCAAGTAAAGATGATTCATTTAATGCATAGAAATGATTCACAACAAAAATCTCTCTCATCAAAAAATACAGAACTTTTCCAATACAAGAAGGTTGAGCTGACATAGAAAGAAAAAGGTATTGTCCTCAAGAACAATAAGCAGAAGTTGATGTAACTACCATATAGCAACCATTTTAGGCCCAAAGTAGTTACAAATCAAATCTCAATCTGGAAAAGGTCTAATTGAACCAAGTATACTTTTGAATTTCAATTTATCAATATATAGACTTATAATGAATATAAAATTGTTTCACTTTAATGATTTGTCTAATAAATTGTGCCTTGCAAAGACTTAAGTGTTCCCAATACTAAACCATCTCTTCTTTCCTTCCATAGGAACCATTTTAATTACTAGAAGTATCTCATATTGTTGGTCCTTGGTTGCAAAAGAGAGGTCTTCCTTCCAGCTAACTGGCCTTCCACTTCATCGCAATACCCTGCCTTGGCCAAAAATTCAACACTAATTCACAAGGGGTCAACATCAGGATGACAGCATATTGTATGCATGTTTTTCATACCTTAGTGGGTCACATGCCTAGTCCATATAAAAGCCAGCAATAATAGACATAATACTACTTGATGATTTAAGGTTAGCTTTAGCATAATAAGTAGAAACTTTGAAATGATGAGAACAAGAGTTCTGCATGGAAAAAAGGTCCAAAAAACTTGTTAATCCATTACAACATTCAACACATATAATTGTGAATATAACAAGTATCAAGCTTCTAAAACTCAAAACATAAATTACTTGTAAACACTCGCAAGTGCTTAGCTTATAGACCCCAAGTTCTCAAACATAAAATCAAAACTTCTTTCTTATCACCATCAAATGTTTATAACACTGCAACTCTATACAAAAAGGGGCCGGTTCTCAATATCTATCAAAATCTTAAATCATGGAATGAGAACTCAAGAACTTGTAAAATATGGGAAAGTGTAATATTAACTGTTCAAGCCTTTCCCGTGTTCAAACTGTAAAAACATATTATCAGGTCAACCATGTCTCATTTAACATCTTACAACACAATTCATATTAACCTAAGTTATTTGACAAACCTTCAAAAACATTGCGCACATCATTTAGATTTCTTGGATCATCGGCATGTAATAGAATAGGGTTATTCTTGTATAATAATTCATATGAGATTTTGCTCTTATCATGGATTATAATATGTTGCAGCTTATTTTTGTTTAGTTGAATTCTAAAAGAAATGTTGTCTAGCCATCCTACTAAAAATAATAGTTGATAATGCAAGATATATATCCCACAGAAATATAACAATGAATATTTAAATAACTCAAACAACAAAGTAGACAACTTGTCCCAACACATGAAGTTGAATGCATCTTCGAGAAGCTACAAGTATAACATCGTTGTTACATGAGCAATTGCTTGCTGCTTAAAGAGTAGGCTGCAACTAATCAGCGAAAAATATCCCCTATTTACATTAGATGCAGATGGAAGGAAAATGACCTACCTTCTTGCTGCCTTCTCTGGATCATGATCACCTGTTGCAGCAAGAACATCTCCGCTCACATTGGACTCACTACTATTGGAGCCACTATGGAAATCCACAGTTACATATTGCAATGGGTTCCAAGGAACATTTTCCAACAAAGCAGTCACCATCGAGCTTTCTGAACTGGTCAATTTACTCTTTTGGCGGGGGGAGTTGGGGCCGTAAACACAGCTTGCTTCAAACCCACTGCCTGCCTCTAACCCAGAATTACTTTCATCCTCATCCGTGGATTCTGATGGTTTGTGAAGAGCACACACTGATGAAGCGTTTCCTTCATCGACAGGGGATACTGGACCACCCAAAGTTGTCAGGACATCCAGAACTGCCGCAGAATCACTCGAAGATCTCCGATGAGAGATCCCTCTAGGACTACTTTCTGAGTCAGTCAAGAGGTCATCAAGCCATGAAAGTTTTTCATCTATGATGGACCCTTGGGATGGAAACCTATATAGTGTAGTTTGCGGGGTGGAATCCAGTGCACGGGGCAGCAAACCCCTGTTCTGAAATGGGCACCGTGGAGGGAGGTGGGCTGGGCGTGACATGGTGCGATAATTTAAGGCTAGCTTTTGCTCTGTTACTTAAAATTACCCATAACCATGTTATAGCTTCCTTTTTTCTGTAATAAAACCCAAAACTGTGAACACCAGAAGCGTCCAAAGAAGAAACCGAAGCAATCTCACACATTCGAACCAAACCAAATTGTAACAAAATTTCAAAGCAAATTACACTACAGCAAAATTTCAAAAGGGGATAAAACTGAGCACCAAAATCTACCTGCATTGCTCTAAATTCTAAATAGTAACACAAAAAAGGTCAAAAAAATATTTCTTTTAAAAAATTTCCATATGGTAATCTCCAAGATTAGAACATTAAAAGCCCTATAATCCGTTCAAACCAAATCCCTAACCTGCTACCCTTCTATCTCTTAGAGTTTTCTTGCTAAGACTCCAAACATCATAATCTTGAAGCCATGAGAGGAAAAAAAAAAGGCATTGCCAAGAAGAAAGCAGCAAAACACAATACGAAACCCAGATCCCTCAAGAATCACAAAAGAAACGCAAGGACGAGGTCAAGAACTAAAACCCTAACGTCCAAGATTTCCACCAGGATCAAAACTCAGAACCAATGAAACAGTAACCCGAATCTCGCCAACTTTCCATAGAGAAAAATATCTTGAGTCAAGAGCAAAGAGATCGGAAAAAGTAAAACAGAGAAAAAACACGCAAAAAAAGATTTAAATCGACAAGAAAAATATGACAAAAAAGGAAAAAAAAAAACAAATTGAAACAGTTATAGCTTAAAAACCGGCCGATCGCCCTTGGATGAAGAAAAGCGCTGAAAGAAAAGAAGGGTATCAGCGAGAAATATAAGCAAAAGATGTGATTATTTATTTTTTTCTTTCGGGATGCTGGGTTTGTCATACCTGCTCTCAGGTTCTACTTGGAGGATGAGAAGCGAGCAAAGCGAGAGAGAGAAAGAGAGAGGCTGGGGGTTTTAAAGCGAGGGAAGGACTTAGTGCTCGGGAACTTGTCACGTGTACCCCAAAAAAAATACCAAAGACTACCAAACCGGTTCTTTTGGCGAAGCGCTGAGGGTAAAAATGCTACTATATTTGCAAGATCTTTTGATTAAAGAGTCTAAATAATGAGAATAAATAATGATTATTATGTCCTGATTAGTTAATAAATGATGCTAATTAATTAAATGTTAATCTCAAGATGAAATCAGTATGGTAGCTAAAAGATAATTTTATTTCTGGGCAACAATTTGAATAATTATATTATTCCATCAATATAAATTTGAGTAAATAATAATCATTATTTTTAATCATACGAGCAAATATTATTACAATTATTTTAATTGAAAGATAATCTGTTTATCTGTTCACCAATCTAAAGAATATACTCTATCAAATAACTGGCAATCGAAGCAAGTAATTATATATCTCTATCACTAACGGCTATATTTAATTTTTAGCAACAGACAATAGTTGTTTTAATTATTATGTTTCTAATTGAATCTTAACAAAATAACAGTCGTGGTTGTGTGGAATTTGGGGGACGCGTAGTGGAGTCGCAAGGGCAGGACGGTTCCGTACGGTAAAAGACTACTGACGTGTGGCAAAGCCCCCCCCCCCCCCACCCACCCTTCGAAAAGCAGTATTTCCTTTTATGGGAGGCGGTCGCGATCTCCGCCTTATTTTCACCTCCTGTTCGCCCCAATGCATCATCCATGCCCTATACCTTTTATTATTATTATTATTATTATTATTATTATTATTATAGAGTTATGTTGTAAGCGGCGATGCACTGGTGGGCTGACAGCTATAGAGATGAAACTCAAGTCAGCATCAAAAAATATTTTCTATATGAGAAGGAGGCTGAGGGCAGAGCGTATCATCCTCGAGGAAGATTTGGCCATGTTAATTGGTTAGATACATAAAGAGGGGCAAAGGAGAGATGGGCGGCGGTCGCGACCTCCGCCTTATTTTCACCTCCTGTTGCCCCCCAATGCATCGTCCATGTTTCTACTCTATACTTTCCTCTCTTTTTTTTATAGGTATGTTGTGAGTGACGATGCACTGATAGGCTGACAGCTATAGGGATGGAACTCAAGTCAGCATAGAAAGATATTTTCTATATGAGGAGGAGGCCGAGGGCGGTGCATATCATCATCGAGAAAGATTTGGCCATGGTGATCGTTTAGATATATGAAAAGGGGCGAAGGAGAGATGGACGGCCTCTACTAGACGACATTCAGTGAATGGTGTAAGATTGTAGTGATTTTCAGACAGTTCATATATATCGAGAGACAAATAAGACTGTCGATTGGGTTACTGTCTATCCAGCACAGTACTTTAGAGAGGTTTTTTGGACGCACCAGGAGGTCTTTTCTTTATAATTATATCAAATTGTAACTCTTAATTTTGTTGGTTGTATATATTATAAAAAAATAAAAATAAAAATAAAAATAAAAATAAAAAGCGGAGGAGGAGGAGAAAGATAAGCAGAAGTAGAAGGGAAAAAAATAAAATAAAATAAAATAAAATAAAAGGTGAGTTGCCGATGGGTCCAGCATCGTCCGTCGCTTTTCTTGCGCTGGAGGTGGACATGTAGTATTTAACTTTGCTCGTACGGGAAGGGGACTGGATTGAGCTGTCACACCTGACGATTGGATGTGATGGTTCATAAGCTAATTAATGGTTACAAGTTTTTTGCGTCCCTTCTTGCTTTTCCTTGAATTGGATGGAAAATATTTTATCAGTCTCTCATAAAATCGCTGTCAATGCCTATACTTTTTTTTTATTTATTTTATAACAATGCTGCTTTAAAAAAAAAACTCCATAAAAATAGAGGAGCAGCTACACAACCCATCTAGAGAACCGCCCTTGAGTATTGCATAGCCCATAAAAAAAAACTTCTCAGCCTGGGGTCCTGTTTATCTTCTAGTATATGTGCATGATTTGAAAAACATTATACTCTCTCGCCAACTAGCTATTCCAATATTCAAAATTTTTTTCAATTGGTTCAAGATCGATTTAAATTATTTATTTAATAAAATAGTTAGATTCAAATTAAATATTTTAATTTATTTAATAAAATATTTGAATTCTAATTGCCATCCTTGCTTATCTGTCATAGTTCAGAGAAAAGTGGGTAATATGGTTGGCCCGGCTTTCATAGGGCCCGATAACATGGGTTTGGACAAGAAATTGGGCCGTTAAAGCAGGCCTCAGGATCTCAATAAGTGAAATTTCCGAGTCTTGGGTTCCAACACTTGGACGGTCCGGATCATAGAGTCGCACACGGTACTGTGCATCATATTCCATTAGACGAGATGTAAGTCGGGAAGGCTTCTTATTAAACACCCAGCGCTCTGACATTCCTCCGCGGCTTCTTTCTCTACTGCCCAAAAGATCCGAGTTCACTGTAAGCTAGGGTTCTTCCAGCTCCCCCAGTTCCGTCGCCATGGCAATTTTTTTTTTTGATTTCTTGATTTCCATCTCGTGCAATTCTAATTTTAGTCACTCAGATAGAAATTTCTCGATCAAATTTGTTTCTTTTTGATCTGTTTGTTTGATTAGATTGATTCTTTGCGTTTATAGCTGCACGGAGATTACATAGAGCTCCTCCACCGGAAGCGCCATGGCTACGGGCTGCACCATTTCGATCGAAGAGCAAAAGAGAGGCTCGCGAAGTCCGCGAGCGATCCGATTGTGCCAAAAAGGTGTGCCTGAAATTTTTGAATTGATCGGACTACTTTGAAATCCGATGGTGTTTTTCGTAGTAGTCCAAGGGGTTGGTTCACTTTTGGGCATGCTACGTTTGCTTTGCTCTTCTTTTTTGGACACATTTGGCATGGTGCTAGAACCTTGTTCAGAGATGTTTTTGCTGGTATTGATCCAGATTTGGATGCTCAAGTGGAATTTGGAACATTTCAAAAACTTGGGGATCCAACTACAAGGAGACAAGTAGTCTGATACAACATTGTTTTGGGAAATATGAATCCTTGAAAGGACTTTATTCTATAATTGGATGAAGGACTGGTTAAGGTATGTCCATTGGTACCACACGGTCGTCCTAGACATAGACCCGAAACTTCAGGATCCCGAACCTAAGTTTACGAGGTTCGGGTTCCCTAACCCTTGGAAGGGGAGACTTCGCACTCAACGGGCAATAATCACGATGAAGCGTCCAGGGATAATCATGGGGTAGGTGAGAGGCCTCAGAGTGAAGTCGTTGTAACGGAAGCGCCCCAAAAAAAGCCTGCCGATGAAATCCGTTCCCTCGTGCTTCGAAGCACTAGGCTCACTCTCTTTTCTTTTCATTTTCGTCCAATTTCTGATTTTTTTTAAAATTGTTTTTGACACCCAAGATGGGAAACTTTAGGGTTCTGACGTTTTATATTGTTCCATTTTAATCGTGTTTTACGTAATAAACGTCAACAGGCTCTTGGTATCAAGAGGAAGATGTTCGCAAAGAAACGGTATTGCTGAGATGGCGCTGATGACGAAAACGTAAGCCTTCCCTGCACCTCAGAAAATTCATTCATTTATTCATTTTTCTGAAACTGCTAATGGTATTAGTTAGAATAATCATAGAACGGATTTGGTCTAATTGGATCAGAACACCCTGTCATGAGGCCTTAACTTTGCTGGCACGAGAAGCTCTTCATGTAGTGAAAGTAGAGTTGATCAAAACCCAGGCCGGGCCGAGCTCGAGCCGGGCTCTACAACAGAAATTAGGCCTGATGGCTATGCCCAGGCTCGGTCCGGCCCGGCCTGACTGTTGGGCTTAATTTTTTGTCTAGGCCTGACCTGACTTAATAAATCTGGTCCCAGGCTCGACCCGATGAACCTGATTTTTTTTTTTTTGTTTGGAATCCCATGCCTGACCCATGGGCCTTTTTTTAAATGCCCAAGCCCGAAAAATTTCGGACCGGGCTGGGTGGGCCAGAAGGCCCGTGATCAACTGTAAGTGAAAGTAGTCTTATGCTACTGCATTTGGTTGAATAGGTCCTGCCTCTGTGTTATCTGTTGTTTTTGTTCGCCCTATAATTGTGCTTGTAGATAGATTCAATGGCCCTCGATATGTTTTGCATGTATCTGCACCAATGGAAGTGCAAGCAAATGTCTGTTACACAACTACATGTTGGTACTCTCTTATTTGCCCTTATGTTCCTTTCAGGCTTGCTATACAAGAGGAGTTGCCATCTAGGTGGACGGTAGATGAACCGGTACATGGGGGAGCTATTCATGCATTTTTTCTGAATCATGATGTTACAATACATACGAAGGTAATCTCGCATCGTTCCCATGCAAAGCTACACTAATAAGCAAAAGAGGAATGAAAAGGTTGGCAAGTGGGAGCTCCCACTTCCAAAGGTAAACTGCCCGCACGGATTCTTACATAATCTCTCTGTTTAAGCCCTGACGTCCTCAATAGGCTAAAAGTCAATCTATTCAAATCCAATCATAAACACCGTGATCAACTCATGGTCAATCTGAATGGGCTTGTGTTGCGGTATCCCTTAGTCTACATAGGTCATGAGCTGCGTCTGCTCTGATACCATTTATCACAACCTAGGACTCCATCCAAAAAGGCTAGCTGAAACGGATTATTTGGATTTCTTGGCCATGTATAAATATCCAAGATCTTCTTAGCGAAGAACCGAGATGAGACTAAATACATGCCCGCACGGACCCTCAAATGAGTGAGTGTTTTATTTTAGAAATTCTCACATGAGTTCAGACTAAATTTCTAAAACAGAGAAGTTTTCTGCTGTCCCATGGTAAGCACAAAAAGTAAGTTTCCTATATTTTAACCATATTATTAACACTGGTAAAGTGTATCTGATAATACAAATTCAATTTTTTTTTAAAAATAAATCTTTTCTTACCAAAAAAATATATTAAATGGTTTTCATTGTTCGCCAGAAATTTTGGTGTTGAGATCTCCATCTTTACATCAACAGCAAAATGAAAAAAGAAGAAGAAGATGAGAAATTGCATTCATGACTCTCATATAATTACTGGATATCAGCTTTGCTCTTGCAGGATAGGAAAAACAATTGAGACATTTCAAGCCCTTATCAGTAGTACACTCCAAGCGAAGCCTGTTTAATGCCTTAAATCTTTCTTTATGCACCAAAAAATGTGGACGCCATAGGTCTTCTGTTTTTTAAAATTAATAGTTCCTTATGGTGCAGATCTGGTTTAAAATAGATAGATTTGCTAGTGTTGATGGGATAAATAACTGAACTTTATACTGATGGTGGAATCCTCGAACATGATGTTTCCTTCCAATTATCCTGTCTTGCATAATTTGATGCTGTCTTATCTTGGAATTTCATAAATGATCTGCATTTTAGACTTCCTTCTCTTTTTTTGATAAAACCCTTTTAGGGAACTTCTTCCAATAATGATGGATAAGCAGTAGTGTTAGGGAATTACTTTGCTTTCAGAATGCTGTCTTATGTTCTTTATCTAATATAAGCTGAAGATACGCCTTATGCTAATGAGTTGATTTCTAATGTTTTCTGGTTTTGATGTTCAACCAATGAATGGAAGATAATGGTCACCAAAATCACATGCGTAGGACCAGGTTTTACAAGGAAAACAACAAAATATGAGTGTTCCATCCATCCAATGGAATTGAGGTTCTATCCAATGGGATTGTGGTTCTTGAGAGCTAATGCGACACATCCTGAAGTGAAATGCACCTTCAATCTAGATATCATTGGGATAAAGGAAAATCCAAATGGTCCAATGTACACATCTGTCAGCATCGTGACGGAAGAGAACTATCATTGAGGTAATTCAATGCATCATTTTTAACTGTTGGCTTCCTTTCTGAACAGGATATAACTGGTGGCCTGAGTTACATGAGAATATTTACCCATAAAATCGGCGCATGCAGCAGGATATAGGCATCCACCCCTCTTGGTTGGATAGTCAAAGAACTATCCAGAAAGTTTTTCAGGGTGGCTTCCTTTTTGATCTACTTATTGTTATTCTTTTAGATGCGATTGATATTTTCATTATGTAATTTCAGGTGAATGTAAGTGAACTTGGTTGTTACACCTGGTGGATAAGTTGTCTGGGGTGAGAAACTTGCTGCTCATAAAGAGATGTTAGAGCTTTTTTTTTTTTATGGGAATAAATTTCTGAAACGTTTGTAAGTGAAGGTTGTATGTTTTCAAGTCATCAATGAAAACGGGTCATACACGCCTTTCATTTTCTTTCTTTTGCAGTGATTTCTTGGGATTAAGAGCCAGTGGAAAACGTGTCTCACCCCTCGAGAATGAGATGCAAAATGGAATCACCACTCTCTTCTTAATATAAGCTGTTTATTGACCCTTTCTTTCTGCCATTTTCAATACAGGTAAATTTTTACACCATTGCATAAGCTGCTGGAGGATGTGATGGATGCCAAATTCATCACAACCAATCATATGGTAAATTAAGCATATATATGCTTGTTATTCCAAATTGTTTTCTGAGGAAAAAAGCTTATCTTTTTTTGAGGTGAGGAGATACAGTGAGTCTTGTGGCATCATTTCAAGAAGCTTCATGTGGTATCTGATCCTGAGCCAGGAAATCGCGTAGTAGGTCCCCAATGGCTAGAACCATACTGGAACCATCCTCAAAAGCAAGCAGATAGCGACACGAGTGCTTTGGAAGAGCCAGCAAGGGACATGATCTGGTGGCTCCCTGAACATGGAGTACAACGGTGGAAAAAGCTAGAGGCTCTTGGAACCTCAAAGTTTGAAGGAGATGCTTCCGGAGAATCATTTCTGGTCGACAAGCGGCCCAAGGTCAAGTTGATGGGACAATGGAGACAATTACAGAGATGGTTACATTGGAAGGAAGACTTCGACTTCGCTTGCCCCCGTATAGACGTGACTGCGACCCTTTCATACGCCCTTATCCTTCAGACATGGCTGGCTGTGGGGTTGTGACAGACCAAAATAGAGACATTATTACCTAAATGGTATGCATCGTGTGGTTACGTACGCAGTCAATAAGAGTTGCTGGTTTCTATGTATTCTTTTTATTAAGCATGTAACTTGATGCACTAGCATAGAAGCTAGCGGCTGTGATTGATTGCGTGCACAATTTTATTGGTGCATGCAATAATTTCTTTGACAATGTGTTCTCATTTTGCTTGTTTAGTGGCATTCTTGCTGTGCCTTTTTGTTTTTTTAGGATGAAAACATTCATGTGATGATACTTGATGGATTTCTTTTTTTTTATAATAAACTGTTGTTCAAACTTTTCATTATTATTATGTCCAGTGAACAAAGCATACAATTTTACGCCAGTGTAGCATGAGCAGCCGTTATACCAAAACAATAAATATTTTTTTTTTTTTTTTCTTCTTCAAAGGAATGCAAGCAGTAGCTCAAAAATCCCTTGCCAATTCCTGCACCCTAATAACAATATACCAGCTCTAGGGTTGGGATTGTATCTTCAGGCGGATCCTTCTTTTGCGCGACAGATACATGCTCGATCCTAGCAAAGCAAGAAAAAAAAAAAAAGGGAAAAAAAAAAGATAAGATAAGATGAGATGAGATACGAGCCCTACCCACGGCGCCTGTACCACCAAGACATCAAGTGTATCAATTCCAGTATGGACGCTGTTAGATTCATGCATCAAACAAAGCAGAGCCACCGATGCTTTTAGGCTCCTGGCTGCTGACCTGCTGTACACGTCGTTACCGTTATAACGCGCTGGCAGCCGATCGATCATTCTCGTCCGTCGGATATTCCCCGCTCCAGACTCCAGAATATTCCAGGAACCGTCCCCCCTCCTCCCCATCGTTAGAACCTCCCCGCCCAACGGCTTCATTCCACGTCATTAAAATCACGTGCCGTTCAATCTGCTCCCGCTCCACGACAGCATATCCTCCACGTGCCCCCCGCCCAAGTCCCCATGGCCCAGCCCCTTAAAAACCTCCGCCCCTCCGACCCCCTCGTTCGGTCGTTCCCCTCGGCCGTCCCTCGCTCTCCTCTCTTTCCCGTCCGCACGTTATCAGGAGAAGCGCGACCGGGAAGAAGAAGAAGAAACCCTAGCTCTAACTAGATCGCCTCCATGATCAATCTGGGCATGGAGCCACCGCCGACGGCTTCGAGCTCCGGCACGGCGGAGAAGGCCTTCTCGTTCCTCTCCAAGGGGTGGCGGGAGGTGCGGGACTCTGCGGGCGCCGACCTCCAGCTGATGCGGGCCAGGGCCAATTCGTTCAAGAGCCTCGCCGACCGCGAGCTGGAGAACTTCCTCCATTCGGCGTCAGCGTTCTCGGCGCCGCCGCGGCCGCCGGTGGAGGGGTCGATCGCGGAACTCGAGTTCGTGAAGCGGATCCAGCCGAAGCTGTCGGACATCCGGCGGGCGTACTCGTCGCCGGAGTTCAGCCGGAAGGTGCTGGAGAAGTGGAGCCCCAAGTCGACGATCCGGATCGATCTATCCGGGATCAGGAACGCCATCGTCGCGGAGGTGGATGAGGTGGGAGCGGTTCTGGATCTCAGCAAGGATGGGGTCCGGGGCCCGGTTAGGAGGAGGGTCCGGTGGAAGGGAGAGGAGAAGGAGAAGGAGTGGGAGCCGATTCGGTTGTTGAAGACAAGATTGAAAGAGCTTGAGAGGAAGAGCCAATCGAGCGAGATCTTTGGAAATTTCAAGAGCAGCGACTTCGTGGAGAAAGTGAAATTGAGCCTGGTAAATCCTTGTCTCTATCCTTTTCGTTTTCTTCCCCTTTAGGGTTTTATTAGTTTGAATTCGCGGTCTTCTGACATAGCGACCTCATCCTTTTGTGGAATTAGGGCTTTTCATTCTCCTTATTATAAATGTTAAGAATACCTAGTTTTGGGATCAATACAATGAGATGAAGGTGTCGATATCCAGGGCTGCGAAATAGACAACTCCCAAACGACTGAATTTTATCATAGTTTGGATTGCTAGGATCATCATGTTCTACTAGGATGATGATCCAAGCAGAAATTTTCTTTGTTGCAATACAATTTTGCTTTTCATTTTTCTAAGGAAATTGGTGATAGTTACATTTTAAATGGACATGCAAACCTAGGTGTTGCTGGATTGGAAGTCATGAAAAGACAATATTCTGAAACAGCTGATGTGGCTTCATCCAGTACCTTACTCTTCACACTACCATATGTAGAGCCACGCTTACATGTGAAGTGTCTGCTAGGGCAATATTTTCTGATGGTTCCAGTCACTTTTACACTACATAGTTTTTACAGAGGTTGTTAGGTTAACGACTGGCTTTTCTGCACATCATTTCTTGAAAAAAGCTTCAATATGATACAAGCAACTGTCAAATGTTTTGTTAGTTTCCCTCCGGTATTTGGCTAGTTTTCCACCTGTCATAAAACCTATTAAACGTTACATGTGGTATAACTTCCATATTTTGATATCAATTAAGCTTAGGCTGCTGAATACCATCTAATAAATCTTCATTCAATGGTGTTGATTAACTAATATCAAAATATAGAAAGTTCTATTCATCAGCTGGTTTAAATCGATGTTGACTTTCATGCATCACTGGCAAAAACTGATGGATGGGATTTCAGTTGTATCCACTCTCTTGTTCTGCACGAGAGCCCTTTTTGGAATTCGGATATTTACTGGACGTTATGCATTATTGAGTGACCATCAAAAAAGGACCCTCAAATCATATAGAAAAGTTTGTATATTTTTCTTGAGAGAAGCATATGGAAAGTAAAATTAAGTTAGTAGGCTAAACCTTTATTTTTCATTGCTAGTGATTGCAAGGATTCTAAAGCTATTAGTTAAGAAATTGGGCTGGGGTTATAAGAAGGAATTTTTCACATTCTCAAGGTCAGAGCCATGATCACAGTCCCAAGTTGAGGTGTTCAAGAATAATTCAACAAGCTTGAAAATTTTGAAATTCGGAAAAAATATAATAGTTCAATAAAAATACAAGTTTATATGCTTATATAGAAAACGCTAGACAAAAACTCGTTTTCACTCCATGGTCCATACATTTTCATGTTACATCATTTCTAAGTTTGTGAAAAAACATTTGAATTGCTATATTTCAACCTAATATTTCCAAATTCAAGAAAGTAAAGTGAATCTTGACTCATCTTTGATTGTGCTAAGAAAACTTTTGAATATGTAAATAAGTAGAGTGAATCTTGGATCATCTTTGATTATGCTAAGAAAATTTTTGAATATGTAAAAAAGAACTAGAGTTTAAAAGAAATTGAAAAATAAAGGAAAATGAAAGTCCCTCCACAAGAGAGGACAAGAGGAATGAGCTGTTGGCCTTGACTGGTTTCTCTAGATACTTGTGTAGGTGGGGCACTAAAAAGTGGGACCTATGTAATAACACCCAAACCCATCTCATCTATTTGAGTGTTGTACCCAACAGAAGAACAAATGAAGATGGGAAGATGAGAAGTCCCCCTACAAGAGAGAACAAGAGGAACAAACTGTTGGCCTTCACTGGTTCTCTAGATGCTTGTGTAGGCCGGACACTAAAAAGTGGGACCTATGTAATAATGCCCAAACCCATCTCATCTATTGGTTCATGAGATCTTGTCAGTTTATATTTTCCTTCCACTTCTTAGCACCCAAAAATGTTTATGGTCTTTAAACTATCTTTTCTGCTTCTGGAGATCCCATGGCATCCATGCATTCGTGAGCTGCATGATAACACCCAACACTCAAAACCGTTCGTAATCTCATGATCTATTCACTAATTTCATGTTTTTTGAACTATTCTGTTTGTGATCCATTCATGAACTACCGAATAATATGCAGAACAAGTCAGCAAGCTCTCACATGACAAATTATTCATGACTTTTTTTAAAATTCAGCAAATATCGTGACCATGGATAGGACTAGACCAGGGTTCAGGTGAAAAATAGAAATATGGACCAAAATGACATGGTTATACTAATGTTGCTGTAGCTATTAATTGTCGATGGCCTAAAAACCATCATTAAGGAACTATTACTAGTAAAACAAACCGTTAGTAAAATTAAAAATTAATTCAAGAAATTATTATAATGACCATTACTTGGACCATGCTTCATAAACATGAAAAATTTATGACTGGATAAAAAAATGTCTAGAACTTTATTGAGAAGCAAATAAAAAAAATCAATCACTGGAATTGTTTAAAACTTCTAAATTTGGAAGATAATCTATGCCATATGCAACCATGATCTTTTCTATTTTATAATGTTAACAAATCCAAACAACAACTTTTCTCTCAAAGAAAACTGATCCAAACAATATTTTTTGTTTGTTAGTTCCAATCCTACCTTCGTGGGAATGACACTGATCTCTATTTTAGACATGGGCAAAGGAGAACCAGAAAGGGGCAATAAAAGAAATATAATCAATGACACTTGGCCTTGATAAATTTGGATAATAGAGAAAAGATTCATCTTTGAGGGATGATAAGAAGAGAAGAACTGTGAGGGTAAAGGCAAAAACAACAGAGAGCTAATATATAGACAGTCTGGTGAAAAATAGAGCCATTGATCTTATTAGTTTCGTGTTTTCTTCTTCTTTTTTTCGTTGGGGGGGGGGGGGGTGCTGTACTTGCTTGTGGTTGTTAAAATGCTTTCAGATAATTTTAGGGGTAATGAAAAATTTAGATGCTTGTTTTGTACATTTAGTAATCTATCGAATGAGGTCAAGGTCTAAGCTGTTGTATGGAATGTCATTCAGTGGTTGATACTTATGAGGATCTATGAATGCAAGAATGGAAGTGGATTAAGAGGCATGTGCAGCCAACCACAACTTACCAGGTTAATTGATGTAGATTGCCTTAATATTGTCGCCGTCTCCATTTTTTCATTGAGAATTTCCCAAGAGCAGCCCATTATGTGGATTTCACCATAAGGACTTTCACCCTAAGGATGAAATAACTTGCTGGCAGAACACTGTGCACAATGTAGTGGTGGTGTAAAACTGAAAAAAATATGAGCAGGCAATGAGCCGGGATCTCATTCTCATAGATATTACTTTCAGGGTAGAAGTCACAGGGTCCACAAATGAGTTCTTTTCTTGGTTGGACCTTGCAGGTTGATCTGTTTTTAGCACCTATATCAATGATAGTGGTGTCCTTGTCCAAAAGTGCATTTTTTTGATTATCAGAATAATCATATCATATGGGAGAAGGATACCTACCCAAATAAACGTGCAAGCGAAAAAGATAACTTGCGATGGTGACCATGGCTTTGTTGTTCCTCATGCAGTTTAGCTGAAGTATTCTTGACCCTTCTGAACAAATATTTTGAATAGTTAAAGGAATTTGCATCTGTGTTTTTCAATTAAATGGCGACATGATATGAACTTGGAATTGCGTATGAATGCGCAGATATGTAAATAGATGGTCAAGATGAATGCATGCTGGCGCTTGTTCTTTGAATTCCCATGCTTGGGATTTTTGAGTTTTTGCAATTATTACCAGCACTGTTGTCACCATGTGGTGCCTGTCGTGGTTGGATATTGGCAGCAAGGTAGGGGGTACTAAATATAAACATATTTTTTGCAAGGTTCTATTCTGTTTCTCTTCTTTCCCCTCTTTAATTGTTATTCTCTCATTCTCACATCTATAAACATGCCTTGATACTCCAGTTTGTAACCATTTTCCTTTAAGTCTCATCCATTAAGATATTCAAGCTCTAAATGCCACTTGGGATTCCAGTTTATGGGATTTGGCCATATCACTCTTTGGGCCTTCATGGATATGAAAAAAAATTCTAGGTTATGATGAAGAATATTACTTTTGTTGAAGTGAACATGGGCATCCGAACGCATTTTCAATAATCTAGTAACTAATGCACTTTCTCTGTGCAACCAGCCCCAAAAGTGCAAAGGCATGATGCATGAGCTCTTACAAGAACCGCTTGTGTTTCAGTTTGATTTTTCCTCCTATTTGTTCTTTTTCTCTATGAGAATTGCATATTACTGCATTTGAAAGCAATTTTTTTTTTTTTTTTACTTACACACTTTTTGTGTTTTTGTTGCAGAAATCAATTTGCAAGGAGCCTCAAGAATCAAAGGTTGGTTGTAGAGGTCTTTATCGTTAGCATTATTTTTAGATACATCAGTTTTCAGGTTTACAAGTGAAATTTCACAATGCACATACTTAAGATTTGATATACTCTCCTGGCTACATCTTATGACTTTGATCTGTTTCTCTTCTTGCTGCTTTAAATGTAAAGCGAAGACATAGGCATGTAATTCAGACTCTATTCTTACAGCACTCTTAGTAATGCAAACTCTAACCTTGAGGTTTCAATTATAGAGTTCATGATGCGGGACAGTTGATTTAAAAAAAAAGAAATTCAGAAGGGGAAGGATCACGGATCGGGGCGTTGGCACAGAGGCAAAGCCCAACCTGGCTCTGATACCAAACTGATGCGGGACAGTTGATTTAAAAAAAAAGAAATTCAGAAGGGGAAGGAGGAGGGAGGAGTCTGGAGTCCACCAGATGCCAAAACAAAGCCCTTTTTTAATCCAAATATTCTAACCACAACAATAGACATGAGGGTCTCATATATAGCCCTCTATGTAACTGCCCATGATCCCCACAACATAGCTAAATACAGTCATAACAAGTCAACAACTAACAAGGACGAAAATACATAATAAATAAACCAAAATACATAAGAAATAAAACTAGGGCAGCCAAAGTGCTATGCACGCCGGCGACGCCTATACACATGCTGGAAACGGTGGTCTGTGTCCCCACCAACTCCCCTCAGCTGAGAGGAGTTCGCCTCTGGCGAAACGGAGGTCTGGTAATGCTCCAACAGGTCTGAAGCAAGTCGCTGAAGCTCATCTCTGCTAATCCAAGTATCATCTGACGGAGGTCGACCATGCCACCTGACCAGATATCGCTGATAACCACCATTCTGTGTACTGACAATCTGATCGTCCAAAATCTGTTCCACTGTGTCTGTGATCTGCGGAGAAATAGGTACAGGAGGCAAGGCAGGAGCAGGAGATAGGGTCTCAAAGTTGGATGTGAAGTCAGTGTCAGGCTCATTGAAGGGGTCAGTAGGAATAGTTGTCGGACCTCGGTAGGCAACTAAGTCTTCTACATTAAAAACTGGATTAATCCCAAAATCACTTGGAATATCCACCACATATGCATTAGATCCAACCCGTTTCAGAATTTTGTATGGACCATACTTCGGGCGTGCAATTTCCTAACGGCTCCTGGTGGAAACCGTTCAGGTCTGATTCTGATCATTACATCATCACCCGCTCGAAATTCTTGATAACGTCGACGTAAGTCAACGGCCGTTTTATATCTCGCATTGTTGATTTCAATTTTCTTTTTAATCTCTTTATGTAAATTTTGCATGTGTTGCGCAAAGGATTCAGCGGTCTCAGAGATTCTATTGTTAGGGGCTACTGGGATAAGATCAACAGGTTTTCGCGGTACATAACCTAAGACAATTTAAAAAGGGCTCAAGCCAGTGGTCCTGTTTACAGAGCTATTGTAGGCGAATTCAGCTATGGATAGAAGAAGATCCCAATTACCTGGGTGGTCACCTACTAAACATCGTAGAAGGGTTCCTAGACTGCGGTTGACCACCTCAGTTTGCCCGTCTGTCTGAGGGTGATAGGCTGTGGAATATTTAAGGTTAGTACCCATAAAGTTCCATAGGGTCTTCCAAAAATAACTAATAAATTTGACATCTCTATCAGTCATTATCGAGGTTGGAAGCCCGTGGAGTCTAACGACCTCATCAAAGATAATCCTCGCAACTTTTGAGGCATCAGAAGTCTTGGAAGTGGGTAGAAAATGTGCCATCTTAGAGAACCGATCCACTACCACGAGAATGGAATCATGCTTACTTCTAGTCTTTGGCAATCCTAGCACGAAATCCATACTAATATCCTGCCAAGGACGATCTGGGACAGGAAGGGGTGTATATAAACCAGTGTTTTGTTTGCGCTGTTTGGATAGATGACAAGTACGACACTGACTAACAATTTTTGCAACATCCCGTTTTAAGCTAGGCCAATAAAATCTTTGTTCGACCATATCAATGGTCTTATTTCTACCAAAATGGCCAGCTATTCCTCCTGCATGAAGTTCCCAAACAAGAAAATCTCGAAGGGATGTTTGAGGGATACATAGCTTGTTTCCTCGGAATAGGAATGCATCAACCACAAGGTAATCACTATTGTCCCTGGTGTGACTTTCTAACACACTAGCATAGATCTCAGCGAAGTCTGGACAAGTTGCATAATCAGCAATCATACGATCAAATCCAGTAACCTTTATGCTCACTGACAAAAGTAGTGCGACACGTCGGCTTAGGGCATCAGCGGCCTTGTTGTCAATTCCTGCTTTATGACATAACACGAATGTGTATTCTTGAAGAAATTCAGCCCACTTTCCGTGTCGTGAACTCAATCGTTTCTGAGAGTTCAAGTACCTCAAAGCTTCATGATCAGAATATAATACGAACTCTTGAGGTAATAGATAGTGACGCCAGTGACGCAGCGCTTGTACAACTGCATAAAATTCTTTGTCATAGGTGGAATATTTTCGTTTGGCATCATTTAGCTTCTCACTGAAGTATGCAATAGGATGTCTGTCTTGGCTTAAGACTCCACCTATACCTAGACCAGATGCGTCACAAGAGACTTCAAAAACTTTAGTAAAATCTGGAAGACGCATTACCGGAGCTTCAGTCATTCTAGTCTTGATCTCTTGGAATGCCCTTGAGGCCGCAACGGTCCAATGAAATTCACCTTTCCGGATACAATCCGTAATCGGTGCAGTGATCGTACTAAAATTCTTGATGAACCTTCTATAAAAGGTGGCTAGGCCGTGGAAGCTTCGCACCTCAAATAATGTAGTGGGTTCGGGCCATTCAAGAATAGCTTGGACCTTCTGTGGGTCTGCTGAAACACCCTCAGAAGAAATAACGAATCCTAAGAAGATTACACGATCAGTCATAAATGAACACTTCTTAAGATTCGCATATAGGCTTTCTTTTCTTAGTGAATTGCAAACCAAACGTAGGTGCTCAAGGTGTTGTTCCTTGTTTTTGCTATAAATTAAGATATCGTCAAAGTAGACTACAAGAAATTTACCCATGAAATGTCTTAGCACCTGGGTCATGATTCGCATAAATGTACTAGGTGCATTTGTTAATCCGAAGGGCATGACTAGCCACTCGTATAACCCATCTTTGGTTTTGAAAGCTGTTTTCCATTCATCACCTGGACGGATACGGATTTGGTGGTAACCACTCTTAAGGTCAATTTTGGAAAAGATAGTGGCACCTGCCATCATATCAAGCATGTCATCCAATCGTGGTATTGGAAACCGATATTTAACCGTTATCTTATTAATTGCCCTGCTATCCACACACATTCTCCAAGTGCCGTCTTTTTTGGGCGTTAGAAGCGCCGGCACCGCACACGGGCTAAGACTTTCTCGGATGAATCCTTTTTGGAGTAGTTCATCAATTTGCCGTTTCAATTCAGCGTGTTCAATCGGATTTAGTCTATAATGAGGCAAGTTCGGGAGAGTCGCCCCTGGAACCAAATCTATGGCGTGCTGAATGTCACGCATAGGGGGAAGCTCATCAGGAAGGTCCTCAGGAAAGAGATCCCTAAATTCTTCCAGAACATGATGAACTTCCTTCGGAAAATCTACTTGAAAGTCAGGAACAACTTCTTTGGACACTAACACAATGACTATGGATCCTTGGGCTGCTGCTTTCTCAAATTCCTTAGGACTAATGATTTGAAGGCGCTTCTCAACCTTCACATCCTTCTTTCCAGCAATAGAAGGTCTAGGCGGTAGAGGGTTTAGTCGAATTTTCTTTCCTTGGTGAACAAAAGAACAGGAATTGGATTTGCCATAAATGGTCACATCCAAATCATAAAGCCACGGTCTACCAAGGATGATGTGTCCGACGTCCATGGGAATAACATCACACCATACCTTATCATTATATTCAGAAAAGTTGATTTGGACGAGACAACGCTCAGTGACTGGTATAGCGGTTTTATCCACCCAAGACACATTATAGGGGTTAGGGTGAGGCACTGTCTTTAACTGTAGCTTCTTGACAGTTCTTGTAGATACAATATTGACACAACTCCCACTGTCGATGATAACCTTACAGCTATGTTCGCCACATTTGATATAGGTGTGAAATATGGATCGACGCCTCCAGTCATCATCTTCTCGCTTTGGTTGTGTAAGGACACACCTGACTACGCCTAAAGGAGTGGAACCCTCAAGTGAGTCCGGTTCCTCACCTTCATCTGACTCTTCAGGGTCTATCTCTGGTTCATGGACCAACTCATTCTCTTCATCATTTCTATCTTCTTCGATGACCAATGATTTCTTAGTAGGACATTGACTAGCTCTATGCCCAAAACCAAAACATCTGTAACACTGATCTCGAGAAATTTTGGGTGGTTCACTTAAAATTCCCTTACTCTTTTGATCATTAATTTTTGGGGACTCGGTCGCTTGATTTCTAATATTAGGCTTGCTCCAAGTATTAGTTTGACTACCGTGGGTGTTCTTATAATTGGTCTCCTTAAGATCAAATCGCCTAAAGGTTGTCTTATTAGTATAACGCTCAATGTCTTGGACAAGTTGATAAGCATGTTCTAATGAATTGACCTCACGCAGAATAAGCTCTTTTTGTAGATCATCTCGCAATCCGGACCTAAACCTAGAAAGGGTCAATTCCACACTCTCGCGTGCATCACATCGCATGAAGAACTCATCAAAGCGAGCGATGTACTCAGACACAGGTTTGTTTCCTTGAATCAGTCGTTGCCACTGATCTAACAGGCGACTCTTATAGGATGTTGGGAGATATTTTTCCTTTAACTTCTCCTTCATTTCATCCCAATGTACCACAGGGGGTTGTCTAGCTCTAGCAAGCATATTTTCTATTGTGTTCCAATGTAATTTTGCAGGACCAATGAGCTTCATTTTTGCAAAACGGACTCTGCGATCGTCAGACAAGCTGTACCATTCAAAGTAATGGTCCATATCAGCGAGCCAATCGATGAAGACTTTTGGGTCAAGACGACCATCATAACTTGGTGCATCGATCTTAATACTGCGCATTACATGCTCATCTGGTGTCTCACGTGCTCTTAGATAGTCCCTTTGGTGTTGTGGCCCAAGGCCTCTGGGGCGGGACGGTTCAATCTCACCAAGTTCAGATTCTCCATCGTTGTGAGTCACTTGGAGGTTGGTGATTGAATTTTCAGCCATAGTCAAGCGAGTGTTCAGTCTAGTTTCAAGGTCAGTGATTCTTGCTCCTAATCTGGTTTCTAATGCTGTTATGGCATCTAACACCTGTTGGTTTGGGTTGGTCGACATCTCATGTGAGTAAGATGTACCGCTGCGAGTTGTCATACTCTAGAATTCAAAAAATCCTAGATATATAATTAACATAAAATCAACAATGTTGAATAAAAGACGACTTTTGACGTAGTCTTGGTTACCTTCGAATTAGCACGGGTGATAACTAAATATCAGGACCTTAGGTACTGCTAACCTTGGTCTGAATCATGCAAAATCTTTGCAGGTTAATCTAATGAAAGTGGGGTCCTTCAAATTGATTTGGGTTTCACCAGATTCAAGTAAAATTTCCTAGTTGCCTTTCGAGGATTTGAAAATAATTTATAAGGCTCAATATGTGTTTTCAAGGGGCATAGGCTTTTATAACATTAAGGTCCTATCTCAAACCGACAACATGAAGTGAAAACAATAATAATCTAAAGATAAACTAGTTTATAGGGAAAGGCTGAGAAATAATTATGTAAAGGGAAGATACGACCTCTTCTTACAGATCTGAATCAGTGGATGAATTTGGATGTCAGAGTGCAGAACCGGAGCCCGATGATTTGTAGAAGATGCTGCTGGAAGACGGCCAACTGCGGGTATCGTTGTGGAAGTCCAACACGTGGCAGGGTCTGGATCCAATTGTAGAAGCTGGAAGAATCAGGCCCACAAGATAATGGGCTAACAGAACTCACCTGTAATGGGCCGAAGGCTGGGGTCGGCCCGCTTGCCTGAAAGTAAAACACGGTGGCTCGCCCGAATTCAAAAGCACACCGTGGATCCGAAGCTTCTGGATGGCTTCGGATCCCTCTGTGTCTGTGGGAGTAAACCCGAGGGAGACGCCGTGGGGGGAAGAGAGGGGCGAGTTCGGCGGGGGGCGATCTTCGTTTTGGAGGGCGATGGGAGCGGCGAGGGCGGATGATGGAGTCGGCAACGGAGGTGGAGGTGGTGGTGCGGGAAAGAGAGGCGTCGGTGAGATGGGAGGGAGAAGGGTCTTAGTGAGCTGAGAGGGAGAGGAAGATTCGACTGAGGGAAGAAGAAAATGGGAAGACTCAAAGGTCGGTGGAGGGTGGCGGTGTGATTGAAGCAGCGGTGCGTGCGGTCGCTGAGGTGAGCGGCGGCGAGCGAGAAGGGACTGGCGGCGGAAGGGCGAGGCGGCTCGGCGGCAGCATCAGGGAGCGGCGACAGTGGCGGTGGAACCCTAGATCTAGGGTTCTTCTCCGTCGAGCAACAGGTACGATCTTTTTTTTTTTCTTTTTTTTTTTTTTTTTTTTTTGAACAGCACGTGCAAGTCACGTGCTGCGTCTGCTGTCCCTCACGTGTGAAGTCACGTGCGAGGCTCACGTGAGGGTCATGTGACCTCTTTTTTTTTTTTTTTTTTTTTTTTGGAAACGGATCCGGGTTAATAGACTGGGTAACGGGTGAGGGACTTACCCGTTAGCTGGTGTTGCTTCAACCTCCCGACGGTTTCGGGAGGTGGTACCGGGCTCTGCGGCTACGGTTGCTGGCAGTTCCCGGCGGCCGATCGTGCCGAAGTCCACGCTAGCAGTGCGGGGGGGGGGTCTCAGTGGTCTGTGGTGGTGGCCGGCGACCGGTCACCTGCTCCGGCACTGGGTTTCCTCGCAGGAATGTCTCCCGTCTCACTTCGTGTGCGCGGTGGCCGGCAGACGCTTCGGCGGGTCCGAGGGACAGATCTGAAAGAAGGGCAGCGATGCTCCTCTTCTTTTTGACAGAGGGAGTCACCCGTGGTCCGTCAGCTCGCTCCGGCGTCCGGGGTCGGGATACCGCGTAGATTTCGTGTGCCCACCGGAATCCTGGGATCCGGCGGTGCTCTGCCATACACTTGGTAGATTTCTGTGGGAGTTTCGGGACAGAGGAGACAACAAAAGATTTTTTTTTTTTGCAGACTGTCCCACTGCGGCCCAGAAAATGGCAGTGAAAGAAAAGGAAGGGAAAGGATCACGGATCGGGGCGTTGGCACAGAGGCAAAGCCCAACCTGGCTCTGATACCAAACTGATGCGGGACAGTTGATTTAAAAAAAAAGAAATTCAGAAGGGGAAGGAGGAGGGAGGAGTCTGGAGTCCACCAGATGCCAAAACAAAGCCCTTTTTTAATCCAAATATTCTAACCACAACAATAGACATGAGGGTCTCATATATAGCCCTCTATGTAACTGCCCATGATCCCCACAACATAGCTAAATACAGTCATAACAAGTCAACAACTAACAAGGACGAAAATACATAATAAATAAACCAAAATACATAAGAAATAAAACTAGGGCAGCCAAAGTGCTATGCACGCCGGCGACGCCTATACACATGCTGGAAACGGTGGTCTGTGTCCCCACCAGTTCACAATTGGTGAGAGATGTGTTATTTGGATATTAAGATGGGATCACGATTTGCAACATGGGTTAATATATTCTCCATAATAAACAAGAAGTACTTCATCTGATCTCTTATAAAAAGCTAATACTGCATCTTGACCCTTTGAGCAAGATGTTAGAATGAAATTATTGTCTCTATCATATTTCATGAAAATCTAGTGCTGTGCCTACTACTGGAAATTTTAGTGGCGGTGTTTTTATTTTTTCTAAATTGAAAGATTGTGATGCCTAAAGATACAATAATATTTGATAATCAATGATCTTCTTTATGCTTGTACTAATGCTTATTTGTGCACAGGAAGTTCCACCACTGGATCTACCTGAACTTTTGGCATATCTGGTTAAGCAATCTGGGCCATTGTTTGATCAACTTGGTATAAGACGAGGTACAATGAAGTTGTTTCCATAGTCTTTTGTTGTGACTGGTTGCTCATAACTGTGTGGCTGATACTGCTAAGCGACCTAATATCTATGGCTTCATTTTATATGAGTAATCTGCATCTTGCTTTCTTCTTGTATATTTAAGTTTGCAAGATGCCCAATTCACCAATTGCCTGTTGATATCGGATACTTGATTTCCACCACTTATATCTTACAACCATGATATATCAAAAGGGTAGATAATATGTTACATCTGCCACCTTCACTTTGTTCTTGTCCATGTCTTTTCATTACAATTATAAGCAGATGATATCCTCTCTGTAGTTAAAATTCTGAGTTTGTGATGGTATGGATTTAAGAAATTTTAGCTATATGAGTCAAGTTATGGTCTATAGAGAAAGTATTCACAATTTCTTTTGTGCTATATTGCCATTAGAACTATTTTTTTTTTGCCTTCTCTAATAATTTTAAATCAGGTTCTCTGATCTGTATTTGCTTAGCCTGTTCAGGGACTGAGTACTATGAAAAACTTTAGGCTCAAGTTGTTGGATTTCTTGCTGGTTTGTTTGAAACATTCTTGTGATCCTGACTTGTTGTTAAACTCATAGACGTGAATGCCTGTAATGATAGTCTTCGGTTTTTAGAATCATCTTGTGTTTTATCTTACAGACCTGAGTTTGAGGCATAAGTTTCATTGAAACCTTATAATCTAGGAAATTTCTCCTTCATTTATTTATAAAAGGCATATGTACATCACTCCCGATATTCATGTCTTTTGACTGGGTTACATGAGGAACTTGTCATGCTTTTCTTACAATTTTGGCTTTACTTGGAACTTTATGTCTAGATCTATACATATATGTGCTTATTCTAGAACAGTATGATACATGATTTTACATCATTGAACATTTTATTTGGCCTTGTAGATATATGCGATAAAATAGTCGAGGCTTTGTGCAGCCGACGCAAAGACCAGCTCTTATGTCATTCTCTTTCTGAGAAGGAAGCATCCTTACTTGAGAACGGGAACATCAATGATGAACTTGATCTAAGAATAGCCAGCGTGCTCCAAAGTACAGGGCATCACTATGATGGTGGCTTTTGGACAGACCCAATAAAGAATGACACAGAAGAAAAGAAGCATCATGTTGCAATTGTGACAACCGCCAGTCTCCCATGGATGACTGGAACTGCTGTGAATCCACTGTTTCGAGCTGCATATTTGGCTAAATCTGCAGAGCAGGATGTTACATTGGTGGTCCCTTGGATTTGCAAGTCTGACCAGGAGCTGGTTTATCCTAATGGTATGACTTTTAGTTCTCCAGAAGAGCAGGAGGTTTTCATACGAAATTGGGTGGAAGAAAGAGTTGGTTTTAAAGCAGATTTCAAGATTTCTTTTTATCCAGGAAAGGTAGCTCTCTCAAGGAAATATTTGTCATGCATTTATTTCATGCAAAATTTTCACAAATTCCGATTATTTAACATGGTATTATTGGACTTCAGTTCTCAAAAGAGAGGCGGAGCATCATACCTGCTGGGGACACTACACAATTTATTCCTTCCAGGGAAGCTGATATTGCAATACTGGAAGAGCCAGAGCACCTAAATTGGTACCATCATGGAAAGCGTTGGACAGATAAGTTTAATCATGTTGTCGGTGTTGTTCACACAAATTACCTAGAGTACATCAAAAGGGAGAAGAACGGAGCTATCCAAGCTTTCCTGGTCAAACATATTAACAACTGGGTTATGAGAGCATACTGCCACAAGGTCTCATTTTTAAATCTTCTGTTGGTTCATTCATGTATTGCTTCTGTTTCATTTATGCTTTGGTCTAATATGTTTACTATGGGGGAATTGGCATTTATTTTCTTTTGCTGGACAATATAATACTATATTATATACCATGAAGCAATTGAGAAAGATTTTCTTATATCTGAAACTAATCAATGATGTTTATCATGCAGGTTTTGCGTCTTTCTGCAGCGACGCAGGATCTACCCAAGTCTGTTATCTGCAATGTTCATGGCGTGAATCCCAAATTTCTTAAAATTGGAGAAAAGATAGCTGCTGAAAGGGAGCGCGGAGAGCTTGCATTCTCAAAAGGAGCATATTTTCTAGGAAAGATGGTGTGGGCGAAAGGTTATAGAGAACTGATTGACTTGTTAGCAAAGCACAAGAACGAATTAGAAGGTTTCAAGTTAGACGTGTATGGAAATGGAGAGGACTCACATGATGTTCAATCTACTGCCAGGAAGTTGGACCTGAATCTCAACTTCCTTAAAGGAAGGGATCATGCAGATGATTCACTTCATGGGTAATGATCGCATGAGAAGCCCATATTTACCTTGCATGTATTGCTGCATTTTTCTTCATTAATTATTGATGCAATTATTTGGTTGTATTCACAGGTACAAGGTTTTTATAAATCCTAGTGTCAGTGATGTCGTTTGCACGGCGACAGCTGAGGCTCTGGCAATGGGGAAGTTTGTTATTTGCGCAGATCACCCATCAAATGATTTCTTCAGGGCATTTCCGAACTGCTTAACTTACAAGACATCAGAGGACTTCGTTGCTCGAGTGAAAGAGGCGATGGCCAATGAACCCCAATCCCTCACTCCTGAGCAGAGATATAACCTGTCATGGGAGGCTGCAACCCAGAGATTCATGGAGTACTCGGAGCTTGATCGAGTGTTGAGCAATAACAATGATGAGTCAAGTGAAGGAGGCAAATTCAACAGTATCAAGGCTATTAAGAAATCAATTTCCATGCCAGCTTTCTCAGATGTTGTGGACGGGGGATTGGCATTTGCTCATTATTGTCTCACGGGAAGTGAGATCCTGAGGTTATCTACAGGAGCAATACCGGGTACACGTGATTATGATAAGCAACATTGCATGGATCTGCACCTCTTGCCACCTCAGGTACAGAATCCTGTATATGGCTGGTAAGGGAAACCCTTTTGTAACAATATCCTGTAGTGTATATGTTAGTTGATGAAGTTAGGCCAAGAGCTTTCCCAAAGTAATGTGCATGATGATCTCATAATTCCTTTTGATTTCCTTCCGCTGATGTGCGTCTTCATCTGTCTCCCAAGCTGTAAGTGATTCTTTACTCATGCCTCTGCCATTGCCATACTTTGAGATGAATACAAACTGCAACCCTGGGAGAAAGGGTAGTTGGAAAGGCAACCATGTGAATCCTACTTATTCTGCTGGCTATCATGAATTGTGAAAATATACGCTGGTCATCTTGAGTCCGTGCATCCTTGTTGATGTGGCTAGTCAATGCAAAATCACAGGTTTGAAAATAACAATCTTTTAGGTAGGGTTAAGTTTGTGCGAGCCTTGCCCCTTTCCGATTCTTTTCACATTTGATGTATCAAAAATAAGCAGGCTGATGCTGTGTGATGGATATATATTGACTAATACAGCATCATCTTAGGGTCCAGAATAGTAGAAGCATAGGACCTACATTTTGCTCCCTGGTGAATAATTCGAGAGAGCTCTGTGCAGATGTATCGTTGGAAATTCTTAATGTTCCCATTTGATGAAAGGATTGCCCTGCTGGTACTCTGGTACTCTATTACCAATCACTGTAAATATATGATGTAGTAGCAGGCCAGGTGTATCTGTTATCCCTGAATCTTGTCGACCACTTCGTGTTTCATCTGTAATTTCGTTGGTGCCCAATTTTGCTTGTGGATGTTAACAATTAGCTATTTTTGATTATTGTTTCTCATTTCATTGTAGTTATGATCTCTTATTTTAGATTGTCATCCTGCCCATCAATTTTTTTGTCTAGAAAACTTTTGTGTAAGAAGAGCATGAAAGGAAGCTACGTTAATGGACAAACATTATTGGCTATATGATCTGTGAGCCAAATCATGTTTGATGGTAGTGAAATATCACTGCAAGTGTAGTTATCCATAAAAAATTGGAAAGGACAGCATCAGGTTGAACCTATAATTATCAGTGTTGGCGGCAACGTGCTCGAACCTCTCGATAAATTTTCTCCTGCGAGATCGGGTTTAAATGTCTTGCTGCTTGAGTCTCTCCTCCCCTTCCTCTTTCCCTCCCCTCATTTTGTTAATAAGGTTTTGTAATTCAAAACTAACCTGGAGAAATTTTCTGGCTGAAAGGGGCGACAATGCCATTATGTATAATTTTAGTGCATTGGTGAAAATATAAATGGGGTGATTGAGGTCCATTCCTTGGATTTACTGTCATTTTATGTTCAGGTGGACTTAAAATTTTATTCATGTTCCTTGCTTTTTGTTTTTTACGTTGGGTCGTGTTTCTTGCTTTTAATGGTCATTCTATATTTAATCTCTGGCCATGTTATGAGTGTCTATGCAAAACATAGGGAGGGGTTCAGAATTGTATCGTTCTCGTTAGACCGGAGACCGTCCGTTGGTGCAAAAAGTTGTGTTTTCGCTGCTTCTGCTCCTAAACAACTGTTTCAAACTGCCATCGGTTTTTATAAGAAGGATTAAGAAGACGAGCTGCATCTAAGAAGCTCAAAAGCTGAGCTGCCACTTGGAAGAAAGGTGGAACGGTGTGAGTCATCCCTCACTTGTCTGCCTAGAAATATGGCGGAACCTTACAGCGGACGGATGCTCCATCTCTTAAGGCTCGAAATAGGCAGAAAGTGCCAGTTTTATCTTATCCTTTTTTGATAGAAAAAGCTTCAAGTTTGTCTTCATTTCAGTTCATCTGCTGAGAGAGCAGCTCTTTTAAAATTGTCATGGTGCCCTCAGCATCATCTGCCGTAGGGTACCCTACCTAACGGTGGACATGCGTGACAGTACTGCATACCTCATGCTTAAATATTAAGAGATTTGTGGGCAGTATGCCTTTTATATCGCCATCATTTGGGCCAACAAAGACACCGTACTTCTCTCTTCTAACAAATTACACGGAAAAAGAAAAAAACTTTTTTTTTTCTGAGTAACGAGGACATGATAGTACACATGCAGCAGAAAGTCGTCAGAATTCGGTGGTGGATGTCCAAAGATAATAATCAACATGACACAACATCTTGCGAATTGAGGCTGATCCCCATGGTTGCACCCCACTCTCTAGCTTTTTGGATTCAAGATGCAAAGATGCATACTTAAGCAATTATTAAGATATAGATGGATTTTTCTCCTATATTTGTGTTATGTTTTGTAGAATAGGATTATCTAGCGTAGCGCAGATTGACTGTGCCGCCTCAAGATACAAAAATATTTACAAAGAATTGCAAAAAAATAACAATAATAATAAATAGAATAATAAATAAATTTATGCAAATAAAAATAAAAACCGAAATAAAGAGTTTGACTTCTCTCACAAAAATGCCTTAACAAAGAAGATCTTTATATATATATACATAATTTTCTTCTAGTTTCTCCATGTAACTCCGTTTTCTCTATATTTAAAACCACAATTTCCTTCTCACAGCAAAAGACAAAAACGCCAGTACCTCCTACTAAATGATGGAAACATCAATATCCCACTGTAACCAAAAAATAAACTCAGATATACTAAACTTAAGACTCAATCCAGCAAAAATGGACCGGCACTAAAAGATAAACTGTTCTAATTAATATTGAAATAAAAAATAAAGATAAAGTAGGACTAGGACAAGCGAAACTGTCTTCGCATGCTTTGTGCTATAGCATGCAATTTAATAAGGTCCGATCAGGTCCAAGCTGATTAGAATATTAACCTCCACAGCACGCGTCCGCGGAATCCCAATCTATGAACTTCAAACCCTAGTTGGTACTCGACAAATGATCTTCGTTAACGGATGGTGGGAAGGCGATGGGAGGTCGTGCTTCGTTTCCAAGCGCACGGTTTAGGCAAGGATCCGATCTGCGGATTATAGAAAGTCGTAGTATATTGCACGAAAAGACAAGCCAAGGGTTGCAGCATTTGACAGGAGGTAGTGACAGTCCCTTTTGCTGTGAGTTGTTGCCACCTTCCCAAAATGCTCTGCTCGCTTGCACCCATCCTCTCTTTTTTTTTCTCCTTCTCGGACGAGCGAATAAGAGGTCCAAATCAGCCCACTTCGCTTCTAGTGGGAAACAGCTCGAAACCCATCTTACCAACGCTATTGCTCTCCTTTTCACCGTTTTCTCCCACCTAATGCCTCCATGTACTCGTAGGTGGCCGAGGCTGCACCGCCACAAAGACGTCCCGGTTCACGCAATGTTCGCTATAAGGTCCATTTCTTCCTATCAACGTATATGATACTTAAGTCGCTGCATTTATCTAAGGTTGAAAGGCAGGACTAGCTTTATGAAAAGCTTTCAAGTACAAGCGCAAGGACCAACATGGAGTCTCCCATGATGGGATGCTGCCGTGGGAAGTCGAATGAGGTCGTAGGCTTGGCAAAATTGACTTGGCACTAACGTAGTGTACAAGTCACCATTCATTTCCTCCTTGAAATGTTTTCCAAGAGGAAAATATATGATATGACGCAGTTGGATCAGAGTTGAATCCATGCGCTCTCTCTGTCTGTTTTAAATGAAAAAAAAGGATGGTTTGGTGGTTCTACACTTTTAGTGCCGTAAATGTTGTTCATTATTTTATTTGCAGATGTTAGAATCTATGCTTTGGCCGTACCCACTTGTCCTCCTTCAGAGTTTGAAGATCAAAATGCACATGCGACACTTTATATTGGAGGACAGGATCTTTGTCCACTCGGTGTAATTAAATTTATAGTATCTTATAAAATTTATATCAACATAGTTTATATATATATATCCTTTTGAACGTGTTCTCTTATTTTGTTGGACATTGTAGACTATCTGGGGAATGAATGCAGCAAGAAATGTATATAAAGGGAGCGAAAACAAAATGAAATCTAATCACTTCTTTCTTTCAAACTTGGAGCACAACCGTCAAACATAATTGCTGTTGGAATTAAGATCGTAGAAGACTTTGGTATTAGGAGCAAGCAAGGTTGATCATGGAAGTCATAGTGGATATGGCTTATTTTAAGAGCATGGTCTGTACAAGTGGAGCTGGGGAAGAATTAGAATTACGCTTCAATTTTTAATCTTTTGCCTTGTTAGAAGTGTATCACATGATTTGAACGTATTCCTCGTGCTTGGTTTACTGCTTATTCTATTGCTTTCTTTTTATATATATTTTGCTTCTTTTGATAGCGAAACTTCCATGATCAATGGCTCTGCAGCCACCAAATTTACTAACACAAAAAGATTATATTAATACAAGAGTGGAATGGAAAAGAATGTACACGGAGTCTTAGAAGACAGACAGATGAGTTATGAAGTCGCACCAGTAGTTTCAGAAACGATCCCAGAAGTGCTGATTTCTCCCTAGAACTAATTCAAGAAGTGTAGAAACCTTTGATTTTCTCTCGGACCTTTCTGAAACCAGGCAGCTCCCTGTGGTTGAAAAGAATAGACCAACTGTTGAAGTAACCGATTCCTTTGGAAGCATCATCCATGGAGAAAAATTCCGGCATTCCTCTCGTTCCAGCAGGTCCAAGTAATGGCAGCAATTAGCATAAAGACTGCAGACTCCAAAACTTTGTGAAAATGAGTTCGTCTCCACTGCGAACAAGGGTGGAGCAAAGAACAAGTTGGCCGAGGTACTTCAAGCTGAGAGCAAATAGCATACCAAATAGAGGAGATAAAAGGGACATAGAATGGAGCGGTGCTTCTCAGTTTCAATAGTAACATCGCAGAAGACTCAGAATCTTCCAAGGTTTTTAAAGAGATTTTCTCTTATACTGAGTCTGCTAATAAAAGGGGCCATGTCCCATCTGACATCTCTTGTGTCTAAGAATTTATAGCAGGAGGCGGTTGAAAAGTATTGGTTATTCTCCCTAAAAGTTAGCATGATGCTACGGAGGTTACCAAATGAGTCCATAAATAGATCACGATAAGTCCCTGTAGCAGAGAGCTCAGCTCATTCTCTCCACCGCTCGGTTTCAACATTAGGATGCAGGCTGCTGGAGACTCATCTGCCACCTGAACCCCTCGGCAACCAGCTTTTTGCTGCCCTGATGCTGAAGCTGTTGGCCTTTTAATTTGAAAATATTTAAATTTTAAAAATAAAACCAACCTTACCCCTTCTGTTTCGAAAGCTTTAAAATATTTTTTTTCTTAGTCTCGCATCAGATATGTGAGATCAAATCCTCCTGGTTAAAAAGAAATTCCATCCCATGAAGACTTCTAGAGCTGTGTTCATCACACTCATCAATCTAGACAAAATTTCCTTTCGTACATTTTTTTTCTTATAACATTATTTTTTAATGTCTTAACTTCTTTCTCTGCTCTATATTTTGTGTCTGTTTCACTTTTGTTGCTGAGAGGTCCATAAAAATCTGTCCTCAAGGTTTTTCTTGGGTGTTTAAGTGAACAGTGGGGGAGGGGTTCTTTGTTTGTAGCTACGGGATATCTGTGTCTTGTGAGAGCTTGCTCTCCCATTTCTCTTATATCATTTCATTAACGTAATGATATGGTGGTGATTGTGCCACCGTTCAGCTCAAAAATATACAAGTCTGCACAAGAACGGCAGAGGATACAAAGAATTACGAGATAAATATGTGGCTATCGGAGGATTTATTTGATTAATCATTAGATATTTGCTTACATGAAGTCCTCTGCTCAACAAAAGAGGACATATTCTTGTTAAGCATACAGAGTGTATTGCGAGAGATATTTATAATATGTACATTGTGGTATATTCCCACGAATCTTTTTATCTGATCCGGTGTGAGTCCTGCACACTGATACCATCATTCCCCAACTTGAATAGCCACGTGAGGAGGGCTTTCTCCATCAGACACCGGTTTAACGGTGGCCTTGGGAATCGGTTCGGGGCTCTTGAACCGGGCGAGCCGGGCCAGCTCCTCCACCGAGCCGAAGATCTCCTGCGTCCGTACCACAAGCTCCGCGACGAGCGTTGCAATGGTCGCCACGTGTAGGACATCCGCGATGTCCGCGTCCTTCGACAGCGTGCTTCTTAATTCGCCGGTTGCTGCGATCGCCGCCGCCATATGGGGGTTGGCGGACGCGGGCGCCGTCATGGTTCGGATCGCCTTGGAGAGCTCTCTGAGCGCCTTAGCGGATTCGGAGCTCATCTCCAGGCAAGCGGTTCGGATCTTTTGCCGGAGCTCCGGCTCCTTGGTTGCCTGTGGATGACAAAGAAGTTGGACGTTAATTAGTATGCCCTAATTCGAGTGGATTACTTGGTGGCAGCGTAGATTCCGTGATATAAGAACTACCTGAGTTTCAGCAGAGGTGGTGATGTAGGTGGTAAGAGCCTCCATGGAAGAAGCGCAGCGGCGGTTCAAAGCTCCGATCTTGAGGTATTGTTTCCATGGGTGCCTAAATCTGAAACGGCCATGACCTGGTTCCCATCTTGCAAAATTACACTGCATGCATGCGAACATTAGTCAGATGAGACATGATATACAGCATGATGTATTATATAACTTGGTACGTATGTGGTCGAATATTTCGAATTTGAAACGTTTTCTCAAACTGTTATACTCGGTTTGAGACATGATAATTAGCTACTCCAATGCTTTGATTTGTTGGCTAAAACCTTACCTTGCTGATACAGGCTAAGCTGGTTGGCCTAATACAAAAAATTTTCATGCATGAGAGCTAGGTAAAATATTTAAAGAGCAGAGTCTAGCTATCATCCTTCTTTTAAAGAGTGAGGGAGACCTACAGTGTCCAAAACAAATAGTAGCCTCAGTGTGAATTTCCACTATCCGAACATTAATTAGAATTAAGTTGGATTCCATTAGGCAAGCCAAAAGAACACTTATGGATGGCGCCGAATGCATGCTATTAACAAAGGGATGATAAAAGATGCCTCCAAATTTGATTGGGAGTTTGGCAGCTTAAAGGTCCGTTGCTCAAGTGACATTGATTGCAATGCTTGGCCACTACTGCTTTACTTCGTCTTCGTCTTGTTTGTGTAACGTGTTGCCCACGAGGCTTAGGTATTAACATTTGAAACAACAAAAGCACTTGGCAATCTATTCCCAAAGAAACAATTCATAATTATGTTGGTGAGATTGCACTAAGATGACGACAGCTTCGTAATCATGGATCGCATCGACATATAACTAATGCTTTCTTTACTAAAGAAGGGAAAGTGAAAGATGAGTATTAGATCCCTTTTCATTCAGTGTGAAAATAAGTCAGAAAGAGAGTTTTATATTTTCTACCCTAATTAACTTCCTGACATATGCCAAAACAAGTAGAAAAAAAGGCATTAAGTGAATAATATCAATTTGGCTTACCAAAGAGTCCTCGGTTGGCTTGGAGTTGAGAACACTCTTGTGAACTTGCAGAAAGGGTTTGCCCTCCAAACTCTCACTGCCCACCTTCTCCCCAAGGCACTCGGATCCTAATCCTGCAAAATTTCATTCGTCATATAAAAAAAATATAACTAAAGAAAATGTGAGGAGTATAGTTACCAAAACAGAAGAAGAAAATGTATGGAGTATCATAATCCTGAGATATATACACTGTCTAGAAGTGATGGGGAATTTGGTAGGCTTTTTACCTATATATACATGTTCTTCTTCATTTTTTATTGAAAAAAAAAATCCTATATTTTGTTAGGTCACTGAGATGATTTATTTGACCTAGAAACTATAAAATCTTCTTTTAAAATTATTGGTTGGAAAAATAGAAGACCACAAAAGTGCACTTTTGGTTGATGTCGAGTGTGTTCTGGATTAAGGTTTTCTTTCATTGCATGATTTATACCAAAGCTTTGCATGAAAATAACCAAAAAAGCGAATAATCTATTGACATATGATTAACAAAGTTGTCCCACTCCGCTTGAAGTTGATTTAGTTCTGCTTTAAAGAGGATGCGAGATAATAGAACACATGCCAATCGGCTTAGCGAACACATGCCATGAAGTTAGAAGAAAGAGCAGTATACTTAGATTATGTTTGATTGCAAGAAAATTTATTAAAAAAATAAAAAAAATTATAAAAAATTTTCAATTGTAGCAATAAACTTTCTCAATTTGTAAAAAAAAATTCTTTTATAACCAAACGCACCTTACCATATGACTCATAACAAACAACTTATTAAAATAATGTTGCTTTTGTTTTTCAGGTTTTGCCACCTTATTAGCCAAACTCAACTGAAGCTGCAATAATGAGTTTAGAGGTTCGGGGTGGGCCAACTAATTTGATCCTCTCCTTCAGAGCCACTTAGATGGGTGGAATCCACGTTCCAAGATCACAATCATGCGCATGCATCATCATTTTACTGTTGATATTGTCTCTTATCCCACAAAAAAAAAGTTCGCAATTTTTTACTATAGATCAAGTCTTTTTTTTTTTCTTTGCGGAATAATGCTATTAATTTGTTATAAAGAAAATCACCAGAAGTGCTGTGGTTTTTGATTTCATCACTATGACGTTTGAGTTCTTGTTTCGCCTATATTTGGACCCCACAGTATATTTTCTTGCTTACTTTTATGGTGTTCATGTAATATTTATACCTTCCAAGAAGCTTGCGAGCTTGTCTAAGTTGACGGCAGCCAGCTTGTGAAGGTCTTCTCCAGCCCAGACAGGGATGACAAAGATGGTGGTGCAGAGGCAAGTGACCACACCAATGACGATCGTAGAGAGCCTCTGATGAGCTAGCTGTATCAACTCCTCGGCTCGGTAGCTCGAAACCGCCACGAGGCTAAATGTCAGTATAAAAATCGATACCCCGTAGTCGTATCTTGCTTTGATCTCTGGTATGAATCGGGAGAAGGTCGCTGCTGCCGCTGAAATGTCATGCATGCATGGATTCATTGATATGTGTGATCACTGCATGTAAAGATATCAAGATACATGCAAGCAGAAGCAATGGCAAACCTAATATGAACACGAAGAGACCAAGCAGTATTGGTTCTCCTTTCTCCCCGAAGAGGATTGCAATTTGATGAGCTCCTACACCTAGAAACGCAGCCAGCAGTGTGGCAAAAGCTCTGTTCAGACCTTTGCTTAGTGTTGCACCTACAGAAACAGAACAGTGAAATTGTTAGAACTGCAGCAGAGGTTTAAATAAAAAAGAAGAAGAAGAAGTTTCGAATTTGGTTGAATAATGATAAGAATTCACGTTAAGAGTCGCCAAGAAAGATGACTTGCCTACTGTGTATTCCATGACCACCACGACGGTGAGCACGGCCCATATGGCTGATACTCCGAAGCCATCGAAGAGTGGCGTGACATAGTAGGAGAAGGAGACTAGTGTGAGTGCCAATCCTACTTTACAAGAATGAGCTATTCGTCTCGGATCATCTTTCGCGATCTTCTTCAACTTGTTCAGAAATCCAGTCACCCTTCCCCTTAGCTTCTCCACCAACGAGCCGAGAAACGGCCACCATGGCGAGAATCCAATCTTCTCATTGCTTCCAGTCCCAACTTCCATGGCTAAAGAGGAGCAGGGAGTGGTAATATTTGGTGAGAGGAGAATTTGGAGGAAACCAGGAGAGGGCCCTTACTTTTCTATAGATGAAGCAGAGGAAGAGGAGGGATGGGAGGAAGATGGTCACTGGTGGGAGCTTTATATAAGCGAACGGACGGAGGTGGGGAGCATGACTTTGGAATATTATATTTACAAAACATCGGGTGAAAACTTTGGATTGCCAGGAGACAGGAGAATTTATTCGGAAGATGGCGTTACTGTGGTGGCTGTGATCTATGGCTGATTCTCTTTTGAAAGTTGAATAGAGGCTGCAGCCCTCGTTAATTAGCTTCAAGCACTATGGAAAGAGTCGAGAAGGCAGGGGAATTTTAGCTGGAAAAAGTGCGATGGCTAGCTATTGTTTGGGACTGTTGAGCACACCACTGAGAACAGGCTCGTTCCCACAGCATTTTTATGGACTCATTCAGGACATATAAAATGCATCTGGATTTAGACCTTCATGGACCCTTGAAAAGTAACTTTTGAAAGCCTTTTGCTTACACTTGTTCAAAAGAAGCACAAGCGGTTTAGGTTCGGTTTTGGGTTGGGTGGGGGGATATTAGGTCGTATAGGGATTCGCAGTGGATATGTTTCCCTCAGTTTTTCTAATTAAGATAGTTCGCTTCTTTTTTTTGTGGTTAATTATGCTGAACCTTTTCTAAGGCATTAATATGCCAAACCAAATTATTTTAGGGATGGAATGAGCGTATACAATCGAGATATATCTGAGATGGCGAGAAGATCATATATTTTTTTTATATGATAAGATCATAGTTGGCGAGAAGATTGCTCCGGATCCTCTAACCACATCTTAGGTTAAACTTGCTTGTCAATAACCAAAAAAAACCACAAAAATCATCCACCGACTCAAATAATAAGTTAAAATTTAATCAGAAAGGAAATTGAGTTTCTTCACTTCATAAAGAAACTTGCTATATATATATATATACATGAAAACTTTTCTACCTCATTCACTAACTAGATTGCTTAGCTATATATACGTACTTCTGATAATGTATCCAAAGAGATAAAGCTTATCAATCTACTATATCTATTTTTGATACATGAGAAGAATGATTATCACTTAATCGTACAATTATGCTTTTTTTCTTTTTAATTGTGACATCGCATATCACAACTGAATGTGGGTGCTGGTATGGGTGCGTGTTTAATCCCACAATGATTATGTATTAGGCTGATACTTTCAGTTATTTGGATAATGTCTTGAGTCATTGTAAATAGTATTGGAGTTAAAATTTATGGTTTTTCTTTCTGAGGAGAAAAAAAAGGACTGTAATTCCTTTATAAGTTCGTTAGTTACAAAGAAAGTCGCAGTCAAATTCTAAAATGTTGTGCCACAAAAAATTATAAAACTTCCAAAGAATGACAGGCCCTTTTTGTCAAGCTCAATATTTTAAGGGGTCATCCTATATCCTTGATAGCACTGGGATTTAATGTGATCGACGTCTGAGAAAAATATTTCGAACTTTCCAATGCACCACTCGGCCATATCTTCTTTCATTTTGTTCCTCTTTTCTTAGAGATTACTTATTCTTCGTTCTCATATTTGCATTTAGAGTAACAGGGGAGCAAGCCTGCCGAAGCGAACCGGAATCCCACTTCAGCTCTTGCTTTAAAGTTCCCCTTGCGTTGTAGTGGACGCAAGGACAAGTTGGGGCTGGTGGCGTACTATGAGGGAAACAGCAGAGAACCAGTACTTCTCACTTCCCTCATCTGGCCATATTCCCCTCTCTTGCAGGCCTTATCCACTGAATTATGCCACTGGTGCAAACTGGTCTCTTCCTACTGCCCATCCCCTCCTCCGATGACTTTAAAGATAGTACATTTAAAAACTATACAGATATATGTTTAGTTCTATATTGATTATTCACTGAATAGATTTTGAATACTTATATAGAATTAAGAAAATCAAAATAATACTTTGCAGCTAGCCATTTTAGATGAAATCTTAGATTATTACAAATAATATCAGAGAGAATCCGGTCCACAATCTATATGGACTAAGGGACACTGCAGCACAGATCCATTAAGGCTGACCACAAATTGATCATAATGTTTGTGAATAGATTTGAATGAATTTGAACTCTTAGCCTAAGCTTTTTTCTTTCTATCAATAAAAGAACAATATCTATAATTATGTTTACTGCTCCGTTCCTTCGATCTACACCAACAATGTTTGTATTTTTGGGGAGATCCGGTGCTTAAAGTAAAATTTTTAACGCAATGAATAGGGTGCATTTTTTTCTGATATTTTGGTTTCTCTGTTCCCTATTTATCCAAAATATGCTCACCCCAAATTCTTTAGTGCAAGAGCATGATGGAGCTTTCTCTTGCTGCTTTTCCTTGAAAGAAAGAATGGCAACCAGGAGGTGCTTGTAGCTAGCCACTTAAGTAGGCATGTGCCTCCCCAAAGCACACACTTAAAATAGAACAAGCTTGATCTTGAAGACTATTTAATCGACAAGATGATACATTTTGCGAGAGGAAGTATTAAGATAATAACAAGCTCGAAGACATCCGTACGTTGTCGGCTAGGATTCCTTTAGATTAATGGATTGGAGATCATCATCCCTCTTCACACCCTACATTCTCTAGATGCTCTTATCCTTGGCATCTGCACGAACAAGGATTTGTATTGTAATAACCGGCCCAAAATGGACCAATCGGGCCGAAGCCGGCGGACCCAACCGATTTTAGCTCATGGCTGAAGAAGAGACCAAGACAGGGATCGCAACGCGATCCTCTGGTCTTCTTCCTCGGGGTAACGGAGGCGAGAATGTAGCGGAAATGCTGTGGCCTCTTGAATGGCCTTCGATCCCGCTCAACCGCCGCGAGCATCACGGCGGTGAACGAGCCACGGCCATTTTCTTCCTTCCCTGGGGAGGGCTACAAAAGCCCCCAATAGCTCATCCGATCCGAGAAGCCCCTCCTCCCTATTTTCTCCTTGCCCTCGGACCAGGATGTTGCCAGATCTGGACACTCCGGCAGCCTGATGTTTGCCACCGCCCTCGCTCATGCTGGGTTCTACCTCCGGTATCCTCCACCGGCGCCTCTCCTCGTCGGACTTCACCACCAGCGCCCCTGCTCTCATTAGTGTGGTAAGATCCATCCATTCCTCCTTTTCTTTACTGCCTTTCCTCCTCTCGATCCACTCGGGAGGATAGATCAAATAGAAGAAAAAAGAAAGAAAGAAAGAAAGAAGAAAGGGAAGGGGGAGACTCACCGTGGGCGCCGGCCGCAGGCACGACCATGCTTCTGCAGGCGCCGGCCGCCGGCCGCACGCCATGGCCACGGGCTGCGAGCGCGGCCCCAGGAGCGGCTGTGGCCACGGGCGCCGCAGGCACTGCGGGTGCCGTTGGCCCGCCGGGGGTGCCGCCGGCCGCTGCCCGTTCCTCCCTAGCATTCCGACGAGCTCGCCCTCCTCCCTTCACGAGCGAAGAAAGAACAAGAAAGGGAGGAGGAGAAGAAGTCGGGAGAAGAGAAGAGGAGGAGAAGAAAAAAAAAAAGAAAGAAGAAAGAAGGAGAAGAAGTTTCGGGAAGGAAAAAATAAAAAAAAGGAGAAAAAAAAAAAGAAGAAGAGAAGGAAAAGGAAAAGAAAAAGAGAAGAAGGAAAAAAGAAAAGAAGGAAAAGAAAAGAAAAGAAAAAGAAAAAAAAAAAAAAGAGAAAATACGTAAATAAATAGTGAATAAGTAGGATTTTAGTCTAAATTATCCGGTTGGAACTTGAGATTTATTCAGGTCCATGTTAGAGTTTTAATTTAATAATGCATCTGGAACTGTTTGATAGGTACAGAGAATTTGACGGACGAGATTAGGATTGTGTGGGCGAATTGAGGTAAGTAACCCTGGCACTGATCTTATTAATTTAGAAATCACTGTTTAATTGTAAGAATAAAATCATAAAAAAAATATATTGTTATGATGTATTTTTCTTAAAAATAGGATCAAGCATATGATTGCATGTGATTCATGAGTTTGATTAAATTGCATCCTTCATAAATATTTCAGTATAAATTATGGTTATGATAAATTGCATGAAAATGAGATTTGTGGCATGATTATGAATTTTATACATTACGATGAATTATGGTTATGATAAATTACATGAAAATGAGATTTAGATTTGTGGCATGATCATGAATTTTATACATTACGATGCCATTTGTCATTTTCCAACCTATATATGAAAGTATGACTTATGAAAAAGAATAATGATTTATGAACTCTCAGATAGCTATGCCCACCTCTAGAAATAGAGGTCAGTCGACCCCTCTGGAGCTAGCATCCAACGAATAAGGCCCTCTGCCAACGGGTTAAAGTTGGTAACGAATAAGAATAAGTTATAAAACTTGTCGACTACGAATACGAACCCTGTCACGGGATTATAGTGACCATAGCAGCACATCCGTCTGAGAGTAAGATTTATAAAGTATGGATGAATGGCAACATTTTTATATGACTTGCATTATCATGTTTATGAACTTGCATGGTTGGAGCATACATTGGTTTATGACCCGATTTATATCATCTCTGAAATGCTTTATTTTGCTATAACTGTTATATTCTTCAAATGATGCATTGGCATGAGAAAGATTATGCTTGATCTAATAAGATAGTACATGGTTACTTACTGAGCCGCAAGCTCATACCCCTCCTGTTGTTTTTTTTATTTCAGATAATTAAGGCGATTAAGAGCGGGAAAGAGTAAATGAAAATTGGAGTTGAAGCATAGTTACAGGGATTCTTAGAAGTATCTATGTTAATAAGTTTGGGTTGTAATATTGCAAACTCAAGTATTTGATTTAGATGCTCTGTACTTGCTTCTTTATGATTAGTAAATAAATTTGATCAGATTTGGTCTTATTTCATGAAATAAAATTGTTATCATGGGCTTCGTGCTATTATGGGCAGCAACCTACAATAGCACGGCCGTGTCATAAACCGGATTTGGGGCGCATAATATAAATTAAAAAAAAAAAATCATGTCCGGATCCGGGGCGTGACATTTAGTGGTATCAGAGCTTAGGTTTAAGATCATTGGGAATTATGGCAATTAAACTATTAGAAGCTAGATTTAAGATCACTTAGGATTGCGATATGAATGATACAAGAGCTTAAGGTTTAAGACTACTAAGGACTGTGGCACAAGTGGCTTCAAAGTTGGAGGTTTAAGATCATTGAGGATTGTAATAAAATTTGAATTAGAATAAAGGTTTAAGAGCAATAGGGAATGTGACAGGATTGTATGAAAGCTAAAAGTTTAAGATCACTAGTGATTGTGATAGAAAGTAGCAAATTTTTAAGTAATGATTAAATTAGATTTTGACTAATATTAAGTGGAGTACTAGCCATGGAATATTAAAATACATTGTGATTGTTTGTGTATTAGTATATAAGTGATTTTGAAAGATCAACTTGATATCGGGTACTGTAAATAATACTTCTAGTTTGAAGTTAATTATTTTGATGACAAGATAGGGTTCATTCATAAGTTGTTTAAGGCTTGGACAAGAAAAGATTTTATATTCTTCGAGGATGAAATATGTATGACAATTATGCATGAAATTGTTATATAGAAAGAAAATATATTTGAGGATGAGACTTAAGAGTTTTTCCTTTGTTTACTTGGAATATGAAATATTAGATGTTTTCCAATTACAATGTGAATTGGTATTTTGATTGACAGTCATTTAGTAAATTTTGAGAATAATTATCAATCTTGAAAAATATTTGAGGCTCAAATGTTCTACTATGGATAAAGTGCAGTGGTTTATGATCCTGCAATAAATCCATTAAATGAATATTAGTTGATGTTTTGACAAAAAAAAAAAGAAGAAAAAAAAAGGGGTTTCTGCTATTAACAAGGAAGAAATCAAACAAGAGAAACAAGTTCATCAAAATGATATGCAAAAGGCAGAGAAATGAGGTATTAAATAGTTCTATTTATAGACAAGTAGTAAAAGTTATTAGTGAATCCAAAGAATTTTGATGGTTTAAATCAGAGTGCACAGCGAAAACATAGTGGTTTGAAATATTTATCTAAGTTGGTTAGAAGTATTATCCCTTTGATTCGAAAAGTTTTAATAATAAAGATTTGATCCATTTTCTTATGTAGTAGGACTTTCTAGATAAATGAAAGGAAAATGTTTTGATTTTTTTTGGATGTCGCTATGCTATCTTAGGTTCTCCAATTTTATGTCGTGCTAAGAAATTCTTAGCATCTTTTGGCTAGAATTAATGGATCACTGATTTTGATCTTAGATCTGGAATATGTTGGTATAGACCTCCTTTCTTCTAAATCTGAAGCTTGATTTTTTTTTTTCAATAATATCAACCCTCTATCTGATTAAAAGAAATTGAGGTTGTCAATTGGCTTTAATGAATATCTATCAAGGGTGGATTAGAGTCGTTTATGATCTAATCTTGTGATAGATCGGTTAATTGAGAGAAATTGATATTTTGACAAAGAAACTTGATGTTCTTATTCAGAATTAAGACGTTGATTTTTGATTATAAAAGAAAAGTTTGATTTAAATCACCTATCAAAAGAATCAAATCTGAAAGTATCGGACCTTATTCCTTTGATAAGATCTAATGATAAAGTTGTATTGATAAGTAGAATTATTGGAAGACTTGAGTTAATTTTCTAGTGGGGAAGAATGTTGTTGATTCTTAGGATAATCATGATATGACTTCGTTACTCTCTGATAGATTCTTCTATTGGGTATGCTAAATAAAATCTTGAGCATTTCATGACTAGGGTGAGTTGATCATTAATTAGATATGATCTAAATTTTTAAGTATCGAAATAAACCATGTGTTATTTGTTCCATCGTTATGAGTTATAAATCAAGCCTTGTGACATATTCAATATGGTATCAATATTTTGTCTTCTTGGATTTGTTCTTGTGATTTGATGCCAATCATTTTGAGATAGACCATTGCTGTCTAATGATAATCATTACATGTTCATTTTGTGAATCCCATTACTAACTATCTAATGATTTGACTCTGATTAAGGCCGGTCGATATCTTTTGTGGGATTAGTACTCTACCATAATAAGTGCATGAAATCTATTTTATTCCAAGATCTATCTCAAATACAATTATTTTTATCAATCTTGTTGTCAAATGATCCCAATCTGATCTCATTGCAATCTTAGATTTTAATTAGTCACTTATCTAGTGCTAATCTTACTCGTATGTATAAAATTTTTGACAGTTGATCAAGAGTTATATATCTCACTAATTTTGATCGAAGAGAATAAGATCTTAGATATATGTTACTCAATGAGCTGAACATTGCTGAATTTGGAAAGACTAGATTCTATAAATTTCGAGGACGAAATTTTTATTAAGGAGGGGAGAATGTAATAACCGGCCCAAAATGGACCAATCGGGCCGAAGCCGGCGGACCCAACCGATTTTAGCTCATGGCTGAAGAAGAGACCAAGACAGGGATCGCAACGCGATCCTCTGGTCTTCTTCCTCGGGGTAACGGAGGCGAGAATGTAGCGGAAATGCTGTGGCCTCTTGAATGGCCTTCGATCCCGCTCAACCGCCGCGAGCATCACGGCGGTGAACGAGCCACGGCCATTTTCTTCCTTCCCTGGGGAGGGCTACAAAAGCCCCCAATAGCTCATCCGATCCGAGAAGCCCCTCCTCCCTATTTTCTCCTTGCCCTCGGACCAGGATGTTGCCAGATCTGGACACTCCGGCAGCCTGATGTTTGCCACCGCCCTCGCTCATGCTGGGTTCTACCTCCGGTATCCTCCACCGGCGCCTCTCCTCGTCGGACTTCACCACCAGCGCCCCTGCTCTCATTAGTGTGGTAAGATCCATCCATTCCTCCTTTTCTTTACTGCCTTTCCTCCTCTCGATCCACTCGGGAGGATAGATCAAATAGAAGAAAAAAGAAAGAAAGAAAGAAAGAAGAAAGGGAAGGGGGAGACTCACCGTGGGCGCCGGCCGCAGGCACGACCATGCTTCTGCAGGCGCCGGCCGCCGGCCGCACGCCATGGCCACGGGCTGCGAGCGCGGCCCCAGGAGCGGCTGTGGCCACGGGCGCCGCAGGCACTGCGGGTGCCGTTGGCCCGCCGGGGGTGCCGCCGGCCGCTGCCCGTTCCTCCCTAGCATTCCGACGAGCTCGCCCTCCTCCCTTCACGAGCGAAGAAAGAACAAGAAAGGGAGGAGGAGAAGAAGTCGGGAGAAGAGAAGAGGAGGAGAAGAAAAAAAAAAAGAAAGAAGAAAGAAGGAGAAGAAGTTTCGGGAAGGAAAAAATAAAAAAAAGGAGAAAAAAAAAAAAGAAGAAGAGAAGGAAAAGGAAAAGAAAAAGAGAAGAAGGAAAAAAGAAAAGAAGGAAAAGAAAAGAAAAGAAAAAGAAAAAAAAAAAAAAGAGAAAATACGTAAATAAATAGTGAATAAGTAGGATTTTAGTCTAAATTATCCGGTTGGAACTTGAGATTTATTCAGGTCCATGTTAGAGTTTTAATTTAATAATGCATCTGGAACTGTTTGATAGGTACAGAGAATTTGACGGACGAGATTAGGATTGTGTGGGCGAATTGAGGTAAGTAACCCTGGCACTGATCTTATTAATTTAGAAATCACTGTTTAATTGTAAGAATAAAATCATAAAAAAAATATATTGTTATGATGTATTTTTCTTAAAAATAGGATCAAGCATATGATTGCATGTGATTCATGAGTTTGATTAAATTGCATCCTTCATAAATATTTCAGTATAAATTATGGTTATGATAAATTGCATGAAAATGAGATTTGTGGCATGATTATGAATTTTATACATTACGATGAATTATGGTTATGATAAATTACATGAAAATGAGATTTAGATTTGTGGCATGATCATGAATTTTATACATTACGATGCCATTTGTCATTTTCCAACCTATATATGAAAGTATGACTTATGAAAAAGAATAATGATTTATGAACTCTCAGATAGCTATGCCCACCTCTAGAAATAGAGGTCAGTCGACCCCTCTGGAGCTAGCATCCAACGAATAAGGCCCTCTGCCAACGGGTTAAAGTTGGTAACGAATAAGAATAAGTTATAAAACTTGTCGACTACGAATACGAACCCTGTCACGGGATTATAGTGACCATAGCAGCACATCCGTCTGAGAGTAAGATTTATAAAGTATGGATGAATGGCAACATTTTTATATGACTTGCATTATCATGTTTATGAACTTGCATGGTTGGAGCATACATTGGTTTATGACCCGATTTATATCATCTCTGAAATGCTTTATTTTGCTATAACTGTTATATTCTTCAAATGATGCATTGGCATGAGAAAGATTATGCTTGATCTAATAAGATAGTACATGGTTACTTACTGAGCCGCAAGCTCATACCCCTCCTGTTGTTTTTTTTATTTCAGATAATTAAGGCGATTAAGAGCGGGAAAGAGTAAATGAAAATTGGAGTTGAAGCATAGTTACAGGGATTCTTAGAAGTATCTATGTTAATAAGTTTGGGTTGTAATATTGCAAACTCAAGTATTTGATTTAGATGCTCTGTACTTGCTTCTTTATGATTAGTAAATAAATTTGATCAGATTTGGTCTTATTTCATGAAATAAAATTGTTATCATGGGCTTCGTGCTATTATGGGCAGCAACCTACAATAGCACGGCCGTGTCATAAACCGGATTTGGGGCGCATAATATAAATTAAAAAAAAAAAATCATGTCCGGATCCGGGGCGTGACATGTATTATGAATTCGGCTAGAACACTCTCGATCGCTAAATGGATTTGCAAATTAAGCAAGTTATCTTTGTTAACCAGCTCGCCTTTTGGATCAAATAATCACCACCAACCAGCTGTTGAGGACCTTTTTGGCCTGAGTGGTGCCCAAATTAAGCTAATGCAACTTTTCTTAGAATTTTTATTGTCTCAGGAAAGGTCTAGATGATGGAAGATAAGGCAACTCCTGATATAAGCTTATGCTTTTATCCTTGAGATGCAAATTATAAGTTGAAGGGCCAACAAAAAAAAGTTGGAAGTGATTCTGATCTTAGATATGTCGGTATCCATTTAAAATATGCTGTCCTGTAATTATGCCAGAAACGTTGAGATATTATGAACGAGAGATCAAAGTGCACCCTAAGTGTCCAGAATGAAATGCCTTTTTTTCTTTCCATCTTTTCACATTTACTTACTTGTTTTTTTGCTGCAGATAACCAGACATGGATCTCTGCCAAGTGATAGCTAAATTGATATTTGCTTCTCTGATGGAATTTTTGTTGGAAGATTGGGTGATTGATGACTCTCAAATAGTCCAAACCAAATTCTACACAAGGAAAGCCCTGCGAAACTAGGCCTTCTTGGCATCTTTTCCTAGTGGCCAAGCCATTAAGCCTCTAACCAGTTATTTTATTAACTCCTTTTCCTCTAGCTTAAGCTTGATGAGGACATTTTGCCGGTCCTTGTCTTACCTTGTCGAGCTACATAACTTTTTTGTGCTTCTACGACCATAGTAAATAAACTTGATGTGGACTTCCTAAAAAATGCATCTTTTTTTTTCTCTCTCTCTCTTCACCTTAGGAAACCTTCGTCTCATCTTCCTCCCAACAAAACATTTTGGTTAGGTAGATCTTTCAAGCGTCAACCAGGGAGCCAAACAAATGAAAATAAGGAATTTGCTTAGATCGTGCTATGAAACAGACCGTTCCAGTTGGATGGTCAAATTGGAGACCTTATTTAGCCAAATTAAATTTGATGAACAATCCTCGAGCATTGGTTTGCTCATTTTAGCTTTAGTTTCTAATTGAGAAAGGAACTTTAATTATGCATGAAGACTATGATTTGATGAAGCGATGAGGAAGTGGCCTGCTGGTGTTCAGACCTCAAATATGTTGTAATAAGCCTCAGAGGTTTAGTGGCCAATGAGAGTTCCTTAACCTTATTATTCTAATCCTATCTTGTAGCCCACCAAGTAGTACCAACATCGAACATTAGAATCGAACTTTGAATCATGAAGTCGTACCAAGCGCACTCATCAAATATTTAAACCTATCGTGTTTTGAGGGGCAAAAATAACTTGAATCATCTGTCCTATGTACTTGAATTCGGTTTCTGAAGCCGGATTTGCCTCAGCTTCTTTGAATGGCTAGTCAGGCCGAGCTTGAGCCAGGCGGGATAACCATGTAGCTCTTTTTTCTGCTGGTTTTTAGAGAGGACAGAAATTATCTAGCTTTATTAGGCTCAGGTTTAGAGATGGCAATTTACACCGCCTCATCAGAAATCTGAATTGGCCTGATCCTAATAAGGTGGACTTCTACTCGTCCCTCAACGGATTTGAGGTAGGTACAAGTATTAGTAAAACCTACTCCGAACCCAATCCGGATATATATAACTCTTCATAAATTTTCTTTTCATCTTTTGCTCTAGTCGCTCCACATACGAGAAAAATTAAACATGTAAAGTGTTACATGCCATGATGCTTAGCTGTTCACTTTTTAGTTGATTATTTTTCTTAATTTTTAAAAAATATTTAATTCCTTAAAGAATAATATTTTTGTTTGTTATGTTCTATTATTATTGAAGCTTTAGTTTGTTATGTTTTGTTTGAAGATTTATTTTTATAATTTTTATTTATATAAAAATTAACTTTTACAGTTTTACTGGACCCAATCTATCCAACCTATTTCGTCTAACTCTACCCGCCCCACCCTATCCGAGGTGAGTACAAGGTAGGTAAGGATAACAGCCTATCCAACCTATGTGTATCCAACTCATTGCCATCCATACCTAGGTTTAGGCATCCTCTAGGCCATTCTGATTTATGTATTGGATCACATTATATGTAGTATCTTAAGTAAGTAGTTCACATTTAGGGTCCCATCATGTTATCGAAGCATATCATTACATAATTACATAACATTTCATCTAGCATAAGGCATATGCTATCATACGACCAATACAAAAAGGACAGAATATAATAGATGACCATGATAAATACACTTATCTTTGTTGTTGCTTCATTGAATTGCAAACAATTTATGCTAAATTTATGCAAAAAAAAAAGTAGTTATTTATAAGAATAGGAAAAGGAGAAAGATCCATCGATCACAATGTCACTCCAGTGGAAGCTATGAGCCGATTGCCTAGAAGTTCTCTAGATTTTGTGTTATAAACCTCCTCCATGAGGAACTCCTTTGTTTGTGGGAAAGGGTTGAGAGAAGAGACAAGATAATGTTAAAGTAGGGTGCATCTAACAGATTTCTGAAATCCAAGAACCCAAGATTATTGAGATTGTGGAAATCACCATTTACATTGCTGTATAAAATCAAAAATATATCAAGGTTATAAAGGTAGGATAAAAGCACTGATTTAGTTTAACTTTGCTAATTAGATTATCCCTCTAAAAAGAAAAAGGAAAAAAATTGCTAAGTATATTAGGGAGGTGGCATACCCTCCCAGTGCTCCACAAATAATTCAACAATAGACTACCATCAAATGAACCGTCCTCTCATAGGGTATAGACCCTATATAAGTGTGGCTGAATTAAGCATGTCATTATGTAGACTAAGCAACCACTCTGTGATAATGGTTCAGGAGCCGGCGAATCCACTGGTTGGTCCTCAAACCTAGGAAAGAAAAAAAATACGGAAAAGCTTAGTGTCGGAGACCTAGAACAGAACAAGTATCAGCTCTGAATGTAGACGAGAGATTATATCCTACACAGCATGCACCATATGACTATACATGCCGTCAAGCATAACCACTCGTTTCCATAAATCTCATTCATCAAGTACTTATCTTGATGCGCCGTTACAGCAGTAAGCCTCAGAGATTATCGGCGTGCACGGCCATCCGGTGACTGGTGCATGCCAATGTGCACGGCCATCTGGTGCACGCCGCCGTGCAGGATATAAAGGCACTCTAGGGTGCCATGCCCAAATTAACATTGATAGCTACCAACCAATATTTAGGTGGCACTGAACATTTGGCCTCCGTCCATTTTTTCCGCTGCAAATGGTGTGTGGCCCACCACTTCGGAGCCCCCCAACCCAGGCCCGAAGACAAGTTGGTCAAATGGGAATGATGCGGGCATGGGAGTCACAAAGCCAGCCAGGAGACGCCAAGGTCTTTATTATTATTATTATTTACAACGGCGGCTCATACATTACGGGTGTGAGACGCCAATTGCATACTTTGATTTATTAACTGAAATTTGGCACACTGAGTGGCGAAACAGTGTGTCAATTTTGTGAGCCGGTCGGACTGGACTAGACCTGAATTAATATGGCATGGCTCAGTCACATGGGATGCGCCCTGCTGGAGCTTCATAAGAAAGAAGTAGACCTAGGTTACATGGAATTAATTGATGGAATGGAAGGGTATTTGGAAGCAAAATTGGATCGCCACAACAAGCTATTGATACCGGTAACCGGCTGGCCATGGAGTGGAAAGAGGATGGAGAGTAGAATATGCCAGAAAGCAAAGAGGAGATGGAGAGTCAAGCAAGCTAGAAAGCAATCGAAGAGATGAGCTTTAGAAGCATGCGAAGGAATAGGTCGGGAATAAGTTTGAAATGACTACTGAAGTCTATATATGCTCACATCCCATTATCTACAACATCTATATTGTCAATTTATATATATAATTAATTTTTTAGGGGTTTTTTCATTATTATTTCACAGCAATGGTTCAAGGAGAGCCCTTCACTTTGTGGATCCTTAGGCAGTCACCACAAATTTTCCACAGAATTAGCTGATTAACTGAAAATATTGGTGTGTTATTGGCTTGAAATTAAGGCCACGGTTGATGGATTGAACCCATGGAACAAGTTTACATCAAATGACAACAACAAGCAAGAGACATTATGGCACAGTTTGGGCCTTCACCGGCCGGTTGCAGTTGTTGGTCCAGTTAGCGAGCCCCTTGGCTGTACATATCTTGGGCCCCCAGGTGGTTTGTTAGGCTAGGAAGGAGATGAGGCCCAAACGAAACTCGTAGAACATCTTTTGCTCTTTTATTATTATTATTATTATTTTGTTTAACCTTATAACTTGTTCCAGACCATGCCCTGCTGTAACAGATTTAAGAGAAAATGTAGGCTTACTATCTTAGCTTATATCATGATGGACAATGAGCTACCGTTGCAAGCTACCGATCCCTATCAATGGGCAAAATATTCAATTATTATAGCCCATTATGGGCCCAATCTCTGGAATAGGAGGATTCAGTTTTTCTTTTAATTGAATGATACTCTGGATTATTTCTCCAAGAACAAATCGGTCAGGGGCTATTCAATTGTTGTGCAATTATACATTAGTTTAACAATTTAGTCAAAAAATTATTCATGACTAATTTGAAAATTTTCTTGTCTTACGAATTAATAATAATACATATCATTACTTGTAGTGATTTTTTTTGCTATCATTTGATATTTTTGCCTCTGCTATACCGATTTTCAAATAAATAAATTTATAAAAAAATAAGAAAAGCTTTTTAAATTTATATTTTTTGATTCTTTGTTATCTGAACTCTTTCCAAAATTTTGATATATTTTTCAGATTTTTCTCAAATTCTAAATCATGACATCTCATCAAATTGATCTTGAACACCGAATATGTGACTATGCTCGAGGACACGAGCATCTTTTTTTTTTCTTTTTGTTTCTTTTTTAGGAGAGATAATGGAAGAGAGATCCCCTACACTTTTATTGGTCAACCTAAATAATTAGAAATCCAAGATTTAAATGTCAAATATATAATTGCCAAACAAGATATGATTCGTCCTCGTGCTCTCCGAGATGTACTGCTTTTTGATTTTTTTGGCTGCATTCATACTCGTGTAGTATGATTCTTTTGATTTAGCAACAAAAAAAAAAAATAATAATAAGATATGTAACCATAAGGGCAAGCCTCACTTCATGATGTAGATTATACAACTACTTATATTTGTTCTATTTTTGAGAGATACTCTTCTTTGCTATCTATGATGTGATTATACAACATGACTAAATGTTTCTATACAAAGCTATACTTTTTATTTTACTTCTAAAGTTAGGCTCTTTCTTTAGCATATATTTACATCCTTCTATTTGCCTCCCAAGTAGTGATCACAAAAGAGAAAATATATAAATAAAAAGAAATGCCCATATCAAGTATACCTTAGAGAACCACCGAATTTTAGTTTGCATGATGTCACTCTTTACCACTTGGGTAAGGGACAGGAGTTCGATTTTGAATAGTGTTAGCCCTTGGTTCAATGCCAAGTTCCACAAGCTTTAACTTAGTCTATCCAGGACTCTAGGCTTTACTTTGGAGTGGTACTGTGGTAGGATGGGTAGAGAGTAGCAACTGGAGTTCAGCCCCTCTTAGGACTCGTTTGGTTCACGGAAAGCATTTTTCCTCATAGGAATATGATTATAACTTAGTCTCACACACAAAAAAAAAAGAAATCTTAGATATTTATGGTTAATGGGATTATAAGCACCATCAAGTCTTCCTTCCACTTGGATAAAGAATATGTATTAACTGGAACCTACTATTAGTAAATTGCTATAGGAGTTTAGTTTGCTTGCAATAGGAGGGATAAACCAAAATGGATGTAATTTTTGTTACTATCTATTGATTAAACAATTTACTCCGATAGCTTAATCATATGGGGAATAATTAAAATATACATCGAGCTTAACAATCCAGACGCGCAGCAAGTCAAGATATTAATTAACTTAATTAAATAAACATTTATCGTATGGAAAGAATTTAAACTTCTAGCAAATATATGTTTTGATACAATGTGAAACTAGCCAACTGACTCCTAAAGCATCAACTTATGAGGAATGGATGAACTAATTACTCAGACACTATTTATCAATCATTAGTCTTTTTCATCATATACCAGATTCTTAAAATTTAATGTGTATCATGAAAGCTAAGTTTCAATCTCATATCGCCTCTCGAACTAAAACTCGACTATATTTGATCAAAAAGGTGACTCACCTGCCTTTAACTTGAGAAGCAATGGCCAGATCTCATATCAAATCTAAGCCTCAGAGGAATGAGTAGAGAGACCTAGATAAAGCTATAAATAAAGACTCATGCATTACTAAAACTAGTGTTTGAGGGATAGATTCAAGGAACCATGAAGCTTCAAATAAATCATCCAAAAAAAGATCCTTGGAGCACTCCCTACTAATTTAAACAATAAAGTCATCACTTCAAACAGTTCAACCACCACAATCTCTTTGTTCTTGTAAGCAAGTGAGAGTAGAGGAGATCAGTTAAATTAGTGTTACAATCACCGACCGTTGGACAAAGGGAGTGTTTCATATGGCATTACCAATTCAATATAGCTTTAAAAAATGTTATCCTTCATTAATCTTTATCTAATAGATCCAAATCTAGCAAAGATCTATCTCCCCACCTGCCACGTGTTGCATCTACCCCATATCTTAGCACGTTTCCTCCGATTTTTGCGGCTTGTGAGAAATGATTTGGATAAGGAACACAAACTTTAACATGTGAAGGAGAAAGCATACTCTCCAATACTAAAGAAACAAATGAAAGCCACTCAGGAGGCATCCTGTGGGCCGAAGAGAGAGAGAGTTGCCCATTGCATATCAGGATATGTTGTTTTCTGATTTTATTGGATGTATATGTACTCGTAATGTATAAAATATCTGTTTTTAAAAAAAATAAAACAAATGAAAGCCACTCCCCACTGAGGGAAACGCGAACAAAGATGCAGGGAATTGGGGGAAACTCGATTCTTTGGGACACGGCTTTTCATTTGATCATTACCCTTTTTGTCCATCTTTTTATCGGCTTATTTAACCTAAACTTAGATCCAAGCAAAAACAAAGAGACACATCATGATCGCCATCATCAAGCACAAACCTTTTGGTGGGGTTGTCACATATCATCTCGAAAGGGGAGTGGGGCTCACAGGGCATTGGTGTGTATGTGATCCATCTTTCTGCCGTTCCTTTCAACTAAAATTTCTCCCCCAACACTGGTGGGGCTAGGATCAGGTATAACAAAAAAAATAAAAGGCCCTTCTTCAAATCAAAGACTTCAGCTTTTTGGGAGGATGTATAGTTTTAGAGGACAAGGTCAGGATTCTCATACTTCTAGTGGGCTGCTCCATGTCTTAACTTTTTTTTATTTTTATTTTTCCCCCCTCTATGCTCCTGTTGAAACATTCCAACAATTAATCGCCTCCCATCTTCATCATGAAGCATAATGGATTACCAGCTACCACCAATAAGCCAGCATTAACCTCCACCAAGACTCGTTAGTTTCAAGATTCTCTTTATTAGTTTTAACCCTCTCTTCCAATGGACCAATCCTGGCTGGGTCTGGTCCGACATAATTGGGTCTAATCTTTTGAATGTATGGAATTGGAGCTATATTTAATGCACAAATCTAGAATTTGGGTTCGGGCGCATGCCAATATTATGTTGGCTTTTACCTTATCCACTCATTTTGTATGGTGATTATCCAGAATACTTTGAGCTTCTCAAAACCTAGACAAGTATTGGCTTGAAGGATCTACCAAACAAAAAGGTCAAATTATTTTCGGTAAGGCTAGTTAAGAAAATTATCCAGTCCGACACTTGCAAATTTATCGCGATAATGTTATCTTTAAAAAAAACTAAAAATATATGCCCCTAGTAGGAAAAAGAAAGAACTTAAGAGTTACAACATGGTTCAATATATCCAAATTCACTCTTGAAGACGTGAAATTGTGCCATAGACCTAATAAGTCTATAGATTTATAAAAACCAATATTGATTTAAGCTATCCTACCTTGGTTTTTACTTAGTAGGTTAGTCATGAGTATAATTTATCTATCAGAAAATCTATCCAATTTTCTTTGATAGTTTCAATAGATTCAATAGAATGATATCAATCTTCTTCGCTCCATCTTATTACGTTTGATTTAATAAGGCATCGCTCCTTTTATGGTAATCTTTTTTCTTTTTTGCTTCCTTAAACTACCTATCAACTCCTTTTTACTCCTATTCTTTTTCTTCCTCCTCATAAGTACTTGTGTATAATAATCATCATCTAATTTTCATTAGAAGAATCAACTATAGTGCCCCTTAGTCCCACAGTCACATGAAGTGATTAAACAAACACCTCGGTGCAACATACCCTCTTGCACCACTAATATTAAAAGCGAACAAAGACTTATAATAAACTAGAACAAGGCATCACAGCCTCCTCAAAAGGATAAAGGGCAAGGGCTTTAAAAAAACAACCCTATAATCCTACATTTGAGCTCGTCCAATAATTTAAGCAAAAGGTGACGACAGCCCTCTGGCGTGTCAGACCCATGAAACTTTTTTCTTCCTCCAACACCCCTAACCTGCAATAAAAAATTACACTCCCCACCATTAAAAGAATACACGTCTAAATATAGTACAATACTGTCTTTTGAAAGGATGAGTGGCACTTTAGTAATAAAGGAAAAAGTTGGGGTGAAAAATGAATAACGACCCCCCAACCTGAACTGAACCCGAGCACGACAATCCATCATTTCTTCTTCTATTAAAAAACAAAATAAATTCCCACCGAGACAGAAAGCGACAAGGACAGCACTTTTCTCCAAACGTCCGCATAAAATGTTTCCATGAGGGATTAAATCGAGCCGTTCGTTCCCTACCAAACCCCGCATATCCGCACGCTGTCTTCGATCAAGCTCCGGCATCACGTGACGTCACGATTTCAAAATAACGCCCGCATCAATATCTTGTATGCGTATCTCCGGAAGGAAAATCGTCGCAACCGGCGAGTTTAGTGGCAAACGTCGGTAAATTTCTCGAACGTTCTGGGTAGTTGGGAAGCACCTTCTAGCCTTCTGGGGTCCTCTCCTCCCCCTCTAAAACCCTAGTTGTCGAAACTTCCTTACAACGGCGTACGTGGCATATTGCCATTGGCTGATGACTGTAGACCACGTTCTGAGTGGAGTATGCACAGCGTATGTAAATCTGCCACGTATGAAATTCAAGATTTTTCTTGCAACGTGATCTGTAAAAGGATCCGCTGCTAGACAGGCCTATCACGGGTCTCTGATTTCATCCGACGGTCCGGATCGCTTGTCAGAGAGGAGCAACGTAGCCCGATGCGCCCGCGGAGCAGCGGAGTGGGGTCGCTCTCTCTAAAACTTCTCTCTCTCTACAAAGCTTTTTTTTTTAAAAAAAAAGAAACTATTTTTGCTCCTCGGTTTCCGGTTTTGCCCCCAATGGAGGGAATGATGGCTGTCTGAGGGACCTGGAGCCGTGGCCCTTTAATAACGGGCGTTTCCAGAAAGGGGCTCCCGTTCTCGTCAATTTTCCTCGCTCTCTCTCGGTTTGGCTCGTCCATGGGTGGCCGGAGGCCGGAGGCGGCGGCGACGGAGGCGGAGGCCGGGAGGGCGGAGCGGGGGATGAAGAGGGGCGGCGAGGTCAGGACGAAGCAGGCTGGACGGGGCTCCTGCCGCGGCAGCTAGACCAGAATAGATCGCCGGACTCCGGCGGCCCCGACGTCTCCCTTTTTTCTCTCCTTCCTTTCTCTCCCTAGCGCTATCTTTGCTCGCTTCGATTTCGGTGCCAAGTCAGGGTTTTGCCGAGTGTTCTTGTGCACTGGTTCTTCGCGGAACGATGGGGCTGGTGCTTAGAGAAGCGCTGAAGCGCCTCTGCATCGAGATCGGGTGGTCTTACGCGGTCTTCTGGAGGGCGATCGGCGCCCGGAACCCAACGTAAGCTCAAAGTCTTCCCTTTTTTCCCCCTATCTTGTTTCCTTCAGGTTTTCTTGATTTATGCGAATTTTTTTGGGAGGATTGTTTTTCTCCTCTCACTCTCTTGGGAGGGGTTAGGGTTTTGTGTGGGGTGGGAGGTGGGGATGGGAGATCTAGGTGTTGACTAGCTTTGATGAACTAAGGATTCGATTCCCAAAGAATCCATCTTTCTATATTTTTTTTTTCTGAGTTAATAAATGGAGAGTAGTTATTACGCTTCCTGGTCAAGTAGTTCACTATAATGTCTGCTTTTTTTCGGTAAACTTGTTAAAAAAGGCATGTTTTGTATGCCTTTATTCTCTGTTTCCTTAATTTACTTTGCCTTTGTCTTTTATTTTTTTTGGGAAGTAGATTTGGGACTTATTAGATCCTTATAGTAATACTATGTTCTCTAGATCTCTAGATTAAAAGAGGAAAAATGTGATTTTGAGTCGAAATTTGACCTGTATTGAGTCATTAAAGCCAGTAATAAAGTGGAGAGTTATTATGTTTTTACCTTGATGTAGAAATTTTATATCCTGGTTGAATTTACTGTGGTCTTTATTCTTTTGCTCCCCTCCCCCAAAATAAGAGAGAGAGAGAGAGAGAGAGAGAGAGAGAGAGAGAGAGAGAGAGAGAGAGAGAGAGGAACAAGGTGTTCTTGAGGAAGCTTCTGAGTCTCGTTTACGTCTGCTTGTTGTCATGTTCAACCTTAGAATGAGATTTGTGATTATTTGACAGTGAATGTTTGGGGGTCTGGTTTAAAATTTGGCAGGCATCTGGTCTGGGAGGATGGCTATTGTGAACAGACGCTGGGCGTTTCAGGGTTTGAAGCTACGGATTTACTACTCAAGGAGCAGGGGTTGATCAGCAATCCTAGCAATGATCACACTGCTGAGCTCAGGGGATTAGCAGATGACAGAGTGAGCGTGCTGGTTAACAAGATCATGGCATCGCAGGTCCATCTTGTAGGAGATGGGTGTGTAGATTGGTCTTCTGTCATCTATTTTTGGAATTTCTTTACACTTCTTCCCCAACTACCGATTTTCTATTTTACTGTTTCATAGATTGACTCCCTATCTCTCTCTGTGTGTGTGTGAGTGATATAAAGTTTCTAGTTGAGGTCACTTAATGGATTGTCATATTTCAGGATAATTGGGCAAGCTGCTTTGACGGGAAATCATCAATGGATTGTCCGAGATAACCTTAAAGATTGTGGATCCACAACTGAGGTATAGATTTTGATAATTTGATTCTTCAAAGTTCTAAATGAAAATTCATATTGCTAAGAAGATTTTCTGATGTTGATAGTGATTGATTTGAAGAATTTATCTAACCATGTCTGGTAGACAGACCTTGGTATAGGTGGACATAATGGTCTTTTGGATGGCAATTCATCAATGATTATTGAACATTATCATCTCGTGTAATTTTGCTTAGAAAAAAATCATCTAGTGTAAAGGACATAGATCACAAGTATCTGAATTTTGAATGGACATTACAAAAAGTGGTATGCATTATCATTTATTCATGATGAACAATCTAAAATGTTTAACAAGCATACTGCATACTACATGTGCATGTGCATATTTTACAATAGAACTACCTGACTTTATTTTCCTTACCTGTTGAAATTTTTATTATGTAGTCTTGCATGCTTGTAAATTAAGCATCATATATCCTGTTAGTTTGATTGTAAGAATTCGGTTGGAAGTTCCATTAGAACCTGCATTTACCTGCATTTTTCTATGTGATTATAACTATAACAAGCATTATCCGATCAGTTTTGAATTATAATATTAGCTTACTTTCTTGGCATTCTAAATAAGTGGTGCTACAATTTCTAGATTTTGGCAAGAATTTTTATATGGCACTTTTTTCCTGATAGGGTTTGGCCGAGATTAACTGCCAATTCTTGGCAGACATTCAGGTCTGGAAGTTTGCCCTCATCTTTTGAATTTATTTTCAAGTTCATTTTTTCTCATTTTACATTGATAATAGTCTTCCCTTGTTCTCACACGCCAAATCTCTATATTGTTATTTGTGTTTTACAGACAATTGCAATTATTCCTGTGTTTCCACATGGCGTCGTACAACTTGGTTCTACCCAAATGGTATGCCTACCTGTTTAATTTTCATTATTGAAATTAATACTTGTTGCTGCATATCTAAATCGAAGAGAAGCCTATTTCATATTCTGGAGATAGCTGTACATATCCCACTTCCAAATAGTTTGAGAATAAATTGTGGAAAGGGCATGCGTGTAAATGTAGATCGGAACGTATCTATTGCGTCACTTAACTAATTCTAAGGAGTGGTTGCATTTGAATAATATATAATATATCAGAACAGATTTAACAATAATTGTGCCTAAGAATTTGATGTACAAGATGGCATTCACATTGCATAATCAAATCTTTTCTACAATTAACATGATATGGCAGTGTTGACACCTAGACCACATGTTACACCTTTATTTTTTTTATTTTCTTTCTTGCTTTCTTTTTGTAAAGGCATGTTTAAGTATTTAAAATGCATCTTATAATGGAAGCAGCTGTATGTCTTGGAACTTATGTGTTAATTTTTCTCCCCTTTCAACAGGTCATAGAAAATATTGGGTTTATAAATCATGTGAAGAGTTTATTTGCCCAGCTAGGCCATGTGCCTAGAGCTCTTTTTTCTGATATCACTCAAAAAACTTCAAGCCTGGGGAGTCAATTACGTTCTTCACCTGGCATGAAAATCTCTGATCGCCAATCTATAGATGTTTGCACTAAGGTACTTTCCTATATTTGCTACTGGACTCACTTGCCATCTCTTCAAATCTTCAAATTCAAGATCTGTTACTCAGCCTTCTTGTGCTATATTGTCACAGCCAAGCAAGAATGTTCCACCTATGGCTTCAAAAGTGACGTCAACTAAACAGACCATCACAAACAAAGCAATGCTGCTCACTGGCCAGTTTCAACCAAATATATATCCAGGAGTTAAATCTGTTCTTCATCCTAATAGCCAACCGGAAAGTACAGCTGCAGGAGCTCAGATTATATTCTCCAAGCCAGATGGGGGTTTTGTTGGGCAGCTGCCAAGTGTTTCAGGTGTGGAAGGCCAAAATCATCCTTTAGTCATGACCCCAGGTGCATCTTGTAGTGGCTTAACATTTCTTGAAGAGCAGCTGCTGTTAACGTCAACTATGCAATCTGCTAACAATACAAAATCTGCATTAGATAGTAATAGAATAAATCAGTTAAAATCCCACAAGTGCAATCTACCTAGTTCTTTAGAAGATCCTGATATTGCTTGCTTGTTTGGAACAAGTGGGTCATTGAAAAATGCAAATGATCTTGAAAACTTTGGTTCACTTCCAGATGGCACAAACAAAAGCATCAGAGTTTCACGTTCCAGTTCATCTGTTTCTTGGGTGACTCGAGTGTCAAACCAAAGAAATCAGTCAAATGGCAATCATGTGATTTCAGGAAATTCCCAGCAGAACCAGCTGTCTGCCATGAATGATTCTCAAAATGTATCAACAACAGAAAAGCAGAAAGTGGAAAACAATTTATTTCAAGCTTCTCATGTCCCACCCTCGGCATCTGATGCTCATGGTTCGTGCCATAATTTGCTCGTTGGATCTCTTCCAGCGCACAGGTTGAGCAATTCAAATCATCTGCAGGATGATCAGAGATCTTGTAATATTGCTTGTGAAGCAAATGTTAGTTGTGCTGTACATGGGCAGAATTTGAAAAAAATTGAGGCATCTGAGCTTCTACATATGTTAAATGAGAAAGCTTCTTTCTTACCTATGGAGCCTAAATCAGGAAATGATCTGTTTGATATGTTGGGTCTTGATCATAAAACAGATTATGCATGTGGCAGTTTTGATGATGTGTTATTACAGAGGGATGATCTAGATGCTTGCACATTGGGTGCTGGTATTTCTAGTCTCTCTACTCAGTTGGATGTTTGCCCTACCTTCGATTCACTGAAAGAAGAGATTTCCTGTAGTGGGTTTTTTTCTGTAGCTGGCTCGGACCAACTATTGGATGCTGTAGTTGCAAAGATCAACTCTGGTGCCAAACAGAGATCAGATGACAGTATGTCTTGTAAAACTTCAATAACAAATATCCATAGTTCTCATCATGGTAATTCTCCGAACCATGGCCATGTTGATTTGTCAGAGCAGGCGCAAGGCGAGATTTTTGGTCTTTCCCCTATTCTTGTGAAACCAGAGAGAGCTGGTTCAAGTTACATGAAGCCTTCATGTAATATAGACGAAAGTGAAGAGTGCTCCCAGAGAGCTGGGTTTCATAAATCTCAAATCCATCTTTGGGTTGAAAGTGGCCAGAACATGAAGTCTGATAGTATGTCTGCTTCAAATGGTAAAAGAATTGATGAAATAGGTAAACTGAATAGGAAGAGAGCCAGACCTGGAGAGAGCCCCAGACCAAGGCCGAAAGATCGCCAGATGATTCAAGACCGTATTAAGGAACTTCGAGAAATTGTACCTAATGGGGCAAAGGTGATCTTGCCAATGCTTGGAGCCTTGATCTTTTTATCATATTTTTCTTGCATTCTAGTCCATTTCATAGTGCGACATATAAGAATATTGCTAATCTTGTTTTCATATTGTTAATTTGTGGAAGCAGTGTAGTATTGATGCTTTATTGGAGAAGACCATTAAGCACATGCTTTTCTTGCAAAGTGTGACAAAGCATGTGGACAAGCTCAAGGAAACCGGGGAGCCTAAGGTATGATGTACTTTGCAGTTGTTGGTTCTAGTTACGTGTTCTAGCTTGAACTTGATAATAGCAAGGTTCATAGTCTGGTGCTACTGCACCTTACCCTACTAGCATCGAATCGATACTCAGTACATGGGACATATTTAGTGTTGGTATTGTCATATTGACCCCTGTACTAAGCAATACCAATACTCTACTAATATGGTACCGGTATGGGATTGCAAACCTTGGTAAATAGCTGACTCTGGTGCATTTTCTTCTATTTTCCTTTTTTCCCAGAGAGACCTGTATTGTAATTACCTGAGTCCAATACTCTGGTGCACTGCCCAAGAGTCAAATTCAAAATCTCTGGGTATGATTATTGATTACTGGGGTGAGCCCTAGTTCAAAACCCTGCTACAGAATCAAGCCTTTTATGAGCTAGCATGCTCTCAGTTTGGGCAATAAAAAAAAATATCTGTAAGCTAATCATCGTGAAACTCTTTAGATGAGATACTATATGGGCGAAAATTTGACAGTACAATTCTTTGGTCAATAGCATATAAGCTAGAGTTAACTTGTGATCTAAATGATTGGATACCATGATGACACAACTTGCATTTATTGCAGGTAATTTGGAAACCACAATATTACTGTTTAATATGCCAAATATTCTCTCTAATGACATTTGAAACCTTGATCTTGGGCAGCCTGGTCACCTGCTTGCACACATGCTGCGCCATCCCAAGAAAAAAAAAGAGGAAGATTGAGGACTTATTTTAATTAAAAAATTATAAAAAAATGATAAATAGGTGTTGTGCCAATCCATGCTCGGTGCTGCTACTGGATTGGTGTGGTATGTGCCATCAGCAGGGACTGGCATGTGTGGCACTTGAAACCATGTGCAACACCAGATGTTTTAGGGCACTTGAATTTGGTCTGTTTTTTGCAATAGAGGTGTTTCAGGGCTTGGTTTTGATTTATGAAACTTTGCCAACTTCTTAATAGTATAGTTGAATCACTCAAATAGAAATATTGACTTCGTATACACATACAGATCATCAGTAAGGAGGGTGGTCTGCTGTTGAAAGACAACTTTGATGGTGGGGCAACATGGGCATTTGAAGTTGGTACTCAGTCCATGATCTGTCCAATTGTAGTTGAAGATCTAAAGCCACCTCGTCAACTGCTGGTGGAGGTAAATTTCTTCAGTTGCTGCAACTCAGTTTGCTTTATACATCGTATTGCCATCGCCTTCAGAGTATCACTTGCCAGGAAAGAGGATCGGATATTTATAATGTTCTCTGCAGATGCTTTGTGAGGAGCGTGGTTTCTTTCTGGAGATTGCTGACTTCATTAGAGGACTAGGATTGACCATCTTAAAGGGGGTGATGGAAGCTCGTAAGAATAAAGTTTGGGCACGATTTGCAGTAGAGGTACAGCCATTTGTGATCTTGAGAGTTGTATATTTTGCATAGTATTGCATTCACTCAAGCACCTGAACTTATCCTTTGGGCCCATGTCCTTTAGCTTGTAATGCTGAAACTCCAACTGTGAAGTAATTCTGTCCACTTTGTATACAGGCAAACAGGGATGTAACGAGGATAGAAATATTCCTATCACTTGTGCGTTTGTTGGGACCCAACGCCGGAAGCAGTATAGCCCCACAAAATGCTGACAATGTCATGTCGCGTGGCATGCCGCACCAACCTACTATTCCTGCAACAGGGTTGTCGGATCGCCTTCAATAAGCAACGCAAACCTTTAGAGACGATGCTAAGAGTGGGGTTGGCTTCTCCTGCCATGACTAGCATTTGAATGTCCGTAAGGGTCTTTTTAGCACCGGATTAGTTGTTTTATCGAGGGGCTAGCTTCTGGGAACTTCTTCAAATCTTACAAGCTGTACATTTGGTAATGCTAATTGTTGATCTTGCTTAGGATTTCTATGTAAGCGTATTTGTCTTTCATCTGGGGTGAGGTTGTAGGTTTTGTTGTAATTTCTTTGGAGGAGAAGCTCCACCAGGTGACCAGGCTAAAGATGTAAAAAAATTGTAGGCATGAGAATTAGTGTGTTGTGTGCTAGTGCTTTTAACATCAGTTCTCTATATTTTTCAGTGAAAAAAAAAGCTTTCAACATCAGTTTGGTTCTTTTAATTCCTCTAAACTTTAGCCTGCTTAAGTCCATGGTTCCGGTTCATTATGTGAATGTCCAAACATGCTCTTCATCCAAACCAAAAGCTCAGCCTAAGAATGGTCTGTTCCATGGTGTTTGTTAAAATGTTTGCAGAAGAAGAAAAGAATAAAGAAAAAAAAAGAGAAGTAATTTTTTTATATCATATTCGGTACATTTTAAAAGCTATATATATTTATATATTTATATAAAAATAATATAGGCGAGTATAGAATCATGAAAACTATTAATAATAAAAAATATTACTTATGTAATTTTTAAAATTATTTTTAATAAAAATAATATATATTAATATAGAATTATATTAAAAAAATATTATGAGTGATATAAATTATTATTTAAATTCTAAAATTATGCTAGTGGTATTAATGTTGAATTAGACATCAAAATTTCAAGGCTTAAGACCCTTTTTTTTTTCGTTATATTGTCACCTAAGATTTTATTGTCGGTACCAACTCATCTCCTTAGCAGTTTTGGTAGCCCGATGCAACCTGACGCTGAAATGTGGGGCGACCTGAATTACTTCGAAGAAACTTGACGTTATGTTCACTGATACGATGCTTATTGAAAAGAAATCTAATCCTTAACATTTCAACTTATGAAATAATGAAAGTCACTATCGCATTTTTCTTACTTTCAAATCCCTAAAATATAATAATATGTAATCAACGTGTCGCTGAGTATCAAGCTTAATCCTATCAGATTATGTGACCACATCAATTGAAAACGATGCTCTACCTCATGAGCATCACATATTGTTAATATCATCACGAGGTCAAACCATTCATGGAAGTTGTGTTTTATTAGTCTGTAGAATTAAAAACATCTACTAATACTTAGAGAGAAAAAGAAAAAAAAGCTCTTTTTAGTTATTAGTGATCAAGTGGATCCGAGGGCGGCACATTGCGACAGACAGAAAGCTTTTGCTCCATGACATCTGGAGGATCGCGGGGGTTGTGGCTCTTTCCCGGCCACATATGTTTATAGAGAGGCAAATAGTATAGTTGACTAGTTGGCATGTTTCTTACTTTCTTCGCCAGCTTTTTTTTTTTTTTTTTTGATTTTGTTGGCTGTACTCATGCGTATTCCGTAAGGTGCCCACAGAGGGACTGAGGGGGGGGGGGGGGGGGAGGGGAGGGGAGAGAGAGAGAGAGAGGGGTTAGAGATACAACTAATGTTGAGAGAGGTTAGAGATACAACTAATGTTGGGTGGTTGCTAATGTGATTTAATGAGAGCCGAAGCCCCGGATTTTTTTTCAGGCGCACACCCAATTTGACAAGATGTAGTCAGACCTTGATGCTGTTATTATCTATATTCCGTAATGTTTCTTTTTTCTCTTTTTGGAAAAACGTACACTATAACATCATTAGGCATGGAAAAAAAGGCGCATCAAAGGCGTACACTATAGCTTGAGATTTGACTCATCACTAGCTCCAACGGTTACCTGAGACCAAGTACTTTGGATGCGCCTCTCAAAGGTTTAAACACAAATTTTTATCGCAAGTGCTGTTTGCTAGCCAAGTTACTTCTTGAATATGTGATCCACATGGTAGTTTTTGCAACCATGAAATTTTTGTCAGCAGCCAGCCTCGTTGGCCCCTAATTTCTAATAGGGATAGAGGGAGGATCTAATTCTAGCCCTGCCTTAAAGATGTGTTAACTTGCTCTTCAATTTGCATTCTTCTTAAGATGCATCGTACTATTTCTTGTTTGTAGTAATAGATTTTTGATAGTTTTGTCAATCAAAAACATAATTTTTTAATGGCTAAAAATAATATATATCATGCTTGCAAGTTAGCTTGTTGGCATTTCTATGCTAAAAGCACCCATCAACCTCTGCTATTATAAAGATTGATGGTTTCATCTATGTTGATCATCATGTCATTTTTGTGCTTTGCATGCCATTTGAGGAATGCTATTGTCTATTCCTCAAATGATTAACAAATATATGTGATTTTTGTTAGTCATCAATCATCATAGAATAACAAGAGATAGAGGTGGAGTATATGCTATAACTTTGATACTAACATATGCCATATGTAGGTCTTTTTTCATTGACTTGTAACAATCCAAGACCTCACCCAAAAATATTAGTCGGTAGGTGTCATTAGGGTTTTCAGTCTTATATAACTACTCAAAATCTACCTGGTGCATAGTTGATATAGGATTAAACATACATCCGGGTCCTCACATGCTCTTCCTATTTAAGCCCTAGTATCTTCTCCATGTTAAATGTCTAAATCCATTTAAACTCAATTACATGTACTCCAAATCTCGTTACAAACATCTCGATCAGCCCTTGACTAGCCCAAATGGGTCGATGCTACAGTATTCTAGTCCAAATAGACTATGAAGCAGGTCTGTTCTGACACCATTTGCAATATCCTAAAATTTCACCTAAAAATACTAGTCGAAAAATTTTATTTAGATTTCATGATCCTAAATAAATATCTAAGATCTACTCAGTGCATAACTGATGTGATATTAGATATATACATACCCGCATGGATTCTCAGAGACTTATATATGTCCAACACAAATGCACAATTGATCTTAAATCAAACCATCGAGCAATAATCCAATCTCCACATCATACATTTTGAATTCACCAAAGTCGTAAACTTTTTATAAACAACTTTTCTTAACAAAAATGACATAAATTATGAAGTTTTAGAACCAGAGAACTAGGCTAATTTTGAACGGCATTCAAACAGTTCACATGTGAGTACGTAAAATCCTAGTGCACTCTCTTTCTTATTGTCTTAGATATTAGAAAACTCCCCCAAACCCTAGTATTGCCAATTACAAAGCCTTGCTTACAACGTGAGAAAAAACCCATATTCTTGAGGTACCGAGAGGTGTGTACATGTACAACTTGTGTCGTTATTTCTCAAGATCCACCTTAGTACTAGGTTGTTCTTCCCTATAGATATATTTCCCACTTTATTTGTGTTGCATCTTATGTTAAAACCATCAAAACTGTTAAATAGCAAATACTGTGTGGTGTTGTGTGTGTGTGAGAGAGAGAGAGAGAATCCTAAGACTTAACAGAGCAGAGGGAGTCTTGTAAGGTTGCATGCATGTGATTGTAGACCCCCTTCTCTTTTGTTACTGTTTTCCCGTCCCTCACTTGGAAAAGGAAACAGTCCCACAACAGCACATACTTTTCCATCTGTGTCCTTTCCCCTTGGACGCAACCAACCATCCCAAATAACCAAACCATAAGGAGTTGAGGGGCTTAGGACTGCCTTTACCACCCTCAGGCACAACTCTCATGTCCCCCAACCCCCTCCCTCCGTAGCTTTTCTGCTGAAATTAATATTGCCACACTTGCCTGCCGAACTCTAAATACCACAGCATGTACAAATGATGCCATAATCTTAAATAATATACCCTGTCCCTACTGTTGAGACTGCCCCAGAGAATCTGCTTCTTTTCTCGCAGCAGCCAATTTGCAATGGCACATCACTGTCAACATCGCTGCAACGCCAACATCTCACAAGTTGGAGAAGAAGGGTTCCATGAAAATAAATCAATCTGCCATCCGCTTGATGTCAAATATTGATGATGCCTAATCCTTAATCAAACACATGTGTATTGCTAATTGATTGATCTGATTTTAGTCCTTGTGAAGCAGCAAAGCAAACACTGATAGTATATGATGACCCAAATGTAATTTATTATCACATAAGACCAAAACTAGTTGAAGTCCAACACTGAAGACCCACCACGCAAGTACATGTGAATAAAGATATATAACTCAGATAAGCATATGCTATCCTAAATATTTTTATAAAAAAGTTGCATACTGATTATTGGTATGTATGGTCCCCAAAAAGACGGTGGAAAAATATAACCATTCCTCAGCTTTATGCGACTCAAAACTGGATGGCTGGATCTTACTCAAATCCCATACCAAATGTCTCTATGGAAGTTATAAAAGGTTTATTCATCTGAAGCCATATCTTACATGCCCGCTCCATACAGCACCCAGGACAGGCTTCTGGTTTCCCAGACCCCAAATACTTTCTTACTTTAGAGGAAGCAGATATAAATCAAGCAACGAAGTCTGGGAGGCAAATCAGCTGCCAAACCTCATTTGCTGCTCTGGGATGTTCGATGCTCTCGTAGGCACTGGAAGGATGAGGCAGGAGCAGCGCCTTGGGTTGCTTTTGAAGGACGCCATCCCTCTGTTGGAGAGGAAAGGTGGCTGCGCTCCCGAAAGGCGGAGAAACGTTTCTCACATTGTGGCGAGGCCCAAGAGTGAGGGAAAACACCACATTGCCAGGAAACCTGGCGCGAATTGCTCGGAGTCGAACCTTCCGATGCCTGCAATTGGATAAGCCCCAAGGTTACCTCCATGGTCTGCGTTGCCTGCTATCAAGGAAAAGCCTTGGTCCCCTGCCCTCTGCCGTCCATCCATAAACTTCATCAGAAGCTCTCGGTGCTCATCTCGTCCGACTCATACCGAAACTGATGGAATGCGGCATGGTGTTCGGCTGCAGCAATTCATCACTCCTTGCCTCCTTAAGATCTAGATGCATGGCTGCTTCATTGTCATCGTAGCTGGCATGGTTTTGATCATTTCGTAGGGATGACAGTGGCATTGCGACCGCAGAAGGTTTCGGATCATTCGGGTTGTCCTGCATTGTTCTGCGACCGTCAGCCTGCCCTGTTCTTGTTGGGCTGCCGTTCTCTCGGTTTGCGCCGGACTTGGAGATCGAGTTTTCATTAGCATTGCTCTTGCTGCCTTTCTCATCTGTGTTGCTCGGTTCCTGGTCTTCATTTCCTCCAGGTACATTCCTCCACCATTGGCTTCCATAGTCGGACCCTCGCGTTTATGAACCAGTTGGAGACCTATGGCAGCAAAAACCGCAGGAGTTCTTAATGCAATACTTGTGACATGGATGTGAGAAGGGATGAGCGATTCATATTTTTCAAGTACCTGACTCCTGTGAGACCTGTTTGTTCGCAAGCACGAGTTTGTCCGAATCCTTGGGTAACTGCAATCCATGCGTAGAGTTTACGTGAGTAGTTAAATTCCAAGACGGATTGGATGAAGGATGATGATTCCATGGGAGATTGCTGATGCTAAGAGATGCATGAATTGATGCTGCGAAGTTACGATTTGGATAAGTTCTTGGAGATAGTTCTCGTGGTCGAGCACTACGGGTGGAGGAAGTGTTCGAAGAGCCAAGCTCTAAGAATGGAAACAGAGCGTTCAGGCAATCCTCTCTGGGGTCTCCAAGCATTGTGCTGGATCATTCCAAGCTGCTGAAGAGCCCGCTGCTGCCTCAGGTGATGGTCGACAAACCGAAGCCTTGAGCCCCCGGACTTGGAATCTTCCTCCCCCAAGCTCCTGCTTGCAGCCTGAATTTGGCCGGTGATAGCATCTCGGAGGCACCGGAATTGCTTCGATATGGCTGTAAAGCGAGCGCCGTGTACGTTCTTGCCGACCCGATTCCAGCCACTTGCTCGAAAGAAGATACCACAATTTGCATCTGGGGTGGTACTGCCTGTACCTCTGTTCCACCTGCAAAACGAGAGAGAGAGAGAGAGAGAGGAGAGGAGAGAGAGAGAGAGAGAGAGAGAGAGAGAGAGAGAATTTAATTCAGAAATTAACAGTTAACAGCATGCTGAATATATTGATGGACTTTGTGTTAAGGGAGTTAAAAAGCCTATTGCTTTATTAAAATAAATGAAGAAATGAAATTTTGTCACTAGAATAGCATAAATCAAAAGTTAAAGATTTCTCAAACTGGCCTTAGGTAAGAAGCACATGTACAACATGCATGATTCTGAATTTTACATCAAGTTGAGTTTCACTCAAAATAAAAAATAAAAAATCAAGTTGAGACTTGAGAGAGAGCCGCAAAGAATATATGTCCACCCTCTCTCCATTGCTCAATGATTCTTGTACCACTTGTGCTACCACTTATCCAGTTTCACCTTGTTCCATTCTTTGAATCTTTACCAATCATTCACCATACCATCAGCTGTAAATAATTTATTATTAGTAAGTTTGGGGGAAGTACCTACTTCATTACTGCTCGAAAAAGAATTTTATGTCAAGTTCTAAGTTCTAATAAAGTGGAATAGGAAATATAGAGTAATTTACATGACTAGCTTTCATGGGTCTCGACATCTAAAATTCCTCGCCTTGCGATAAAATTCAAGGAAAACTCTTGCTGCTGGCAATTTCAGTTCCACTTGATGCACTTCTATTCAGAATTCGATTAAGATCAAATTTTCAGGCTTTCAATTCGGATCTGCTAGCTTGGTGATTGTTCAAAATAAATTCGTGGGCTCCAAGTACAGAATTGCCATCCTACCTATCAAAATAATGCTACAGGAAACTATGCTTCCTCTAAATTCGTGATAACAATCAGAAATAGTTCATGTACATTAACGTACGCTCTTACCTCTTCAAGCATGTTGACAAGCTTTGCCTTCTTCATCTGAAACTCCTGCCTCTCTGCCGTAGTGAGATCGGCCCCTCGCTTGGTGTTCTTGTCTTCCTCCCAGTCCCGGTGCCTGTAGCTTCCGACTCCCTGTTGCTCTTTGTCGGACTCTTGGAATTAGTCCCCTTCGTCGAATCACCTCTGATTCCCTGCCCGACGTTTACCACCTCGTCGAGCAGTTGTTGAGCTGCCTTCAGGTACTTAGACCCCATCAAAAAGCTCTGCAGGCCTGAGACAGCAGCATTCGCAACGCCTGGTGCCGAGGACGAAGAACCCAGGATCTTTGCTTCCTCCGTGCCTGCCAGAGTTATCTCCGGCACCGGCGCCACCATTTCCTGCGAAGAGAGGCTGAGGGACAGCCCTTTGCGGTTGAGGAGGCACGGCGGAGGTGCGCCGGGGACCTAGCTGCGACGCCATGTCGGTGGAATTGTTGGGCGCCATCGGGGTCCATAGATCGTAGTGGAGGAGTGGGATGGCTGAGCCATCATGGGAGGCTTGGATGAATGACAAGCGGTTGGATTCGTGGGAGGCGACCGTTGGCTGGGGCGGGATCCCGGCCAAGTGTTGTTGCTGGTTTGGTTGTGCCATGGCGGCGCAGTGGCCGAGATTCACTGGATTCAGTGAATTCATTGCAGAATTGAGGAGGATCATGTTGGCCGGAGCGGCTGTGTCGGAATAACCGACATAATTGGGTTCATCAGGTAGAGTGTCTGCAATCCATCAGCTTGGAATTCGGGGCACCATGAAAGTACGTAGCCATAGATAATTTTGCTTCGTTTTTGACGGAATTACTGCTATCAAACAAAATAAAGATCTCTCAGATAGAGATCATAACTCATCTAGGAAATTTACGATGACTCGTTGTAATTGATAGCCTTGGTGTAAAATTTCTCCTGAAAAATGGAACAAGGCAAGGAATATGTGAATGGTGAATATTGAAGATAAGTAAATAGAAAGAGGTAAGGAATACTACATAGAATTTACAGAAAACTCAAACTAGGATCAAAAACTGAATACTTGATCTTACTTTATGCTAGGGAAAAAAAGATAAAAAAGAGAGGATAATACTAGTAGAGATCACAGTTCTCGAAGGCTATTTTTACTTTGGTTCTCTTGTGCTAGAATCGAAGTTTCGTTCGAAGAACTCCAGAAAGGAGGCCAGCGAGAAGTCTCGATGGCTGAGCTCATGAAACTGGAAATCAAACAAGAAGGAAGCCACAAGAATTGAGGTCCATCCATCGGCACAGGAAGAACCCATTCTACAGAAATTCTACTAGTTTTGTGAAAGAGAGAGAGAGAGAGAGCGAGAGATGAGAAGAGGAGAAGAAAGGAGAGATATGGAGAGGGGTATAAAAGAAAGGCAGCCATCTTCATCAAATGATATAACTAAGTATATTCATTGGCGATACCTGAGGGATGCAATCCCATGAGCACGTGAGGTGTGATATAAGAATGGTTATCGAATTCTCTCTCCCTCCTGTTCTCTCCGGCGCCTTTTCTCAGGAGTGATCTCTCCCTCCCTCCCTCCCTCCCTCCCTCTCTCTCTCTCTCTCTCACGCACGCGCGCGCACACACAGAGACCCTAGATATATTATGAGTAAAAAAAAAGGGAAATGGAGGCTATCTCAGACTCATGTCAGAGTCTTATTCCTCCTACCTGCTCTCCAACTGAAAAGGGAAGGAAATAAAGACACCATGAAAGAAGATTCAGTTAAATAGGAAAGAAAATAAAGACCATCTTTCACTACCATTATCTACACACCCTCATGTTTCTTTCCTTTTCTCTTTCGAGATATTTTATTATAGAATGATTGATCTTTAGGTTATATATATATGAGGGTGCAATCTAAGCTATGGTGCACCGAAGAAGGGGATTGGGGTGTGGGTGCGGTACGGATCAAAAGAGGGCAAGGTCCGGTTGATTTGACCGTCCTTTCCTCGTCATTAGATGCAGGAGCATTTGATGATGGAAAGAAGACCCCATTTGTGTGCGAGTGAGAGGGAGAAAGATAGACATGGATAGATACAGTTATATTATTCTACGCATATATAGAGAGACTGTTAGAGAACCGAAGGAGGTGTCAGAGGGAACAAACATCTCTGAAACGAGGAAACGTCGACTTCCAAAGGATGATTTAGTATTGTGTGTGGGTGTGTGGAAAAGATAAGGGGCAAGAAAGGGTGGAGATCTTCCCCTCCTGTTTCAGTTCCCTCGGTACTCAAAAAAAAAAAAAAACAAACATATATTTCCTCGCATGTTGCGTATCTTCTGTATCTTTTATTTATTAGTTCAGTCAGTCTTCTCCTTGTTCTACTTTATTATTATCTTATTTTTATGTTTTTTGTGGTTAGATGCTGAGGTTGGAAGAAAGGCAATTGAAAGCCGAGGCATACAACCAAGCGCCAGCATACACCTACTCTATGTGTGTGTGTGTGTGTGTGTGTGAGAGAGAGAGAGAGAGAGAGAGAGAGATTAATACTTTTTTTATGGAATACTTCAAAGAAACAAAAGGGTAAGATTTGGAATTGGATTGGTGCAGTGTGAGTCTTCCATAAGGTGCCTGCTTATATGTGCTATAGGTGGTGGAGCTCAACTGCTCGAGTGATCAAAAAAAGCATCCTTATGCCCCCTTTTCATAGTGGCATGGCTTGACTCTATTACATGGTCCTATCAGCCACCAGATTTTTGCTACTAAATATCATTTTTGTCGCACGCATTGGGGATCGACAAATTTAATCGCAAGTCAGCATGCAATATTTCACCATGATGACTATTCAGTATACTGTATATATCTTAATTGCAACCGGTCCAATTGGAAGGATAGATGTAGTTCCGTTGCCAATCACCATACAAATTGTTGGTGTATTTAGACAATTACATGGTGTCCAATAATCTATTTTTCCCTCTTGTGATGTGGCCCTCTTTCCCAACACATGCACCTTTGCTAGGGTTGGCAGCGGCACTAGAAAAATATCTAGTCCTTTACCCGGACCATGCGGTTTTTGTCCTATTATTCTATTCTTTAATACTATTCCTTGGAGCTCCACTTTCCTTTCAGGAAAGAGACCACGGTTAGAGAAGCATGCCAAAGCTTTGAGATTGATGTTTGCACTGAAGCTGCTCATATAATATGTAATAAGAAGCTACCAGGCAACAAAACAGCATGTCATGAGCATATATCTCTATCTCAAGATCGTCACATCTTACCAAGAACATAAATTAAGATATCAGCATCGAAAGCATGCGGCGAAAATATGTCTTAAGGAGGAAGTGAAACATAGAAAGGGGCTAAGGAGTTTAGGATTAATATCTTGAATATGGAAAGTTGTCCATGGCTATTGATTTCTGGTGGAAGGCTCAAGTCGTTGTTTGTTTATGACGGCACAGTACGTTAGTGAAAAAAAGGAAGTGCTAAATGGTATTGATGGAGAACCCCAATCTCAAACTCTACACCAGCCATCCTTAAAAGAGTAGTCATTAAGCTCCGAAAAGCAAGCAATCGTAAGGACTCGATCGCTGTTATTTATCTCTCCAATGTTCATTCCGTAATGCTTTAAAGTAAGCTGCTTGTAAGGTTTGAGATCATCTTCCCCTAAGCTTGCTGCTGCTGATTTGTAAAATGCAAAAGCTCTCTCTTAAACTTGCACAATATCTGAACTTGATCTATATCAAGCATTCGTGCGTTTATTGAGTAGCTTCAAAATATGTGAATCTCTAGTTGTTAAATGTGGATCTTAATGAATAAAGTCCCCTTTTCTTCTCGGGAAAAAGAAAAAGAAAAAGAGTTCATATAAATTCAAAAATGCCATGGTTCTCATGGAAACGATCAGATACAGTACAAGAAGTACACCCCCGGCCCCCCAACTGAATTGACTTCTGCACATAATCATGATTGAGCAATCGAAAGGTTTCATTCTTGAAAACAGGAAAAAATTAAAAGAAGTAAAAGCCTGTTCACTGACTTTGGTTTCTGCACACAAATATGAGAATCGTTGTTTTCGTCGCTAGCTAGTTAAAATTTTTGCCGCATAATATATTTGTCATCTACAAATCAAAATAAGGGACTCAAGTAGTTCAAGCGATATATTGGTTTGCCTAGCTAGCTTGCAATACAAGAAAGCACTTGAATGGGCATTTGTTGTGGATGAGGGAGAACCTTGGTCGTTCCAATGTTATATTGATGATTAATTCCATGTTTCTTTTCTATAGCAGTCCGGATAGTTCGCTAGTTTCCTGTAGGATATCGATCTGCAATCTATTCTAATGCTCAACCAAAGGCTTTTTCATATAGTGTCAACTGTTCTAAATGTATTCAATTACAAAAATGATCGAGAACTGGAAAAAGAAAAGTAATGTATTAGGTGCAATAATACAAAAGTGGCCGTTGGTGGAGCCCCCGACTTGTTCAGCTGATTGCGACTACACAAGCTTTAAGGCCTCCAATATGGTTCCATTAAAGTGATTATTGATGTCATTTGGAGTGATTTAGGTGCGTATAGCCGTATGTAATGCAAGATACGTGCATACCTTTTATTATTGTTGTTGCGTTACTGTGTTGTTGTTTGTTGTTGTTGTCGTTGTTGTGTGAAGGTTCAAGCAGAGTATCCTTTAAATGAGAGGTTCAAATGAAGAGTGGAATCAAAGAGGGGTATGCTGTCATGTCCTTATGTGACCCATTTTTCTTTAAAAAAGTCTCCTTCATATACGGAACGCATCTTTTTGATATTACTATTTAACAACTACGAAACAAAACCCTAAACATTTTCTTCCCACTAGTAGTAGTATTGCACTACTCATGAATCCTGATAAACCTAACCTTTCTTCGTTCCTTTATATCTATATCTTCCCTTTTCTTACTTCTTATTATCTTTTTATCTTCTATGCCGACAAAATGGCACTACCCAATTATGATACCATCGAGCCATCCAGCGACACCCTACCGACATTCCTCGACACACAAAATATGCATTAGCTCTTATGGCCCCATCACCACGCAAAATCTGCCATTCAATCGTGATCATCTACCAACATGACATGTTCAATTTGTTAATTGTGCTGTACCATATGTATCCTTTATTGCGAACACAATTCCATCTATTAGAGTGAAAATTGCTATAGCAACAATCACAATTCAAACCCTATCGGTTAATGAAAAAAAAAACATATTACCAACATCTTAATCATTATATCAATTATTAAAGTTGAAGTTGCATTCTTAATTATTTTTCTCTAAAAAAAATTAATTGTTAAGCAATACAACTTTATCCAATATTAGATTTACCTTCTAATGATGCCACACATATAAGAAATAAGAAATTCTAAAAGCATATTATGCATTTATTGATAGCTACACTACACCCCCCAACTTTGGAACCACTGACCAAGTCTTTGAAACCCTACCAAGAACATCCCCTGAGGTAATAATCCAATATAGTTCATGTCATTTCCCCTCTTTGTGTGTGCGTGCGCGTGTGTGTTTGTGTGTGTGGTGGAGAGAGAGAGAGAGAGAGAGCCAATAATGCCATTTGCTAAAAGATCAAGGCAAGAGAATTTGGCTGAAATGCAGAGATAATGGTTGAAAAGATCAAAACCAGCTCCATGTTTTATTTGTTTTAAAAAATTACATGCAACATGTACGGGCAAAAGATATTGAAAAGCCGCAAGAAAAAGGGCTCACAGTGATCGATGTATTCGGCCACCGCGAGGGGCTGCAGTGGCGACACGTACCCGAGTAGAAGCGCACTAATTGGTGTCGTTAGGGTTCGCTCCTCCACTCATTGGGCGTCCTTAGGCACAGAAAGCAAGGAGGCGCGACGCACCCACTGTGCCGTTCCCACGTGCCACCAGCTGCCGCAACGCACTTCCCCTTGGACTTTTTGCTCCTCCGTGGTCCCACAACTGCACTCGTGGAGGTTCTTTAGACGCGGCACGTTTCCATTGGATTGCATTATAGAAGATGGCTCGAGAAGGTGCCACGTATGGGGTCGCAGAGATACTGGTACGACGGGGCTTGGAGGGGAGCCGGGCGCCGGGGTGCTCGGGTCGCTGTTGGAAGGCGGGGCCCAGGGGGTGGCGCTCGGGGCGTCACCATCTGCAAGTGTGGGTCCCATGGGTTGCGGGAAAAGTCAAGGGAGCGGCCAATGAGCGACGAGCTGCGTCGCTATAGTGGGGCCCACCACCACGCGCCTTACGGCCAAATCAAATTCGTTTCATTTAACCCTAGTTAAATGAATAGATTAATAGCGGTTTAGGACTCAAATGACTCATTCGCAGATGCTGGCTATGTTATTATTGTGTCACAAAATGATGCAAAATGTAGTGGTTATCGCAAAGTGATAGCAATTTTGCAGATTGCTTTATCTTTAGTTTATGCGATTTCTCCATCCTTTTAACTCTTTAGAGAAAGGTTCGAGGTTGCATTATCCAACCCTTTTTTTAATGTAGATCGATAATAATTTTGGTAGAATATGATAAATCAATGCTGTTGAGCATGTAATACGTGACAATAGATACATCTCAATTTATTGGATTCATGGAACGGTCAAATTCGATACACTCTAGACTTTAAAAATTATGAAATAATAAATATAGTCAACAATTAGTCTTCCACTCGCGATAGAACTAGGAAGGTCATTTTAAGCACAATAGCTAGGTCAAAGACACAGGAACTCATGATGGCTTGTTGAAAGAGATAAAACAAAGTTTTATGGTGTATTTTTATATGTCTGAAATAGAATATATAAATGTAGGTCGGAGGCCTATTCGATGAGGTTAGCATCAGGCAGCGAAAGAAAATAATTAATGTAAGAGGATCTTGTAGGTTTTTCTCAGTATGCATGCTTTAGCTACTCAACCCTAAACTAGTTTAGGGTGGCTAAGGGGGTGACTAAGAGCAAGGTATTCCGCCAGTCATGGAGGGGCCGGGTGCAGTAACTGAACCACAATAATTAAAAGTACTGTTCCTAGAATCAAAAGTGAACCATGGTTCCTCCTGCCGTTGTGTCTTTGGAGAGTGAAAGAGAGGAGCATTCTTATGGAGACGACCACAAGTTTGAAGGAGGAATTATAAAATATAGTCATTGGAGGCACATGGTTTCTTGGAATTTGATGTTATATGGTGGCCCCAAATGTTGCACCGTCTGCTAGCTTTTGAATGAAGTGAAATTGCATTTAAAATGCACTAAATAAAGAATGTAGGATGGTCCAAAGAGTTTGTGACTATCAAGTGATAGAATTTAGAGTATCACATATTAGTTCTAGCTAGAATTACCTGCTTCCCTACTTGAGATGACTTGAACTATGTTGAATTGTACCCCTCTCCCTACTTGCCTTGCCGATCAAGGCTTGTCAAAATTAAACCTTAGCTTACCTTTGATTTGAATTTAAAACTAAGATACCGAGTCAGGTTTTGGTCATGGTCAATTCTATTCAATTAGCTACACCCCTTGCTCTACAGAACGGAACACTACATATTGCTATGTTGCATTTTATATATTTGAAAAGAAAAATCTGCAAAAAGAAAATCAAAGATTGAGAAAAATTTGTTCGAATCAAGATGTGTGACAAATACTACTCTAAAAACATGAATTGCCTCACATGCTTCAGGATCTAGAGTCTATTTATAGACTATGTCTGACAAAAACATATGCATTATGCCTGACCGTGCCAAGCCGAGTGCGAGCGCATGTGGTCATGAGCCCAATCTCCCTCAAGCTTGACTGGGGCTTCTAAGAGTAGGATTTCGAGAACTTGGTTTTGTATTCCCAATATGAAATTTTAAAAAAAAAGTCATAAATGAGCTAAGTCAAGTGGGTCTACTTCTTGCACAACCTTGGCTGTGCTCGATCGTATATACCATATTCCATGAAATGTTGATGAACACAAGCTTATCACAATTTTTTTTTTTTTTTTGTGGTTTTGAGAAAAGTAGTTGTAGTAATTTAGTCCAGGCTTGGTCCTTGCCTAGACCATGACTGACCAGCTCCGTTGATGAGGCCTAGGCCTGGAAACTGACTCAATTCCCTCGTCCAGAATGTAGTCAAAATCGTATCCGTTTTATACAATACCAGGTGAGACAGAACTACAAAGCAGCAAGCTTTAATGACAATGATGCATTCTCTTAAAGAGATTAGACTGAAAAAAAAAAAGAAGAGAAAGGGAACCATGCATCCTGTTTAGTTTTAAAAATATATACACCTTTTTGTACTCCTAGCCTGCCATCACGGCCAGAAAAATTTCTTTGATGGCATCTGGTTGTCATGTTTGCACCACCAACCAATACTTCTAGCTAGTATTGACAGTGATACCTTTTGATCAATGTTCAGTAAGTTTGATAATAAACTAAACTAGCTTGTATTTTCATCAATTGGACCTTGAGTCATTGAAAGGGATAAGATCTGCAATGGCCAGCTCCCATATTCCTGTTATCGTCCTTTGGTCAGATGGGTCCACCATTGATACTTTTAGTTCCCAAGCCTTGTATTCAATCCCCATGCTTGAGCATGAGCTAAAGGTCAAAACCCTAGCCGGTACATAAGTCGCAACATTTGGTAGGAAAATAAAATGATAAATTTTCTTTTTCTCAAAAAAAAAACCTTATCTTGTGCAAATTCTCAAAGATTCTTATCCAAAGGGCATGAAACACTAGTTTAGAACTTTGTCGAACTATCTTCACAATTATCGGTGGTGCAAAACGTCATGCAATGCGTCATCATTGATGTGCCACTTCGATAATTTTGTGCTGCTACTGGTTAGTGAGGACCCCAACTTTCTTAGAACCTATTCGATTTTAAATGCAAATGAATGTTTTCTCTATGTTCGAAATTTGAAATATATTTCTTTTCAATTAGTACCGGAGAACTATCGTGTATCCTAAAATTGATTTGACAATCTAAAAATAATTCACTTATTTCAATCAAGTAATTTTTTTATTAGTTTGTCCATGGCGGCGATGGACTCGCAACTGCACCACAATTGGACATCCTAGATTGTTTCCACTATTAGAGCAATCAATTTATTGTTAAATGAAAGATGATCCTAGCACCTAAAAGAAATATAATCTGACCTTCAGTTCTATATTCCAAAGGATATGCTAACGGATACAATCATATACTGGTATTCCATACTATTGCTAGTGACGACTTCAAGCATTGGTGCAAGAAGGGGAATATATATATATATATATATAAGGGATTGATAACTACTTTTTGTTATGGTAAGTTATCAATCTATTCATTTTTTTATTGAACAAAAATACCCTTACTTTTTATAACTCTTAAGGGTATTTATGTCTTTTTATAAATCCACATCAACCTCACTTCTCTTAACCCCCCATTAATACTCTCTCTCTCTAGTATACACATATGTGTGTGTACATATATGTAGATACATACATACATATGTAGATACATACATACATATATATATATGTATGTATGTATGTATGTATGTATGTATATATATATGTGTATGTATATGTGTATGTGTAGTATGTATGTATGCGTGCGTATGTATGTATGTATGTATGTATGTATGTATGTGTGTATGTATGTATGTATGTATGTGTGTGTATGGGTGTATGTATGTATGTGTGTGTGTATTTATGTGTGTGTGTATGTATGTGTGTGTGTGTATGTATGAGAGAGAGAGAGAGAGAGGGGAAAGAGTATTAATTGGAGGCTTGAGAGGGTGAGTTAATGTGGGATTGTAAAAAGACATAAAATATCCTTAAGAGTTATAAAAGGTAAGGGTATTTTTTGTCCAATGAAAAATGGATAAATTGATAACCTATCATAATAGAGAGTAGGTATTAATCTCCATATATATATATATTATATATATAATATATGTATGTATGTATGCATGCATGATGCATGCATGTATGTATGTAATATAACTAATGTGAGTTCTCAAAGCCACGCTCTTTTATTTCTACACGCCATTTGCTTTGGAATCTTAAGTGGCTTCGTTTAAGTGGGCATCGATGCCTGGGAGAAGGCGAAATGCCTTGGAAGTTTGTGGCAAGCCGAAGGGACTCAAAGGTGTAGAAGGCAATGTAGTGATTTTTTTTATTAATATTATTTAGTAATTAAATTTATTAAACTAATCTAAATTAAATATAGATCTATATAATATATATATATATAATATTATTATATATATATATAGCAATTAGAAATTACATATTATAAAACTTGAGCAGAAATATCTGACATATGACATTCATGAAAAATAGAATTTGTATGATTAGCCATGTATTATTATCTTTCCAATCTGTAGCACTATTAATCTCTCTAAAATATGTGATGGGTCAAAAAATATAGACATCGATCTTATTTTTCAACATCCAAATCAAAATGGATGAGAACTAAAGCTGATTTAGATAAACATTAACAACCATCAAGAAGTCTCTTTAAGAATAATATGAGTTGCTTTTGGAATTCTCGTAGCATAAGGTACATCTTCCCATATTATATGAAGAAACTACGGGATCAAACAACTTAACTTCATCTGCTGCAACAAAATTCCACTAGAACTTCTTCGTAATACACCATCGTCAAAATAATCCTAAAAAGAACAGAAGGCGAGAAAAGATCTTCTGAGAATCGACAGTGCGGCGTCACTCTTGATATACGATTGCTCCGACCAATGTTCGATTATTTTATAGTCGAGGTACTACGAGTTCGGTGAAAAGATAGATCTCTCATCGAGTTCATTCACGACCGTACGTGCCAATAAATGCTCTTGCTTATTAATCTGAATAAGGTTCTTTTTTTCATTGCTTCTTCCTACGAGTATCAACATTTTCTGTCCTGATTATCAGATAGTTGGTTTGGAACCTTTTAGCTTCTTTTCTCACACATGTTTCTCTTTCTTTTGACATGTAACTCATCTCTGCTCATCATCTTTGTTGTAAATTTAATTAAACTTCAATAAAAGCCGGGTGGCTCCTTTGCCTCCCCTTTACATCAAAAAAAAATCCACGCCGTATGTAGCCAATTGGATTTCCTCTGCCGGGTTTCCTTGTGCTTCTCTATGTGTGTGTGGGTTTAAATAAGCAAAGAAAGATGATGAACTTGTTCAAATTGAAGTGCTGCAGCATCACATGAAGCCATTTTATGCCTGAAGAGTTCAAGACTGCGTCACGTTTTAGTCATTTACCATTTACCATGCTTGGGAAGCCCACTTCCATCACCGCCCAAACCCACTAATTTGATACGGATATATGATGCCAGTAGGCTGAACAAAGCCCAATAGCTTTAACTGCCCCCTGATAGGCGCCCGCTAAACAAGAAACGGTTGGCCAACCCATGCCCATCCGCCGCGCTTTACTGTTATCGTGGGAATGAAAGTGAAAGCGGAACGGCCATGGAGACGGCGGCGGCGGAGATGGTGAGCGAGGCGGGGAGGACCTGGTGGAGCAGGAGACGTAGAGGGAGCATATCCAACCGATTCCGCGTCCCAAGTTCGAAATCCGCTCCCCGCCATCCGACACCCCCCTGCCTCCGCCCTCAGCGCCTCGCCGACCTCCACTCCTCCCGCGGCTTCCCCCCAAGGCCGACGACTCCGCTCCCGTGCTCTCGCCCCGCGCCCCCCGAGACAGGGTCAGTCAAACGCCTTGCGGCCAGAATTAGGGTTAGGGTTTCTGTCAATTTGATCATTCCGGTTCTTGATTCGTTATCTTTCTTTTTCTTGTTCTTCCTCTTGTGGATCAAGTGTATCTAAGCCGGCGAAGGAGAAAGAACCACCAAAAGAAGAAATTAGGGAATCCGGTCCTTCAAACGACCAAGACGGAGATCAAGATGGTATCTTTCTCGCTATTGGCTCCCATTTGGTATTCTACACTCTTTCGGCGGTACATATAAACTAATTCTAGGAAAGTTTTGGTTCTTTCTTTCTCTTCTTTTTTCCCCCCCTCTTTTGGGCCAATGAAAGACTGGAAGCTATTGCCGACCGTGCGACATCAACGAGGTGTTGCTCTCCTTGCGGAATGAAACAGCTTCGAATTCTTCAAGGGATATCCTGAACACTAGTAACTCCTAAACGGAGAGGAAGGGGGTCGTTCTTGTACCAGAAGAGCTATATGTACAGTGATCAGCCAGATATTGAGACCGCCTTAGAAGACAATTCTCGGTTGGAGAATGAAACAGAGGCTCGTGGACATTCTCCGGGATGAGTCGGCCGAAACTAGAAACTGTGAGTGTTTAGATTTATGCTCGATCTTTACTAAGAAAGAAAAAGAAGGTGATTGCGATCTTTACTTTGCTCTCAGCAAGATTGGTACCAGCCATGTTCTTGTTCTGTATGATTTTCCCCCTAGTACTCGAACAATGGACTTAGAGAAGCTCTTCGAGAAATTTAAAGATCGCGGGGTGCTATACGCTGGGTAATGATACCGTTGCACTTGCAGTCTTTCGAACACCTGCTATTGGTAAGTTGTGTGATCTGATTCCTTCCTTTTACAATTTGTGGAGCATTCTTTTTGAAAGTAGAGTTCAAAAATAACCATCTGGACTGAAGATCTTATGATGCATTGGTTTAGGTCATGTCTGAAGAAAATGGTGGGAAACTGGAATATATTAATTTTATTTTCATTATTGAATCAGAGTTTCACAGTAGCAACTGAAGCCATTAACTCAGTGCTGGATGAATTTTCTATTATTTATTCAAGCTGATTATCAGGTTACCCGTCACAAAACTGACTTTCATGATAGATGATCATTTAGTATTCCATTCATATTACAGGTTTAAAAGATTCGCCATTGTTGATATTCTTCCCCACTTGTTTCCTGCTCCAATTAGAAGCAGGAATTATCATACGTGGGCAGTTCATTTGAAGCCTTCAGTCATATCTATCTTTATCAACCTAATCTAACCTATTTAAAATCTCGTTGACTCAATTTGACTAGGTGGGGGCTACTTTGTACCACTCACATCATGTCCTCACCCCTCTGTTGTTTCAAGTAGATGGTTCTTTGTGTTGTTTTTGAGGGAAAAATTTTGAAGTGTATTTGTTATAAATGGAGAGTATATGGAATTAATTTGATTCTTTTTTTCCTTGAGACAATTTTCATGAGAGGTTTATCGTTGGTGGTTACATGTTGACTTCATGGAGCCTGAGAATCATTGGAGATATATTTTGGAGAAATTAAGCTGGTTTTATAGAATTTGAATGTCTTCTGAGTGACCTGGGAAAAAGGATGACTAGTAATGGCTCCCTTCAGTTAAGCCTTTTTTTGATATAAACATAATCAAATTGTACTTTTTTATGTGGTTGATGCTTCCAAGTAATAGAAACTACCAAACTGCCACTACATTACAAGCTCTCCATAAAGTTCCTGTTCGCATTCGGGATTTTCCATGTGTGACGAAATTAACTCAATTTTCCATCGTGGCACAAGAAGATAGAGTTATAGATTCTATACCATTGCCGAACTCTTTTGAAGTGATCAAGGTGTAAACTTATGTTGATAGTTTGGTGTTCTCTGTAACTTTTATATGGATGCAGTTATAATATGAGTGGGGTGTAAAGGGACCTACTACAAAATTCTATATCTTTAGTTGCAAACCCAAAACTTAACTAGGTTGGATATAATCTAACAAACTTAAAATGCCTATGTATAAAAATTATCTGTTTTGGAGGCCTCTAGTTATGCATCAAGTTTGCCTCAAAATAAACGCATGATATTGTTCCATAATGACTATATTCTTTGCAAGTCTCAAGGCATTGAGCCGTTTTGGTACATAGCATTTTAGATCTCATAGATTTTATCTGATTGTTTAGATTGTAGGTTTTGACTTAGATCTTTGAATTTTGTAGTGAATGGCAAGTCTTTTCGTTACACCTTGTATGTATTATAACCGCACTCCTCTTATATATGGACAAAATATTTTTGATTTCTTAGCCAGGAAACCAAGGAGGTCTAGGTTGTTGGTAATATAATGTTGGCTACTTGGAATGTGAGATTTGCAAAAGTACATCAAAGATAAAAGTAAGGGTCATGTATTGAATGTTAAACAAAATAGTTGGTCTTTTTATTTCCCCTTTACAATTCACTATTGGGCCCATCATTTTGTAGCATATCAAGCAAGACTTTGTAGGTCAATAGCATGCCACCTCCTCGATAACCTCTGGAAAGCTTGAAATGAGTTCTTTTTTTGTTGGTTAAGCAACAATTTTGGGAGTACTAAGGAAATCTTCGCGATCTCACTAGATGAGCTATGCTTGTCACACTCTAGGGCATCTCTAAGCTTTATGCTTGTCCTTTTACCTTCCACTTTTCAAATGGGTGCGGATCAAAGAGAAAGTTTGTCAAGCTTAACTTCAATGGACTTTCTTTCATGACCCCTCCCATGGTTGCGCCAGCTTTATCATGAGGAATGAAGAGGAAACCACTTGAAGGAATGACATCCAGGCTGCTTGGGAAGGTATTGAACTTGCTATCGGTAAGTTGCATGTTCTTGCTCTTTTGGGTTGAAGGGGACACCAAGGTGGTCATCAAATGATTCCACATGTATGGGAAGCCTACTGACCGGTTGATTGTCTCTTCAAAGAGATCGTAACTCGCCATCTTCTAGTTGGATCATGACTCTTTTGACCTTCATGGTTGCCATGGATTATAGTGTTTTTTTTTAAATTTTTCAAAAATGCTAGCAATAATATGTAGACCTAAAGCCAGCTGCCAATGAGAAAAAAAATCTCATATATTAAATGAAGATGGTATCTTCTCAACTTAGAAAATCAAGGTAAATTTTATTTTGAAGTTGTTTTGAGTTTTGTAGTGCTGTATATTTATTGAGGAACATACTAGCAATATCATGTAGGTTGGGGATTTGTTGGTTTGAAAGGCCATGGGATATATTATATCATTTTTGTGGCTCTGTCATCACTTTGAGTAGTGATATTGACATTTTTGCACATCTTTGAGGGGTAAGATTATTTTACTCAAGTTGCTTTGATTTACCTTAATAAGATTGTGCTTGGGCAAATAGTAATCATGATGCTGCCTTTGCTCACGCATTACTAAAAAAGGAAGATTTAGCACCATATCAACTAGAACTACATAACTTCTTTTACACAGCCTTGTTATAATATGTTTAAAGGTATGCATAAGGCACAACCATAGCTCCGTGCCTACCTTAAGGCGAGGGCAAACTTCGTTAAGGCCCTCTTAAAGCGTGCCTTAAATGTGCCTCACTAAGATGCCAAGTTGCAAGAAAGGTGCACCAGAGTAAATGTCTATTTGTGTTATGTGATTGTGCATGGTTGCGAGTATATTTTTGCATTTGTCATTTGCTTTGATGACTGCTTGTATGGTCGTGTGAGTTGTGTTTTTTGTATCTCATTTTTATTGTCAAATATATTTCAAAAACGGGACCCTTACCTCCATTGTGAGATCTGTGAAGGGTCACATGTACACACTCTTACCTCCATGTACAAGGGGCTGTTTTCATGTTGAAATCTGTTTTCATACATATTTTCACCTTACTTCACTAAGGCACATGCCCCACCTTGCCCTTTGCACCTAAGCTCTAAGTTACCTTTCTACTTTGGTTTGCCTTGCGCCTTTAATAACTTGGCTTCCTCTTCGCAAAGTAAGCCCATAATGTTTTTGTGCCCGTTTGCTCAATCTCATTAGCAACTTCCTTTGGGATCATCTAGTTCTTAAAGGTTGTGGAACAGTCTTTATTCTTCAATAATAAGACATGGTTGTTTAATAATAATCAATTATGTGATGATCTATGTATGCTATTTTTCTTTGTGCTGTTAATTTTGATTTTTAAATATTTTGTATATTGCTTTTGTCAATAAATATCATGCAGTTCCATTCCTTAAAAATAATGAACTCAAACATGGCATAACTATGTCCCAGATTTTCTGCTTCTATTTAACTACTTTTGCTTTTCTTCACTCACTTCGTAGTGATCTTAAGGTGTGGCATTTTTTATCCAAATTTCTAAAGGTTCCGCATTTGTTTTATGAAGACCACGTGAAAGACTTGCTCTTTGACAAGCTCTAGTTCTTAGCCATATAAGATATACTGATATAGTGTTGTGTGATATCACCTACACCTTTTGATTTAACTTGAAGCACTACTATATGACACTTAAACATGGGCATATGACTAGAGATGGCTTCATGAGAAGTTCTTACATATTGAAAGGATCTGATGTTTAGACATACACCCACATCCGGCGTTCAATCCTGAGCCCATGTAACATACCTATGTATCTCTTTCTCAATCCCCTTTTCCTCATGCTATCCATAATTCAACTTCTATCATTGAATGCAATCCAGTTCAATTTTTAGCTTTTATCTTACTGAATTAATCAGCTTGTGCCTCCATATACTGGACTAATGATTCTGCTACTATAAGTTGGTGGCTGATGACAAGACAGAATATCTTGACTCATGGCTTGTGCTCCTATTCTATCATCTGATGGCCCTTGTTTGACTTGTCTCCATTCAGCTGATTGAGATATTTAGGACACCACTACCATTGGCCTTTATGTGAATCCAGCTTAGGGTGCTAATCGGTGGTCTTTCATCATGGCCAGGCTGTTCTGACAATGCTATAAGTTTGACTAAATAATAGTCTCCCCTAATCATAGATCAGTCCAGAAATAAGTTAGCTTTCCATTTTTAATGAAAATCACGATGACGTATTTGAACAGCTCACCAGAAAATTAACCACTCTTTTTTGGAAATCTGAAACTTCGTTGGATAGCTTCCACGTAATTGCATAACACCGTTGGTTCACCAGACAGTCCATCTATCATCTGTATTTTTAGGCCATTGTTATAAGCCCTTACCATTGTTATAGGCCATCTGAGACTTCTCCTGCTTTAAAGTGCTGTTCAGTTCACTGATGCACCTTTCTCTGAAAAAAGCTACGAGACGCAAATGAGAAAACCAAACTGGTTCCCCAACACATTGTGATGCTTGGTTTGGCACCCCATGAATGATCTAACCCTCTGGCAGTCATACTATCCCTCATACATTACATGAATACTCTCATCTCATGTCAGTTTGGGAGCTGTTTGGTAATTGGTTTTGGTGGTGCAGCAATACTCCTTTCCTTTAGAAGTTTCTTTTGAAGCTCGCCACTTTTATTAATAGTTACGATGAGTATTGCTTTTTCCGGGATCAGATGGCTGATTGAAATTTGTTATACTTATTTTTATATAATTAAGTAGGCTTTCCTTGGAATAATGACACACTGCATCTAGTTGCAAGGCTGTTGCAGCACTTTTGGATGTGTTATTTCAAATTCATTAGCTTGATGGTTGGCATATATATTTATTTGAGGATCAAAGACACTCTTTACTGTGTTGTATTTTGTATACATCTTTTGAGGTTTTGCATGATAGACGCTCTTAACCTTCTGCTACCTTTCACCGTTAGTCTCGTGTTGGACATATCTAGGAATGCATTTCCCCCCCCTTCTCTCTGCACATTATATTTATGCTTCGCTTAACATATTTTAGGTTCTTTCTGATAGGTACGTTTAGTGTCGAAATGTAATAAACTTTGAAAAGGCCATGAGTATGTTCTTTGTTTAATGAGATTGTTGTTCTCTGTTGCAGCATATGAGGCCCAGAGGAACCTTAATTGGCCATTCAAAGTCCGTTCACTTTTGGAGGATGACAGCCTGCTGACCCAGCTCACCACCAAAGGTATCTCCTCCTTTTTGAAAATGCTTTTGCTTACTATCTTGCTTTGCATGGTACCTCGATATGTGTTTCTTATAACTGAGTTTTGCATGCACACGTTAGGATCGATCCCTTGTAGCTTTGTTCTAATTATAGATGAAATGCTTCAGAGTTGGAACCTCCTTATCCACGGCCGAAAACATCAGCAAGAACAGCTGAGAGGTTGATTGCTCAAGGTATGGGAATAAAACCCCCCACAAAATTCGGGTCTGATGAGCTGAGAAAGCAGGAGGAAGCAAGAAAGAATCGTATACATGCTCGTCAAACCTTGCGTGATGATTCATGGGGTTCTGACAACCCATAGTGCTCTTTATTATGTATCATGCTCAGCTGCTGCAGCGTTGCAGGCAACATCATGTGGCTCTTGGAGGGAAATCATTGCTGGAGTCATCTAATCACCGTCGGGTGGTTTTATCCATTTAATTGATTTACGGTGAGCAATATTGGTGGAAGATGTATGTGCAGGGGACAAGTTTCTATTGCGTTACTCTTCATCATTTATGCTGAACTAAGGAAACTACTCTATAGTGACAAGTGCTTTCATTCTTGCCCCCCTTTTATCATGATAATGAGGTATGAAAAGAATTTTTATAATTTTTCTAATGCACCTTTGTTTAGGGGCAATCTGGCAGCAGCGTTGCTGTGCGTGTGGCAGCGTGAATTTGGATTTGGATTATCTTCCTGCTGTCTTCTTTTTTTCCTATCAAAAGGAGAGAGATTGTGCGATCGCAAATATATCCCTTGGTTTTTAACCTTTGGACAGACCATTGGATTGTGAGTTAATCAGATGAGGGCTAAGCACTGTAATCAGATTCGTCTGTGGATCCATAAGGCTCTCAAAGCAATTGGTTCATAAGTATTTTAATTAGATGGACTGGACGAATTGATCTAGTCCATTTGTTGACCGTATGGCCTTTAGGCCTGCAGGGTCGTGAGTTCCTTTTATTAGATATTAGTAAATTGACCTAATCTGGCATGTTCATCTATTTATAAACTTTTTCAGCTATTATAGGATTGAGTTTGTTTAGGTGATTGGGCCGAAAATATTATAGGATATATAGATTGGGTCAGTATGATTAGGTTTATATTTTTAAATATTTAAAAATAATTTTGGAGTGGGCCGGCTCAGATCTCCCAGGGAGAGAGATCTCGGCGGGCCGAAGTGAAATTTCCAACCATAAAAATAATGGAAGTAGGACTTTGGTGGTAGGTATCTGCCTGATAGGAGGAAACTACGAAATAATCTATGAACATTTAGTTCTAATTCTTCTGCATAAATTCGGACAGCCACCAGGAGAACGTTAGAAACCCAAGCCACCACATGCCTTCGGAGCAGGTATCGCACAACTTGGGCTTAATTAGCAATTAAAAGTCGTGGCCAGCCCAACCAAAGAATCTCGATATCGTGGTTGCATGTTCAAATGCAAGGAATATTCCAGAATCATATTTCAACAAGTTAGTACGAGCAACACGTTAGAGAAAAGCTTGATCTTCACAAATTCTTGCACCTGGGAAGGAGGGCATCTCGTTTTCAAATCTAATCACTCAGATTGAATCCATTCCATTAAGCCTTGGTAGCTAATAACGAACATGCTTTCGAAATAACTATAACGATAAGGTGGCGAGCAGATATCTTGGACCTTTAATTCTTTCTCTGCTCGCAAGTTTTGGATCGCTCTCTCTAGATATTGCAATGCTAAGGCGGGGTTCGTTTTGTGCAGAATATTTCTGAAATGTGGCACGAGGGAATTGTCGTAACCGTTGAAAATTAGTACAATATACAAGAATATATAGTAGATTATTGAGTTGCCAAGTAAGCAATAATGGGCACAATAAACTTTCTGCGTGCATGTTAAAAGTGCCGATTAGCATCCTCTCTCTAGATAAGGTTTAAGTGCTAGTTGCATGTATCAACTGTTGAAGTTTTAAAAGCTTTCCATTTGGAGGAGCTTTTGGAGGGTCAAAAAGTACTTTCTCATTCTTCAAAAGTACTTTTAGATTAAATACCTAATAAAGGTATTAGGTAAAAATTTCGGAAAGCTGTTTTAGCTTTTTCAAAAAGTTAAAAATAGTTTTTTGGGAGAAGCTCTATTTTGGAGCTTTCAGGAAAAACACTTTTAGGCCCAGTCTGAAAGCTATTTTTTAACCAAAATACCCGTGATAAAATATAACAATTATACAAAAACATCCCTTTCATAATTGTTTAACCAATTTTATCACCTAGCTAGAAAATTTGTTATATTATGAAAAATTAATTTATGCTAATAATTATAATAGTTTATACCTTTATTATTGTATTATATTATAAATGTAATATTAAATTACATTATATCATAATACATTGATATGTTATGTTAAAGAATTTAATATTATATTAAATTATTATGCTACAGTATACAATATTATATTACTATATTATAATAATATTATATTGCATTACAGTAATATTATATTATATTATATATTTATGTATTAATATATATTATATTTTATAATGCTCTGTTGTATAATACTATGTAATATCCTTTATGGTCATTTTGTCATAAGAAAATATTTTCTCAGTTTTGTTTACCAAACACATGTTAAAGTGGCATAGCACTTTAGAAATGTAGTTGCCAAACAATAAATAGTTTTTTTATAAAAAACTTTACTTTCAAAAATTCTACTTTTAGAAGTTCTACTGCCAACAACTCCTCCAAACGAGGCACTCTATCTCTCTTTCATCACATTTATCTCTTTCAATAAATGACATAGATATGTCCCTAAATGTTCATAGAGCCTCCTAGCAATCTCTCAAAGGCAATTTCAGGATGAGCACAAGGCTAATATCAAGAATCTTTTGTTTCTTTTGTCTTCCTCTTTTATCAGTAAAGAAACAAACCTACGTGCTACATGATCTGACTTCGTGCAATGGCTGGTGGAGAGTTTGAAGATACGTTGTTCTGTCGGATCCATGTAAGCTTGAACATATTACGTAGACACCTAAAGTGAAAAAGGACTTGTTTGGTCAGGTCACTGCTGCAGGAGTAGGCTAAGATAGGGGTAATATGGAGCACTTTAGGGGACAGTTTTCTTTTCTTTGTTTCTTTTTTTGAATTTTTATTCAGTGCCCAGAGCATTTTGCCCAGGCTTCTCACTCTTCATCTTGTCCACGTATGCCAATATGGGCTCATTTGGTTCGTGAAAAAAAGGAGGGAAGAAAGGTGTGGTCAATAAGAAAATAATGAGATGCCTTTTATTTGGTGTAGTCAACAAGAAAGTAATGAGATGCCTTTTATTTGGTTGGAGTTTTCAAAAGAGAGAAATTGCAAAGTTGTATTCCCATGAAAATATAATTTCCATCTTATGGAAAAGCCTTTCCCATGAGAAACATGAAAAAGTTACTTTTCCATGAGCCGAAAATCACTCAATGTTTATTTTTTTTCAAAAAACCTCTTTAGCATTAAAGAGGCATTAAAGACCTAATTTTTATTAAGGGTATGATAGAAATTATACATAACTTTTTCAGAAAAGTGGATGGTCAATTAAACATAAACACTCGGCAATCTGTTACTTTTCCATTGTCAACTAAACATGGTAAAAGTATTTTTCCAGGCATCCTCTTTCCAGAAATCATATTCCTAGGAGGGAAAATGCTTCCCATGAACCAAACGAGCCCTATGGGTAAAACCGAAAAAGGCAAAGGTAAGTCGGTTAAAATTTATATTTGACACAGCAACTTATAAAATCAAGAGGCGAACTGTGCAGTAGATCGTCTCCTGTGTCATTCCACAGTAAACATACTCCCTCCCTTATTCTTTTTATTTTTGCTTAATTTGGCAGGATGTACTTACGTTAGAGCCATATAAATTGTCGTTTTCATAAAATAATAATAATAATAATAATAATAATAATAATAATAATAATAACCGAATTTATGTATCAGAAAGTAAAAGATGAAAAAAGTCAAAAAAAATCCGAGACGGCAACCTATGAAAGGGATGGCGTTCGACTGGTCAAAGTAAGGTTTGGGTCCGAGCGGTAACACCGTCGTAAGAGTCAAATAGCGGGTGCGCCGAGCGAAGACTTTGACGGAAGTTTGGGGGGAGAGAGTGGGGTTGAGAACCCGCCGACAGCCGCTCCGTCTACTTTACGCCCAATGCGGAAAACACGCAACACGCAAAGCTCACATCTCTCTCTCGATGGGTCGCGGTATATTAAGGCTACGATTGTTATAACGATAGTTTGACATTTTCTACAAATTAACTCCATCTTCTAATCCTTTCACGTTTTCAAGAGCATAGCATTAGAACAGTACGCTAAGTGGACACATACTTGCTCTTAACGCCTGGCAGATTGTGTCAAACAGAAGGTTTCGCCCCTGTCCATGCTCCCATAATGACAAAGGCTTGAGCTATACTTCATTTGGTGCCATTAGATAACTATACGAGGAGGATTACCTTCCAACTATTTATATGACAGGATTTAAGATTTAATTTAAACAGCTTTTTTAGTCATATATTATATTGACAACCAGATCAGAGAATAAGCAGGCTGTTAAACACCAGTTGCTGTAACAATGGCATGGCCACGTTTCTACAGCTCATCGATCGATTTCTCACCGCTGAGAACACGAGAAATTGAAAAGGAGTTTGAATGTGCCGTAGACCAAAGAAAGATCAACCTCCTAGCACTCTGGAATTTTCTCCACTGGCGCTTCATTGTTGTCAATCTCATCAACATGACCATGCAAATATAAAGGCACATCCTTCTCTCTCCCCTTATCACTTCAATCACCAGTTCGAAGAAGGAAAAGCCAAGAAGGCATACAGCTATTGCCTTCTATCCCATGAGCAGCTCTCCGATGCATCGCCCTGTGGCTCCACTCTTTCGGCCTCCTGTATCTTCCATGGATTCAATTGAAGTCCCTCAGTATTACATCTGCCCCATCTCTCTCCAAATCATGAGAGACCCTGTCACTGCCATCACCGGCATCACCTACGACCGCGAGAGCATCGAGCGGTGGCTCTTCCTCGACAACAAGATGACGTGCCCTGTCACGAAGCAGCCCATCCCAAAGGATTCCGACCTCACCCCCAACCACTCCCTTCGTCGCCTCATCCAAGCCTGGTGCACTGCCAACGCCTCCAACGGCGTCGACCGCATTCCCACCCCACGAGCACCCATCGACAAGCCCGGCGTCCTCGAGCTCCTCGACAACCTCTTGGTACCTCGCCTCCAGCTCGACTCCCTTAGATTGATTGCCGCTCTTGTCTCTGAGAGCGAATGCAATCGTTGCTGCATGGTGCAATCGGGCGCCGCTAACTCGTTGATCCAGCTGATCATTTCATGCTCTAAGAACAACCAAATCAACCATATCGAGGTGGCTTTAAGCGTTGTTCGCTCCCTTCGAGTCCCTCCTGAGGACTTGAAGCCCCTCGTCACCGATAACCATGACCTTATCGAGTCACTAACATGGGTCTTGCGACATGACTCTGGCAGCCATCGCGGCATCAGATCGGCCACAATTCTAGTTTTGAAGTCTATAATCGAAGCAGCGAGCTCTAGTCTAAGAGCCCGACTAAAGCTCGATTTTTTCCAAGCTGTGACACTCGCCATTCGTGATCGGATATCTCAGCAAGCAACAAAGGCAGCGTTGCATGTTTTATTGCATGCTTGTTCGGGGGGAAGGAATCGAACAAAGATCATCGAAGCTGGTGCGTTGTCGGAGATTATCGAACTGGAGCTATCTTTCCCTGATAAGAGGACCACCGAGCTGAACTTGGCAGTATTGGATCAGCTATGTTCATGCGCCGGTGGGAGAGCTGAGCTCGTGGGGCATGCGGCAGGGATAGCGGTGATCTCGAAGAGGATACTTAGGGTTTCGCCTGTGGCCGATGATTGGGCTGTCAGGATCCTATCATCAGTATGCAAGCACTCTGCGACGAAGGAAGTGCTTCAGGAGATGCTGTGGGTGGGGGCCGTGTCTAAGCTCTGTTTTGTTCTTCAGGCAGATTGCTCGAGCTCGGTGAAGGAGAAAGCTAGATGGGTGCTTAGGTCGCATTCTGGAGTGTGGAAGGACTCTCCTTGCATCAATTTCCAAATGTTATCATGGTATCCTTGACATGATTCAAATTATTGCAATTGTGGCTCCTTTGGTTGGAGTACTATCTACTTAATAGAAAGATTTGTAATCTAAAGCATATATGCAATGATCTTTGGATTCTCATGTACCAAAAAAAAAGGCCTATCATCTCTGTGTGCTGCGCTTTGGATTGAAATTTTACTTGCATTTTGTAATTATTTAAATCATCACGTATCCATTGCTCGAAGAGAGAGAGAGAGAGAGAGAGACGGATACAGTACGGTAGAGGGATATCTATGCAGCTGCTTATTAAGAACCTTGAGATATATATTGGAGGCAAGTGACCGCTAATCTTTGTGTCATTTTGTGAAGGTTATATATGGATAGTAACAAATTACAAAGTGGTCTAGATGTTGCAAGATTATGGTAGCTAATCATTTTTTATTAAGACAACAGTAATAGCAACAAATGATAAAGTGATTTAGTACATTTGGAGTCACCTGGAAACAAATTGACTCAACTGATTGCCAGATGCTGTAGCATTGAGCAAATTGAACCTAGCTGCCATCCTCCCCTCCTCTATCCAAAAAAAAATGTTTTTTTTTTTCTAAAACAGATGGCTAATACACATTTAGTATGGACGCATCCAAAAAGATGAAAAAATAACAAGTCTTGGAGTGCTCTAGGTAGCTCCCTTTCCCCAACCCTCAGAGCCTCCCAGCATGGTCAATATCACGTACGAAGCCATTCAATCTGCAGCCAGTTAGCCTCCTATAGACATGCTTGATCTGGAAAGCAACATCGCCACTCACCATAGCCCGAATATTCTAAAGCAGGGGGTGGCACCCTCTTGCGCCACCAGTACCCTCTAGACCCATCGAATCACCGTGGCCGAGTCGCCCTCAAGAAGAACTGCTCTGGCTTACAAAACACGCCGAGCATAGCCCAGACCAGCCCACGCCGCCCTCAGCGCCGCTTTCGAAATGGAGGTGTCAAAGATCGGGCACCCTCCAGCAGCAACCACTTTGAAATCTAGGTCTCGGATGACAAAACCTGCACCACTTCTCTTACCATCGTCAAGCATCCAAGATCTTGCTTTCACAAATGCTAATAGCTGCATTTGCCGTAATTAGGCTTTGTTTCTAGATTTCACTAAACGGCGGCTGTGGCCGGTTGGATTTGTGGCACGTTCTCTCCACCAAACGATGATGGACAGCCGGCATAACTTTGTCCAATTCTCGCCATCTTTCTTCTTCTTTGGTCGTCTGATGGAATATCCTGTGATGCGGCGCCGTCAACGTGTGTTGGGTGGATAAAATCCAATGCTCCGCTCTCGCTTGACATATTCTCGGGGTCGGTCCCCCATGGAGCCCAGATGCATGCACTCGCCCTTTCGGCAAAGCCAGCCAATGTGTCTGCCATCCTTATTGATGTTTCAAGCAAATCAGTACTTTTTTTTTCCTAAAGAAAATAAATCTACATACGCTGGCTAACTCAATCACAAACAGTCCTCACATCTCTCTCTCTCTCTCTCTCTCTCTCTCTCTCTCTCTCTCTCTCTCTCTCTCTCTCTCTCTCTCTTCTTGTAGGTAAAGAGGAAAATGGGGGAAAAAATTGCTGAAGTAGCTCGCACTGAAAATTTACATAGTTGATGTGTATTTTTTTTTTCTTTTTTCATTCATCCTAACACAGATAAACTATACTATGTCAGGTACAGGCTATCAGTTCTGTAACATTGTCATTTGATATTTCTATGTCACTATAGTATTATATTTGCAAGAAAAAAAAGCCATCCTCTCACTTGCGAATGGGACTACCAAGCATGCCATGCTGCTGTTCAGGTGAAGAAATTTGTGAGGATTATTGGACATGATCGTCAGAATATTTTGTTTCTTGGAGAAAATTGTGCATTAACTGTTTAGGGCCTCAAGGCACAGAGCATGTGGTGGTACAGTTAAGCAGCTGCCTTTTGTAACTATTCTTTGGAAGTTGGAACGTATGCATGTCGTGTATTGTAGGTGCAGTTCATCTGGCAAACTAAAATGCTTTTGATTCAATATTCAACGCCTGCAACAATCTCTGGTGCCGCAGTATTGATTCAAATTTGCTCCCCACGGAATTTGCTTTTGACGCCATCTCATGGAATTAGTTTTGTTTTTTTTTAAGGATGATTAGGGTGGCAGAAGCCACCATGGAATTAATTTTGTTAACGCAAGAATATTGAATACTGGTCAATATTCAATACCTGCAACAATCTCTGGTGCCGCAGTATTGATTCAAAGTTTCTCTCACAGAATTTGGCCTCTGAGGCCATCTCATGGAATTAATTTTGTTGATCTAAGAATATTGTATAATCTCAATGGACGTGGGATATATTTTTTAATACAATTTGATGGCACAATTACATCCAAAAATGAAACGCAAACAATTTAATTCTAATATAGCGACTGTTTGAAGGCACAGGAGCTTACGATTCCATAAAATACTTCTGGTCTCTCTCCCTAAGAGAAGCTGCAACTTGCATTAATTGGTTTGCTTTGCCCCAACAGCTAGAGTGTTTACCAATAGATTTGGTTGACTTCTAGTAATTCTATTCGGGTCACCCATTCATCTCCCCAGTTCCCTTGTGAACCGGGAAGGCTAGATACAAGAAACATAGCATTCAAGAGAAAGGAGGCTTCAAAACCTAAAGATAGTTAAATTTTCATTTGACATTTTCCTTGAAAATGAAGTTAGTATAAATGAGAATCCATTCGCAGAGAATACCTTCAAACTTGAAGAAATCATCACTGACCAAAACGTTTTCCCTGTCTGAAGTCAAAAACCTCCCAAAAAGACAGAGATTTGGTTGGGTTCCACACTTTTTCTCCTTAAGAGATAAGATCTAGATATACATTTCCAATCCATTCTATTTCGTAGAGAATAAGCAGTAACTGGCAACCAGCTTGCATGAAGGCACGTCTAAACCACATATTCATATTTCCTATTAGTAATGCTGGTTTGCACCTAACCTCTTTGTCGTGTAGGTTCATATTAATTGACTTGGCATCTTATAATGCTAGACACTGCTTATTGCTTCCCAATTCAGGCTTCATATATGGAGCTGGAAACAAGAAAGATAATTGTTTATTTTCTAAGAAAAATCTATGTTTCAACTCCTCTGGGCTTATGGAGTGAGATTCGTTAGTACCTAGCACAGGTTGGCATGCTAATCATGTCATGAGCTTACGACCTATATTTAACGTATCATTTGCGAGTTTTGATCTTGAATAAATTTTGAGCAGTACAATAACTCATCATCCACAGTCTGTGATATCCCAACTACTTCAAACAAACGCATGGAAGAGGTATCCTAGTCAGAAACCATGGGAAGCAAGCCTTTGGAGAAACATGACAGAAGTCCTCCGCGTACATTTAGGAGCTGTGCTTTCCTTAGGAAAAGGAGGACTGGGTTTATTTTATATTAGGTGTTCTAATAATATATCATATAATTGTCAACTTAGCCTTGTGAGAGCGTCATTGAGTCATCGATCCATTGTTCAAAGTAATCTGCAATGTAATTTAATGGAATACCAACTTTGATCTACCTATTTTCAAATGCATGGTCGATCATGGCACCCCAAAAATATATTGATATATTTTATAGACGCTTCTTTGAATTCCAATTCCGAGGCTGGTTTCACGGCACCAAATGAGGTGGAGATCATCTAGGGAATCATATTGATCGAGGTAGGCAGAAGAAAATAGTTGTATTAGGGCAGATTAGACCAATAAGTGTTTTTGAGGGTTACAATACAAAAAGAGTCATGCAGGTTGACCGTGGAATATTCTTACTCCATGCTACCAATCAAGTTAGCAACCAATAAGTTGTACATTAAGGTGGATGTAATGTACCCTTTGAACCTTAATTAGCGCAAAGAAATAATTGGAGGAGTAAAATTAATGTACGTTCATTTGCAAGTCATTTACCTAAATTTAATTAGACTTGATTTGGTGTCCATATTTGTATCTATAATTCTTTTGACAAATGCCAAAGTTAGTATCCATTTCTATTCTAAATAGATATGAAGACGAATTGAATATTAATAACATAAATATTCGCTATATATGGAAATGAATCAACTCAAATATTAGTTATATCCATATTTTTTCTATCCAAGTATTGATATAAATCCGATATTATTTAGATATAAATTTGAATTTTAGCGGAATTCAATGATAAAAACTAACATTAATTATATAATCATAAAAGATGGAAACAGTGTCACCATCCAAATCATATGCGACATAGAGATAATTATGGATCTAAAGCATTATTATTAAACCTTTACGGAGACCAACCTGGTTAAGGATCTAGGTCCTTGGTCCAATCAGATTTGTATAAAAATATTACAAACCAAAAACTATATATAATAAAAATATGATAATATTAAAAAATATTAATAAATTTTCTGCACCAAATATGATCGTCACTCTTTAATTGCAATATGAATAAAAAAGAATCATAATTATCTATTTTTTAGAAAGCTTGTAAGAAAAATTACATATAAATATAAAAATACATAGAATTTATTAATATTTTAATATTAAATATTTAAAATTATCATAAAGAATAAAATAAATTGTATTTATTTTTACTTTTTATACAAAAGATCTATTTTTATAAAAGATAATAATTAAAATATGAATTAAATATCATAATATACACCAAATAACTATTTAATGACTTGAATAGATATGAAAATGACTAAGATAAACTAGTTATATAAAATAGAAATGAATATTGTAGTTTGGTTGGTTTGAATTCTAGGTGCCAGTGTAACAATTTATTTAACAATTTTTTGATCGGATATTCTCATAATTTATAAGTAGATAATCAAATTCGTATCCGGATCCAATTGGATATCAGAATTTCTATCCTAATCCAATCAGCAATGGACACAGTCTAATATTATCCAGCCCATTTTCAGCTCTACCCTTCTTCTACGGATTGGCATTTGATATGCTTCAATTCATTGTAAATCTGTTATAGTTGCTTTTCTGTTAAGCTTTTTCATGGGATTCCTTTTTTAAGAGCTGACATATTCCTCTGTAATTTTTGGAAAATCTGTAAGCAAGCGCATGATATTTGTATGAGAAACAAACTAATTGATGACTTATAAATGCTGCGATGCATCCTCCTCCTTAACATTAGCGCAAGAGTTCGCTCAAACAAGCATCAATACGTAGAGCACATGATTCTCAACAAGGATGTATGGAGAATATACTCAAGTTGAAGACAAGATTTGAGAACAGAAGTATGCGTTGATATTATTAAAAAAAACAAAGAAAATTAAGAAAATCTAATCTCTGCCTTTGTGGACACATTCTTGATTTGGGCAACCTCTAAATCAATTTTAATGCACTCCAATACTCTCCAATCAATTATAACGTACACTAGTGGTCTAATCCCTCCCTTTCTTTTGTTTCTCTAGCAAGGGTATGAAGCCAGGAACTGAGGTGCTAAGCAAGGAGAATTCCTCCAAACCCTGGAGTGCAGCCTAAGTATCTCCTTGGCCTTCTCCTTTGCCTTCTCCCCACAGTGCACCTGAAGCAGAATACAGAGCTTAGTTACCACCCCTACCAGAACCATCTCGTGCAGCACGGCTGGTGTCGGCGAGAACCTGGCGACCCAGTATAGTATCCTCACCGCCCTCTCGCTCGCCGCCGGCGAAACCCCGAGCACTTTCTTTGACACCACCGCAAACCCTGCTGCATGCCCCGCCATCTCCGCCCGCCCCTCTGCGCACCCGCACAGCCGGTCGAGAACCACCAGCATCATCTCGCATGCCCTCTTCTCGGTCTCGTCAAGAAGCAACTCGATCACCACCGGCACCGCACCAGCTTCCACGGCCTTAACCTTGTTCCTTCCCCATGGGCTGAGCAGGCCGAGAACCTGCAGTGCTGCCCTCGTGGCCTGGTGCGATATCTGGTCTCGTAACACGTTTACCACCTCTTCAAAGAACTCCTGACTGAAACTTGTCAGCCGGGCCGGAGCGATCACCGAGAGTAGAGATTTAAGCAGCAGGATAGCATAAGCCCGTGACTGATAGTTTGATCGACGTAAAATGGCCGTCAACGACTCGATGAAGCCATCATTCCTTTCAATGAGATGCAGAAGGCTTTGTTCAGAGATTTGGAGAGAGTAAAGAATGTTGAGAGCTTCATCACTAGCGCTTGTGTCCAACTCTATCCCATCATTGATATATCCTTCTTGTTGTTGCTCTCTCGGGTTAGATTTGCTTTTCTTTATGAGAGATGTTAAGAAGTCCACTGCACCAGAGGCCTCGACGCACCGTTTGTTGCGCTCGCTCTCGGAGACGATAGCTTTGAGCTTGCGAAGGGCGCTCATCAGGGAGTGAGGGAGCTTGGCCTCATCGAGGAGGGCGGCGATCTGGGCCTTGCACACCGGAGGTCGGGGGGTCGGGAACCTCTCGATGCCATACGAGGCGTTGGCGGTGCACCATGCCTGGATTAGTCTTCGGAGGGTGTGGTTGGGGGTGAGCTCGAGGTCAGATAATGGCTGTCTGGTGACCGGGCACGTCTTGTGCTTCCCGGAGAATATCCATCGCTCGATGCTCTCGCGGTCGATGGTCATGCCGGTGGTGAGGGTCACCGGATCTCTCATGATTTGAAGAGAGATGGGACATAGGAAATAAGATGGGATTTCGACTTCTTCCATTGAAACCTTCTAAAAGAAATGGAGCTGTGGCTACGAAAATGGTACCAAGATTGCTCAGGCTTGGGCAAAGACTAGGAAGAAGAAGAAAGAGCTTAGGACATGGAGCTTGTTAACGAAAACCTGCAACTATTTGGAGCACTTGGTTTAAGAAGTCAGAGGATGTTGTTTCGAGTTTAAGGGGTGGAATTAAGATGAACTACTACGACTGTCTTTTTATAGAGGACTGGGGAGATCCAAGAGGGAAAAAGTCCACGCGGGGGTCTTTTTGGGAAGGAAGTTTATTTGTATCGTAACTTTTTAATGTGTTTTAATAACTTTCTCCTCTTCTGGAGGGTGGTGGGGGCGGGAATTGCTCAAACATCGACAACCATTACTGGTCCTTTTTTACTTTTTTTCTTTTTAAGTTTTTTTTAAAGTTTTTTAGACGCCATCAACGGTTGGCTGGCTGCCATACCAGGAAAGGTTCCTTCTTTTGATTCTTAATGTTTTTTTTGACCTTCTGTTTATTTTGAATTATATTCACCGACGGGCCGGGAGTGCATATGTACTTGGACCAGTTGTCCCCAGTTGTTAAATCTTTGCATTGAAAATAAAAATAAAAGGATTCGTTTCGGTGGCAACATCCTATCAACTTACCAGTAAAAGTTTTTGAGATCATAACAAAGAAACACATATCATGATGAACCGGAGTTATCATGAGCTAGTTGTTTCTTAACTTATAAATAATTTAATAATTATTATAGGTTTTTACGATGCCAACTAGTTGAATCGATAAAAAAAAAAAAGTATCAACAGGTGTTGGAAACGCTTCATGCAAGTTGGATTCTATCCTCAAAAGAAATTATTTGATTGCGGCCGAGTTTTTGTGGTCGAAACGACAAGCAGTGAGGGGAAGGAGATAAGGAAAGGTGACCAGATCCAAGCTGGCTTAGATGCCTCAGGGGATGAAGGCTGACAAGCGTCTTCCTGAAACCCGCTCGGCGTCGGGTTGCATGCGGTCCCTCCACTCTACTACTGCTTCAACCCGAGCCGGCATTGACCGTTCTACCCATTATGACATATTAATGCACGTGATAAATTTATTATTTTGACCATCCGACACAACTACGTAGGTAAGAGAGGAATCAGCCATCGGACGGCGGCGGTTGGGTCAAGCTTTCTACGTGGGGTCCACCAGAATGGATGGCAGAGATCTCTCATGTGATATAACGCAGGGACGAAACTGGATCTAATGGGTTCCGACATCGGCGGGAGTCAGCAAGTGCGGCGCCCCAACACACCGAGCGTGGCGTGTGGAGACGTTACAGCGACGTATCGTGTGCGTGCGTGCGAGCGAGCGTGTGAGAGCAGCGTTGGAACAGCGGGAAGGAGGGGATTGAATACAACGGCACGCAATGGTGGAGGGAAGGTTTCATAATTCATTGGCCAGATGTTGTACATCAGACAGCAAGGGTGAGGAAAGAAGAGCAGAGCAAGGACAGCAAAAATGTGACGCAGCTAATTTGTGTTTTTTTTTTTTTAATATAGAGTTGGTGGAGATAATCCCTACTCTATATATCTTTTTTATCCATTCCATCTCGAATGATAATTATAAGAGGTAGCAGAAGACTTGCCAGCCGAAATTTGGTGAAGAACATGTAAGTCATTTATTAAGATGAAACACAATTATTGGAGAAGAACCACGAAGGCCTAGCTTATGTTGAGTTGTGAGGATTCGTGTAGGTAATGTAACATAGTTATACATTAGATAAATCTTGGATATCTATAGAGAGCTAAAAAATATAAATAATATTTTTTGACTAGCTTTTTAAGATGAGATCCTTATTTGTTACAAGATATTCAGATTAACAATATATATATATATATATAAAGAAATAATATAAAAGAATACAAAAATTTCAACAAAATAACTTCTAGAGCATCTGCTATCTAGTTTGCCTCAGTCCTTAGTGTAATCGCAACTTTATTGGAAAGTTGATGGACGAGGGATATGATAGTCGCTTGCAAATCTTTTCTTGCTTTTTTTTTCTCTTAATTAAAATCCTGAAGAGCTCTGTTGGTCCAAGGACGAATTCTAATCGACCTCTACTCAAAGCTTAGCAAGTTGAGTGTCAAAAAGAGGAAAAAGAAAAAGTGGAGCCGGAGATTAATTTAGACATGCCGACACCGACCAAAATCTTAGCCTTTCTCGTATATTTTTGAGAGCTTTTTGACGTAAGTTCATGTCGCGCAATATTTAATAATACATAGCAAAATTTCTGACCTCGGACGAGATCTGGAGATATATCTTAAGTGGTTCTGTCACGGAAGCTTCTATGTCGTTTTTGTCAAAATTGGAGCTACGTACTTCAATTGTCTTTTCCAACATGCCGGTTACCGCCCGTTGACGGTCATCTCCGTTGCATGGGATTTTCGGGTAAGAACCCATCATCAGATGAAACCCTGACTCTAGTTCACAATGCCAACTTTTCCTGTTGGAAGGTTATCGATACCTCCTCACAAATCAAGTCTCCACAACCTCATTTGCCCACATTAATTGCACTAGGTCTAGTTGTTTATTAGACTCAAAGGACATGGCAGCCAAGATGAGACTGCTGTAACTTGGTAGATGATCATATCACCTGTGATTACCATTTTAAGTGGTCGACCGAGCAACCGATTTGAACTATCATAACAACCCAAGTAGACAAACCGATCAAAGCAATGATCGAGCCACATATCTTTAATTCAAAATACATTTAAGATAGTTGAAGCTCATATAGTTATGATATAGTATACTTATGGGGCATATTGCAGAATGGTTATAGCTCATCCTGTACGGTCAAATGGTTATCACACAATCTGTGCAATCAAGATTTATGGTGTGCATAATATACAGGTGGTTACCAACCAGTTAAAGCCCACATCCGTCTTATTTGGTAACAGACACTAATCCTCACTTAATATATATAAATAACATCCGAAGGATCGTCTAGGTACATTTTTTTTATATTTCTCTCATACTTTCCTATGGGAAAATAAAAGCAAGAGATGGCAAGTGGACCACAATGTAGTAGATTTGTGTGCAAATTGTCATAGTTCCATGATTATGGATTTTTCTTTTCCGCTTTTTTGTCGAGAAGAGGGTGCAAAATGATTGAACAATTATAGCCCAGAGCAAAATAAGAGAGGCAAGGAGCTCAGCTCATTCTATTGCTCTATTGAGACATGACACTAATACAAAATAGGGTCATGCTGTGTGATGTATCCTCACTCTTTCCCAAAGGAGATAGCACATATATGGCTTAGTCCAAGAAGTAGCAGAAGACTGCTAGCTAAATTTGGTGAGAAAGATACGTACGCCATTTATTAAGATGAAACATAGATTCACTGAAGAAGAGCTAAGAAGGGCCGGCTTATGTTAAGATGTAAAGATTAATGTATTTTGTGTCATATGACTATATATTGGATAGATCTTGAATACTTAGATAGAGCTAAAAAATACAGATAACATCTTTCGATACCTGTGCGTGCGTGCATGCGCGTAAACGAATGCAAAGAATTTCAACAAAACAACTCTCAGAGCACCTGCTACCTAGTCGGCCTCCCGATCCACGGTTTCATGTTGTTTTTCATGAAACAACAAGAGGGATATGATAGTGGCTTGCAAATCTTTTTCATGTTGTTTTTCCTTCCCTTCTTTCTCTTAATTAAAATCCTGGAGAGCTCTTTCAGTCCAAGGACAGATTCTAATTGACCTCTGCAAAGCTTGGCAAGATGAAAGTCAAAAAAGGAAAGAAGAAAAAGTTTAAGACCTGCCGTCACCGACCAAAACCATGGCCTTTCTCGTATATTTTTGAAAGCTTTTCATGTAACTTCATGGCCGCGGTGTTAACAATACAGAGCCCAAAATTTCTGACAGCATTGACAGACTCTCAGGATCCAGGTGGTGTGGGTCCCATGACTCCAGTTCACGATGCCAACTTTCCCGGCTGGAAGGTTATCTACCTCACGAATCAAGTCTCCACAACCTAATTTGGCCACATTAATTGCACCAGGTCCAAGTTGTTAAGTAGACTCAAAGGAAATGGCAGCCAAGATGAGACTGCTCTAACTTGGTAGACAATCCATACAACCTCCCTTCTCTTATGGAGTGCATGTTCCACCTTGTTCAAACCAAACGGTCACTAAAAAAAATTGTGGCTAAGAGAATCAAAGCAAGGCTCGCCGTTTTATACTGTAACGGCTCTTTAGAGTGAGAAGCTCTGAGGAGAGAGAAAGTGCTGAGGAGCGAGAAAGCTCAGTCCTCTTCGCCGGTGGTCGGTGAGCTGCTGCTGGCCGGGCCTGTTCGGTGAGGAGGGTTCGTCGTTTGGTTTGCTTCTTGTGTTGCAGGTCTCCCATGGCCAGGAGGAAGGGGAAGAAGCCGATGGAGGGGTCGACCGGTCCGGCAGGGGAGCAGTCATCGGGGCCGTCGTCCGCGGAAGGCAAAGACCTGACGGAGACGGCTGCGGCGGCGACGACAAGGACGTGGGCGGAGGTTGTAGCGCAAGGCAAAGGTACGAATCCGGTAAAGAAAGGGGAGAGACCCGCTGGCCGGGCGCGGCCGGCTCCATGGGTCACTCACCGACTGACTGAGACGGAGGTGGCTCGCCTGAGCTACCACTTCTCGTCGGTGTTTGAGCTCCCGGTGGAGCCCATTGAGGCTGCTCGCCGGGAATGGGAAGGGATAGCGCTCGTTGGCCGGAGCCTCGGTCGGCGGGTGCCGGTCGAGTGGGTGGCCAAGGATGTGGCCGCCCGACTGAGGAAACCAGGGGAGGTGGTGGCGGTGTCTTTAGCCGACGACCACTTTGCCCTACGTTTTCGGTCGTTGGAGGTTCGGGATCGCGCCCTATCGGAAGGGCCCTGGGTGGTGGCGGGGCAGCTCCTAGCCATGGAGCCGTGGACGCCGGACTTTCTACCCAGGGAAAATCCGGTGCAGAGGGTGGCGGTCTGGCTTCGGCTGCCTGGGCTCCCTCCAGAGTATTGGTCGACGTCGACTCTTCTGGAGATTGCGGCCAAGGCTGGGCGACCATTGGCGGTGGACCGCGTTACAGAGGAGCGCCGAGCTATGGGATTTGCGCGGGTCAAGGTGTCGATTGACGCCTCTGAGCCCCTCCTCCCTGGCATCCGGATACTCGGGAAGACGAAGGCCCTCTGGCAGCCGTTCGTCTTCGAGAGTCTACCGGACTTTTGCGTGCGGTGCGGTCGGATCGGACACCTTGAGTCAGGGTGCCGATTTGGGGCTCCGGCACCGGCGGATGGATGCCCTTCGGGGGAGGAGATCCCCGGGCCGATCTACGGCCCGTGGTTGGTGACGACCCGTGCGCGGCAGACGCGGGAGAAAGATTCGCCGCAGCCGCAGCCGGGGAAGACGACTGAGCCTTCAGTCGGAGCGCCCCCATCTCGGCCGCCCTCGCCGGTTGCCTCGCCCAGGCTGCCGGTGTCCCCGCCGGATCTTGAGGGCTGGCAAAAGCCAAGTAAAGTGGCCCGTCGCCATTCCCCGCCGGCGGAGGGGGCCCCGGTTCCCGGTAGGCAGGAAGATGACTCCCGAGTCGACATGTCCGGCGACTCACTCGTGGGACGAGTGGACTCGGAAACCGGGTTGGCCATTGGTTCCAAGAAGCGGTCCAGATACTCTGGGTCGCTGCTTGACGCGGGCCGTCCGCAGGGCGTGGGACGCGTGGGCCACGGGGGAGGTCGCGGGGCACGTGAGCCCCGCGGGAGGCACGGCCGTTTTCGCGCGATGGGCTCCCAGGCCCGTCGCGCGATGGGTTTGGCGTGGCCCTGCTTGGCTGGGGCCCGTGCGGAGTATTCTGGGAAGGCCCCTGTGGGCGGGGGCCTTCCACTGTTCCCAACCCATGTGGGCCCTATTGGGTCCACAGATGGGCCTGCTACTGGGCCCGATCCACGGGCCGAGCTGGCGGGTGAGCCTGGGTTCCAGTTCAGTGCCCGGGCTTTGGGGGTTGCCTCATCGTCCGAGATCCCTACCATTCTAGGTTCCCTAGCGATGGATGTGGGACTAGGGGATGGTGTCTCGAGCGGGCCTGATTTGGGCACCCCGACCATGACCAGCGATTTTCCAGTTGGTGTAGATTGCCCGATGCGGGATGCACCTGCACCTGTAGAGCCTGGGCTAGGCGACTCGAGTGTCTCTGAGGAGGCCGTGAGCAGGTCTACGGATCACTCGACAGTCGTTCAGCGGGTTCGGGCGGCAGTGTTGCGTGTTGTGTCCGGGCCTAGTGTGGATGAGGGTTTGCGGGATGTTCCTCATCACGAGGCAGCGATGGACCCTATGGCCCAGAGGGTGGATGTGCTTGCGGCCGATCTCTCGGACTTTTCCCCATGAGGATTCTTGCGTGGAATTGTAGAGGGGCGGCTAAGCCAGCTTTTATGTCATCTTTCAGGAGGTTGGTTCAGATCCATAGTCCAGAGATCTGCCTTCTCTATGAGACACGACTGTCCGGTAGAGGTCTGGATCGTGTATTACGGCGTTTTGAGGTTGAGTGGGAGTCATATGTGGTTGAATCCCGGGGGTTGTCCGGGGGCATTGTGGCTTTGTGGAAGCGGGGTGTGGCCACAGTCGATGTTGTCCATAACTGTGCCCAACAGGTCCTGATGATTATTTCGGAACCTAATGGTGCTCCATGGATATTGAGCGGTGTGTATGCTAGTACTGACCATCGGACTAGGAGGGTGCTGTGGGATGAGCTCACCCACTTGATCGCTCAGGGATTTCCGACGGTGATTGTGGGTGATTTCAATTGTATCCTGGAGAGGAGTGAAAAACGTGGAGGGAGGGCGTTTACTGATTCCGTGGACAGGAGGGAGTTTCGCGACTTCATCTCGAGAAATGGCCTAGTTGATCTAGGTTTTTCCAGCTCGCAATTCACGTGGTGTAATAACCAGTCTGGTTGTGCCAGAGTGTGGGAGCGGATTGATAGGGCGGTTGCTTCTGCTGACTGGCTCACTAGATTTCCTTCCTACAGGGTTAGCCATTTTCCCCGTATTGCTTCGGACCATTGCCCGTTGCTGGTTTCGACGGCAGCGGGCTCTAGTCACCAGTGTCCCTTCCGCTTCGAGAAGGTTTGGCTGTCCATCCCTCAATCCTGGGACATTGTCCGAGGAGCTTGGGGTCTGCCGGTTCGCGGCGACGCCATGCAGAGGGTCTCACGTAAATTGGAATTGACTAAGCGACGGCTGCGGCGGTGGAATCGTGAGGTCGTGGGTGATATCTTTAGGAAATTGAAAGGTGTGGAGGCCGCGATTGCTGACCTTCAAAGAAGAGAAGATCAGGTGGGTGTGCTCCCTGAGGCCGATATGGTTAGCCTCCGGGGACTGCTCGCCGCTCATCACTCGATCCTGCGTCAACATGAGATCTTCTGGAGACAGAAATCCAGAATCCAGTGGGTCAGAGAGGGTGACCGGAACACTAGTTTCTTTCACCGCTCTACGGTCATCAGAAGGCAGCGGAATATGATCCGGTCCTTGCAGGATGACCAGGGCCATCGGGTGGAGGGCGATTCAGATATCAGTCGTATTCTGTTCGACTTCTTTCGATCTCGTTGGACGGAGGACAGTGGGTCTTATGTTGCGGGCCAGCTCCCGAGGGCTGAGTCCCAAATTGGTATGACCGAAAACGCTTTGTTGGTTCGACCTGTTACGGAGGGAGAGGTGCGTGAGGCCATTTGGGCTCTAGGGGAGGATAGGGCTCCGGGCCCAGATGATTTTCCACCTTTCTTTTTTCGGAGATATTGGAGTATCGTACGGAGTGCAGTGGTGGAAGCGGTCTTGTGTTTCTTTAGGCGGGCTGGGATGCCTGACGATTGGAAGGCCACTTTTGTCACTCTTATACCTAAGCGTCAGAATGCGGTCGAGCCGAGCCACTTTAGGCCGATTAGTCTGTGTACAACTTTATATAAAGTTGTCGCAAGAATTCTCATGGTTCGTATGAAGCCCTTCCTTGCTGACATTATCTGTCCCGAGCAGGGTGCTTTTGTGGGTAGTAGGAATATTTCAGACAATGTCATGGTGGCCCAAGAGATGATGTGGGATCTTCGACGGGCCCCGAAGCGACATTGCCTGATGGCTGTTAAACTGGATATGGAACGTGCTTACGATAGAATCCGGTGGAGCTTTCTTAGGCTAGCCTTGGAGAGTTTGGGGTTCCATGAGACATGGATTAGGTGGGTTATGGGGTGTGTTCGGGGACCGAGGTTTTCTATCTTAGTCAATGGTTCCCCATCTCCTTTCTTCAGATCTACTATGGGGCTTCGGCAGGGATGCCCGCTATCTCCATACTTGTTTATTATTTGCTCTGATGTCTTATCTCGCTCGCTGCGGGATGTATGTGCTGCCAGTGAGCTAGGGGCCTACGTCCCAGCTCCTGGGGCCCAGCCGATATCACATTTACTCTTTGCTGATGACTGCCTCCTCATGACTCGGGCCCGCGTTGTGGATGCTCAGACCATCAGGAGGGTTTTGGCTGCTTATTGCTTTGTATCTGGTCAGAAAGTGAATGTCCAGAAATCCTCCATTTCCTTTAGCCCTGGTACGATACTCGCGGTTCGACGGGGGATCCGGAGGATTCTGGTGATGCCCGAGCAGGATGGTACCTGGACCTATCTGGGTGTTCCGATCTCGGGCAGGAGATTGCGTGTGTCCGAGTGTACTGGACTGGTGCAGCGGGTTCAGGGTAGACTAGAGGGGTGGCGGGCATCATCCCTGTCGATGATGGGCAGAGTCACGCTGATTCGATCAGTTTTGAGCTCTATGCCCGTCTATCTTATGGCAAATACGGTCGTGCCAAAGTCTGTTCCACTGAAGATTGAGCAACTTTTTCGGGGCTTCCTATGGGGCTCATATGGAGGAGGTCGGGGGGTGCACCTGTTGGCGTGGGAAAGCATATGCCTTCCCCTCAGCGAGGGTGGTCTAGGGGTGGTATCTCTCCTTGAGAGACGAGAGCTGCTCCTTGCCCGGCATGCCGCCCGAGTCATTCTGGAGCCGCGGGGGTTCTGGAGTCGGATCATCACTAGCCGCTATGGACGGGCGGGCCCAGAGGGCTGGGCCCGAGGAGGGCGGAGTTGCTCCTTTCTATGGCGCGAGATAGCGCGGTATTTGCCGCTAGTGTCTAGTCACACCCGATGGTTGATCGGCGACGGGTGTAGTATCGATGTTGCCAGGGACCCATGGGTCGACGGTCTTCCTTTGCGGCTTTGGCCGACTACGGTTAGTGTTGAGGCTGGGGAGGGTCTTCGAGTTTGTGATCTCATGACTCCCGGGGTGGCTGGCTGGGATGAGACTCGGTTGGCCAGTTTCTTCGGGCAGTATTTGGCGGAGCGGGTTCGCTCACTCCCTCTACCTCAGAGTGGCGGACCTGATGTTCGTGTGTGGAGCTCCTCGACCAGGTCCCGGGTTAGGATGGGCGACCTTTCCCGTCTCCTTAGGCGAGGTAGTGAGCCTGGCCCGGATTGTGCCTGGATTTGGCGATTGGGGCTCCATCCGAGGGTAGCGTTGTTCCTCTGGAAGGTGGCCTGGGACCGTCTCCCTACGAGTGCTGTTCTCGGCGGTCGGGGTGTGAGGATCCCACTGGTGTGTGGGGCTTGTGGTGCGACCGAGACGGTGGACCACGCCCTATTTCGGTGCACATGGGCTAGGGCTACTTGGCGTCTGGCAGGGGTCCCACATGGGGTATGGCGTTGCAGGGATATGTTCCTACAGGCCATGCGTCAGGGATCGAGGTCCCCAGTGCTTCGTCAGGCGGCTATTCGAGCGAGCTGTCTTGCCTACCAGATTTGGCTGGCCAGGAACGCTCGCCTGTTTGGTGAACGACGCATGTCACTGCGATTCGTGGTCGAGAGTGCTTGCGCTCGGGCGGCTGAGCTGTGTTTTACTAGTCCTGTTGGAGGGACCTTGACAGCTCGGGACATCTGGGGTTCCTACCCTGCCTCGGCAGTATCCCGTACGGTGTTTTTCACCTGGGAACCCCCACCCCCGAGTTTTCTTAAGGTCAACTTTGATGGGTCTGTTCTGGATGGTGGTTTGAGGGGAGGCGCGGGTTTTGTTATTCGGGATCCGTCTGCTAGGGTCGTGGCTGCTGGTGGCAGGCAGTTATTTGATACTTCGGTTCCAGGTGCGGAGCTGAGTGCAGCCTGGGCGGGCGTTCGCTATGCCCGATGCGTCCTACGGGCTAGGTCTATCATCCTGGAGGGCGACTCAGCCACCGTTATTGGTTGGATCCAGGGGGGTCCGAGGGGTGGCGGGTGTGACCATCCCCTGCTCCGGGACATCTGGGCCATGGCGAGGGATGGATGGGCTTTTCAGGCCACGCATATTTTCCGTGAAGGTAACGGTGCTGCGGATTGGGTAGCTGCGTTTGTAGCTTGTCACTCCGGAGACACCTTATGGCTTGGTGATGGGGAGTTGCCCTTGGCACTCCGAGGTATTTTATTTTTCGACTTTATTGGGTCTATCCGCTCTCGCCGGGTATGATCGACCCGCACTAGCAAAAAAAAAAAAAAAAAAGAAAAAAAAGAAAAAAAAGAGAGAATCAAAGCAGAGCAGAGATATTTGATTCTCAGCACGGTAGGTATTGGTAGGTCAAGTGCATGTGCCACTGTGAGTTGTCGACTTGTTAAACTTAAGGAGAAGTCCAAATTGTTCCACCAATGAAACAAGAATGTCAAAGTCTACTCGAGCTTATTGAGAACTTAAAATAGCAACAGTTACCAAGAAGGCAGCAGCATACCCTCTAAGCATGGCAGGCAAGCCTAATAAGCAATGACTAGGGATTAGCAAAAACATCTATCAGGTAACTGAAATATATCAAAGATCAATGTTAACGAGCCCTGCTTCATAAGAAGGAATTCTTTACACAACCCTCATGAGCACCCATTTGTTGCAGCGAAGAGAAACTATGCAACCAAACTGACTTTCAAAGCAAAGTTCGCCGTCTTGGTTAGAGTTAGTTTTGATGGGGCTGCTACTAATCATAGGACAAGGATAGGTTTTATCATCCGAGATCATTATGGTCATGTTATTCCCATGCTGCTTCAAAATGCATTCCTCCCTGCACTGTACCTCAGGCAAAACTTCATGCTGTTAATTCAGTGGTGCGATCCAACTGATGTACATGCTGAAGGTGGCTAATTAACTGTGCATCATGTATTCAGGGAAGGGAAGCAACCAGCTGATTGGCCGGCCGGACAGGGGGTTTCTGGTATAACAGCTTCCAATGATGCACATAATCTCTCCCTTGATCTTTCACTCCATGTACAGGTTAATGCCATGGGTTGTATCTTTTTGAGAAAGTAAGGAATTCAAAGCTTGCCTCCCTTCGACCAGAAAGGAAAAAAAGAAAAACGTATAGGGCATAAGATCTTTACTGATGGAGCCGACATAATTAGAAAGAGATTCAACAACAGTATGATTGGGCTCCACAGATTACCTTGGAACCATTTCATCTTATTTGGGTACTCCAGCATACTATTATTGTACAACAAGGTGGTGCATCCTAACATCCGCTTATGGTCCTACTACAGTCCATTTAAAACGTAGAATTTGCTCAGTAACATCACAATCAGAACAATATCAAATGTTTGATCATAATTGAGAATCTATTACAGCTATCCTAGTAAAATTTGGATTTGGTAGACTAAGCATATCTGCATGATAGGCAAATGAACATATGATGGCCATTGCTCAATGTTTTACCTTCAAGTTTCCCTCAAATGCACTGGAAAAATATTCTGAATCAAATCTATTAGAGATCACATTAGAAAAGTTCCATGCAAGTGCTATGCTCAAACAAGGGCATTGTTTGTTGTACAATCATATAGTGGTTATGGGATTTGAAATCTGGAAGAAGAGCAAAATATCCAGGAAAGGTAGGCATAGACTTCTACTCTCTACTCATGGATGGAACACTAAGAAATAAATGCAATGAAAAGAATTACATAAAACCTAATAGCCATAACAGCAAACCACTTCACCGGTGTAGAGAGTATCTTGACTTATGTAAAAATATCTTGTATAACTACTTTCATTCATTTGGTAAGTATCTTATATAACTACTTTCATTCATTTGGTTAAACTCAGCTAATAAATATACATGCTTTCAATGTGTACAACTGTACATTTTGAATGGAATATAGAAAATCACTCCCAAATCCAAGATTTCTTAGTTCAACTCCAACAGAATGCTGACCTGTCAAAAATGTCGACCAGAAGGGAGAGCTCAAAAATGCTGCTGATTGACTTTGAAGGTCTTAGAAGGTTGAAGCTCATGACTGCTGGAAGAAAGTGCAGAAGATGTCACATGGTGAAAGAATATACAAACCCAGCTCGCTATGATATTTTCCTTACACTGGCTGATTTCAGGCCTTCTGATGTATATCTAGTATTAAATCACGTAATTCTGGGAATACTGAAATAAGCACCAGTTCCAACATACCATATGCAAGCTGCTTAACACAGACAGTAGACTGCAGATACAATACGCTTCCAGCGATTAGAAAACAGTTTTACCTCTGATCACATGGACTCAAATATGCATATTTAGATGAGCTGACCTGGATAAAGTAATAAATATCCTCCGCACAATGCCTGTATTGACTATGCCCAAGTAAGCTGACTAACGCAGTTGGAGCTCCACCTGAGAAAAGCATTCCATTGGGCCACTTAAAAATTTAACATATATTTTTTTCAAAAAAAAGGCATAGTTTTTAAAGTAATTTTTATTGTCTCAGCATAAAACCGCCAATCAATAAATTTAAACATTTGTACTCTTAATAAAAAAACATCTAATTTATTTTCTTGTCTTATTTCATGCTTTCCTTAGTTTTGGCCTTCCTTTATAAGTTTGATTAGAAACAATCCCAGAGCCACCAAAATTATTGAAAGTTGAAACTGCAAAAGCCGAAAACCATTTGATCCATCGAAAACCAGTACAGAAACTGAGCAATGAAACTGCATCATGAGGTAAATTATGTTCCCAAGACTTAAAATATTATACATTTGATATAGCAACCTACAAATTATATGTCGAAGGCTCCAAGCATCCATATCGCAAAATAAATGCAGGAGCTGCATGACAGGTCCAGAATCTCTCGGAGGAGACTCTGATATTGTCTGTCTAAAAATAGCTCAGCACTCATTGGGTTAAACGTTGTCTTCCTACAGTAGCATGCAACTTCAAGAGTTGTTCTGTCTGTTGTGGTTCTGTCCATTCAAAACACACATGGAAACAAAAGAATGACTTGGCAGTAGAAATCACAAACCAATTCATGGCTAGCATGGCATCTTTTTCTCTCTTTTTTTGGTTGCTTTTTGGGCTTTTGATCAGTTATATATGAAAACTAGGTACCATATGCCTAGAGAATGAATGCAGATACAGAAACAGGATCAGTGCCTAAAAACTATCAGGGCCATGCAGATAGGTCAGATCAGAAAATATGTGATGCTTATTATATGCTTACTAAGAAACACTGAAACTGATAGATGAATCACATTTACCGACATTCAGAATCTGTAAAAGAACACAGTCTCACCAAGTATCATTTTCTTAACATCACTTGCTCTGCGAGCTGCTTCAAGCTGCAGCTCGAAAGAGCTCGATCTGGTCACCTTATCACCATATATCCGACTGGCACTTTGAGTTGGTTTCTGACTAAAATGACTGTCTTCCACATTCCCTTGACTGCTCTCCAACTTTATAAAGAATGTACCATTAGGCCAGAGAACCTGCTTAGAGTAAAAGCAATTATATTTATAAATCAGAATTATTCATTATTTACAAAGGATATCGTGAAACTTCAGAGATAATTAGATGATATATGCAAATAGCAAACTTGCATGTTTCTTCCAATGATTCACTATGGAACTTTCACCACTAAGTATTTACACAAGTTTAAGATTTTTTTTTTTTTATTCTGCAAGAAGGCACCTTAGAGAAGTTATATAATGACTTACTCAAAATGATATGATAAAACACGTTGAAGAAAAGCAGAGAAATGTAAAAACGGACTAATGGTAAGGAGAAAGCAAATCAGAAAGGCATTACAAGAAGAGTATACAGTACAATACTGTACAGGCAATTGTGACACAAACAAAATGGAAATCAGCAGCAATAATGTTGGCAAAGATGACTTTCATTTCTTCATTGTTATGCACCCCAAATCATAAACAATTACAGAATTGATTACATGGCCTGACTATTGTATCTACTAATACATAAGATAGTTTTTATTGAACTTTGTATTATAAAATCATGCAAAATAGATAACATGCACTAACTCAGAATCACGTGTTAACAAGATTACTAAAATCTATGATAACTAAACCTAAGAATTAAGTGCACATGTTACAAGAATTAGAAAAGTGGGAAATATAATGAGCAAAAACATACCAACCTTTAGTCACTTGGTTCACAAGTCAAATCCTTGACTAGTAACAGGCTAATGGGGCAGTAGCAATAATCTGCCAGTAGCTTTACATAAGTGAAACCATTATTTGGTATGACAGATGGATAGAGGATCCATCTTGTATGCTATGAAAGCAAATTTTACATCATGTTCTAAATGATATGGCACTAGTAAGCAGTTCGATGTCACATCTATAATGTATTGCAGGTAATGTTTGTACCGTGTTAAAAAATGCAATAATGATATTGTTTCAGGTAATATTCATCCTGTTAGTAGATGATTGGATGCATATGAATTCCTTCACGAACACAAATCACAATAAAAAGTCATGCAACTTATTCAGCATTTCATCGCATATATTGCAGCAAGACACCCTTAATGCATAAATATAATTGCATTTAACCATAAAAAGGATAAGATACAAAGATAGGAATCAAGCACATCAGAAATTCATGTCATATAAGCACGATCTACTTCATTGAAGACAAGTTTCATACGATCTAAAAACATGTATCTTTTGATAGCAACTTGTTTTCGAGAGCCGCCAATCCATTGTCAAAAACAATAAAAGCATCACACTGTTTCCAGGAACTTTTATTTATGACACTCGAACAAAGGGCTTAGGTATGCCTTGGGGGGAGCATTGTTAAAGATAAAGTTGCTACTTCAAATAAATGAACTCTATTGGCAAACTTGGTGAAGAAACATACAATTCTCTACTTACATCTTGGAGCCAATGAATCCCTTGTGCAATAACATCATCCCTCCGGAGCCAAGAAATTTGCCTTAGGATCCAATCATCAATTGCATCTTTCATCATTAACTGCAAAATCTGTTTTGAAATCCAAAAGACCTGTCTTCTGCGGAACATAGGAAATGAAATTCCAAGTGAATATCATGTTCGTAGTAGTTCTAAATGATAAAACTTATAATTTTATCCTGTCTGTGCAAAGAATGATGCTGAAAACATTTTAGAATTGAATTGCTGCAAAACACAACATTATTACTTAGATAACATAATAGTTGAGAGTTCAATTGAACACAACAGCAATGGGCAAGGCATAAAATGCAGGAATAAATTGCAAAATGTTATTTTAAGGATGCTCGCTAAAAGAAAGAAATGATAAAAATACAATGTATAACAAACCTCAGCCAACCTCTCCGTTTCAGTTGGAATATCTTATCAACTAGACTCAACAGCGGCACACTAATGTTTGGTGGTGTCCACTGCAAAATAGCCACAGGAAGACATAAGGAAAAATGTCAAAACAACTAAATTTCATGGCATAAAAGTAAAAAGAATAAGTAAATCCATAAAATCATTGAGATACTGAAATTTGTTATTGATACCAAGTGGATATAGTTCTACAAAAGTTCTACTTTTTGGTCAGTCGGTATCAAACAATCCTCAGATTGGAGATACCAGGAAGTATAGGAAGTCCATCTTCCTGAGATTCTGGCCGAAAGATGAGCCTATCCAAAAATCCATTGATATCATTATCCTACACAAAATCACTCTCCAACATCAACAGGAAAAGTTGCTGGATCCCATTTTATGGAACAGGTCCATGTGATACTTGGATACCATGTAAGACTATAGAAATATGGTATTTTTCCATAATTTTAAGTTAATTGTGGATGAGTTCAAAGTGATCAGAAGCCAATAAAAGAATCATAGGACAGCACCCTACATAGCACGGCAAATGAATTCATGATTTAAGTTTTTTTTTTCCCTGGAAGTGAGAAGTGGGGAACTACTGAATATATCATTAGGGAGATGGAATGAAAAAGACTTAAGAGTATTTTTGAATAGCATGCAGAAACATCAATTCAACTTCCCAAATGCATAACACATCCAAAGAAAATGACTAACTTCTGCCAACAAATCCAAGTTTCAGGATGTGGAAGCATGTTAACTTTGTCATAAATTTCTCAAGCATTTGAATCGAGACATGAACAATCTATATGATGAATTTGTTTTCAATCAATGTCTTGCAAAAAACGAAATCATATTATTAAGCAAATCCTTCACTTGAATGGTCAAGTAGCAAATAACTAATTATCATATTAGCAGGTTTACATGAGTAATTTTAAGGAGTATTACGATTAAGTGTCTATATAAGAAGCCAAGTGACATAAATCACGAATGTAATAACGAAGAAATAATATGTCAAAATAGACTGCAAGCAAGTCGTACCTCAGGTGGCATTGCAAGCGGATCCTCAAAAATATCAGATGCTACTAAAGTTTTTGAGTCATTTAAAGCAAGTCTGTGAAATTTATCTGAATGTTGGCTTCTCTGAGAATCCAAATTTGAAGATTCCTCAATGCGCTTGACAACACAAGGTGGAAAACCTTTGGAGTTTAATTCATTATCAGAGTGCCATCCATTATTTACTGCAGAAGATTGGTCTTCATCATGGGCTTCATCATCAGACAAACTATGGGAAGTGTCCATATTACTATAGCTTGGACTGAGCTTATTTGTCTCTTCTTCAATGCATGCTAATGCCATGCTCTCTTCAGCTCTTAAGGGAGAACTTGCATGAGACGATGATGAGCCAACAACACGCCGTAGACCATCTGAAACCCCTCTAAATTGGCGAACCATATCATCCACAGCATCATCCACATTCACTGTTGAAATGGTGTCAACCGGTTAAGGTAAACTAAGAACATGACACATAGACAGGACCTGCCATCAAATTAAAGATACACACTGCCAAATTTTGTCGAATTAGAATGAGGAACATGACAGGCAGCTTTGAAGCATACAGGAGACAATGTTGTAATTTGCCTAGAGCAAATATAAGAAGATTATATTAGAAATATTTATGGCCCTGATGCATGTCTGTAAACATGAGATATGACCAGAGACAACCATATCCGGCTTACTGGGCTACCATATAGAAAGATGTTTATCAGACTTATCTACTTTAAACCTGCAAATAAGAAAGTTATAACACCACCCTGTAGTAAATGGTTTTCTTGATCCGAGCATCTGCTGACCACTAAAGTATGAATACACGCAAGCATGCTCACGTGCAACTCTATACATGTCAAAAACCACAGGAGACTGTCACTCCAGAGAAAAACTAGGCAAATATAATTAGGATATTACATCTTAACAAATAAAGCCAAAAGATATAGCTATCATTGTAATCTCACTTGGATTCCTGGTGGACTAAAGCAGTGGTGGGTGCTCATTCATGTTTTTTTTCAAAAATAAATGTGCATGAATGGATAACCCATAAAATAAGCCATTGATCTACTCTAGTATCTGGGCATTGACCAAGAGAATATAGCACTGTAGGAACACAGTTGTCTGTAAAAGGATTGATCAGAGTGATGTTACGGAAGAATTTTATCTGAAGCAGGTCCCAACTCATGCTTTCAAGATGGCAACTCAGTTAAGTTGCTAAACAAGATAAGAATATTGCAATGCTTCTGGATGCAAGTAATAAAAATCCTAATCAGCAATTTAGTAATGCTTGAGATGAATGATTTTTGAAGTAGATATTCATTTGCACTGTCCCAGGTTTGGGACAATGCAAAGATTTCAAATTATCCATCTGATTGTTAATGAAACTTAACGAGCAAAACTTAGGAAGATAGCAATAAAGCAATCAGAAATTTAGTATTGATTGAGATGTATGATTTTTGAGGCAGATGTCCATTCGCTTAACTTCCAGGATCAGGACAAAGCAAAGATTTCAAAATTATCCATCTGATTGTTAAAAAAACTTAAGAAGCAAATGTTAGGAAGGTAGCAATGAAGTAATCTACTTTTCAGGATGTGAGCCCAATAAATACAAATATTGATGCTGTGGTTTTCACCTGTAACATGTGAATACCGTGCATGACCTGGTAATCTATCTGCGCATTATTCTGGAAAAAAAAATATTCTGTAATATGACAACATAGCATTCCCACTTAAGCTGACAGTGGAGCAAGGATGAACAGCATGCTGGCAAATACAAAAAGTTAATTGTAATATAAATCTTCATAAAGAAGTCCGCAAGATGTTTGGTAGATCGGGTTTGAGTGAAAGAGTTGCAGGATAGAAGTCTCAGACGAAGTGATCATCAATTAAAATTGGCTTATACAGTGCCCCACAAGATTAAGCTGGGTATCTTACCAGTGAGACATTGTAGGAAAGTCCTACTTGATACTGTACAATGCAACAGGCTACTTAAAACCATAATCACAGCACTTGAATTACAACATTTGATTGCATTAGCAAAAAATCTGCTAGCCAAAGTTGCTTATAAATCCTAAGGATACTGCGCCATCATGATGCCCACATGATTGTCAAAAGTGAAGCATCCACTCCATCTTTTACAAACTCTTTTACAAGGAAGAATCATTTGATTGCATTTGCATTAGCACTTCACCAGGATACTAGAAGAATCATTCACAAGAGCACTTGTAGATAATGTGGACTCAAAGTATGTGACATATGTGGGAGGGAGAAAATTGATAGGATCAATTTAAGAGCCAGCGGATAGGAGATTTGTGTCCTTAACGAACTCTTTTACAAGGAAGGATCTTCTGTACAAATCACATTAAGCTGGCTTTGATCATTTTCCATATTCATGTTCGATGTTTCCATAAAGGTTAGCCAAAATCAATAAATACTTGAAAAGCGTCCCTTTACAAACATGCAATGGTATAGGTGGACTAAAGTTCAACAGAGCTAAAGCGACTTTACTGATTGATCATAAAGGAACCTAGTAGCAGATCAACATATAATAATGATATTCTAGCGAGCTAAAGCCACTCAACTATCCTAATTTTCTCAGAGTTCAGTGCCAAGCAGTCATTGGATCGATCAAGTAAATTATATCTCACTTTTCAACTTAGTCAATTTCCTACTTATCAACTTTGCCTGCTTAAAATTATGAACAATGGATGCCAACTTCCAGTCATAGAAGACATATTCGACTAAAGATCAGCTATGCTTAACAGCAAATTATGAAATAAACTGATCCCAATTTATCAGGATAAAGCTATTGTTTCTAGTTATAACACGTGAAAATGACAAACCATCATGATGTTGAGCATGGTTAATAAAACCGGGGTCGGCGGAATCGTCCTGAACCGGCAGTTCCGGTCGTACCAAGCTGTCCCGGTGGCAGACCGAGACGGTTCCGACAACGGAAATAAAACCAATTGCCGAAGAGGGAGGAGAAGAAAAGAGAGAAAAAGAGATAGCGAGCGGGGGAGGGAGGGAGGGAGGGAGAGAAGGAGGGTGGCGGAGACCGTCGGAGGTCGGAGCTCGGGCAGGAGGCAGAGGTCGCGGCCGGGTCCCCTATTTCGATCGAAACAGGGGTCTGGCCGCTTTTTACTTTCATGATTTTTAAGTGAAGTCGGCCAATCGCTTGCCTCTGCCCGGGCTCCTGTTTCTAACGAAACAAAGAACACGGTTGTGGCCTCTGCCTCCTGCTTGGGCGCCGGCCTCTGACGGCCCTCCACCAGCCTCCGCCCCCCTTCTCTCTCCTTCCCTCTCTCCCCCTTCTCTCTCACTTTTTCTCTCCCCCTTCTCTCTCTCTTTTTCTCTCCCCCGCCTCCTCTACTGTGTTGGTGCAAGCCCAACACGGCACGGCGCGGGCCGTACCGACCCATGCCGTCGGGCAATCGATCCAGTGCCCGGTACCGACACAACAGACTATGAATAAAACACTCTCAAAATGGTGTAGTTAGTATCAAAATAAGCATCAAAGAGTTATAGCATTGAAGAATGTTTTGTACATATTGCTAGAAAAAAGAACAGTTGGGCAAATACAAGTTATTGAAAATACTGGCAAGGCTATAGTTCAGTCTCTACCATCACAACATATGAAAAACTTGAAATGAAGAAACTAATAAATTTGATCTTAGTTTGAGAATATGGTGAAGGCAAAATCAAACTTTTCTTAGCTGCTAGAACTAAGAGAGTTTGAGAATTATGTACCTGCTAATGTTTTCATCACTGAGGTTGACTTTCCAAAAGAGTAATTCTTCAAACAAAAAAAAGGATCAACTTCTTAGAGAATTAAAGTGTCTAAAGATGTCTCCTATCTTCCACTAACAGTAAAAAACTTTCCTCAGATATGTATTGAGAAAATTTATACCTTCGAAGAAGCACTTAAAAAGTCCCAAACTTCATGTTGCTCCGCAACATTGGCAATTGACAGAAGATCCTGGCCAGATGAACTAGAAACATGTCAAGCTGGCAGATCAAATACCAAGTAAAAGAGCCGCAACCTAGAGCATAAAATCATACATGCAAATATTTGTCGAGAAGAATGCACCGCTGGTGCACAAAATAATCATCGATACTGGATGAAAGAAACCTTTTTGGGGGCAAATGTAATGTATAATTAGGTATATCTTTTAGATGCCGGTGCAACCGCTCAAAATTTCGGTATCTGCAATCCAATAAACAATATTATCAATATAGAAAAATCAACAAATTCATATCACTACATGACAAGTAATGTTTCTGCTTTTAATGGATCTCATGTAAGAATTTTCTTCAAATTAACAATACATAAAATTCACTTGTGATTGTTCCCAAAAAAATGTTATGAACAATATTATATGAGTGTACACAAATTTTCTTTTCAATTTCATGGTTGTTATGAACTGAGGTTTTGGAGCAATGTGCCAACAAAATAAACTATAAATGACCTTCTATTTTACTTTATAGAATCTATTGAACACAATCAATGAAAAGGGTGAAGAGTTGCAATTAGGTGGAGCACAGATATAAAGAGAAATTTAATGTAAGCAAAGTCTCAAAACACCTATAAAATTCAGAGACTTCAGCTGTCAAAGACAATAGTAATACAAAAATTAACATGCATATGATGAATGCCTCTCTTTTATGGTGATGGATGCATGTATATCTAGAGCCTACAAGGATGTCTAGGTAAAAGCATGCCTTCTTTTCACAGACCAGGTCTTGTTCTCTGCATCTGTTACAGCAATTGAATAAACTGCAAAAGATTTAGATCCAACTTTGGCAAAATATGCTCCAACAACCTGCACAAACGTTTTAACAAAAAATATAGCATTGTGAACAAGTAATTTAAAGTTTGGCAAAGAAAAGATAAAAATAGAAAGATTATAAAAATATTTGCTAGTTTGACCAACATTTCCACCATATGATTGCATATTGTGTTCCCTTTTACAAGCAAAAATAACTTACCAAGAAATACTGTAGAAAACATGTCATAGATAAGCAAGTATTTAGCAGAGAACAGAGGTGTAAGCTCTCCACAGTGACATGTCACTGCGCCTATTTGCTTGCTGCATTTTTAACCATGAGGGGTTCAGATACTAAATTATTCAACCACTAAACAGCAGGATGGCTTTATTTGTGAAAAATATGTAACTAGCTAAGCATATCGGCATCCGAAAGAAGGATGCTCCAACATATTATACATGTGAATAAAATAAAAATCCAGCAGATCAAATATGACATAAAACAAATAGAGCTTCGTTAATCTCATGCAAGCAAATATATACATGCATATACGATATGTGCATATGTATGTACATATATGCATGCATATATATACTAAATCATACATATGTAAACCATAATAACACATGTATACGAAAGTGAACCACAGTTAGAACCAGCAGGCAGAATTACTACCTCAGATGCTGTCAAAGTTGGCAAGCATATACTTGCTAGAGAACATATGGGAGCACAAGACTCTAGAATACTTTCCAGCTCCCCAGAAGCAACATATTTAATGAGATTTGAAGCATAAATCAGTGTCAAAACATTGGAGGTCAGTTAAGGACCAGTGGGCCACTATGTATCTAGTATGTGAGACACCAAAAGAAAAAACACAGATGGCAGACCCATCGCAGTTTATGAACATGAAGGACTATGCCTGTCATATGATAAGCACAACAAAACATTAAAAAAGAAGCAACTCAAACCTTTCTATAAAAGATCAATTGCCAACTATCCAGATTAACAGAAGCAACAAATCAAGTCTGCAAGAAGCCATAAAAGCTGCACAATTTACACAGATCAAGGCAATGAATTCTCACCCGGCACCTGATCTTTGGAACATAGAAGGATCCTCCATTCTTGGAGACCAATGCAGAGCTTTGCTCTTCCTTATGCTTGCTAATGTTTAGAATATAGTTCTCCTTGAAACCAGAAGTTTCACCACCTTTGCCCATGAATGTTGTTTCAATATCAGGTGTACTGCTAGATCGCTTTAGCTGACCTTTGTCACTTTTAACAGTTTTCCTGGTATTTTCATCACTTCCATCACCAAAATGACCCCTTTCTTTAGATTGCACACTAACCAGCTCTTGGGAAACATGTGGCCCATTCTTTGTTGCTACATTTGATTGGCTATTAATATTGGGTCCCTGCATTAGGTGGACCATATATTTATCATCTATATTTATAATACTTTCGTTCATATTGGTCAACAATCCCTTTCCCATGTTTTCTGCATGAGCAGTAGTGTGTCTATTTCCCGGTGCAGCATTCACAGAACCCAGCAAAGTTCCTGCCTTCATAATATTGGCCATCTTCTTTTTGTAGTTTTTTCCTTTTGTCCACAAGTTTTCAAGATTCTCAGGGGCAAGGAACTCAGATCTTCTTTTTGTAGCAGCATCCAGTATCACTGCCCATTCTGCTGCCCTAGGCGGTATATGATGCCCAGTACTTTCCTGTAATGTTTTCTGAGGAACACGCTCAGAACAAGCAAGTGATTTTTCCCCACCACTTTTAGCCATTATCAAATCCCCTGCTTGGTTAGAAGCTGTAGTTCTTAACTCAGGCTGAGCAGTCCGAGTATTTCCTCCAGAAACTTTAGGATCATGCACAAGAATAGCTTCATTGGTTGACCTATCAGAGTCCGACTCTCCATTTCTGTTATCTTGATTGGCAAGGAATACATACTCAATCAACTCATTGATATACCTGAAGAAAAAAATAGCGATTAACTTAGATAGTTTTGTAAAGGTACCCTCTGATGTAGGAGCAATTTCTCTCAGTTAAAATGTGCATACCGGCCAAGATAAATAATAGAAGAAAGAAAAATAAAGGAAGATCAAATGAAGAGGAGGAAAAATAAATAATAAAAGGGCCTATTGTTCATATCATTGTAGCATCGACAGGTGACACTACAGAACTTTGGACTTCTATATAGTTTGAAAATCAAAAGAGAACTCTAAGAGTCTAAGGTGATACTTAGTCATATTGAGAGTTGTTATTTGGAAACGTAGCCAACATTGATATTGTAACAAAGAGGGCTGTGATCAGAACTCAGGATTCCTTCTTTAGGAGTTCTAAAAATAAAAAGAAAACATATCTCTTCAGTCCATGTGTGCATTCTAAAGCTTTTTCATTTTTGTAAGAAAAATATACAAGAAAAAAAGTCAACCAGCCCTTTATAGGGCCCACAAGCAGACAGTCCTTTAATGAATACTGGCCGCCGATCACCTTAATTGAGGAGAGGCCTATGTTAGAGATATTCCTTTTTCAGTTTATTCTCTTACATAACCAACAGCTCTAGAAGTTTATAAATAGGGTTGGTCTTGAATTTGTTTTTAGTTGGATGGTTGACTAATAAGAACTGATGATTTAAAGAATTTCTTGTTCTCTAGTGATGTGATGCTGCAAAGAAATGAGACATTCAAGCCCTGAGTATGAGGCAGAGGTTATTAGGCCAATACGTATCATTTCATTTTCTTGCTTTTATTCTTTTCCCATGTTCATATTTTCCCAAGAAAATACCAGCAAAGTTGATTTTGCTTGTTTAATCACAACCCCTTTTAGAAAACAGTTTAGACCCTAGAATCCTAAATTTTGGGCCTGATATTAGTCATCCATTGCTTTTTTCCTTCAAAAACATTAACTTTCTTGTTTATTTGTAGAAAATTCAGGTCTAAATCTAAAATTACTTTAACAGCACTACTACCCTCAACCAAATAGGTCCCAATACCTAGACCTTCCTAAATCGCAACCTTACCAGCAGTGTACATTGAATTGATGCTGGATATCATTTTTCTAAGCAGCAGCTACCAATTTAAATGACTCACCATGTGAAATACATCAATCTTTCCGACATCCCAATTGGCAAGCATAATTATGTTATCTTGTTTTGGCTGTGCCTTGGTCGAAGCTAGCTTATTAGATTTTTTTCATGGAAGTGGGCATAGCTTACTAGATGCTCACATGATTTACCACTTCTTGGCATGGGAATCAGCCTGCACCTTAATGCTTCAATATCTTTTTTGGAAGGTTTTTGGTGCCATCATATCTTTCATCCATTTTCAGGATGATTGTATCAACATGCTCTATTTTAACTGTTAAATAGTACCTGAAAGGGTAGTTTCATTCGCTCTCTCTCCACGATAAAAGCATTCCTGATAACCACAACTTTCCATCAAGCCTAGCTCAGCTAGTTGGGTTTAGCTTCATGAATCATCATTTGCTAATGATTTTCTATTAAGGGCTAGCTGCAGCCATAGTGTAAGCATTTTCAATTCCTTCTTCGCATATGTCATACATGCTACCTAAGGTCTTGTCTTCCCCACCTCTACCTAAGCCATCTAATATGGATTAGAGCACCTTGCCTTACTGGAACCTCCTCAAATCTTCGTTTAACATGTCTGTGACATCATTCTGACCTCAAATGATTCAATTAAAATCCTAGGACTCGTTGGACCATCAGTAGAAAGAAACTTCTACCTAGGGTAATTTACCTAATTCAAAAAAATCATCGGACACTCAAATCTTCACCCACTTGCTAAGTGCTTCTTTACTTCAAGTGTTTCTAAGATATCCCCTCCCAACACCCACGCCCATCCCCAATTCTAGCAATTAAGGTGGGATCATTCGAATTACAATAGCTTTTTTAATTTTCATTATTAGATTTACTATCATTCGGAGATAGCATCATATGTACAAAACATTCAACAACTATTCCTTTGGCAATCACTAAGAATTTAAAGGCATAGATAACATGCCATGAGTTCATAGCAAGCATTGGGTTAGCTTGTCTGTTTAACTCCTTTCTTCCTCAATTTCTACTTCAGTACGGAATTATATTATACTACCTTTACTGCTTCAATTTCCACTTTTTCTGACCAAAATTAAAAAAACCAGTTTTTGCAATTTCGATAATACCGACTACATCACCAATAAGTTCTCTTAAGATGTACAACATTTTTTGAGGACATGACTTGGAACAAGATTACTAAACTATGGATGAGTTGTTTAGTTAGTAAAAAGAGCTTACGCAGGACTGGCAAAGTTCATGAGAGGTTGCAAAACCAAGCAGGTCAACAGCTCTCTACTGAAACAGCGAACTAATGGGCATTGAGCTTCCTGTGGCCTCAAGACTATTGCCAGAACTCCTCCAACAATACGTTGAAGAACCTGGATTTAACAACACATAAACCTACAATGCTATAAAGAAATCAATACAAGAACATACGAGATAGCTATAATCAATTTTGCACCTTGTGTTCACACTCCGGAGATAGCAGAGCTGGATGAAGTTCCTTGGAAGCTGTTAGATGGTGTTTTAACCTTTCATCCCTTTCCTCAAAAGAAAGAGTTCCCATAACATCCACGCCAATCTCTGATTGATATTTTCTGTATAGATCTAGGTGGTTTCCAATCAAGTCAACCATGTCCCTGGAACATGAAAAGAATTTGTTTCCAACAAAAGATGTCTACTATATCACTAAGACATAGAAAGCTTATTGGTGACTTCAAAAGTAATTCAAAAGCACCTTGTTAACAAGTCGACAAGGTTGATCTGCTTAACTCTTCTTGATATTTCAACAAGTACATCTAGTATGATAGTGCGTATTAGTTCCGGCGCCTCCTTGTCAGGAGTAAGAGACGAATACCAAAGATCTACAACAAAATCCTGCAAGATCTTGTTAATGAATTCCTCAATGGCAGCCTCCACAATGGGCGAATCAATTTTCCTCCTCCATTTTGAAGGAGGTGGCACAGTAGAAAGATGAAAATCATCTAGATGTAACTGCTTCTTTTCCAAATGAGATAGATATGTCTGCTTACGGACAGGATGCACCCTCCAGTGGATCTCCACTTCATAAGATAGAAAGCGGAAGACTGAAAGTATAAGAATTGATATTGGGATATTTGTCCACATCGATTTACTTGTATCTGTGAAAAACAAGAGATGATGGCCAATGACGAAACTGACACCAAGAAACGTTTCTGTGGCATATTCCATAAAGAAACAGTTGTGAAAAGAGAAAAAAGGAATATGTAATTATCCTAGCTAATAGCAATTGCACATGATAAAATAGAATGAACCAGGCCATGCATCATTATTATTTTGTTCTTTATGGACAAAAAATATACAATTGTATGCACAAACACAAGACACAGAAATGTATGGACACATGCACTCACACGCATGCATGCGTGCCCAACCACATGTGTCATGATAAAATAGAATAAAAAAGGCCACACATCATTATTTTGTTGTTTTACGAACAGAAAATATACATTTGAGCACTCACAAGACACAGACACACACAGATATGCATGCACACACACCCACGCACCTGCCTGCATGCATGCGCGCACGCATGCACCCACCTCTTGTGAAGTTGACAATGTCTCCTGTAGAGTCTGAAAGCTTGATTCCTTGCCCCAACTTCTGGTTTACAGGCTAGTAAATTTTCACCATTAGAGAAAACCAGGCTTAGGTACCTTAAACACCACTGGAGCATTGCAGGAATCTACAAATACTTCACATGCCAAAGGTTTTTAAATATTTACTAAAAAGTTTCTAAAACATATAAACTCATAGTATATGTATATACTACTTGTACTTATGTATACATATTATATATGGTACTTTTATACATGTATATATGTTATACATATAGTGCTTTAATTTGGTACATTTTTATAATACTTTTATCCCATGTAAGAACTAATCGGATCTAAAATATAAAGTAAGCCTACTGGAATACATACAAATGTAGCCATAGCTCACCTCATAAAGTTGGATTTCCAGTGGATAAAACCTGAATGTAATTATAATGCCACACAATTGAAGCAAATATATGAAACAACCAAGTCCATCTGATCACACAGTCTGCTCAAATGATGAACTATTTGAATGAGGAAAGAAAGAATTTAGGCTTCACATACCTTTGTAATTTACTTAGAATTGTGTTTCAAATCAGCTGTGTCAATAGAAACACCTGTGCATACCTTTGGGTGGGTTCCATGATTATAAAATTTATTGAATTGCCAAGGAATATAGACGCAAAGTGTATTAAGTTGTTTCCATTTGATCAGTAATGTATGCATACTTTTTTCCATAAGCTTACATGCCTCTATTAATCCATTTCAAGTACTATTTAATTTGAGATGGTTTGAATCAACATGCGCGCCCGGGGCCGGGGGGGGGGAGGCACGCCCCTATGGAGTTAGGAAAGTTTGCACGGTTTTTGTATGTTATAATTTATTTTCTACATTTTTTTTTCTTTGGCAAGACAAAGTCCATTATACCTAGGACAAGAAGCCACCAGGATGTTCCAAAAGTTGGTCTTACATGACATATTTGGTCAAGTCTCATTGATCATCACTAAGCAAACCTAGGTTAGATTATTCTTCATTCTACAAGATGAAGTAAACTTTTTAGGCATAACACCAAGTATCTGCTCAGGAAAATGATGAAGTGACTGACATGAGCAGGGAATTTCAAACAAATCATACTAAAGAAAGTTTGGCATAAACTATTTTAATTTATTGTTGAAGGTCATTCTCTTTCTTCCCATCCTTCTCTCCCTCCTTCCTTCCCCTTTAACTGGCAAACAACTTGCATGCCTCCCAACCTCACTTTGCAGAAAGGAGCTGCAAATTAAGACCACTGCTACCTTGCTACATTTTCCCATTCCTTTTGAGATGCTACCATCCTCCCCAACAAAACATTCATGTATACATTACCTCAAGATCAGGTTTGTCCTTCTTCTTTTTAAGCGAGAGATGCATTTGAATTACCTGTGACTTGTATAGTGCACATTCATATCAAAGTCCCAAGAAACACATTTTCTAATGTTAAAGAAGCATTCTTGGAACTATTTCAAACTTGTGACAATGCAGCTTTATGCTATTCGCAACTTGTGACAAATCATGGAATTATTTCCGCTATTGCACAGTATAATTCCGTGCACTCACTTAATTCCGAATTTTGATCAAGACAAGAATCTTTGCATAAATTGATTTCTTTGTATTATTCGCAAAAAATAGACAAGGGGCAAAAACAAGAGAAAAGAAAAGAACCAGAAGCCCGATCTTTTTCACTTCAAATTCCAGAGTTAGCCCTATAAACCATGCAAAACCTAGAGACGGTCAAGGTCCAGTCCCGGCCAACCCAAGATTTCCTTGTTCCAAAACGTATAAAGAACAATACCTTCATGGAATCAAAAAGAAAAAGAGAACTACTTACGCGACAAGAAGTAGGTGATCGCAAAGACGCAGATGGCCCAGCAGGCGGTTCGAACCTTGGCCTCTTCTATCAGATCTTGCAACGTCTCGATCGTTCTCATAGTGTCGATCCCTCTCTCGCTCCTCCACCCTTCCTCCAACCCTAAAGAAGAGAAATACCCTCCGCGATTAGCGTTCTCCGAGGCGAATCCCTCTCCGCCGAGGACAGGGCGATCGATCCAGCGAAGACGAACGAAGAAAAAAATCCAGAGATCGGACAATGGCTACCAATCTTTCTTGAAACCATACCCGGAGGAGATTAGGATTTGAGTTAGGGGCCGTTCCGTTCACGCCGGGGAGGGAAAGAAAGCGGGGAAAGCTCGTCGGTCTTCACGTGTATCCAATGACGAAATGCCCGTCGTAGCCGATATGGCTCACGTAACGGCACTAAGCGGAACGGAACGCGATATATCTTGTTCCTGTCGTAGCGTTTTGACTTGGAGACACGTGGAGTATTTCTACTTGAAGAAGGTGGATCAAGGTGTGGGAGGGCATCAAGCCGTCCAACTGGTGTTCCCGAAGTTCTCGGACACAGCGAAATACGTAGATTCCTCTGGGACCAATCAAAAAAGATACTGGCTTAGAAGAGGAAGGGCAGCGAGACTGCAGCGTTACCGATAAAAGATTCGGAGCATGTGAAGAATATCCATAACAAAAGCTCATTGGATTGGCCACTCGGGTAAGTGGTGCATGAAAATTCGTGCACGTGAGTCTTAAAGTCATTGGTGAATAGCAATGATAAGTGCACGGCTATGCACCCAAGTCATTCCAGGCACACCAGAGTGTTGTTCTAGCAATCTCAAGCACCCAATGTTTTCATGATAAACATCTAGGGCGGCCTTATCCCAACTCAAAACTTGTTCCATACATATGCAAATCTTGGAATACGATGAAACAAACTAACCTTCTCCTTGACTTGTTTAACCATGGCACAGAATTATTCAGACATGACATAAATGACTGAGATCAAATTTGCATATATATATAATCCGAATCAATCCAACCTGTAATAAATTGTGTTCATGTCTGCATTTTAAACTAGTTTGAGTGTAAATAGGAGTGGGTAAATTATTGGGTACTATGTAAGTCTAACTCAATACTACCTTTTTTTTATTGCACCTACGTTTATATTCGAAACTAGGTCAAATGTTCATTTGCAAGTCTAAAACTAGGTCAAGTGAGAATTGGAGTGGCTCAATTTCCATGGATATATGATACAAGTATGGCTGAATATAACCTTAAATGTAGAAAATGCACCTGCATCGACATTTCAAAACCGATCTATCATTTGTATGGGTGTTTTAAACTAGGTCAAGCGCTAAAGAGAGCAGCTAGTTCTCCCGGTATAATAATGTAGCCTTTTTGGATATTGCACCTATCTCACGTTGTAATTCTCCATCTTTGTGATGTTTGGATGCCTAGTGAGATAACACATGAAGAGAATGGGCGAAACTTTGTATGTCATGCAAGGGATTCATGTGGTTGTTGTATAAAAATTAGGGGGGAGAGAAGAAATATCATCTGATCCAAAAATAGTTAGCAGCATGTTCATGCATCACACATTCACTGATTTTTTTTTAAAAAAAATGCTAAAAATTAATTCATAGCATTAAATTCAAGGACACTTGTAGATTACCAAAGACTTCTTAATTACTTCGGATGGTTGCAATTCCTTTGTGCTGCATTTGTATCTGACCCACCAAATTGGACATATTTTTGGACAGCATCCTCCGGCTTCACAGATTTCCTCTACTTCTTCCTTTCCCTAACTCCACTCTTGGTAGCTTAAATAGAGACTTGGAAGCCACCAACCAGCCGCTGGAACCGCTGACCATAGTGTCGGTGTGGAGGAGTGGTTGATTTGATCTCCGGGGTGGTCGATCCAAGCACCAGGAGTGCATGAGTGGTCAATCATGGCAAATCAGAGCATGGAAACCAGGGGAAGAAAACTCGGTTCAAGAGGGAAGAAATAGAGGTCATAAGCTCGAATGAGATCGAGAGAGTCTTGATAAAGACGAAGTATTGATCTGAACTCCATCTAAATGGAAAGGAAAAAAAGAAGAAGAAGAAAACGAAAAGAAAGGATGAGAAGTTTGGCAGCTTCGTGGAGAAAGAAACCAAAAAAAAAAAAAGACCTTTTTTTTTCTCTTGGGAAATTGATGACTATCACATCGCTACCATTGGTGATTCCTTTTGACAACATCCCCTCCCTGGCCTCGAGTCCATATGCAACACTTAACATACAGCCTCAAAGTGACTCAAAAATTTAATTTTTCATGAAGAAGATTTTGCACGCATAATTTGACTACCCTACTGCACCACACATCATTTTATTTGAAGTAGCAAGAATTTTGCCTAACATGGCGTAGTGGTACGTGTTATGGTAAATGTGCCAAAATATAACTAATAGATAGAAATACAAAAGAGGTGTAAATCAGTAATCTTAGCTATAGAACTGATCCAATGAGTACCAATCACCAATCACAAGATCTTGATGGTGAAACAAATCATCCTCAAGCAGTGGTTGGAATCCTGGACACGTTGGTGGGGCAACCCAACAATCTGACACAGGAATGTCATAACCAGTAACTCCTCCTTCCGAGGAGAATGCCACTGACTCAGAGCTGCCTGGATCCAGAGAGAAGTTGCTGTCGTCTGCGTATGTTTGGTTCTCAAATAGAGTTTCCGTGATCTCCCTGCCTCCAAGCTGATTCAATCCTTGGCCAGGCATTTGGTTCATTGCCGAATTCGTGGCACCTTCCATCACACTGACGAAAGGCTCGTCCATGATTTCTCCCGGTAGTTCGGGTAGCGCGAGGTCCATCGTGGATCCATCGGAAGGGGGAAGGTCGCTGTTCTTGGAATGATGGGAACTCCCTGGCATGCCATCGTGCTGTGCATGGTTGGAACGACAAGAATCCGGCAATCCATGGCTGTCGTAATTAAGATCGCTCTGGGACGCAGGATGATTGGCTTGCGGCCTCGCAGACACCCCCCGCCGGTTCTTTCGGCACCCACCGCCGACGGGGACATTCCGAAGGTTTCCCCCTTTGGTCCAATACCTCCTGCAACCTTTGCAGAAGTAGCGAGGCTGCGTTAAGCTGTAGTTGTTGTAGTAGCAGAACTTGGTGTTGGAGGAATCACATCGGGGGCAAATTGGTGCTAGCTCGTTGTCTGGCTTCCAGCTATGGTGCGCCACCAATGACCTCCGAAGAGGGTAAGGGAGCACTCGAGACAACATCAAAGCAAGAGTGAACGCAGCTAATACGGGACGAAGAGATCTATAGGTAGTAGTACTAGTAGTAGTAGTAGAGGAGAAGGAGGAGGAGGAGGAGGAGATGAAGGAGAGAAGTTATAAAACAGTGGGTGGATCGTGAGAGCTACTTCAGATATAGAGAGAGAGAGAGGGGGGGGGGAGGAGGTTTTTACGCGTACGTTCTCGATCTGTCGGTACACGGTCGCCCATGTGCATGCGCATGTGCATGGGGTCGAGTACGTAAGCCATTGGCGATGGTCAGTGGTCCTAGAAGACGCCCGCATAGAATTTCCTGTACGAGCACAAGATCCAGCATTCATCCTTCGCGATGCGAATTTCTAACAGCAGATTTGGCGCCCGCATACGCATATATATGAGGACGCACGGATGCTGGTTGGGAGAAGAACCATCGAGGTCGTGTCCTTGTTGAGGACACGTTGGAGCATCTGATTGGTTATCTAGGATAGAAATATCGGGTCTACGGTGAGCAATCAGGGCCATGAACGTCCTAGGGAACACGAAAACCCGATCTCTCCTCCTCCGGAACACCGGAAACGAGACGAAAGGGAAAGATAGCTGTATTTAGTAAAACGACCAAAACACCCTTGCCGAAAGAGAAAAACCACATGGTACAAGGACCACCATCATCCAACGGCTTAGGTACGGATCACCTTGGTGTGGGGTCCATGATTGGCACAGGAGGGGACAGATGGACCGTGACGAAAGCGACACGTTGTACGATCAAACGAGATGGCGACACGTTTCACGAATCGCATCACACGGATGAGGACGACGGGGGAAACAGGACAGCAGGTCCACCGGAGGGATGAGTTCACATGGATCTCTGCGGTGCACGAGCGGGTGGAGGGGAGATCACGTGTGGCTTGCGGATATCATGGCGCCACGTCATTCTCGATCTCTGGCCATGGAGTACTAACAGCTTTCAGGAAGACTCGAACGTATTTTTTCTGAAAAAATTTGTTTGATAGAGAGGGCAAATATTGTTGGCATTGAATGCGAAGTGCAAATAAGAGTTGATTCAGATGATTCATACAATAAGTAGTCGCATTGCGATATTAGGGATTAATGGGCCATAAGAAGGGTGAAAAATACATCATTATTACTAAAAATTTTGATACGATATTAAAATCATCACTTGTCCTAAAAATTTAATAGGATGAGCCATAGTTGCTAAAGCAAGGACAGCATAACCAATAACAACGAATTAACATCAATCAAGATTGGCTGAAAGGCCGAAAAGAATGAGAATCAAGTGCATAAGTTGAGATGGATGTACCGTGGAATTGTATGGATGCGACCGGCGACAACATGGTGGAAATCAATTACGATTAGGAAGGGATAAAAAAATTAGAGAAGAATTTAACAAGAAAATGATGGACTTGATGCCAACGAAAAAAGATGGCAGTAATACCATGAATGAAAGTTGAGATATTCTAAGACATCATCAATGAATCATGAAGGATTCATATTATTGATGGACCTCAGAGGTTTGGAACAAGAATCCAACCAGATGAGACACGTAACCAACATTCTGAATCCAACTGTCACATTTCCATTATCCGAATTGCCAGGCATGTGCACTGAATGATCCATCGAGACTGGCACATGCATCATATGATCGATAAAGACAGGACGAACAAACCTTGTAGATGGTAGGTCTTGCCATGTACCTATTCTCTGTACCAGCACGGAAGTGCAAATGATGTTACCAACTCACTGGGAGGGGCTGGCTGAAATTTAATAACTCATCATCTTATGTGTGGCTATTTTTGCCCATCTTGAGAGGAGCAAGTGCAATCCTAGCAGATATGAAACTGAAAGGACTAGATTTTTCAGGGACCTAACTCATAGCTCATTTTGATCAAGACCATTTTGGACTAGCGCATCATGCATTGTATTTATTGTTGCTAATGAAAGTTAATAAGCACTTCCAATAACATTCCAGGAAAGAATTTGCATGCATACCTCTAGGTTCTCCAGAGTACGAGGTTGCGAAATCTAGATTAAAGAGAAGGTTGTCATACATTTAGAAGGACCGAAGAAAATGGGGAAAGAGAGAGAGGATGGTCGTTGATGGTAAATACTTCAAACAAGAAAATCTGCAGGAAAAATGGGGTACTGCCAATATTTTGAACAGATATCTCTTGCCGAGTTCAACATTTTGGAACTGAAGTTGAAACTTTAGGTTGCAAAAAAAAACAAGGAAGAGTTAAATCTTGAGCAAGGAGTGATGTGAAATGGTGCAAATGATCTCCTGGGAATTCAGTCTGTGAAAAGTCATTTGTAGTGAATAAAATGACGACATGGATAAGCACTGTAGTGAAAAAACTATCCTGCGAGAGGATTATGATATAAGGTGGCAATTCCTTAAAAGAAAAAGAAAAAGATACAAGGTGGCAAGGGATGGCAAATACACTGGAGCTTTCAAAGGACCACAAGCCATTCACATGTAGTGAATTACAAACATAAAGAGCCATCCATCAAGGACCAAGGTCCGCATCCCACCCAGATGTTGCCATTTGTCTCATGTCTTCGATTGCAATACTACAGCCAAAAACAACACAACAGAAATGCATGCAAAGTCGAAGTGTATTACTGTACAAGACTGTTGCAGATCAAGATCTTCTATCTGTAATTGTTAAGGTACAAAATGATAGGACCCTCACTCGAGTCCATGAATATATCTTCACTACCATGAGCTTGTTTAAGAAATAACTGCAGAGTTCGCTTATAATCTAATGAAGATGGAGTTTCTTCAAACTTACTTTCACCTCTGACTAGGAGTAGATACAAGGTTACTCGGATCTGCAGTCAGTTGTCCAACTTAGGCAGCAACAACTTAGTCGCTGCCTTAGATTCAAAAAGTTTCTTGTTTTTCACCTTTGGCAACCAATAAATGCAGGCTTCTAATATGCAGCTATTCTTTGGTGTCAAAAGATCCACTTTCTATAAGATTCCACTCTAAACAAATTTTTATTGCCAAACAATCAACTGCCCCATGCAAAGATTTCATTTAATCATTTAGTCCTCTGAAGGCAACTGACATGAGCTCTTCAACTGTGTGCAACTTACCCCACCATATTATGTGGTGGCTGCCATACCAGTTTGAGCATTATCATCCAAATTACAAATATGACTCTTCAGCAATAGGCCGTCTGGTTGCACCTGAAACCATCCAAGCTTTGATTATTGAAACTGATTACCCATGACTGGCCACTCTTTTTTGAATACTCTGATGAAATTTCAAATTCGCACACGCGCTCGCAGAGAGAGAGAAAGAGAGAGGGAGATCAGTTGATGTTCCACATTTAATCAAAGCTTGAGCTGGGGTAATCTGTTGTTGTAGAGAGGAAAAGCTTGAAATCTTTTACGAAAAGGTTGGACAAGCTCTTTTGTATGACCAATCATCTAATTAATCCAAAAAGGGCACGACTTCAAAAGACACTTCAGAGGAACCAATCGAGAAGGATAATAGGTTCACATATCCATCAATGTAACTTTCCAACCATGTATTTCCCCATCCATGCAACTTTCTTCTCCATACAGAATGCGACGACCTTTTGCTGATTAGACAGATTAATATTAAATTGGTCCTCAAATTTACAGCCAGGAGAATGCTATAATTTATAGGATGATCATGTACCCATTCAATGGCAGAAGTTCTTGTCCAATTTTTTTGTATCCCATTATGGTCAAGCTTAGACCTGCCTACTTTGTTATCACAGTAAATTTGACCATTTGTAACGCTGCATGGCAACAGCACCACTTAAGCTCATGTTGCAGGTGACCACCGGGTTATAGGAACATTACTAAAAACTGACAACTGGATTATAGGAAGACGACTTGTTTATGCTGAACTACCAAATGACACTGAACAGCCTTTTCCAACAACTTAGAAAGGTCCAGCTTGGTGGATACAATATGACTCTACAGGCAGTATGAATCAATAAAGAGATATGGAATATGTTCTACTAGTCAATCATTTTTTTTGCCCCAGATACCTAGTCTGGTCAAATTAATGTTCCACAAGAAGATACGAGCTGGCCTGTCAGTAAAGTCTTGATGATTGTACCAGAGACAATTCTCAAAATAATTTGACAATAAATTCAGCTAGCATTTTTAAAATATTAGTCAATTAAAGCTCCATAAGAACACTTATTGTGAGATTATAGCTACAAAACCATCAATGTGATAATCACAAGAACAATATAAAACAAGAACTATGGGGTTGCAGTTCCTTACAAAGTTCAAAGAAACATATAGAACTGTAACAAAATTGTATATTAAATTGACATCAAGGTCCAAAAATATGTCATTCAAGATCTCTTTGTTATAAATTATAGCACCTTATAACCAATTAAATATTGGAACCATCAATTAAAAAATGGGCCAAAACTACAGTAGACAAAATTTGAAGTCGCAAGAAACAAAATAAGAAGGCTTGCTAATGAAAGAATCTATAATCATCTATGTCAAGAATGATGCTTGCTGGCCCAATTTTTTTCAATTTCCAAGAACAAGTTAGATAATTATGTTGCTGAAGCTTCTCGGGAAATTCAGATAAAATGCTGAGTTGGGTATTCCTGTTCACAACCATTGTAATCATAATAAAGCCTTTCTCCACAAGCTATATCACGACAAGCAACCAATAAGGCCCGGCATTCGCCATCTACATCATATCTGACACATTTAATATTCTGCTTCTTCCTACTCTCCCTGCAACAAATGTGTAGTTTCAAGCATGACAAACTTTGAGATTCCTTTTCAGTTATATTTGCAATTGAAACTAAAAGTATTCACATGGAGAAGTGACACCTAAGCAACAGTGCAAGGCAGAAATACATGGCCAGGAATGAAGCGTATATCATTACATAGAAGCTAACTTTACCATACAAACAAATACCTAGAATAAATGATGATGATTAAGGGGGCAAATATGAACTTACTGATTATGGTTGTTAATGCCATTGATGAAGCGAGCAATATTTCCACGTTTATCAGGACAGATAACTAGACTCTCAGATGGGTTTGTTGCAGAAAGAAGGGTCATAATGCTGTCGCAATCATCATGTTGTCGGTTTAGCAAGTAATCCACATCTCCAGTGTATTCAGCAATGTAGGTCATATCCTTTATATGTCCATCAGCCTGTACAGTGAATCTGCATTGACCAAATTGTTATCTAATTATCATCCAGAAATAATTGTTAATTGTCCACTAAACTAGATCAGAACCAAATTAAAAGAAAATACCCTTCAAGTGAATCATAAACTACTAAAAGTGGAGGACATTCTCCTCTTTTGTACATGGCCCTGCAGAGCTCTAACGTTTCTTTATCTTCTCTTGGAAGGACCTTGAAGAATGTGCAGAATAAAATAAGAATAAATCAAGGTGTAGAAAGTAAGAGAAACTTTTCAGGAAGTTAAGAAAGATTCCTCAACCTGCATGCCACCTTTTTCCAAAATTGCTTGATTAGCAGATCTAGGGGCCATCCCAGGCATGTAAGTTAGCTCATTACTGAACTCTATCTGCAGTGTTGTTAAGGCAGTAGCAAGAGAACCCATTTGTTCAAGTCTTCGCACTGGATCTTCCGTTGGATTAAATGGCAATATCCTCCTCCTCTTCTTATGCATAACTAACAGCATAGAACGTCTCCTGTGCTTCCTTGTATCTAAACCAAAAGAGATTCAGAAAACATAGTACCGTAGCATCTCATGCAAGATAGACAAGATTATTGAAGATATATTTGGTAATTTGGACAGAGGTGGTGTTTTGCTACAAGTAAAATGTAAATAAGCAAGGAAACAACTAGAATTACGAAGATATAAAAAACAACTGAAACGTTGGCAAGTAAGTTTCATTTTCTGAGTATATCTGGAAATACTAAGTAATTGTATTTGCATCAAATGGTGTTGGTGATCTGAGCTAAACAAGAAGCCAGAGAGATCTTGGGGTTTACCTCCAAATTCAAAAGCATATAATGGAATTTGAAAGCATTCTTGACACATAGACATCATGACAGAGATGTGGAAGATGATTAGCTGCTTTGGCATAGAAATACTCATGACCTAATTTGCTCGCATAATCACACAGCAAGAGCAAATCTAACAAAACATACACCTCATATGTTATGCTCCCATAGAGTTTACTCAAGAATGAAAGTCATGTACATAGCTGAGTTATGATGTCGAAGGTAAGGAAATGAAAGTGAGAGCATTTGAGGAGTTAAAGGTCATCATATTATTTACAAAAGTAGAACTAGAAGCCAAGTCTCAGAAAGTAGTCTTTAAAGAGGTCTTTGTGATAATTCGTGTGCACATTCTAATCTAAATGAGAACATTCCTGCAAATTGCTGGGATCTCGATTTTAGGGTTGCATCAACAAAACCAAACTATATTGCTCGTGATAGTGGTAGCGTTCGCTGAATTGACCGAACCATGCAGTTCGGCCCATACTGAATCGAACTGGCACCAAATTGGAACGGTCGGATTAGTTCGGTTTATAAAACCCCTCCCCTCCTCTAGTTTGATGGTTCGAGTCTTCAAGAGCCTTCAAGGGTGCTCTCACTCTCTCTCTCTCTCTCTCTCTCTCTCTCTCTCTCTCTCTCTCCATCGAACACTTGCTCTCACTCTCTCCCTCCGACACTCGCTCTCCCTCTCTCTCTCCACTGGACACTTGCTCTCTCCTCCCTCTTTGATGCTGAGAAGCTATATTCCACCATCAATGTAAGCCTCCCCCCTCTCTCTGTCCCTCCCTCCTCTCTCTCTCTTTCCCCCTCTCCTCCCCCTCCCTTCCCACGATTTGATACACCCCAGCTCAGTATTGTACATGCCGGTACCATACTGATCCAGTCACCAAATGGTATGAGCCTCAATACTGGTCTGGTAGACCTTAGTGGTAACTCTGACTATTCACACATCGTATCCACCATCGTTATCTCATCTAGAGAAGACTACTCAATGTAGGAAAAAAATTCACCAAGTTATAAGCATCATAGTGAAATCAATCATCCCCGCTCAATATTCCTCACACTCATTGCCACCTTGGAACTTTCAAGAACTCAACATTTTTTCATTATGTTATAAGGGGCATCATATAAGGTGCTTCATATCCAACACTTACACCAAATTAATAAATGGTTTTTAAACCCAGCAGTTACTTAAAATGGCTAGTGGACAAGTTGTCTACCAAATATATAGGAGCAAAAATTAGTAATTCATGTCATATATTTTCTCTTATCAACTAAAAGCATTGAAATTTCAGTTACCAATCAAGGAAAATAGCATGCCGTTGTAAACTATAATTCATTCTTTAGACATTCTAATGATCAAATATCACATATGTCTGCCAGGTAAAGGAAAAGGCTTTACTTCAAGTGTTTCCAAAATGGGATATACGCATACCATGTCAGAATGCATGAGTTGGGAGGTTCGGGTTTGAGGGAAAATTATTAATTTACATGTCGAATATAATTGGAAATACACTACACCATATTGAAAGAGGATCTTCTCTGCTATTACGAATGTAATTGCCCCATCAATCTCGTAGAATCTTCCCATTCTTATGTCCCTCTGCACAGCTAGGAATCATAAAAGACTGGCATACAGTGGCCTCACAGCGAAAATGTAGCAAATTCTTGCACTGTCGAGTTCTTCCTTCTAGCAAAAGCCTCCAAGAGAAGTGAGAGATAGAGAAAAGATAAATAATATTTAAAAAATATGTTTGGTAAAGCATTGTGTATCTAAAAACCGATTCATATTAGATTCTCTTTTCAAGGCCTTCTTGGGTAATCTAGCAGGCTTGGGCCGAAATTTTCGCTGGACTCATGGACTAGGAAGCCCATTTCAGCATGGCCAATCTCAGCCCAACACTCCCCAGCTGAAATCCTATGGGAGGGCTTTCTTTCTTCTTGCAGACCAACATGCCCAAAAGCTAGGATATAGGCCAGGAGTTCAGCAGGCTCTTAGAAGATGTGGGCTAGCTGTGCTAAGAGGCCCGATTCCTATAAGATATTCCTGCAGGATATATAGGAATATCCTAATAAATCGTTAGTTGCATAGACTACCTTTGTGTTCAAGAGATCCTTCATTGATTTTAGAGTCGCATTTATACTTTTATTTGCAGCCACTTATATCTAGCTTCCTTCTTCCTTTGTTCTAAAGCATTGATGAAGGAACTCTACTCTTCCTTTCATGTACTTTTCGCTTTCTTGACGTATGATTTTTAACGTTCAAGTAAAAACACTTGTATTTTTTTTTCCAATGGGTCTTTTTGCTTCCAATTCTCACATTGCTTTCTATACTTGGTTTTGTGAACTATTGACAACCTTGGACCCAACCAAGTTTCTTTTGGAGGTTTCTATCATATGCTTTATTTACCTTAATATCAAACATTTTACCAATGATATATAGTACTCCATCATTCATCCAAAATAGTCTGAACAATCATGCTTCTAGTTTATGTAAATCATAGATGCATTGCCACTTAAATTTATTTTAACAAGAGAATCAAGGTAAATTTTCAATTTTTAAGGAGCCACACTTAAAGATCCCAAGTGATTCAGATCTTTGAAGTTATCTTGAGCTCCCAAAGTTTATGCTGCCTCACAAATTACCCCAGATGAATCTAGACTGCAGCATGCTGTCTTGCATGAAGACTCTAGAGGACTGATTGAGGAATTTTTTTCCCACAGAGGCATTTCAAGATACCATTTATTCCCCATAGTCCTCTCATAAATTAACATCACATCATCTAAAAATACATATATTATGAGACCTAGATATCCCCTTCATGTCACGTTTTAGCATAGCACTTGTTCTCCATTCTTGTCACATAAATTAACATTCCCCTTCAAATGGTAACAAATGTGACAAGGCTTGGAGATCTCTTTCAAGTGACAATGCATGCCCCATCACAATTAGAAATTTACCATTTTCACAAGGCTCTTTGCAAACCTGTTGCAAGTCTAAAAATTTTTGAAACAAATAAAGAATAAGCTTCAATGTCATCAAATTTCTAAAAGAATTTTCCCAAATATAGTTAGTGCGAAATAGCTGAACAGGGATAACAAAGAAAGAAGAATAAATTTTCAAATTATGAAAAAGAATGAAAATCTAATATCTGACATTTGATTACGAAAAAGAGAAAAATCAAACATAAAAGGGGGCGGCAATGACATGCAGATTGATCATCCAGCTCCAAGAGAACTACTTGATAAATTAATAAAATAATCTAGGCTTCAACAAAAATTCATAACCAAGAAACCAATAAAATAATCTGCTGAAAACCAGAGAAAAATCGACACTTTTTTGACAAAGTATCACCTTGGGAGGGCCTACATTTCTCCTCTTCAGCAGTAATCGAGCACCTCTGAATCCGGAAAAAGTCTATGATCTTCGTCTGCATCAATGGAAACCCTAACAGTCCCCAAACCACCGATCATATCACCTCACTCATCCGTTACACAAAATTTTATCAAAGAATAGATCAAAAAATCACCAAAAGAACAAAAAGGTAATTTTCTTTTTCTGTACTTTTGAACGTCGGCTCTCCGGCGCAGCTAGGGCACAACCAGGGGCCAGTGGGAACCCTGACGACGATCGGGCGGAGGCAGAATATATGGTACCCTTTGTCGCAGCGGTCGCAGAGGAGCATCTCCTCGTCGCGGTCGCCGGAGCGGCACTGCTCGCACTGGACGTCGGAATAGTAGTCGCCTGTGACAGGCGGAGCTGGCTTCGCCCTGCGCATAATCTCCGCCAGGGACCGGTACTTCCGCGGCGACGACGGGGACGGCGCCTCCGTCCGCTTCCGGACAGACCCGTTGGTGGGGGAGGGGCTCTCCGCCTCGGGCCCCTTGGGCGCCATATCTGGCGAGCGGACAGGTCGGAGGGGTGTGAGCGGTAATCGAAGGGGTTTTCCGGCGGCGGCGCCACCGCGATTCCGATCGCCGGCGTACGGAATCGAAGGGTTTTCTATCGGAGCTCGGCGACTAGGAGAGAAGAATCAAGGAGAGAGAAAGATCGAGAAAGGAGAGAGCTTTTGGCTCGCGGGAATTCGAGAGAGAACGTGTACGGCCAGATATCAGCTGACGTGTAATGAATTCATTTGACGTACTCGCGGGCGCCCGTTTTTGTCCACTAAAAGACTAAAATACCCTTGACCTATGGCTGAATTCGGACCGTTGGAACGATGGAACAGTTAAGGGTAATTTGGTCATTTGTCGTGCCCGAGGATGGCGTCACGTGACATGAGCGAGGAGCAGGTGTAGGAGCCCGTAGAGTTGTGTAACGTCTCTTTTTTTAAAATTATTTTTTTTGTTAATTTTAAGTCGTCTCTACGCGTATCTATATTATTAGTTATATTAGTTTTGTCTAATAATTCCGTAGCCGTGGGGAGGGTTTCCTTTTGTGGAAAGGTAGGGCAGATTTTGGAAAGACCCCGTCTTGATAAGAAACCCTACTGTTTGCACTTGTGGTATCATCTCCTTGGGGTGATTGAAGAGAGAATAGTTATCTTATTTTATTTTATTTTTTTTCAAGAGGCGAGGAGTGAGATTTAAATAAGAAGAACTTTGCGTGGGGAGCGATAAATTTGAATGGGATGGATGTAGGTTGTGAGAAATTTGAGATCTAATGAATAAGGGCCTATAGCTAAAGATTATATGCTATTTATTTGGGGTCAAGTTCATGATTATTTGTGGATTGTTACATGCATGGTGAAAGTCTTAATTCATTCTCTATCACATAAACCATTTTTTTATTCTTTATTAAAATCTTAGAGAGAGAGAGAGAGAGAGAGAGAGAGAGAGAGTTCAAAACTACCATATCTCTATTTGATACATTATATTTTGTTTTCAAGCAAGTGTTTATTGCTCTAGATTATACTAGATTTGGAAATTAAATGTAATATATGAAGAAAACAAGTGATCAAGAGATTAGGAACGCAGTCAATATGTTGCAAGGATAGCCTCGGAGATGAATGGTAGGATGCCTCTAAGAAACTCTTCTATATTTTAGAACTAGACGAAATTAGAGCCAAGCATATGTGATATACATGAGATGAAACACAAATGATTGTGCATTATTTTTTTGTGTACACCAAAACAAACAATTGGTGACATAATTGATAAGTTGGATGAAATACAAGCACAATAGATATGAGAGGGAAACATATTTCTTTGAAATTCAACCAATAAATGAAACTACATAGAATTGAAAAAAGTTCAAGAATGGAGAAACCTCCTCATAGCTCACATTATATAATATAATATGAGCAACTTAAATTGAATTGAATTGAATTTATGAATTTGCCTACACAACCAAGCGCTATTATTCTTATAATCTACCTTATCACTTTGTTGCATAAATTAATAAATGCATGGTTATGTGAGGATAAATTTTATTATCTAGCTAATGTATTTGCATTAGTTTTCAATGTCCAACAATGATTTTTTAAAAAAAATCTTTCTAATCATACTTTATGATGTAACAATTCTTTTTTATTATTATTTTGTACATAACTTATGGTCAATTTGGACTCGGTGTTAATTCTACCCACAAATTTAATACCCGAGATCGTATTTTTGGAAATGTATCACCAAAAAATTGAAGCCAAAATCTCTAATTATCAAGCAAAGGGGTATGACCACTATGCATAAATTTGACCATGAGTTACATAACTTTATTATCCATGCTCTTCTTTTGTTTTCATAAGAATATGTGATTGGTTAGATCATTGCAATCACCCTTGCTTTAATTTTTCTTTTTTCAAGAAAAATTATGGATGACTAACATTAGCTTAATTGATTCTTGGATCCCCCATAAAAACAAAATTTAACAAAATTAAATTCAAAATGAATACCATTTTACAGCAGATATCCTTTCCTAATCCTCATATATTATTGATTAGCCTATTTACTTTGATGTTGGCTGCTTGTTAGTTATTTGTCAAATGTAATCGGATAATATGAATCCATAGTATTTATTTAAAATGCAAAATAGGCAAGAAATCTCGATTTTTTTATTGATTATTATCTTTTTAATGCCTGGTTATGATTATTAAGGATTTTTTTTTTTGGAAAATGATACTCATTTATGATTCCTAGACAAATTTGTACATGGATCTAAGTACTAGATTGGCAACAATATAAGCAGATGTATATCAAATATTCAGTGTGTGTGTGTATATATATATCAAATGTTTGAAAATTTATTGGACAGTCTAAAATTATATATCACCCATCTCGGATTCATATCCATGGGCAAATCGACCAAGGATAGCAAAATATGTTTTTTTATATAAAAATAACATTTAAGTATATTATTTGTGTAAATATCACATAAACAAGAAGCATCATTTAGCAGCTTCAAAAATTGATCAAGTCCGCTATATGAAATGTTCTCCGTTTTGAAGAATGAAAAATTAAATATCTTACTTTTTAGAAAAAATAGAATAAGAGAGAGAAAGATCCACTCAGATCATAATTATTTACGTGGAAATAAAACTAATAATTTACAAGAACATACGCATATTCTCGTAGGTAGTTCATAGAATCACGAGAAATGTCCTCGTATTCTTGCCAGTTGACCTCTTCAAATTCAAAGTCTTAATTATTTATCTTATCTTTATCACTTCAGCTCTGGAACCCATGCCTTAGGTTTTTGATGTGAGCTATTTTTTTTTCTTTAAAGCAAATTATTGATGCGAGCCTTTATCATCAACTTATACAGTGATAAATTCCAACAATTGGATGACGCAAGAGCTGCAAATCCAGCTGGTGGATGATGAGAGAACCTTTCCCAATTGTCCATGAGCCAGCCAGGAGTGGTGCAATGCATAGTTATCACTGCCCTTCTTGGCTGCTTTGGATTTTTTTTCTTTCCAAACTGCACCTTCGCATCAACTACTTTTACTTCAGATGTCGTTTCAATCATTTAGTTTAATTGATATGTAAATTTCCTGTACATATTATACATGTTTGGTAGTATAAAAGTTCGATTTATTTTGGCATTTCACCTTTCCAACCAATGTCTGCTCTCTATGAAATTCCAAAAGAACCACATATGGTACCAAAGATTAGGAAGTATGAAACTAAAGCAATACCTTTTTTTTTCATAACATTACCAACATTATCATCTTCTTCCTACTTTGAGATTTGCAGCTGGCGGTCGGCGTATCCCGCATTTGACCGTTGTCGGGGCGGAGTTACGGGCAGCCTGGGAGGATATCTTCTATGCGAGATGCGTTCTCGGTGCTGATAAGATGTGCCTTAAGTGAGATTCCTCGGTGATTGACTGAATCCGTGGTATGGACAAATATGAGGATGAGGATGACCCCCCACTGATCGGAGAGATATGTCGACTGACCAGAAAACACCTCTTTTCAGGCAGCACATGTGTTTTGGGAGGCGAACAAAGTAGTAGACTGGGTCGCCTCATTTGTAGCTCGCTACTCCACAAAGTTTATCTGGACGTCATTAGCAGTTTTACCTCATTCTCTATATTTTTTACTTTCTTTTAATCTTACTCACGTTAGAGCTATATAAAATATCGTTTTTAATACCAAAAAAAAAAAACTTCATTACAATTTAGGATTCTGTGTTACTCTCTATACTTTGAAATTACCAGGTTTGCTTCAATTTAATCTTACCTTAGGCTTAGCCCCATGAGGTAACCTGTCTTTTGAAGTGAATTGTAGTCAAATCCCATGGCTGCGTACGCTCTTTTGCTGATTCACACTAATAGTTAAAAAACAAGCTACAAAAAGGTACAGACATAGTCCCATCATAGCAGCACTAAGACTATGATAGTTCACCATCCAAATAAGTAAATAGATAAATGGATTGATGGCTGTATAGATGTATGAATGAATGTATGAGTGAATGAATGAGTGAATGAATGCAAGCATGAGGTATGGATGCAGGCATGCCGCGTCTGGCCAAGCACCTCAAAAACTTTGGCCACCCAATACAGTATATACCCACCTTCTAATGTTTAAAGCCCCATATTTTTACCTTCCAAGCTACTTATTTGTAGCCAAAATTGGACCGGGCAGAGTTTACCAATTACGGCCATTCATGTTAAAAAATTGGGAACTGTGTTCGCCCTCCTTAATCATTTACTTATTTGGCGTGATGTTAGGTAGGATACTTAAAGATTGGGAACTGTGTTCGCCCTCCTTAATCACCATCATCACGCCAAATAAGTAAATGATTGTGGGACCCTCTAGAATTTTTTTTTTGTTTGATGTGAAATTATTGGAGTTTTTAGTTTAAAATGATGGTATTACCTTTTGTATCTTGGCTAAGAGGACCAAATTCAATTTCGAGTAGTATTTATCATTGTTTCGATCGTTGTCGAGTGAAGCCCTGCAAGCTCGAGTTTGGCCTGCTCAAGAATTTAGGCTTCAGCATTGAAAAATAAAACACTTTTTTTAATACAATTGTAAAAAAGAAAAAAGAAATAATTAGTAAACAAGAACAGACCAAGTCATTAGGATATGCCATAACTCTTCTTGACACATCAATTGTGGTCCAAAATACCTAACGGTATCGTGTCAAGTTAAATTGACTTTCTTGTACTAACGGATCGTGTTTAAAAATGTGCTATTAATTCCAAAAGTATCCAAAATCTAAGAGTGGCAAATCCTGATACGTCCTTGTCCATGGGAACTCTTTCGAAATAAATAGATTCAAGGTAGCCATTTCAATGTTGGGTTGGAAAACAGGTTAATCTAAAAACTATCATATTTTATAGATGGGTGGTTTAGGTTAGGAGTTTTTTTTTTTTTTTTTTAACCCAAACTTAGTTCAACTTGACATCAATCCGACACATTATCACTTCTATTTGACTCCGGCCTGCGAAACTGCAAGAACCCATCCAAAATAAATTCATTAAGTTATTTTTTTTACTTGGGTCAGAAATGGCCCGATCCAAAATCAACTCATTTATCAATGGATGAATATAGGCTAGGAATTTTTTTTTTGATCCTAACTTACTTCGACTCACCCAAACCTAACCTTCCTATATTGCTACCCCAGCCAAAAGCTAATGATATGCTTCTGAAAGCATCTTTTTCTTGGGAGAATACATCTTTTTACCTTTCTTTGGTTACTAAAGTTCTCTCTTAGCATTCTATAGCCAAGTAATATATACTAATTATCATTTATAAGGGTTAGATGATGTGCTGTACTTAGATGAGCAACTACACAACTTCAAGATGGACCCCAACTGCAACAAATTGACATAATTCTATAGTGCAATATAGGTTACGGAGTAGGTCTCACATGGATCATTTATTTGTCAATTCAAGTCCAAGGGGTAGCTACATGAGTAATTAGGCCAACTCTCAAGAGCCACTAGAAAAACGAAGCCATAAATTCTATAAAATACACATATAAATATATATCGAGAAGTGTCTTTTGCAACGTGCAGAAGCAGAAGAGACGATACAGAAGAGTGATCTCTAAGTATTTCTAAGTATGTTAGTCACAAAAAGAAAAGTCGTTGGATCATTGACTAATTATTCAATATTCTTTTTTATTTTATTCTCTTCGAGCCAAGGATGAAATGTTCTTTGCATCAAAATATCTAAATTGCTTCATATGCTTATATTTTTTTCCAATATCGTGATTCATCTCTTGTATCCTCTTTTAAAATGCCTCGTAACTTTTTTAAATTTGTAACTTACTATTTTCTCATCGAAAAGCAGAATATGTCCATGTAATTTTTTCATTTTGAGATTAATCTATGATACAATTCGATCTATGAGTAATATATTTGCAATAATCTTACAATATGAAAGGGAAAAAAAAGAAAAAAAAAGGATGGTGAACAGATCCCTTAAGAGTTAAGAACCCTCTCTTGGATCTCTTCAGGCCTGAGACCTCCTGCTGCCCATCTTGACTGACCATCCGACCATACCACCACTTCATTGCGATGCTGGTCTGGTTACCCCCTTGGATCCACCCCAATTCCCATGCCATCAAAAGACTAATAAATGAACCCAACTTGGCCTTTAACTACCCTCTCCTTCTATACTAAATTACTAATCCAACCAATACTTGAAACTAAAAAAAAAACAAACGAACCACCCCTTTGCAACCCAGTCACGTCCCAACACGTGTGAGTCGAATCCAATGACACACGGCCTCGTCCTTTCCGTCCCGTTCTTCTTCTACTCTTCCATTACTTTTACGGCCACCATTTGTTTTATTTATCGGTCCGTTGACTCGGGAGCTAAAATAGTTCAAGTGGACTCCCATATTTCCACAATGGAAGGCTCCTTCCTCCCCCCTCCCCTTTTTCTTTCTATGCTATGTAATTCGATAACCTTAGCTTCCTCTCCTCTTCCTCCATAATCTCCTCGCCTCTTCCTCCGCCCCCCAAACTCCCCCCCACCTTCCATGGATCCCTCCGACGTGCCGAGGCCCTCGCCGCGCCGCGAGCTCCAAGGCCCACGGCCGACTCCCCTCAAAGTCCGCAAAGATTCCTACAAGATCAAGAAGCCACCGCCGGCCTCCTCCCAGCCGGGGGCGGCGGCGCCGCCGCCACCCCAGCCGCCGCCGCCCCACAACCGCCCTCCGGTCATCATATACACCGTCTCCCCCAAGATCATCCACACCAAGCCCAGCGACTTCATGACCCTGGTCCAACGCCTTACCGGGCCGGACTCCTCGGCCGGCCCGTCCACCGACGCCTCCCTCCCGTCGCCGTCGTCCTACGGTGGCGGCGCGCTCTCCCCCGCAGCCCGCCTTGCCGCCTTCGAGAAGTCTGCCCCCTCGTCGGACGGCGACCGAGCCCGGAGCTCGGGCCTCGACGTCGAGGAGCCCTTCGGCATGGACGGCGGTGGGCCGGTCGTGGACCGGGCCGGTTCCTTCCCGGGCATACTGTCGCCGATGCCGGCGTCCCTCCCGCCGATATCGCCCAACTTCTTCTCGCCGATTACGTCGTTCGACACGACCTCTCTGAGCTTCTTGCAAGAACTGAGCCCAGTTTTTGCAGGCAACAAGAGCTTCATGGATGCTGGTGCGAGCACCATCTTGCCCAGTCCGAACTACTTCTTATCAACTCCTACCGTCCCTTCTCCAGGTTCCTGCTGGGATCTCCTCAGCCAGTTGCCAGATTTCTAGTTCAACAGGAGAGGAAGACTGTGATTGGAATCAAAGCAGGAAGGTGGATGGAAAGACGAGGTGGTGGTGCAGCCGAGAAGACACATTAATGGGAGTTTAGTGTGGTGGGGGCCGCGTGATTGCTGCTCCTCCACCAGCGGCCGGCCAATCTTGGCTTCTAATTTTCTTATCTTTTACTACCCGGATAGGTCTAGACTTGTGAGTGCATCTGATTTGATTGCCTGACCACCACTGGAGGAGACTTGGATGGTGATCGGTCCATGGACCATCCATGGGCCAGTCCAAGTGAAATACAGGCTTGTTCTCCTTGTATCTATTTTATTTATTCTTTTTTCTTGACACTCTGCAAATATAGCAAGAAGATATGTTATGCCATCCCATAGATACTATCTAAGATTTGATGGCCATTTTGTGTACGAATAACTTATTAGCATTTGTGACATGAGAAATGCTTGAGAAACGGTTGCCCTTTTGTGGGATTGGAAGGCCAAGTCGGCAAAGTAGGAGAGCTGGATTAATGTTAGAATAAGATACAATAGGAAATATATTTCTTCTGGTTGTTGTTTGTATAATTGTATGCGGTTGTGTATTTGAGTGGAGTGGTCGTGCCGTGGGTTGGAGACGGCCACCTGCTCAATGCCTAGTCCTCCTTCGATGGTTACCGGAAATGTATGGTTTAAGTTAATAGGCCTCACGTATTCGTATTTAATGTAGGATTGGTATTCCTCGACACCCCCTCTTGCATAATAAGAAGTAATAGATAAATTAGTAAATGGAAGCATAAAGGTTTCAATAGGCAAGAAGAATCGATAGACATTGATATTATGTTATTTTTTAATCTAAAAATCTAGATGTTTGGACGCAAGAGTATATAAGCACTAGAAAATTTTTTACTTATCTTATGTGAGACTAGTATTTCTCGACACAATCAATAACAAATTGTGTATAATCTGAGTCCTGACTGCATCAACGCTAGGGTTATGTAGCAAAAATATTTCTGCCAACAGCATAAAGCTATCTGAATAAAAAATATTTTTGTGGCAAGTCAATATTTTTTATTCCAAAATTAAAAAAAAGAATTAAAAGCATTGAAGCATTGGCAAGTCAATCTGGCTTTTCTATGGTTATGTCATCTCAGAACTTAAAAAAGGGTGCCGGCCAAAAAATTACCCAGATGGAAGTCCCAAGATACAATCCGAAGACGTTTTCCACAAGCACCAGGCAATGGATCATGGAAAGGGAACCATGGGAAAAATGCTTATCTGCAGTCAAAAGTCCAGTATTTCAAAGAAGATTCAACTATCGGGAAGGAAAAAAAAAAACAGAACAGAACAAAATTTCATGCGAACATAGAATTTGCACCAGATGGTCGACAAATGATTGAAACTTTTGATTAAAAAATATATAACAAATAGATTAAACAGAGATAATATAGTTGTAGTCATATCTCAATCATGCAAAATTAAGGGACATGAGGCAAGTGGATACAAATAGGAGATACATCAAGTATTGTTACAAATCTATCACACAACTATTCCAGATGAGCAATTAATTAGATTCAGGACTTATAGCATAGTTTGAAAAGAATCCATTTTTTCATAAATATAATGTTCGTGAATAACTGGTTAGGTTATCATTAATTCAGAAAATAATGCATGGCTTTGGTTGAGATCTAATGATAACAATGAGGAAGCTAAGCAGTTCTAATGAGACCCAGCAAAAGGCCACCAATGGTTCCACAAAAGAATTTATTAATCTTATATACTTTGAATTTGTTTTGGAAAATAATCTAATATACTTTGAATTATCCAAGGTAATAGAATCCATGTGCAGCAGAATCACAAAATCCATCTGAGAAAACTTCTACAACAACCAGAATTGGCAGCTGGGGGCATGCAGTCAAAACTGAGAAAACCACCATCACAGATTACTTCTTTGTTCTCTTGGATTGGAAATCACAGACCAGTCTCATGAAGAACAAGAAGAAATGATCCCAGAGATATTAAAGCAGTAGTGGCTTTTTGACTTTCTACCACAACTGGATCAACAAGGAGCAGGTATTTTCCCTTGTATTCACCATTTCTTTACAGAATCAACATGTGCTGTAGTTGAACGCAATAACCATTGACTCGAGAAAAATAAACGGTATCACAAATCGACAACTTTATCTTTAAGCGACCGGGTCATAACTACCAGGCTAAATAGAGAAAAGTGTAGGAGTTGGAGGACTTTGTTCTGGAAGATGGGGAGAAAACAGAATCTCATTGTCACCAGAAGGCCATTAACCATCATCCATGGAATACTAGAACTTTGAAATTGGTTGGATCATGGATGAGTTTTGTTGTTTTGTCCATCCAGTCAGGTGAAAGATTCAATTACAAATCTGAGGCAGTCACACCATCATTCACAAATTGTCTGACCGAACCAAGCATACTAGTCAATAGAGGAGGTTCTCTTGAATAAAGAACAGAAAGAGGCAAGCACTGCAGGAATCATTAAGTAATGAAGGGAACAACTTAGGAATTTATAGTCTAAAAGGCAATCAGGTTGCCTAAGTGTATCGAAAAGAAATCCAGCAATAAAGAACAAAACAGGTGACAGGCTTCTGAAGCTCAAAAGGCCAATGGGCTAGCAAAACTTCGCGCTATCACATTAACCATATCATCAATGGAATATGTAATTCGACAAAGAACACAATGGTGCATTCACACATTTGACGTAATCTCGTCGCATGCATGCTTGCTGCCTAATTTTTGACCAATTATCTTTGAATATCTTGTATAATATGTTTTACTAGGCTTGTCATTTTTTAATCACAAAACTGAGAATACTAACCAGATAATGCAGAGTAGTGATAAGTTTAGCAAAGATATAAGAATTTGATGTCACTGCTAAATGCTGACATGTTGGATATTCACTTCATCAAATAAGATACATCAGCGACATCTTCCAAGAATAAGGCAGACAAAGAGCATCGTTAAGCTAATCGCAAGATTTCCCCAAAAAAAGCTTCTTTTTAAAGCTCAAAGATCTTTTAAAGGCCAAAAACAACTCTACAAAATTCATATACAGCTAGATACTTCATAAATTTGTCCATATGCCCACATCCACATGCATGCTCACAATAATAAATAAATAAATAAAATCTTAAATTTCGAAGTTGTCTACCATTTTCAACTCATGCTTTGTCAGGCTCCCTTCATACCGTTGCCCACATTTGGATTTACGCCAAACAGCCAACCTTCGCACCAACGATAGCTTTTGCAATATTTCCAGGTTTGTTCTAGTTAACCACAACAACTGCACGAGCAAACTGGGTAAGCATAGTCTGTACGAGTAAACTGGATAGCATTTGAACTTTCACCTGCGATCACAACAAAGGTGCCATAATTTCTGCATTGTTAAAAATGTAAACTGATTTAATAAAAGCAATCCAGATAACATGAATTGGTGTTTAATATTCCAATTTAAAAGTCACTGGAAAGGATAAAACAAAAGAGCAAAGCCAAAAATGATAGACACAGATGATGCTCTAAAGCAAGGAAATCAAAGAACTCAAAGCAGGAATCCAGTGTCAAGGGCACAGCAACATGTTACAGTCAATCAGCAGCACGTCAAATGGAGACTAAATATCTACCTTGATTGCATGAATAACAAATAAGACGACAAGAAATTCTGCTACTACCACTCAAATTCATCAATCATCATAATGCATACGACCAGGACAAACACGAACCACAAAATGAAAGAGTTCTCACAACCGCACGACAAAGATTGTAGAGTAAGATATTAGGACGATATAAGGCATTAGCTTCTAGCAATCTTGGAAAAGATCTTCATAATCAGTATAATCAACAGCTATCTGGTTCTGATGAAGCACCATTAAGTACATTGGATGAGACGAGTTTGATTTTTAAGGAAGTTGATTCTTCTACCGAGGTTTTTGCAGTTATCCAACATTCATTACATCAGTGCTACTGTCACTATGAGACATCACAGTCCAATCTAGGTTCTGTTAAAACAGAAGAGTTCTGCTATTCAGTTGAAAGGTGGAGGGGGAAGAAGGGAAACCCGAAGAGCAGATCAAGTAGATTCTAACGGCAACGTAAAAGGATGTTCCTTCTGCCCTCTGTTTTCCGCTATAAAAAAGTGCTCTCCTTCTCAGATGCTCCCTAAACTTCTCTTTACGAAAAGCCAATACCTCCTAGTCCAAAAGTTTTGCCTTTCCCCAATTCCTAACCTTCCAGTACTCGTAGCATTAACTGAAATCTAATGCAAGAACGTAGAGCTACAAGACATAGAATAAATGATTTCATTTTAGCTTTTCCCAAAAGGCAATGAAGGACAAAAGAATCCATCTTTGTACAAACAGTAAACCTCATCCCGTTTCTCTAATTCCGACCGACCCAGAACAGCAAATTTGGCAACTCTTACCGGACCGTCCACGGAAAGATCCATTTTCCAAGGAAAAAAGCCCAAGAATTTGACGAACACCTAAACAATGATTCCGAACACTAAAAAAAGAAAAAAAAATTAGAAAGTAGACGAAGGGAAAAATCGAGAAATGATCAGAAAAGAAAGGATATCAATTCTTGGATTGGCCCCGTCTGGAAGAGGTCCCAATTGGGAAGGCAAAGGCTTCGAATGGTCCCGTCTGGAATAAACGCGGAGAAGGAGAGGAAGAAGGATGGGCATCGGGAGGAGGACGGGAAAAAAAGGAAAAACCGGGGGCATTCCGAGAATTGAACTCGGGACCTCTCGCACCCTAAGCGAGAATCATACCACTAGACCAAATGCCCGTTTGGTAACGAAATAGGAATCAACGTTCTAATAAAACTCAGCAAAAGTAAAACTAAATTTACATAGATACATTCCCAAAAAAAAACTACACAAGGATTGTCCTGCGTGTTCACAATTCATCGCCAGCATCATATGCGAACTTAGATCAGAGCCATAATAAAAATTCCTGTTAGAACGATAGTCGCAAAAGTTCAGAAACTGTATTGGGTACAAGGAAGCTTTACAGCTTTCCTGCCCACGCTAGATTATACATTGAAAGTCCTCCACTCGTATTGGAAACAATGATGAGCACTTCCTGGTGGACTGATAATGTAACTGCTCTCTTGAATGTACAGCGACAGGAATCTTCATCTCCAAAGTCACCTTTTGCTTCAACTTGCTGGTGCACAATGGACTGGAACTTGCCTTCCCTTAAACACCCCCCACAAATAGAAACTTCCTTGGAATCCTACAACAAAACGTAATATGGTTAGCTAATTTGAAAGTGGTAGGCGAAAAATCAAGTGTAAAGCAAGTCTAGTCAAATAAATAGATGTTTAGGCAAGGGGCACAAAGATTTTTTTTGGGAAAAATACAATGTAAAAAATTCTTTCCAAAATAGAGAGGAAATAAACATGTTTAGAGAACATGATGCCTCAAGTGCATAACATGTTTAGAGGCTTGGCTAATAACTGGTTAGAAAAAATCTGACTAATTTAACGCTTTAAAGGCTTGGCCATATCACAAATCTGAGAAGAAATAAAAAAATATTAATACTTTAAAATATATAATGACAAGCATATTCTTGGAAGGGATTACTAGCTGAGTCCTTCATTATGTATCAAAGTTTTGAAAACTTTAAAAAATAAGGTAGAGTAGACCAAAAGCCACCTAATAAAGCATATCATAGCCATACATAACATGGCAAGTTATTAATAATATGCAGCGATATAACACTAGCAGATAATTTAATAAAAACAATTTCTTCAAAATTAGAAGAATACCTTGTAGCCTTTCACATCATTAATCTTTCTTGTGAAATATCACAATACTTTTTTCTCCACTATCATGATAATCATCAAGGCTTATATAGAATTGCTCTATATTCAGCACAACTATTGCTATTACTTGCACCTACCCTAGATTCATTGCAAGTTTTAATCAAGGATTGCCGAACCGGTCTCTGACCGGGTCGGTTCATGTATGAAAAATGGTTCTGCCCCCTACAAGGCCGAAACCACAGTAATTCCGACCAAAACCGGCTGGTACTGGCCGAAACCGATCGGTTCGCATCGAGTCCGATTAATTTTGCCACAGCATGCGCATTGTGGCTTTTTGGCCTGCGTGTTCAGCTATAAAAGCCAAGGCCTTCTCAAAATTGATTCAAGCTATCCAAAAAATTGATTCAGGACAAAGAGAGCGTTCTTTTCTTTCCAAAAAATCCACAAATAATATTGATTCAGGCTATCAGAAGGAAGAGGTAAGGCTAATTAGGGTGTGATTTCTTTTCCCTATCTTCTTCCTTTTTTTTTCTAAGGAGATTTGAAAAAATAGCTCAAAAATTATAAAATAAGAGGAGATCATGCCAAATTTTTCGATTTGGGCTTGATTTCTTATATGTTGTAAATCTATGGATATGTGTATACTGACAATGCAAAATTATCGTCCTTGTATTAATATTTTTTATAATTTTAAATAATTGATAAAGTGGCATACTTGATCGACCCGGTGTAGAAATGAAGCCATCAAGAAAAAAGAACCTCCCAGTGCGTGATATTAGCTGGGAGCATGGGCAAATGCTGGAGGGCCGGCACTAGTGGCAATGCAACTGGTACGATCAGCAGTTTAGGAGAGGAGGGGTTACCAAGTTGAAGCAACGTTTGGTTGGTAATTACTCCGATGTAGCTACTGCCCCAAATACCTAAAGCAGGTTCGACTGCTGATGAGAAAGAACCTCGCTAATTTCAAAGAAGCGAAGAAGAGGGCTGGCAGAAAAGAGGAGGTGGAATGCCGAGCGACAACGCCACCTTCTTATTACTCCAGAGAGTTAGAGGAGGCTTTCCCTCCAGATGACGAGACACAAATTCAGGCTGCCATTTAAATAAGCCTGGATGATCAGTAGCAGTAGGAGGAGGCAGCCAAGTATAGGGCTTGATTTGGGCCCTCGTTCTACAAGTCAAGCTCGGTCCTGCGAGAAGCAGGCAAGATCCAAAGTTGTAGAGGACCTCAGTCAGGAAGGATGTTAGCAGAGGCGATGGCCGAATTGAATCTATCCTAGGTGCTTTTGGTAGCCAAAAGAAGTCATCCAGAAAAATTCCACCAAGAGCGGCAATCAATGATTCAGATCTGCAAGCCTTTTCTAGCAAAGAATCGAAGCAGGAGGGGTTCACTCAATGCTAAAGAAGAATAAGAAGAAGGATATATGGCAAGCTATTGGATCTCAGTTCTACTTCAACCACATTCCAACGAATGTAGCAGATAATACGAACTAAAGGTCTGTCATTTTCTCTATATAGGTTGCCGGTCCTGGTGTAGATCCTCTAGACCCGAAGAACATTTACAGTGAGCTTCTTGACAGCAATAAGAAGGTGCTAGAGAAATGAATTGCCTCTATAAGAGCAAGTGACTAACATATGAATTGATTGCGATATGTGATAGTGGGGCCGGTTCTACCAGACAGAGCATCAATTTTCTGACATATTGTGATACGAAGACTTTATTCCATAAATTGGTTGATGCTTCGGATCGGGTGTACGACTCCACGTACATCCTCTAACTTATGGAAGAGATGATTGATCAAATAGGAGAGGAGAATTTTGTGCAGGTTGTCACGGATAATGAATCACAGTATAAGGCCGTCGGAGAGATCTTGATGGAGCAGTGGCCACATATTTTCTGAACCCATGTGCTGCACATTGTGTCGACCTTATGTTGATGAATATTGCGAAGATCTGTAGGTTGCAGCATATGGTGGAAACAACACAAAGCATCACCAGATATATTTATAACCAAACCTAGGTCATTTCACTAATGAGAAAGTTTGCATGGGATAGAGATTTTAAAATCAGGAGTCACATGGTTTGTTATCAACTACGTTGCACTTGATAGCCTTCTCGAGAAAAAAGCAGCCCTACGTCAGATATTTGTCAGTGTCGAATGGCAGAAAAGCGGATATGCCCAGCACAGCACAGAACAGAGCAGGATCGAAAACTTGGCGACGAGGCAGATTCTGGCAGTGGGCCACTGGGATAGTGAAGGCTATCAAACTATTATATGAAGTGTTGCGGACTGTGAATGGTGAGAGGTACCTCCAGACGGGCTTCCTATGTCACATGATGGAAAGGGCAAAGGCTCGGATCATGGAGGCAGATCCAACCCATGCCCAGAAGTACATCGACATCATTGAGCTGCTGTAGGACTACCAAATGGGTAGGAACTTGCATTTAGCAGGTAAGCAAGAACATTGAAAATTAGACTGCTTCTATATTTGTATAATTTTACTATGATGATCTCCTCTATGTACAGCATACTATCGGAACCTCCGATTCCAGTACAACATACCTGAAATTGGTAATGGATGACGAACTTCTGGCGGCTCTGCATAATATCATTTACAAGATGGAGTATGATCTAGAAGTTGCGACTTTATCTCTAAAAGAGGTAACTTAACTTTACTGGCATATGTAAGTATACCGGTATCTTCTACTATTAACATAGTACAATGCGGTTCTTTTTCACATAACAATTTATTTAAAAAGGGCAGCAACAACTTTAAATAGCTAGCATCTTTTGTGAGTAAGACAACTATGAGTCCAGATATGTTACACATTAGGAGGACATTCACCTGGCATTAAATGGTTATTAAAATATAATAATATTTGTTTTTCTTCAATGTTTCTGCAGCTGAATGGTGGACTCATTTTGGAATGTTTGCAAAAAATCTCAAGCAAATATCTACCAAGATTCTCTCCCAAACGATCTCCTCTAGTGGCTGTGAGCACAATTAGTCCAGTTTCCCCATCATCCATAGCAAGCTAAGGAACTGTTTGACACAGAAGCGTCTCAAAGACCTTATATATGTCCACTACAATCTGCAGTTTAGATTAAAGTAAATTCAGAAGGAAGTGAAGCTCAAGTATGAAGATCTGATTCATAGAGCTTTCATCGATGATGACGATGATCCTATGATAGGCCGACGGCCAACAGCAAGAGTAGAAGCTTGACGAGCCAGAATCGCCTCCACGACCGGCCATCTTCATAGCCAGCGAGGCTAGAGTCGATGCAGAGCAATGGGCTGAGAGCAATATTTCACGCATTCCTACAACTGATCAGCCACAGCCATATGGAAGCCAGTCACCTACTTTTTTCTTGCTCGAGACATCCTCTTTAAGAGATGATCAAGAGATGCTCAGACGAGGACATTACGGTAACCGGTCGACTCGGTCAAGAGAGCGACATAGTTAGGTAGAGAAGGGCACGAAGGGTAAGAAGGCAGCTACCCAGCAAACCAAAAACAAAAAGCAAAAAGCCCCAAGGAAGTGTCGAGTCCAAGAGCAGCAGCGATGACGATTCTAGTGGTCATGGGTCTGCTAGCCATAGAGGGAGTGGAGGACAGAAGACCACTGCTTATAAGACAGCCGAAAGATAGTCTTCAATATACTGGTGAGTCTCAGTTTACGTATGCTACATAAAACAGAAACCATGGTACACAATCTGATAGAGAGCCCGCGAGGATACGATTGTATATAGGAGACGGGCTTCTCAAGGTCGTTTAGGGGGACACGATAGAGCTGCAGATGATCTCGCATGTGGAGTAGGATTCATGGACGTATCAGATTTTGAGTTGTATACTAAATTCTATTATCCACAGCCATATACAGTCTATGACTCATACGGATACGGATATGGTGCGTCTGAGGCATATTCTGGTGGCCACTACCTTACGCATCCCGGAGCATCTCACAGGTCGGATTTTGTTGCTGGTATATTCAAATGGGCCCCTCCACAACCGTATTTCAACCAGAAGACACCTCTCGGAACCATAGCTTTAGTGAAAGATCCAAAAATGCTTATAGCCCAATGCACGTTCTTTATGGGATGAACATACAAGACTACACGCCGCTTGGATAAAGGGATGGGTTGATGTGCCTCCTGATTATGCCGATAATCCGAATATCTACGAGATGCATCGCCACTCGATCCAATTTTAGATATCATTATATATGTTTGTTGGACTTTAAAAGTATATAATTGATTATATCTTGATTTGAAGATATTTTATATTGTCTATTTTATAATTTGTATCACTTTAAAGCAATAAGATGCATCATCTAGCTTAAATCAGATTCATAGAAACATCAAAAAACATCAAAAAAATATCTAAAAAATATCAAATGATACTTAAACTTATAGAAAAAGTTTGAAAGAGAGCCCCATAATGATAATTGATTCTGATATTTGAGGTCAGGCTCCTATTTTGGCAAACAAAAGAGTTTGTGTTGATACTCAATCTCGTCGCCTTTAGGTCTCTAGACATGTGTTCTTTCCTAAAAAAATAAAAAATAGGGACCAATAATTGCCGAACCGGGCCAACCAGTTTGATTCAGTTCGGACCAGGTGCAGACCGGTACGATCCCGGTTCAATCCTTGGTTTTAATATAAAGACCTGTCTTTATGCTAACTCTAGACAAGTCGATTAAAACCCGCTCTATTAGGGTTGGGTTGGGTCATACTGATGGGGCGGATTAAAATGCCACCCGCACTAGAGATTATCAAAAACCTAGGCTATTTGCTATCCTCATCAAAAGGAACAATTGAAAGAGAAGATACATACATGATTATTTTCATCAAACACAAACTAAACTTTTTTATTTTTATTTGTTTCCCAAAAAAGAAATAAACGATACTTAAAATCTGTGCTCCTGATAAGCAAAAGTACCATTTTCTTATGAAAATATTTATTGTTCCTAAATAATTGTGCACAATTTTCATAAGAATTATTCATGACAAGATTTTTATCTATACTTTTGGATTTCTTATTTCACTACACAGAAAAATGTAAGATGTACACCTCAGGAAAGAAAAACATTACATGAAATTAACAAGCAGGAACACTTAAATGCTACAGTTGGTACTTACTATGGTAAACTTCTGGCAATATAATAGATGGGAAGATAAGCAGCTCAGCTTCATTCAATACAACTTTGAGCACAAGATCCTTGCTAATGACATCACACAGCAAACGATCAAGCATCAATTTTGCCCTGAAATATATAGCCAAGTAGAACTAGATTTCAGAACATTAAATTGCATTATCCTTTTGAAAGAAAGTCGATCCCAATACCTCGTATTGTGTGGAAAAAAATAAAGAGCAATGTTGCCCCCCATAGGTGGTGAATTTTTGAAGCTTCTTGGCCATGCCTCCAACTTTGACAACTTTGCCATCTGAAGCACAGGTGGCAATTTTGCTGCAGTAATGCAAACTTTCTCACATGCTTTGTTCGATAAATGCGCTTTAATAGGACCATAAGCTTCATTACAAATTTCAAAGCATCCACTGTCAATGAGGAAAAAGACATTAAGAAGAGGTACATAAGCATCTAAAGCAAATTCTCAAGTTTGCAAATATGTCAAAAGCATGATATGTCGTACCGTACCAAACGGTACCGAATATACCGTACCGTATCAAATGGTACTAGGTGTACCGTACCGTACCTATTCGGTATCAGTACAGGTAGCGTACTGACCCTCAATAAGCCAAAAAACTCCGTACCATACCATACCGATACTATGCTAGTGTGGCACCGGTACGGAGTTGGCGAACCTCAAAAAGCTAATAAATAATTCAATAGACAAAGCCCAATATTTACTAGCATCCCAAAATATCACTAACCTCCAAACACAGACGATCATGGGTCGCACAAGTTCATAAATTTGACGATCAATAAACATCTGGTGACGAGAAATATTCCTTTCGGCGTCATGAGTTTTGGCTTGCATCATTGCTTGAGATTTGGATGCATTCAGAGAACCATTCTGCAACTCGTTCAAAGCTTCATCAGCAGCACTAATTTGTACTTTTGACTTGATAGCAATATCTTGAGCATTTCCTGATGATGGCAAAGCTTCATCTTGGTCCTTGGTTAAGAAAAATCGTCGACGCCTGCTTTCTGGCTTCTCGCCTTCAATAACTTTGCTAGATGAATGCCTACAATTCTCATCATCTACTTCATCTTTGGTTAGGATCGATCGCCATCTGTGTATTCTTGATCTTGACTTGTCATCCCCGACAGACTTGTTAGATGAATGCACAAGGTTCTGAATTTCCTTCTGCAGCAAACCAGCACATGCCTGGTCAATTTTTAAAGCACTTGCTACATTGGGACTGGAAGGTAGTCTGATGGACTCATGAGATCCACTTCTTTCTGTATCTTGCAAGCCACTAAAATTTTCATTCTGAGACCTCAAGCTTAAAGGGGATTTTACAGCACGTGGTGTCCCCCGATGTCCATATTCGTTTCTACAAATATCGGTATGTTTGTGTTTCCTCCATATCCTGCTGCTTCTGTGTTTAGGCTTGCTAAGAGAAGCTAATTTGTGAATCCTAGCTTTGCACTGCTCACACAACCAATGCACTTGTAGTACATCACTGTCTGGTATCTTGTCCAGGCAATATCTGGAACATCATCAGTGGTTCATCTTATAAAAACCAAAAGATACATCACATGAATTGAACATTGTGTAAAGATTGGCATCATACCGATGCTCGGCAGCAATCTTGCAACTACTGCAGTGAACTAAAAGCTCTGAGTAACCTGTAACACCACATTTCTGACAAACAGTTGCCTACAATCAAGGAAAGATAAAAATTCAGCATTCACATTGTTAATTCCTTCTATCAATTTGTTAGAAAATATCTAACATACGCAAGAGGACAAATACGATTTATGAAAAAAGATATTAATGCCTGAACCTTATAGAATGCAGAGACTAGAACAGTTGTCAACCTTGCTTGAGGGCTATGCTTAAATCCAAACCATGTATTGTAAGATACAACTGCAATGCAAGTATGGTTGTAATATGCAACAGAAACATGGATGTATATATTTAATCCTCCAAAACTAATCATACATTTAAAATCATCTAATGCCACACATCCAAAAGGTATGAAGCATCAAACACAGCAGTTCCAACCTTGGAATTGAATAAACAAACTTACGTTGCATTTCCAATTTTTTATACAAATATTTCCATTTTCAATATTACACTTAGTTAATTTAACATGTACATATAGTCACGCGATTCTTTAGACATGTAATGCAGAAAATTAAAGTATATTACATTTAAACATCAAAAATGAACTCACTAAACCCTATTTTCACTAAACTAAATAAAAGAAAGATCAAAACTTTGAAACAAAAAACTATACATATTTTTGGTGTACCAATATAATTCTGTATGGTATGATACGGTAGATCAGTACCAGGCTACGGATCTCCTACTGATACATGATATGACAGGGTACTTAGTATAAGTACCAACAATATGTATTGAAACTAAAATCATCAAAAGAAACGAAAATTTTCGATGTGCACCAGTATGGTACCATTTGTATGCAGTGGCATACACTGTACGACCCATGGCTAGTGCATACCCATAGATATGGTTTTGGCATCCAACACTCACACTGTTGCTGGTTTCACATCAAAAGGTATGATACTGTTGCAGCATCCTATTCAAATAGTATACAAGCAGCATCTAATTTTAGCCAAACTTGTTCCTAATCAATTATACACTACTGTGTCTATGTTGAACCGCTCGAACACATATCTCATACTTTCTTGATTTGGGTCATAAAACAAATTGCTAAAGTCCTATAAGAGTCTTGGAGTATTACAATCCACTTTTTACTAATACAATCAACATCTTTTTCTTATACAGTTTGGTCAGGGGCTTACAACCTTAAGTGATTCAATGCCAAACTTTATTGGAAAGGTGTTAGTGCCATGCTTAGTAATGCTCAAGCAAAACCGTTAACACGACACTATGAAATTTTTATTATTTTAGTGAAAATAGTGACAAAAATTGAAGTACCCTTCCTTACTGCAACCCCTCTGAATCAATGTTTCACATCTTCGTATTGTCTCTATCAATTCTTCATCAATTTATCACAAAACACAAATTCTGCATAAATCCTTCACCCTATATTTTACAAACCGTGTCCTTATCCCTACTATTTAGAATCAAACTTATGAATCCTCCTTTGCCTATTCATAAACAGGCTTTCCAAAATTTCTTTCATCTCTCTACCATGTGATATCTTGCCACATCTCTTTCCACCAAGTCCATAAAAATCCAACAACCTAAACTATCTTAATCGATCCCTGACACTGTCAAATACAATCTCAATGGATTCTCCGACGCTTTGTCATCAATTAATCAAACTCAATCTCTTATCTCTTAGATACTATTGAAACCATAAAAGCCCAACACAGCGACAACCAATTACTTTCACTCGTAAAAATCCAAAATCCATACCATTTCAATTGATCCATCTCGAACATATTCAAAACAGTTCAGAAAATCTTACACAACTTATATGATCTCAAACGATTACCTAACACTTTGTCCTGAATTGATGAAACTTCATTTTCTAAAACTTAAATTTTTGTTGAAAACAGAAAACAACATTGACTGTCTACTACTTACAAAAATTCAAGAATCCACAAGATCTTAAACAGTCCATATCAAATGGACCTAGAACATCGTTGACAAATCACGTGCATTCTATACAGTCTCTATCAATTCCCCAACACTTTGCCCTCAATCAACAAAACTCCATTTCCTCATATTAAATCCTGTTGAAGTCATAATGATACAGGATGATCTATGGACCAATCTAACCATTTTGGATAAATCTGAACAAACTTTAGAAGCAAGATCCATCACAACCAAGACTTAGTCAAGTACCAAATCCACAGGGAGCCATAACTTCTAATCCAGAAAGAATATGACAATGCAACTGAAATGGAAACAATGTGAGAGTCAAGAACTAGTTTCTACCCAAATTAAAAAACATATGAAATTTTTTAATTTTGTAATTTATACCTTTTAATTAGGAAAGAAATCTAACCTAATTTGGATTGGACTTCTTAGAAATTTTTTCATCCTATTCTAACTAGAAATGGAATCCAAAGTAAAGAAAGAAAATGGATCTCTATTGAATAGTTGAAAACTTACAAATTTTCCTCTTCTATTTAAAAAAAAGTATCTGACTCAAAAAAACAACAGTTTATAATATAAATAGCGAACATATATCATGATTTTGAAGAACGGGAATAGAAAGAGTGAAATCATAGATCATAGACTCCACTTTCCATCCACTAAAACGGGAGAAAGTAAAATTTTATTGCTTATATTTTATTTGAAAATTTTCAGCAGGTTGAAACAAATCCTTCCTTTTCCCTGGCCGGATCACATAAAAATTCTAGCCATCACTAACCTACTACTTACACTTGCACATACTACAACATTTATAAAACTCTAATATCCCCAACATGTTATCGATATCGATAAGTAGATAATACTGCTGCCTCCAAAAGCCCATAATTTCTTTCACATGTCTTCCCCTACCATATCTAAACACCTATCAACAAACAAAAAAAAACACGCAAACAAAAAAGAAAAAAAAAAGACCTAGAGAATCAAAACAGCGAACCCTATCCAGATTCCACGAAAAAAATACACATTACAACTTCAAAGAAGTGCAAAACAACTTAAACCATATTAAAAAAATTAAACACAAAACAGAGAGGGAAACGAAAATGAAAGGAAAACCATTGAGCAGAAACTTACCATCGGAGTTCTGGCGCGCAAGAAGTGTTCGAAAGAAGAGGAAGAGCCCAACGCCCAAAACAAGAAAGAAGAGTACGGATTCAAGAATAAGGTATCAAAAGAAATGAAGACCCGAACAGATTTCAGTACGTCTCCATGAAGAAAAGTCACATTAACCAACAAAGAAAAACAAAGGAAACAAAACGCAAGAGAGCTCAAAATAACCGAAAAGAAGGGAAGAATGGCTCAGAGAGGGGGGTGAGAAACAAAACGAAAGATAGCTCCATGACAGAGAGAGAGGATACGAAGGCAGAAAAGAGAAGCCGGTGATCGGGGAGAAATCCATCAATACCCTCGCGGCGTATTTATAGGACGCCATCGAGCGCGAGGGGGGAAACGCAAGAAAGGGAAACGGCCCCCAACTACGTCCGAGTCGGTTGCGGAAAGGCAAACTGGTATGCTCCCCGATTCCCTTCCCAAACTTCTCAAAAACCGGATCGTAAACCGGCTTTGACTAAACTTTTATCTGGTCTAGAACTCTCTGGGGACTAGATAGGGGAGTGTCTTAGATAGCACGTGTGATTAGTTTCTTTGCTACACGTGGCTCTCGGTGAGAGACTGTTAACAGTTGTCACTTGCACCGACTTTTGCTAACTGCGGGGATTAGGGAAACGTTTCTTTTGGGGGCCTTGCACCTTTTGACTAACTGCGGGGATTAGGGTAGGGAACCGTTTCTTTTTTACCAAAAGAGAAGGAAACGTTTCTTTTTTAGGGCCTTGATTAGGGAAACGTTTTCTTTTTTACCAAAAGAAAGGGAAGGGAAACGTTGTGTGTGCGTGTGCGTGTGTGTGTGTGGGCTGAAACAGTCAAAAAGATCTATCGTGTCCACGGACGAGAGCGGGAATGGCTTGAAATTATAAACTACACCAAACCGCCCCTACAGAAACGGAACAGCTTTCCGAGCACATCCAGCTATTCATGGCTAAAGATTTTTTAAATTTTCTTTTTTTTTAAAAAAAATAACTGTTATATCAAGTTGTTTTCTATTATTTTTAATAAATTAAAAAAATATTCTTCTGAAATTTATACTTAGGCCCTGTTTGGGGGAGCTGTTGGCAGTAGAGCTGTTGGAAGTAGAGCTGTTAGAAGTAGAGCTGTTGGAAGTAGAGCTGTTATAAAAAGCTGTTTGCTGTTTGGTAACTACATTTCTAAAGTGCTGTGGCACTTTAACATTTGTTTGGTAAACAACTGAGAAAGTACTTTTGTATGACAAAATGACCATAAAGGACATTACTAGTATCATACAATAGTGCATAATAAAATATAATATATATTAATATATAAATATATGATATAGTATAATATTAATGTAATGTAACATAATATTATTATAATATAGTACTATAACATTGTATACTATAGGATAATAATTTAATATAATATTAAATTATTTAACATAACATAATATTATATTATATTATATTTATAGTATAATACAATAATAAATGTATAAAATATTATAATTATTAGTATAAATTAATTTTTTACTCTTTTGATGACCATTTATTTCTCTAACAAATTTTCTAACTAGGTGAAAAAATTGGTTAAATAATTACTAATATTTATTTATTTATTTATTTATTATTTTATTTCATTGAAATATATTTATTTATTATTTTATTTATTTATTTATTCGTTCATTTATATACATATTTATTTATTTATTTATTTTTCTTTTTTTTCTTTTTCGGCGGCATTGAGGAGAAGGAGATAGAGAGGGAGAGAGAGAGGGGGAGATGGTGAGAGAGAAAGAGGCGGTGCGATTGAGATTTTTGGGAGGAAAAAGAATGGGGGTATTTTGGTCAAAAATACAGCTTCCCGACAAAGCTGAAAACAGCGTTTTCGGAAAGCTCCAAAATTGAGCTTCTGCCAAAAAGCTGTTTTCAGCTTCCCGCAAAAGCTGAAACAGCTTCTTGGAAATTTTACCAAACACACTTTTTTACCTAAAAGTACTTTTGGAGGGCCAGAAAGTGCTTTTTGGCCCTCCAAAAGCTCCCCCAAACAGGGCCTTAGTACATCGGCATCCAAATAATTTATAAAAACTACACGCACAACCAATTAAATTAACAATTGTTACGGGGGTTCCCCGAATTTAGTCCCACATCGACCGTGTAGCGGGAAGGTCTGTGTCATATAATGGGGGGCTCAATAACCCTTCCCTTAGGAGGCGCCTTTTATGGGGCAAAACCGTGAGGCACCGTGAGGAGGGCTCCGGGTACGCTCGACCCCCGAATCGGACCCAAAGCGGACAATACCTTCTGAGGGACACTTTTTCTTCCGCTGCTCGGATCGGTGGGGACTCTGCTGGTGACGGGGTGCAAATCCCGCATCAGATGGCGCTAGAAGGAGGGCCTCGGCCCTCCGCCTATCCAGTAAGGAGCCGACCCGGGCACAGGACCTCCCCGCTGGGGGGGCTGTGTTATGGGGGGTTCCCCGAATTTAGTCCCACATCGACCGTGTAGCGGGAAGGTCTGTGCCATATAATGGGGGGCTCAATAACCCTTCCCTTAGGAGGCGCCTTTTGTGGGGCAAAACCGTGAGGCGCCGTGAGGAGGGCTCCGGATACGCTCGACCCCCGAATCGGACCCAAAGCGGACAATACCTTCTGAGGGACACTTTCTCTTCCGCTGCTCGGATCGGTGGGGACTCTGCTGGTGACGGGGTGCAAATCCCGCATCAACAATATTAATAAAATTATTTATTTTATATAAAAGATGAAAATTACTCTTAAGGGAAAATAGTTGTTATATCATTTAAAGCTATTTTGATCATTTTAATTTTTTTAATACAATATTTGACTCTATTTAAAATTAATGGTTTAATTAATGTTCTATTAAGTCATGAACTAAAGTGTTGGATAAAACTAAATCTTAGATAATAAGTTCAAATTTTTAAATTATTAGATGGAAGTGTAATTTATTTCTAATCTCAAAGGAGTTCTTGGACTAGTGTAAGGACTCTAAAAACTTTTTGAGACCAGCCAATGGAATGGCCGGATGGGTCTCATGGATTAGTGTAAGGTTGTAGGATAGGGTACCATATTTAGGCACCAAATTTATTAGAAATGATAATAAGGATAAAACAAAGTTATTCTAGTCAATGCTATATAAGATTGATTGTTACGGAGAATGGTCATGAAAATGCTAGATCTATACATGCATTTATAAATTAAATGTGCAAACAAATGTTGAGTTAGCGGCACATGGCACAAAATTTCATAGACAATCATATGAAAATTGATACATGTCCCCTAAATCAATTGCCATTTCATGTTTGGTTCTTCTTGATGAATAACAATGTTTCTAATTTTTTGTTTCACGGACATTTTATGCTTTAGTCCTTGATCCAGTCTATAGCAAATTTAACCATATGTCAATGACTAACTATAAAATTCTTTAAATATATAAAGATTAATCATCGACATAAGTCAAACAGATGAATATGCGCAAAGTTTTCTAAAAGCCAAATATTCTTGCATAATATCTTTCATAATTTATTTAACTTTCAAAATTTTAATTTGAAAATTTTATTTTTTTTTAAAGTTTCGCAAGCCTCTTTTACAAAAATTGATTTAAGTGCATGTAACATTTGATGTTAGCCAAAGTACCTATCCACAAATTAGGATGAGCACATGATTGGGAGCTTATATGCTAGTAAAAGGATGCCAAGTTAAGGTTCAAAAAAGTAAGGTCACTGAAAAGGTAAAATAGATCAATATATACTATTCAAGATATACAATTGCAAAGAAGGCTTGCAAGAGTGCTATACTTGTACACTAGTTTGGAAAGGAAGCTTACGCACGTTATAGGCCTGACTTTGAACTACTAAGAATAAATTGTTGGATGCTACCATTCATTGGTGGTCCAAGATTCCTAGGATTCACACGCTCGAATCTTACTAGCTTGAACATGAGTTTCTATAAATACGCTTACATGACAACAATCTAAACACGTGTAAGTTTGTCTAAGGAAATAGGCAGCAAGACAAACTGATCATAATGAGCGGTGATAATCCATTATGGGAGATCAGGCAAATTGTTAAACGTTGATTTAGTGCAAGATAGTCACTTACTTTTAGATAACGAGACAGCACAGAGCTGATGTTGACTATTACCATATTATGTGCCAAGTCCCTATTGCGTGCTCGATGTTGGGAATCATTGCCGCTGAGATTTATTTCTATCTGTATTCTTTAGTATTATTCTTTAATAGTAATCAAACTTTATTCAAAAAAAATTATGGCAAGATATAAAAAGCACTCTAGAATGTATGGCAAGGACATGCACTATTGTTAAGGCTGCAAATAGATCGGATTGACCTATGATCTGACCTGACCTGACCCACTTAGATCCGATTCGATCTATTTTGAAGGATCCGTAAGACCGAGTCGGATTTTAAAATCGGACCCGTATTATTTTTTGTGTCGGCCATTTGGGCCCGAAAAGGTACAAACCCATGTTATTCTCTAAGTTTTGCCTTATGACTGATGTGCATGTCGTGTATATAAGTAATATTTTACATCTTGAGTTTATAACTCCAATTCAAAATATAGAATGATTCATACAATTTTATTGCTTGGTTTTGAAAGCTTATTAAAGAATAATGAGCATTTGTAACAATAAAGTAGCAACTGGGCTTCTAAAAGTTCGAGTATGAAGACATGGCATATTCCGCAGATAATTTGATTTTATGAGCATTGCATGTTGTTTTTGTCAATCTTATTTGGTTTGTAGTTTTTTGTTATTCAATATTCAAAAAAAAAAATCATTGAGGCTGCTTTCTGCTTCACATACAGTCATATCTTTCAGATTCACTTAGACTTGACTCAGATCTGAACCAAATCTGACCTAGACCTAATTTTTTTGGATTATGACCGAATTATATATAGACCCGACCAGACCCGAATGACATGTTGGGTTAAAAATTTTAGCAATGTATCCGATCCGATCCGATCTTCTATTGGATTGGACCTAGATCCAATATTATGACCCCAACAAGAAACTAAATTAGATCAGGATTACTCATGACTCGATCCGATCCGATCCGACCATTTATTTCTAAATAATGATAAAACATTTTTAATGCAATACATGGGCATGCCACGGTGACGAAAAAGAGCCGCTTTTGTCCCTTAAGAGGCAGAATATGATGGCTATCCATTGTGGTACAAAACCCTACACTGCAAAAATCGCAGCATTGTGGATCCTGGTTGAAAACTCTAAAGCACTGCAGGCTAACGTCAGGTGCATGTTGAAGGATCTGATTCTCGTCCTTGGTCCTCTTGGTGTCCGTTTGTCATCTCTCTAGTGATGTTTCCCTCGGGGGCAGTCTTCAATTTTGTGAAAATCACAACCAGAGTTTTTCAGTATTTTAAGATGAGCTGGATTTTGATATATTAATGGTAAATCCTTCAAATTAAGGATAGATCATTCAAAGTAAAAAATCCAAATTATTGAATATAATTTACATCTAAAAAATATCTAAAATTAAAAATAATATATTTTAGGAGCTTTTAACCTAAGAATCAAATGGGCAAAAAATAAATATTTTAATGGCAAGGCTACTATATTGTTGTATGATCTAAATATCAAAACTGGCTAAATTTAAATCTAAATTCTTGGATGATACGTATTAAAGAGTAAAGACCCATTATTATTTTTGTAATCATTAATTTGTTTATTAAAGATTTGATTTTGGTGTATGACTTAACCCTAATAAGAGTACCATAACAACTTAGTTCTCTACTAGTATTTATATAAAATTATTATAATCATGGCCAACAGAAGCTAATCATATTTGTTGGGACATGGTCCGTTCCTCCTTTTCTTTTTTTTTTTTTTTTTTTTTTTTTTTTTTTTTTTTTTTTTGCGCTAAAGAAAAAGGGGTAAGGGGGAGGAAGGGACAAGCCCACCCCCACGTAGCAGCCCCTACTGAGCCCCCCGCCCCGCCAGGAGAATGTTCGATGCGGGCAGAAATGGCCGTGTGTTGGGCACCTCGACTGGTTTTACTCATACCCTCCCCACCCATGGGCCCGGCTCAGCTACTCCTCTGAGCTCTGGCTCGAGTCCCACGTGTGAATACGTCACACCCGGCACCATCCCGGCTACTAGCGGTTCAAGAGCGGTCCTACATCACAAGTCCAAGCAGTGGCCAAAATAGTAAGCTCCGATCCACAATTTAATCATCGCCGCAGCGATTCGAACTTGGAACCTTGTGGTTAGAATTGTTGTCCAGTACCACTAGGCTACCACCTTGGTGGCCATGGTCCGTCCCTTCTTGCACATTCCGAAGCGTTATATCAATCTTTTCAACCAAGAAAGTAATAAGAACTGCCACCGGTTCCTTGTACGGAGCTAGAAAAGTAATTGCCAGTCATCTCACCTTAAAAAGAGAGCCCCTCTGCTTTCAACCAGGAAAATTATAAGAATTGCCACCTGTTTCCTGTATACAACTTGGCAACTTGAAAAGTGATTGCAAGTCATCTGCCAACCACAAACAAAATTAGAGCCCTTTAATGATCTTTTTTTTGCATGCTGTCATGTGACCGTACATTACAATTGAATCCTGCCTTCCCCTTCCCCTTCTTGTTGATATACTCGAACACCCTTCTAGAGGTTCTCCGAGTAAGCCAGGTTGAGAAAATTTCGCTTTGTTACTCCTACAAGGCAGTTGAAGAGTAGGCCAATCTTCAACTATGAGACAGCCTCCAAGTTTCTCTTTTCCACACATTCATTTCCCAGAAAAGATGATGATCCAATTGATTATTTAGTGGCGACAGGGAAAGAAGACATGGTGATGGATGATGGCAAGAAACTTCAAAACATGACTTAATCATCAAGAGGTTTTGACCATCAGCAATATGAGAAGGATTGTGCAGGTCTCCCTTCGCATCTTTGCCCTCTACTTCAGTCATCTAAAATACGTAGGCTTATATTTTCTTAAAATCAAAATTTTCCTTCGTAGAACATTGCTCAAGCCATGAATTCGATCAATCAATCAAGACTACCACTATTTAGAATTGCCATGTTGCATGAATTAGCACACCAGGGAATAGAAAAGATATAAAAGCAAAGAAGTGGTGTTTGAGAACATAGGAACAGCAGGGAATTGACTGTTGGAGAAAATGTTAATGAGATGCAGAAGAAATACATAACAAGAAGATTTGAAGGAGCACTAGAGAATTAGACTGATGCAGAATTGATCGAGTCTAGCGATGTCGAACAAGCTCGCAAGCCTTAAGGCTTGACTAACCAGAAAACAGAGTTTCTGGCTGAAATGGTGGGTTCAATTTTCAGCCTCTTTCATTCTTTTTAAAGGTCCTCTGGCATGAATATCAACATTTACTATGATCATGAAAAGTGTGTGACATATTTCATTCAATCCATTCATTTGTTTTATCAGAATCGCCGACATTTTTTTTTTGAGAATCATTTGTCTATCCATACACATTGTATAAATTTACCACGGTGGCTTCATGTCCTTGCTTTGAGTGCAAAGCCAAAAGCTCCAGAAATCATCACTGCCATCAGCAATTCCATAATGGGAATAGGGATATAGATCTTGCTCCACAACTATAAAGTAGATATTCTCCAACTTTCCTTATCATGTCCTCTTTGACTACAATTTTAATTATATCACACTTTAACTCATCTATCACAGTGATGGAAAATGGAAACTGCATGCTTATCACTGGACACTTATGAAGGGGGAAGGAAAAAAAAAAGCATCTAGCATAGTTTTCTTAATTTATAGTCTCAGAAGAGTAAATATTCTAACAACAGCTAACTTGAACAACCATATCTCAATATGTTTGTATACCGATTTAAACATATTGTTAAGAATATAAAAATTCTTAAGTTCTTTCAACTCAAATTATCTGGTAGTCCACTAACAGCTATTCTAAACATTTAATGCTCCTCTCTACTAGTTTTAACATATGAAAACATAATTGATACCATCTCACATTTTTTTCGGCATTCCAAGTATCTAATACCTTCATCGTTTCTTGAATCTATGTATGCTGACCCCTCTTAGAAATGTTACACTATTGACTGGATAATATGCGACATACTGGTGGGTATCACCTCTTTCATGCTACCTAGCTTCGGTCTCAACATACTGGTGCAAAGTTTAAGTTCCATTTTCACCATACTAAGTTATCTTCGAAGAACACATATGCTCTATTTCTAATGATCACCTGATTCTTTGACATCTTCTGACACAGGAGTCACCTCTTTCCAGTACTAGCTTCCATTTTCCTTAATATGATATTGGTGTAGACTTTTAAGATCTCCTGTCTCTTCAACAACAACCCTGCAAGTGATTCAATCAGTCCTATGCCAGATATTATTAACTTCTTAGACATCACCTTTCCCGAACATGCCTGTTCAACACTTAAGTATACCTTCCTCTCTTTCCGTGACAATCTTTATTCAATCTTAAGGGAAACAATTTATTTCTCTTTGTAGAAATGACAACTCAAGAATAATATTTGCAATCAATTTCATCTCCAACACCCTGTCATTTTACATGGATCCTAAAAAAAAACCCACATATCAGTTCCCACAAACGCATGTGTCACCAGCTACATGTATCCTCTGCACGAGGAGCATCCATCTAATAAAAATAGCCATTCCATAAAGTGAACTAATCCTACAAGTGCATATGTAGTGATGGAATAAATTCTCCTCCAACACCAAAAAAATATACCAATCCAAAGGAGCTCCAAAGGTAATTAGGATTTTGTTAATGATCTATAGCCAGCCAAGAAATGTAATGTATATCAAAAAATAACAATACTAAAATGCAAGGGATGTTATATACTGTAATAAGAACATAGAAATATTACATTTTTAAAAAGATGAAAAGTTCTAAGAACATAGGGGAATATGCTAACTAGTTTCTTTTTGTTATATTCTCACTAGCAAAAATACCAATCTCCTAAATGCACTTACATATGATTCGAAGTTAAAAGCAGGCTAGGAATAGAAAGAAACCAGAACGATGTCATAGTAACTGATCTCTGCTTCTAAAATAAGTAATCCTCGAGCAAGCCATTGGCCTAGATTTCACTTTCCTGATGTAGAAGCATACAAGTCTTATGTATACTCCATCGTGATGTCCTTCTAGGCATTCAATTATGAGGAGGGGCAACTGTAAGATCTTCACAATAAAAATAAACAAGATAATGGAAATTAATCACCAGGTATGGGGGACGATTGTTATTAAGTATACATTGATGGTTGAAGGGGCATATCAGTTCCCAGCCCACGACATGACCTTTTACAAGTCAAAGCACATGCACTAAGCTTGAACAAATGTGATTAACTTTGGACCTAATTAAACTTAAAATCATTATCCTTCACAACCACATCCTAAAGTAAAAACCGATGGCTGCATAGTCACAGTTTGTCAAAAAGTTGGTCAAGCAGCCACTTATCCATTTTCATTTATATGAATCGATTTCCTTAAACAATTGCACAGATTTGCTAGATCTGTCACTTTTGCATCAATGGTGGATATATTGATGTAATCTTGACCTCATTTACAAATCTGACAAACTAATATTCTTGACAATTCTTCTAGGATAAGTTAAGAACATATAACAACCCCAATTCTTTCAAATTCCGATTATTGCCCTTCTTTATGGTAATGTTTATGTTCGAAGTTGGTATGTCCATCAAGCTCTCTCTTTACAATAGTGGTCTAGGCCATCTCAAGTTGCAATACTACTCTCTTTGCTGGAAAACTATTTTTTTATCAACCAATAGGTTCCATCTAAAGTTGATAGAGGCACAAGAGAAAAGGGGTACAAACTAGATCCCTCATCGACATGATAGAGGAGAGCCAAAGGAAAGGGATACAAGAATCCCCTAGAAACACTTCCTAAAATGTGGAACCACTACTTTCACACAATACAAGCAGCTAATTCTAATGTTCTTCAAAAGTCAAAATGCCGTCTAAGTTCAGCCTCTGCTTTGCTCTCCAGATTTCCCAGCATGCCATATGCTGATATGCAGCATCCATACTCCCTTTCTTTGCTCCATCATCCAGAGACAAGGGTTCCCAGCAAGCTGCCAGGGACATATCAGCAGTCACTACAGTAGAAAATGTCCCAAAGCCTCATAATTAGAAGGCATTAAGCAAACTGACAGTCCAGCTTGATACCCCTTTGTCCAGTTCTCCTGTGAGAATCAACTATCAGACGGCTGTCTAGACAAGAGCTTGCACCATGTTTGACATCAAAAGCTCCTAAAACTTCATTATATACGAAAAAACATTTAAGATTTGAAGACTCTGCCAAGGGGAGGATAGCACCAAATTATAGAATCTCAATTGTCCCTGTCAATGGATATCACATCTAACAACATTCAAATTACAAGCTTTTGTAATTTCCTCACCATGGCTGACTTAAAAATACAATTCCAGCCCACCCCACTCTCCCTACCATTTGACTAATCTCTCTGAGGCCTTACGACTTTGCTCAACATCTTGGGAAACAAGAACTTGAAATACTCTCCCCCTAGGAGATGTGTAACACCATAATATTCTAGAGAGCATTTATTTTGACGCACAAAGATTTCCTTTTATGATCTATCAGATCGCCTGCATAGTAGCACATCATTCATGAGTTTCAGAATACACTCTCGAATATGTTAGAGCTCTTGTTGACTAATAAGCTATTAGACTAACTCTTTTGACAAATAATAATACTAATACAAGATATCTGGAGAGCAAATCTTTATTCGATATCACCATGACCAAACCCTCTTGGGTTAATTCCAAACAAAATAACTTTAGATGAGTCTACAAATTTATGCATCATAATTCACATAAAACAGAAGCGACAGCAAAAATGAAACAATTAATATATTGTAAAAACATTTCATCAGCAAAGGAATCATGTAACGGGACTGGCCGAGTAAATAGTTAATTCAATGGAAACTTTTCAATCCACAAAACTTCATTAAGTATGCAAAATTAAGGATATCACCATTTTTTTCTCAAACAAAGCATAAGACCTCAAGCTGCCTGCTTATCGACCACCACCTCATCCCTTCGCTGGATATACTGATGCAGTATCGCCAATTTTGCTGTCTCAAATGCAAAGTACCCCAATGCAGCAAAGCATGCACTGTGAAGAACCCGCGGACCGATCCCTCGCGCCAGCCCTGCCCACCCTTCCTCCATCATAATCAGCCTCACCGTCTCTGAAATCTTCCTGGTAGCCTCTGCATGAGTCTGCGTCATCAACCGTGTCTTCACCACATCAAGAGGGGTAGTAAGGGATGCCGAGATCGCCCCCGCCAATGCCCCGCAACACACACTCTGAGCTGGTTCAAGGTGAGCCTTTCCAGTCCTACTCATCACAAAGCTCTTCAAGTACTCGAAGGAAGAGTAGCTGAGAATACCCGCTGGCAAATTACGGAGCAGCGTGGCAGAGTAGCCGGCATAGAGCCCCAAGATGCCATCTTTTTCAAGAATTCTAAGCAGCACCTCCCAGGACCGGCCAGCGGCGCCAGCCTGCATTCTCTGGGTGATGAGCTCCTTGGGGACCATGATGGCGGACGAGACGATGTTGCCCGTGGCGCCGGCGGTAGGGGGGATGAGGAGGGGAGGGAAAGGAGGGATTTTGGCGAGGAGGGACTTGCCGAGCTCGCAGGTGCCGAAGTAGACGGCGGAGGAGGAGGCGGAGCCGATGAGGACTGCGGAGACGCCGCGGTAGAAGCCGAGGATGCCCTCGGAGCGGAAGATATGGAGAGCGACGTCGACGGCGGAGGAGTAGAGCTGGGCGGCGCCGCGAGTTTGGAGCTTGGTCTTGACGGCGTCGATGGGGAGCAGGCAGACGTAGGTGAAGGCTCCGGCGATTCCACCGGCAGCGGCGCCGACAAGGGAGCGCTCGAGGACGGAGAGGGAGGCGAGGAGGGGTCGGGAGGAGGCCCCGGGAGAGGGTTTGGGGCATCGGGGAAGGATAAAGGTGGGAGTTTGGGGGCTTTGAGGGGATTGGGAGGAGGAGAGAGATGTGGAGGAGAACAGAGGAGGGGAGGAGGGAGTGCAGAGAGAGGAGAGGAGGAGGGAGTTGAGGTTGGAGAAGAAAAAGGGAAAATCTTCAGGTGAGGAGGGGGAGGAGGGGATGGAGAGAGAAGGAAGAAGATTCACCATTTTTTGGATTAGGTTCGAGATACCGAAGAGACGTTCCAGGATCTACCTTGCCCAAAAGGTTTTTTGGCCCCATACCTCAGTTCATTTGTAGACGGAGTTAGCACTTTAGGGTTCAATTGCTTCGCGATCGAATTTGGAATCAAAATTTCGAATCGGAATTAAAATCGAAATCAAAATCAAAATTAGAATGAGATTTAAATATTAGAGGAGAATTTAGAATGAATTTTAGAGGATTGGACTTTCCATTCTCTTCCAAATCGGAATGGACGTGATATGATCAAAAATTTTATTTATAGATTCGGACCAAGAAACTGCGAGCAAGACAAGAAAACAGTTTCCAACCATGGTTCTTGTGGATTAGATCATCCATTTAGGATAAAAAAAAATTCTAGATATTTGCTATCTTTCTCTTTGAAATAAAATTAGAAAAATATTATGGTAAAACTTCGTTTGAAACAATATAATAGAAAGCAACATGCGAGTTGAAGGACATGATCAGAGCCGGTGATATGGCGGCCATTGAAGCAAAGCTCAGAGTCGCATGGAAGGAAATCACCTATGTGACGAGGATCCTAGAAGCAGATCATATTATCTTGGAGGGAGACTCTATTATAGTGATTGAGTGGATTTACGATGTCGGGCGCCGGATAGACAGCCATCCCATCAAGGATATACAGAGGATGGTGTCAGGTTGTCGATCGATTCAGGTTGTTCATGTACTTCGGGAGATGAACAAGACTGCAAACTGGGTCACCTTGGAAAGGATTTTATAGACAGATTTTGGTGATGCCGTCTTACCTTTTTATCATTTTATTTCTCTTGATGCAAGAGGTAGTGCTTATGCTCGATTGATATGAGCTACTGTTGTTATAAAAAAAAATAATAATAAAGAAAAAAGGCATGATCAGCTGTGGATTCTTACATCCACTATTTTCTATAAAAATGAAGATATTTTTGGCTCAGCATAGTTTGTTCTGCTAGGTTAGAAATCTAATCTATGTTAGGTTGTAAGCAGCCAAATAATTGGAATGAAAGTTACTTATTTTTATTCTCATTCCAGAATCTAACTGCTTTTGCTTTTTATTTTTTTTCCTCCAATGATTGATGGCACTTGAGTCATTTGCCCTTCTGAAGACCGGACAAGATACAACTTTTTTTTTTTTACTTTTTCAACGGATGAATTTGCAATTTCTTCTCTTTTTTATATCAAATGCTGTTAATTATTGAGATAAGAAAATAATAGTGTAATGTTAACATCATTGTCTTGGATTTTTTTTTTTCTTTGGGTAATGCCTTGGTATCAGGACAAGCACCACACCTTACATCACACTGGACAATATGATGACATGAGAACCATGCAGGTCCCTTCACTTATAAGACTTGGAATTCTTTTTCCTTTTGGCAAAGCCATACTTGCTCCAAAAGCAGTCATCACACATTAAAATATATCACACAGGCATTATATCAGGAGAGCTATGCGCACATTCACTTGGACTTAAGATCCTTTGCTTGGCAGCCCCTTATTCAGTGCATGCAGATAGAAGACTGAGAAAAGGTTACAGGTTCAAAACCTGAAGGTGGCACTACAACCATATTTCTCACACAGAAATATGGCATATTCAATCATTGTTAATGTCCCTTCATATGTACTTTTTTTATGAACCATTTAAGAAGTTGATGCCTTATCACCATCCATCTCTCGATAAGTTGGGCAACACAATCTCAAAACAACATAAAATGTAAACGAGTCTGCTCATAAAGATATTAACTTGAACGCTTGAACCCCACACACAAACAGAGAAAGAGGAGATAAGAGATGTTATCAAATTGTTGGAGCATCGCAAGGTGCTCGAAAGCAAAATGATTTTCATTTTTATTCCTGCACAAAAATGAAAGCTGCTAGTTGCAGCCAAATACTTTTCTGACAAAATAAACATAAATACTAACACAAAATTCCTAGGTTTGTTTGCTCTCTCTTGTGAAGTCTTCCCCCACCGTTTTGTTTCTTTTTACCCATGTGAATGGCAAGGACAATATTTTGCAACCATATATGTTACAAAATCCAGTAGTGTGGCTGCCTGATATTGCAAGCCGGACTTCAATGGCACCACTAGCCATCATGCCAAGGTGACAGCGAAAATTAAGAAATCCAGTCTCTGCGCACTAAATCATCTTGCTGCAAAGGCTGCTACATGACACAAACTCAGAGATCAAGCAGCCATGGTGCAATCTATTTCCAGTGATTCTAGAATACACTAAGCCACTCCTTTACAACCTAACAGGCAATCCATAATTATGGAAAGACCTGATAGTTCCATCATGACTTGCAGTTACAATCACCAAACTCCATGTAGCTGCCATTGATGCGAGCGAATAATACTGACGATGGAGATGACAGTGGTGCAGATGACAACTCTCAACCGTCAATGAAGGCTTAGGTGTTGAAGAAAGTTTTTCCTCAGGCCATGTTGCAGATCCCCTTGATGAACCATCAGAAAAGAGCCATGTACCAAGAGAAAAGCAGTCTGGATCTCTCGGACAAGTAGATGCCTCTAAAATTTTCTGCTGTAGAGAACTAGCATCAAGAATTTTGTTGCTTAAGCCTGCATGTTCATGGTCCAAACCAGGCCATGGAATTGCGACTGATGCACCCTCAGACAAGAAGAGTTCACATGCACGTATTGATTTGGATCCTTTTGATGACAAACTGCCAGAGCTGTCATAGTTCCATATGTAGACATAGGAATCTTCACCCACAGAGACGATATGTCTCCCATCTGAAGTAAATGATGCAGATAATTGATTCTTTGCCTTCCGAAGACCTGTATTTTATATCAAAGAAAAGTGGTAAGATAAAAGCATCATAAAGGCATAAGCTTCTGTAGTGCTATACAAAAAACAAATGTTAAAAAATTATGTACACGGTATTGAACAAGCAGACCTCAGAATCAGCAATTAATAGAAATTATGCTCAAAGAGAAGATAAAAGAGAATCAGATAATTGATTCTTTGCCTTCTGAAGACCTGTATTTTATATCAAAAAGAAGTGATAAGATAAAAGCATCATAAAGGCATAAGCTTTTGTAGTGCTATACAAAAACAAATGTTAAAAAAATCATGTCCACAGTATTGAACATGCAGACCTCAGAATCAGCAATTAATAGAAATTATGTTCAAACCCTTTGTAATGCCATAAATTAACATATAACAAGTTTCCCTATGGAACGAGGTCCTGATATAACCATTACTCATGCCATATCAAAAAGGACCTTGGAGTATCTTGAAACAACATCAAGACAGGGAATCAGTGCTGAAGTCAGGCAGAAATTTTATGTAACATATTATAGGAAAACCACATTTTGATGACCCAACTGCCAACGTCGGGCAGCCCACAAAGGTTATCTGTTCTCCAAAGTGTAGCAAGAGCCTCACTGCCTTTTGCCATAAACTGAAGCAGATAAGAAGAATCCTAGTACAACATAAAGCTTTGCCCATCAAAATTTTTTGCTTTAATGAGCTATTGCGTATAAAATACCATTATAGTTAATGAAAAGATTTATAAAGAAATCAGCAGGTATTTACCAGATCAACTCTCACAACTCAAGTGCAGGGTAATGTTGACCCATGATGCTTTGAAGGAAATTCAAAAGATGATAGGTCAGCCAAATAGAATATATGTTAATATTCAGTGAGCAATTTTTTTTTGAATGTGTTCTAACTATATCAGGGCCTGCTTGTGAATAATATCTATCAGACATGTGACACGTTGAAGTGCGCTCTTAAAGGAATGAATTAAGCTCAAATGAAGGTAGCGGACCCCCACCAGATAACGAAGACATCATGTCCTATATCACACTTAAAACTGCCATTAGATTACCAACATACTAACTGCTGAAGATCAATCATGCAACTGAAAAAAGAAATATGTAGATGACTAAACGGGAAAGATTAGGGAGCAGGAGAATCGTCACTTGATCATCTGTTCTTTCAGTTTATTAGGGGCTTGCAGTTTATTATAGGAGTTTTAGTAGGGCTTTATTGCTAATATTAGGAGATTAGAATGGAGGTCGTGGTCTTCATTTTATAGTTGTGAAGGTCACAATTCAATAAATGTAGTCCTTTTCAACCAGCCCTCCACCCCCACCCCAAACTTAATGTAGTCCTTTATTGCTAATGTTAGGAGATTAGAATGGAGGTCGTGGTCTTCATTTTATACTTGGGAAGGTCACAATTCAATAAATGTAGTCCTTTTCAACCCGCCCTCCACCCCCACCCCAAACGCCCAAAAAAGAAAAAACTTATATGGCCAGTTCTATTAATTATAGGTACCAAGGCAACAATTCTCTTTCTGTGGTTTTGAGAAAATTGTGTGAAGAGTCAGTCCTGGTGGTTTTGGTAAAATAAATGGTGTTGTTTCACACCAATAAAGAAGCATAGTTGATTCCAATCTTTCTCATGATAAATCCATACACCTTTACCTTTTTTCTACTCTTCTAAACTTTTGCTTCATTCTTGATGGAAGAATTTGGCTTGTAATTGTCAGATAAAACTATCTCAACAAATTCAAGCAGAAAACAGGGAAAAAATTCAGATTTCCAGGTTTCCTTTAGATTAAAAAAAAAAACCAAAAAAATAAAGCAGGCCTGATGATTGTTCCCACAATGTTTGATTTCAAGCTATGCTAATTTGGCTTTATGTGAAAACAACTTCTGCATTCTTCTCTTAATCAAGGATTAGAGGCTTGCAAATGTCTTCAGATATTTAGATCCATCTAATGGTATCCAAACCAAGATCATAGGCCCGCGAGCTCAGATATTCAGATTTTGCAAATGTCTTCAGATATTTCTGAAGTCCAATTCACAGTAAGAAAAATAAGGATCTACCAGTCCCAATTCTTCTCTCTGGTTATCAGGATCCTTACCCTATGGTTGCAGGCATCTAGCTAATTTCCATGGTATCAAAGGTTTGTCCTTTGTATCCTCAAAATTAAAACACCTCCCCACCAAAAAAAGGAAACAATAACAACAGCAACAAAACATATAAATGAATCTGTCAAATATTCGCTACTCTTAGTGTTCATGCAACTTTACGTAACCTGTCATTCAAAAGCTGTGGTTTTGGACTACTTATTTAATTGAATAGACATCATTATGTGTCCTTGAAATCTTCTAAAGAATCGGGCATGCCTTGAGCATTCCTTGAGGCATTTTAACTATTCAAGCAGAAGTCAGCATTTAATTGATCATATTCTTAAAAGGCTGCAATTGTGGAAAACATGACCAGGTGCTACATATAACTTTGTAGTCAATCCAATAAGATCGAGAAATTAGTAAGCCAATTTTTTTGTCAGAATAGATCTACTTCAATATTCTACGCAATCCTGGACATAACAAATGGTCAAAATGATAAGTCGCTAAATTGATAGAAGACTTTAATTCGTCATGATAATCAACACTGAAAAAAATCATTTTGCAGCTTTTTTTAAAAAAAAAATTGAGATAGGTTGGATGGTCACCGCTCAGATGTGAGAAAGTTTTCACTTCAGATAACAGCATAGTTTCTCAAACCACAGGTACAAGTTTTCTGCACTCCAGTATTTTGCATTTTCCACCAGAATATATACTATTCTGTGTGAAGTTGTCATACTAGAATATACAGGTTCAAATAATAACCAGTAGGTTGTACATTAAACAGGAAAACAAAATAGTTAAAAGGCGATATATCCAGAAACCCTAAATTCTGTATCAAACATACACAACTGATGCAACACATCTTGCTAGTTGAAAATAGCGACAGGCTTGTAAAATCTGAATCCATATGGTCACACTTTTTGGGGAAAAAATTTGGTAAAGTAGAAATGATGAAGCCAACCCCAAACTATGTCTTGTTTTATATATCATATCATATTTTTCGTTGTATTCTAATCAAGATTCATTTAAAAACCAAGCAATATTAAGCCATTGAATAGGTTGTCCAACAACATATGAGGCTATGCACATATCCAAACAACTTGGTAAACTGCAACTAAAACTTTTTAAAGCAGCTAAACTCAAACCATACTCCACCTTTGAACTTATGGATGACATCAAACCCATCAACAATTCGAACTTTGGTGTCCCCTGTGGTAACCATGACCTTTTGAGAATCTTTTGGGGAAAACTGCAAGGAGAGTATCCACAAAGCATATCAGTGACAGTGCTACAATACCAAGAAACATCATCAGATAGTTGACATCAACAATAAACACAACTTTAGATGCCCAACCTGCAAGCTCGTAATTCGTTTGCCAGCAGACTTCTTCTTACCCTGAATACATAATTGTGAGTCCAGCTGCATGTTTTGACCTATATCCAAACAAAAAGGAGCGCATATAAAAAGTAAAACAGGAGATTCAAATTGTAATTTAAATAATCCCCTCCTTCACATTTTTTTTAAAAAATAATGGCAAGGGCACATCACAAATTAGCACTCACAAAAATACCTGAGTAGTTATAGAAGCGGCAATTTCCGGTGATACAACCGACAACAAATCCCTGTTCCCCAAAAAGAAAAGGAATGTTAATATATGACCATGTAGTTATTGACAAACAGATAATCATAGCAAATTCATCAGTGGCTGCTGAAATTAGAGAGAAACCTTTCCATCGGGCCTATAACAGATAGCAGTTACAATATCCCGTAAGTCAACCCAGTCAACTACCCGATTCTCTGGAACTCCCCAGATACGAACTTTGCCATCTATGGAGCCGCTGATGAAGTATTTATTGTCAATGGGATTGAACTGAACGCATGTAACTGCTTTCCATGGAAAATAAAGGAAAAATAAACAAATTGTTCTGGGCAGGGAAAAGTATAAGTCCTACAAATGAATGTGACTTGTAAGTAATAGATGAACAGCAACAATTCAACTATCATGCCCGCTTTCTAACCAAAGTTTCTGGTATGGAAGATTTCCTCACCACCTACACCCAAGGTCCGTGTGCACTTGTCAGTAATAAAAGAACATCAGGTTCAAACAACGAAATAGATTACGACCTAGGTCTTCTTCGATATTAGCAACTACCATCCATCTTATTGTGATCCACATGTGAAAGTATTGTGCACAAAGAATAATACAGGTTCTTGTCAAGACACATTTGTTACAGTATCATAGCATGTTGTGAGCTTATGAGCAAATATTGTGGCTTCTCCTGCTTACCATAATCATTGTGTTGAAAAACTTTAAGGCAACCATCGCAGCCAACTTTCCACATTCGTACAGTTTTGTCTTTAGATGAAGTCAGCAGACACTGCATCCAAAATATTCAAGCATAGATATCAAAATTATTGAACATGACGTAAGCAGACACTGCAACATAAGGTGATAAATTAGATCTTTCCACAACAGCCTACCTTTACTACAATTGCCATAATAAAAAGTGCATATGATACATGAAATCATGAAGTGATGCTATTCTAGGCTTGAAGACCAATAAGCAATAACTAACAGAGAAACTAGGGACACCATAATGTTATAACTGCCAAGCTGAGACTTTTGGTACTTACATCAGACTTTGACCAAGACAGGTCTAAGATGTCACTGGTGTGCCCATAAAATTCTTGTAGTGGTGCCTCCTCAATCTTGAAAACCTTGTTTGGAATGATAACAGAAGCAGAATTGCTACATTTTTTACTAAAATGCAGCTTAATATCCTTAACTCTATCAACATTTGAGGACTCATCTGTATTAGAACATTGGCAAGAGGTTTCCACTTCTCTAATCTGCCAAATGCGTACAACACAATCTTCACCACCACTGGCTAGATAGCACCCAGATGGACTGAATTTCATTACCCTGATCAAACCCTCGTGAGCTTTGATTTCTTGTCCCACGTAGAGTGCAGTGAACTCCATACTCCTTTTCTTGTGTTGCTGGACTCTTGTTCCCATTGACCTCATTTTCGGATTTTTAACAGAAGCATCAGACTTGCACATCCCCGCAGCATGCCTCCTGTTTGAGAAGCTTCTCCACCAGCTTTTAATTTTCTTTTTGTTAACACCGTCAGGTTTTTCTCCAGAGGAGGCAGCATCTCTACGCATCAGTTTTTGAACAGAACAAGAAAGACCAAGTAATGCTTCAAATTCCTGCAGTGTCATCAATTTGTCCGAGCCAACTTCTCTGAGCATGCTGAACAAACCATCCTTCCCTAGGTCACAAACGATAAATTTCTTCCCACTATCCAGATCCCTTATACAACAGACAGAATCCATATGTCCCCTATTATCTGGAGAGGGCAAACTGTCTATATGTACCCTATCATCTGGAAAGAGCAAATTATCCAAGACAGTGCCACTGCTTTTCGTAACTCTTGCCAAATCCATGTGCTCCTTTGAGCTATCATCTGTAGCTTCTTTGTGATCCTGAGAGTGACCTGATGAAGAAGAAGCAGACTCATAGAATCCCATTTCCTGTAAGAACTTATCTCGCCTTTCCTGAACGCTTGTCATCTCCCTTGTCCATAATTGATACCCAAAGTTTCTGAACTCCAATTCTTCATTTTCAAAAATAGAATCCTCGGATGATGAAATCGAAGTCCTAATACTATCACATGCATCAAAGAAGACATCACCACCCTCCTTATTGGAACTCAGCATGTTTAGTATAACCAAGGCTACCGATCAATCGCCATTTAGTAAGTTCTTCAGGCCACTGTGAAGATATACGGAACTTGAATCATCACAAAGGTCAAAGTTCGAATGCCGATGAAGTCTCTTATGCCACTCCAAAAATCCAGAGCCAAATAACTGGGGAAAAAGTTGAATAAAAGAAAAAAGAATCAGGAGGACAAAGCTCACAACTGTATTGTTGTAATGAGAAATTAAAAAATTTTCTCAGACAACAAAAAAAGGGGAGAAAAATATGAAACCGCGATATGCAAGAAGATTAAAAAAAAAACAATCGAAAAGCATTTAAGGTCATAAGAGCAGCAGGTTTAACAAGAAAAGAACGCAAGCGTGCTTTACAGAGTGAGAAAAAGAGCCTATCAGAACCAAAAAGTCCAAAAGAAGAAACACCATAACCAAAATTGTAATCCACTGGATCAAATTCGTGCTCCACTGCTACTGGTTGATTGACCTATCTCCCTGCTACATGTGAATCTATGTTTTAAAATAAAAAAGCCTTACAAACGTCTCTCAACAAGCACTGCATTGCAGATAGTTTCATGCATGAAAAATCAAAAATACCTCAATTTTACATACAAACAGACCCATTACAAACAATTTGCCAGGAATCACGAACCCCTATATTTGTTAAAACCCATCTCTTTCAGAAATAAAAGCTCACCAGATGCCTCCAGCTTTCAGGCACTATTACATTGAATTCATTTGCATAAATGCACTGTGATCCCCCCAAAGCAACAAAAAGGACAAAAAGCCAAAAACTTCAACAATACTCATTAGCTTAAATCTCAGATTTCTAAGCAATCTGCCTCCTATTAATGAACAAAAACAAAAATTATAATCCCAACACGCCTAAAAACCAAAAATGCCAAAGAAACCCATAAGAAACGTGCATACAGCACTCCCTCCCGGTCCCCCAAAAGAAGAGAGTGGAAAAAAAAACATCGTTCGCCTTGCCACTATTTCATTGCCAATATTTCGAAGAAACCCGAGTGATCACCTAACAAATCCAGAACCCCACCTCACAATTCCTACAGAGATTCCCTCGAGAAAACAATTCCTACAGAGATTCACCAACAAACCTGCAACACGGAAAACCAAATCTTTTACGAAGCCTGAGGCCAAAAGTTCTTGTTACAAAGAACGCTACCTCGAATTCCATGGGAAATATGCTTCAATCGGGGATCGATAGGCGCTCCCCGCTTCCAGAAACCATAAGAAATCCCACAAATCCTCTGTTCCGGACCCCCGCTCCGAGGGCTCTCCGCAGAGGGGAAAAAAAAATAAAGAGAGTCCCGAGGAAACGAACGGCGCCCGATAAACCCTCACTCTGATTTATAGAGAAGGCGTAACCCCTCGCGTCCCCACCAACCCGACACGCACGCCCCCACGGCCACGGACGGTCCCACGCGCTCAGATGTAACGCCTCCAGCCCGCCTCGATAACCGCACCACCGATCGCAGCCTCCCCCACGCGCACGGCCGACCGACACGAGCGGCGCTCGGCACGTCCTTTGGCGCCTTGGCGCCCGCCCACCCGCGCTCGCTTTCCTTCGAAAGCCTAACAGAGAGAACCAGACAACCCACCAGAGGTCAATAATGGCGATCGAAAACAGAGAAAGAGAGAGGAGGGGGGGGGGGGGGGGGGGCGGGGGTTGCAGAGGGCCTCTCTTTAGGCCTGGAAAACTAAGAAAAGGAGGAAAATATGGGATTTTTTTTGGAATTCTCGACTCTGGAGCTTAACATATAGGTAGGTAATAAAGGAGGGAGATTTGCGAGGGCGTTCTTCTCAACTGCAATAATGGCGGTGTACAAAGATCGCCAGTCCGGGAAAACGAACCGGACAGGCTGGTGGCTAGGGGGAGAAGGAGAGCAGAGCTACTGAAAGGGATCGGTCGGGGCAGGCGGGGATCCGGTCGGGGAACCGACAGCTGTCGCCCCGCCCCCCACACCACAGAGCCGCTGGCTCCCACCTCCCCTCTCTCTTCCCTACGAGCTAGTGCTGTAGCGGTACTTTTTGTACGCCCTTCTAGGGTTCTGGGGTCTATTTCGCCTTTCCAGCTTCCGGCGTCTCTCCTCCGCCATTAAAGGCCCGTCCTTTGAGCTCCCTTCGCGGCACGTCAAAGATTCTCGGCCGGTTTCGTCCCAAAAATCCAATCTTTTTGCTTTTGCCCCGGCAAAATTCCGGACTGCGATTCCGCTGTGATGAAACTGCCACTGCAGATCTCTGTTTCAGGCAGCAGGACTCACGGAAGCGAGGTTCTTGATCTTTAGCTTAAAAAAAGATCGTCTTTTTTCATGTGATATTAACCGAATTTGGAATTCTGATTCCGCCATGATGAAACTGGCATTGGAGATTCTGGTTTCAGGTATCTATACTTACTAAAACAAGGTTCTCGATCTCTATCTTCCAAAAAAAATAAAAAATCCAATCCTTCCCTCTAACTCTTAGGGGAATTAGAATTAGGAATTACAATATCACCATGATGAAACTGGCACGGAAATACTGTTTTCAGGTCTCAATACTTACGAAAGCGAGTGTTTTGATCACGGGTCGCATCATCGCCTCTTTGCCGCCATGGATGACCTGGCTCGAGAGCTCCTCGTCCTCCCACCGAGCTCTCAAGCTCTCGTGACGGCGAAAGAGACAGGAGAAAGAGAGCGTCTGGTTTTGGATTCTTGCGAGCTCTGGATGGATCGCGAGAGGGGACGAACGGCTGGGTTCTAATGGAGCGGAGGGGAAGCAACCTGGTCGACGGTGGAATGGTTTTCTTTCTTTTTTTTTCACTTCGACGGATCGGTCCGGCTCGAGATCCCGTGAACCGTGCGGCCGGACCGAGCTGGGAAAGGCAGAAGCGTTGAAAAAATCGGAGAATGTTAAAAAGGCAGCATAAGGAGATAAACTTCTATTTATATAATTCCATTCTATCTATAACGAACGGACGATGCGATTAAACGTGGCATTCAAACACAAGGGCTTTGTTTAATGGGGAATGGCATCATTATTTTTATAGTATTATTGTGAGGGGTATCATGCTATCTTCGCCCTCGTCACCAAATTTGTATCAAGACCATGCATGTACATGGTCCGAACACATGTGAGAAAGCGTGTCATGGACTTACTATCCCATCAATTTGAAGTGGTTGAAGCAATGAGTTTGAATAATAAAGGCTTAATAGATTGCTAGATTAAATAAATTATATATATGTTTTTATTTTTGTTTTAAACATTTTCTATTTTTTAATAAGATATATTTTTAGCGAGAATAACTAAAAAAGAATGCCAATGCGTATGCTTAGATTTATTTTTGTCGCACCATCATTCATGTATGATTTTTCATCTTTTCTATGAACAATGTTGAATATATGTCTCAGATTAAAAATCACTCAAAAAAAAAGGATAAAATCTTGTTCAAGATAGCTAGTAGCATGATATTGTCGTTTACGTTGCAAAGGCTATGGCTACTGGCTAGGGGAAACAAGACAGTTTTGGGCACCAATATCATGTTATTCAGACGTGCTTCTAAGTTGATGCCATTATTTATTGTCGAATAGGATGAATAATGCTTCAATACTATTTCCTAAGAATAGTTTAATAGGTTACTTACAGATCACTATTGTTGTGGTTCAAATTCGGCCTGAGGACGGCCACGCCGGAGGAGTTGAGAGAGCTGCCGGATGGGATAGAAAAGGAAGTCGCTTCCTATGCGCTGGCGGCCTGCATAAAGCCTCACCGGTGGGGTTTTGGTGAGGGCCCTCCGATGGTGAAGTTAGAATAGATTTTAGGTGATCCAGCCAAAAAAAGTCCTTAGGCATTACTGGATGGGGCTATTTATAGTCTCCGCAGAGGTGCCCAGGTGGCGTGCAGTCAAGACTTGCTTGAGGCATATGGTGTAAGCCGTTCTTATGAACGGCTGGCGTCGATAGAGATGATAGGATATGGCCCCTGGTTGATATGTCGTGGAGTGGCCAGCAAGCTAAGCGTGACGCAATGAGGTTGTAATGTACGGCCACATATATGAACATAGGAGCGCGCGTAAATGCGCATGTGGCTGTAGGCAAGGTCAAGCTTGCTTGGAAGCTGTAGCCTTTACTTGGTGAAGTCAACTTGATGAGCGCTGAGGTCAGGCTCGCTTGGAGAGGTGCGATATATATTTGGTAAGGTCGGCTCGGCGGACACTGAGGTCGGCCCAGCCTCCTCGGTTTGAAGTCAGCTCAGTAAGGAGCTCCAAACTCGGGCTGGGGCACCGTTGCGGATACCTGCGGTCGACGAGGCCTCTTCAGCTCTTGGTCGATCTTGCAGGGCACTACGGAGCGGAGAGGTCTAGCCGAGGTCTGCTCGGCCTTTTGTAGAATCTGGGGTCGGACTGGTGTTCAGCAGGACTGAGGTCTGGCCTGCTCGGTGCTGATGTTTACTTGGCTGAAATTAGGTGGTCCTATGTTGTGAGTAGGATGATCCATTTTGCCCCCCCATCAACTATCTTTTGTGAAAGATTTTTATAATTTTTTTATGTTTTTATTTTATAAATTTTTTATAAATAGTTCCAGCAAATTCTTCTTGACCCTAAGGCTTTGCCTCTAGTGTAAGATAGATACGGTCAATCATTTGGAAATTGGAGGCTTGGGATCAATCGAAACTTTTCCTAATAATTCAACTTCATGACGGTGGGAATCCATCTTGGTGTGGGCTAGGGTCAAAACCAAATGGAAGTAGATGGTGGAAAACAGAAACATTCCAGTCCGCCATCTCATGCTTTGCATCAAAAGGATTTTTGGCTTCATACTTTAATAGTGGGGGGTTTACTTTCTGGACAATGTCATGGTTGAAAAAAACACTGCCATACAGTTGCGTGTGTTCAGATTTGGGAGACAGACTTTACAAGGAATGAATTGTAATAATAACTGTGTAAGTCCTGCTTCCACCAATTTCAAGGCTTTAGGTTGATCAAGTGGTCAATGGTATGAACCGGTAAGGACTTTTTTTTTTCTTTCTTTTAGTGGTGCTACTCTGTAGGCCGGTTGTACCATCGACAGAGAGATGGGGAATGTCAGTAGACAACTCTATCTCTGTGGACCTAAACAAGTCTTTAGAATGCTTTACTGCCATATCAGCTACTGTATTTGCTAAGGAGGAATGGAGAAATATGATTTTGAATTTTGAATCACTACATACCACAGTTGTCTAAATCTATTGGACTGGTATGTCTAATTACCCTTCTAAATAATTTATGTAAAATTTTTTGTCCACATCTTCAATTTGTCATCCTTTTTGAAAGCATGATTTTTTTGTTCGTTCTTCTTTTTCTTCTTTTGTGGAGGTAAACGAAGGATGGTTGTTAATCCTGTCCCCGATGAATGAAATGGTACTTGTCGCTCTTAGTTATCATGTCACTTTCTTCGCATAAGTCTAAATGTGCTAAAATTCTTGTAGTGATTGATCGGGAAGATTTAGAGAGCGAAGGATCTTTATGCTTTGTGTGAAATCACTACTTATCCCAAAAGCTTAAGCTAATAGAATGAGGTAGATTTATTTATATATTTTATATTTTCTTATACTCCCTCTCACATGTGGGCCGGACTTTCCTTTAATAGATGAGTCCAACATGTGAAATTTTTAATAATAGGGTTAAAGAGTGCGAAGACAGGGTTCGAACTCATGACTTCTGCCCTGATACACCACTTATCCTAAAAACTTAAGCTAATAGGATGAGGTAGATTTATTTATATATTTTATATTTTCTTACACTCCCCCTTATATGTGGGCCGGACCGAACTTTTATTAAAGGGCAAGCCCAACATGTGAAATTTTTTTAATTATAGGGTTAAAGAGTGCGGAGACAGGGTTCGAACTCAAGACCTGTGCTCTGATACTATGTTGAAATCACCACTTGTCCTAAAAGCTTAAACTAATAGGATGAGGTATATTTATTTATATATTTTATATTTTCTTACACTCCTCCTTACATGTGGACCGAACTTTCTTTTAATAGGTGAGCCCAACATGTAAAATTTTTAATAATGGGGTTAAAGAGTGCGGAGACAGAGTTCGAACTCAGGACCTCTTCTCTGATATCATGTTAAAATTACCACTTATCCCAAAAGCTTAAGCTAATAGGATGAGGTAAATTTATTTATATATTTTATATTTTCTTATACATTGGATTTTTGTATGAACTATTAATCAAGTATGATAGATACTGTTGACCTACATTGCAACCATGATATCGATGTTATATCTTAGGTTGTCTATATAACCACACATGTGGTATATATTGCTATCAAGTGATAGACCCTAAAATTGTTTCTATTTCTATGGGCATCCTCTTTCCCTTGACTACGAACAGCTTCAATGTGTTTCCATTACATTGGCTATTTCACTGCGTTTGTAATGAATTAATGATTTCTGCTTTTGATTTTCCCCACCTTAAAGTTTTGGTTTCATGATGGCCTCATACCATTTGCCAACATGAGAACATGGAGGCATCAATAATCTCATACCGTTTGCATGAATTTGTGGGTGCTTTCAGTCATAGTTGTGTTGCTGCAAACCATGATTTGATTGGTACGTGTGTGATGTCATGAATTGGGCAAACTAGGTCTGTTGGAACAAATCAATGACATTATTAGCTTCTTTTTTATTAACATTTAACAAATACCAAACCACCCATACCGAATGCGACGTTATTAATAGTCAAATTCAAATTATATACACTTGACTAATTTGGCCAACTCAATAGAAATTTCTATGTGCCTACTTGGACTAATAATTCAAATTGTATACGCTTGACAAATCGGCCAATTCAAGAAAAATGTCTATGTGCCTACCTGGACCATACTTTTCCTCAATTTCTTCATCTTATTGCAAGAAAAAAGAGAGTTAAAACTACAAACACAAAGTGGATCAGAAGGCAAAAGCTACAACCACGAAGCACATATTTCTCCATCTGATAATCAGGAAGCAGAGCAGCCTACTTGTGGCTAATGGAGGTTGCTCTTATCACTGTTGTGCACTTAGTTTTTCACATCCCTTTATGAAGGGTACGTAAGCTGTTTCAGTCGAGAAGCTTGCAATCATGAATAAGATAAACATACATCGATCTGTCAAATTGTGTTGGATACTATAGTAGCTTCCTATATAATTAGTTTCCCTGGACCTGAATATCTGCACCTTAATTGCATCCAAGTCAAGAGTATATACAATTCTAGATTTTGTTTAGGAGTTTTGATGAATCAATCCAATCTATGAGAAGAGTGACATTTTTCTATTACTGAAACATACTTTTCATAACAAAAATGGTATGGCAAGTTCCATGACAAACAAGTAATTCATGCACTCAAGGATGAGTAGCACCATGCTTGCACCCATGAGAAAAAAAAAAAAAAGAAGTTGTGAAATGAGAGTTGAATCCAGAGGAGTTGGGGAGAGGAAAGGAGACGGTAGGATGGAAGAAGGTTTGAGCTGGCAAAAGGCTTAGCTATCACCTTACATGGCGGAACTAATGGCTCCCTTGTTAATCCAGGCTTGTATTGATCAATGATAACCTTATAAAATAAAGGGAAGGAAGCTTCATCTTTTAAACAATCAGACAAATCATCCCAAACTCCAAAGAATACATACAGACTTGCAGATCCCTGCCATAAATGCCAATAAGTAGGCAGCAACCATTTTAAATTGCAATGCTTAGCTTGCAAGAACACCACGGAAAACATTAAAGAAACTACTGCACTTCTTCAAGCCATCCTCCTGCCTGGGCCTCCCAAAATCTATTGGATTCATGATCATGTTTCATATTAATATTCTCAATAGATCACGGACTCACTCAGAAACTATTCCATTATTTTCTTGGCACCTCTATGCTGTAGTTTGTGGTCCTTAACCAGGATCATGATTTCTGTCAATCATCTCCTTGCCTGATAACTCTCTGACAGATGAGCTGACGCAGATAATGGTAAAATAACTCGTTCTCTAGTCTGGGGTGGCAGCCATACCAAAGACTAATTAAAACGCAAACTTACTTCAGTTATGTGGCTTTTGAGATTTATCTCGAGATCAAGGTCTACCACCCCGGAAAACCAAATTGCAAGCTCACATGGGAATGCTACTGGCAGTGCAGGGAGATGTCAGAGTTCGGAGAAGAGAATTTGGAAAGAAAAAGAACAGGATTTTAGTTATAGCTAATTAACAGCAGGAAAAGAAAAGGGTTGGTACAGTGCCTAACATATCTAAAACAGAAGGCATTCGAGTAACATATTGGAAGGTAGTGGTGATAAAGTATATAGAACAAAACCTACAACTCTTGTCTTGCTCCATGGCTATAATATTAAACTTCTTGAGGGAGTTAGAATTAATTAACTGATCTGTTCTAACATTTGATTCGAATGCATGATCTACTCCATGTCAGTAATGATTTCCATGGTGCTCATGTCTTTCAGGGAAGTAAAATTTACTGGAAGTTTTACTAATGCATTGAAGGTAAGCAAGCATATAATATTCTGATCCATTCATTAAGTGAAAGAACAATGAAACAACTTTTAACCGATCTCCAAGGATTATGAGAAGAGTATTTATTTCATAACTTCATAATATTCTGATCCATTCATTTCTAGAAATGAAGCCAAAGAAATCCACACCACGCAGTAGTCGTAGGTATGTCATTGAAGAGCCAATATAGAAGGAAGAGAAGAGCTCTGATGCCACTTAATAATGGCGGCACAAGGCACCAACACAGCCTGTGACTTCTTGATTTGTGGGCATTGCACTCTAACGCCATGAAGAGCTCCTCTTTTGTAACCTTACCCAAAAGCCAACCCAAATTCCACATGTCAACAGTACCAAGGTCTGGGGCCCACATGGCATGCTTCATATGAATGTGAAGTTGTGATCTCCACCAAAAGGTTCCAACGAGCCTTTCTCCCCCTAGGTGATGAGCTTCCATGATGAGGGCTCTGCCTTTTGACCCATCGTTTTCAGAGAAAACTTGACCTGCTGTTTTCAAAGGCTGCATGTTGGCAAGTCGAAAACGAAATGCCGGAGGGAGATAAGTTGGAAGCATTCTAGTATTGGAAGAAGCTTTTCTTCCGCTCAAAGCCATGTCCATTAGTGTCCAAAATAGTAGCGGTGAGGCTCTCTGTTCCCCTGTCACATATCCATACTCTCCACTTTTTATGCGTTATGTTTAAACATTTACAGGGATGGGTTGTATATATGAGCTTCCAAATAGCATAGTAGGATTTAATCTGGGACCTGGGTCTTCACTAGATTGCTCCAAGCTTGATACTTTTCATAACATGGGCAAGAGACACATGGGGACACTTTCCATAGGAGAGATTTTTTTTTTCTTCATAGTTTTGAGCACTGCATTCCTCCGACAAAACTTTGTGAAACTGATTAGGAAATTGACAGCATCATGCTTTCTTAGACTTCAAAAACATCTCGTTTGTTAGAGGTTTATATCATTAGACTTGTTACAGGGGGTTCCCCGAATTTAGTCCCACATCGACCGTTCAGCGGAAAGGTCTGTGCCATAAATGGGGGGCTCAATAACCCTTTTCTCAGGAGGCGCCTTTTGCGGGGCAAAACCGTGAGGGATGGCGGCAGCCGCTGGGCCGGTTCACCCGATTCCCAAAGCGGACAATACCTTCTGGGGGACACTTTCCTTTCGCTGCGCGGATCGGTTGGGACTGTGCTGGTGATGGGGTGCAAATCCCGCATCAGATGGCGCTAGAAGGAGGGCCTCGGCCCTCCACCTATCCAGTAAGGAGCCGACCCGGGCACAGGACCTTCCCGCTGGGGGGCTGTGTTACGGGGGGTTCCCCGAATTTAGTCCCACATCGACCGTTCAGCGGAAAGGTCTGTGCCATAAATGGGGGGCTCAATAACCCTTTCCTCAGGAGGCGCCTTTTGAAGGGCAAACCCGTGAGGGCACCAGTCTCCCCCCGTCAGCGCTGGACGCGCGGGCCGGAGCGCCCAAAGCGGACAATACCTCGGGAGGAACGTGGTCCTCTTTCTCTGCTAGCTTAATGTGGGCTATGCTGTTGCGCGAGGCTCCGGCCAAAGCGCCGTCCCCGCAACAGATGGCGCTAGAAGGAGGGCCTCGGCCCTCCACCTATCCAGTAAGGAGCCGACCCGGGCACAGGACCTTCCCGCTGGGGGGGCTGTGTTACGGGAGGTTCCCCGAATTTAGTCCCACATCGACCGTTCAGCGGAAAGGTCTGTGCCATAAATGGGGGGCTCAATAACCCTTTCCTCTCGAGGTGCCTTTTGAAGGGCAAACCCGTGAGGGCACCAGTCTCCCCCCCGTCAGCGCTGGACGCGCGGGCCGGAGCGCCCAAAGCAGACAATACCTCGTGAGGAACGTGGTCCTCTTTCTCTGCGAGCTTAATGTGGGCTATGCTGTTGCGCGAGGCTCTGGCCAAAGCGTCGTCCCCGCAACAGATTGGGGGAATAAGATTTTTTCCCCCAATGACACAAATGCCCCCAAGAAGCCGCACAATCGCCGACCCTGGACAGCCGAAGTCGGCGTCCGACCTTGGAGCGCCCGACCTCAAGACATCCGACCCCGAGACCTCCGACCTAGGAAAATCCTGATGATCAAAGTCTACCCTTGTCAACCACCTACTACGGCCATGCCCCTCTGAGGTCCGGCCGAGGACCATACCCTGACGCCCCTCCGGCATTTATTGCGCATGGCCACTGTAACCCTCCGGTTCACTCAACAATTAATGCGGATCTCCGGCTTACTCCACAATTAATGCGGATCTCCGGCTTACTCCACAATTAATGCGCATGGCTCCTGTCATCTACGGATCCTCAGCTCTCCACGGCAAGTTAGCCCAGCAGAGTCTAGTCAACTATGATAAGTCTCTGATCTCGGCCATACCTCCGACACCAACGCAATAATTCGCTTGACAGCGCCCCAGTTCGGGTCGTACGACGACCTCACCGCCGACATCAATGTAATAATTCGCCTGATCGTGCGCCGACCTGGACAACATGCCGAGCCGTACTACGGCCTCGCCCCGTCACATCACAGGTACACCGACCCCCGCCTATAAAAGGGAACCTTGGCTTCCCAGGTGAGGGGTTGGAAAATTACGCCTTCTACAAACACTATTGCTCTCCTTTTTACACACTTTGCCCCCCTCCCTGACTTGAGCGTCGGAGGGCCGGCGTCGGAAAGCCCGGCCACCGGCTTGTCTGCAGGCACCCCAGACGGAGGACGCCGCCCGCCGACGGATCGCCGCCCCGCCGCGAGGACCTGCTGCTCCTTCTCTCCGACCACCCTAGACGGAGGACGCCGCCCGCCGACCGGTCGCCGCCCCGCCGTGGTGACCTACCGCCGCTCCCTCTCCTCGACCGAAGATTGCCCCCGGGTCCAATTTCCAGCAACAGTTGGCACTAGAGGAAGGGCCCGAGTAGCGATCATGAAGTTGAGAAGCAAGGGAGCCTCCAACATCTCCCGGCGTCCCCCGCAAAGTCCTGGACGCTCCGTCCAGAATTCTCCAACTCCGGCTGACCCAGTTCCTCAGGTCCAGCCGGAACAGTTCAATGCCCTGGTGCAGCAAGTCCAGGCCCTGGCCGCCGCCGTTCAAGGCTTACGGCGCCAGGAGGCTTTACCAACGCTTCCCCCGCAGGCCCAGGTCCTGCCGGAATTTCCTCCCAACGGCCCGGTTCTCCCCGGCCAGAATTTGCATGGCTCCTCCAGAGCCAATAACGAAGAGCGGACTTCCCCCCAGAGAGAGCTACCAGGGGAAGATTTCAACAGAAGACTCCAGCCTTCTGAGGTTGAGTCAGCCCCGGACCGCCGTGAGCCGGTGCAAACCACGGCGACAATCCCGCGGGTGGAGGAGCTCGACCGAAAAGTTGAGCATCTGGAGCGCCAGATTGCGGCGCTCCACAGCAAGAAGGCGAGGCAAGAGGGAGACTTTGAGTTCACTACCAAGTCCCCCTTTTCTTGCCAGATCGAGGATGAGCCGGTTCCCGCGAGGTTCAAAATGCCTCAAGTAGAGCCCTACAGCGGGACGACCGACCCTCTCGACCACTTGGAGAGCTATCGGGCCCTCATGGCCCTACAAGGGTCCTCGGAGGCCATACTTTGCAAGGCCTTCCCAGCAACCCTCCGAGGGACCGCTCGGCTTTGGTTTTCTAGACTGAAGCCGAACACGGTATCCTCTTTTGAGCAGCTCGGCAGGCAGTTCGCCACCAATTTTGCTGCTAGCCGGCGCCAGCGACGGACGTCAGACTCCCTCCTGGACATCAAACAGAAAGAGGGGGAGTCCCTCAAAGAGTACCTGGACCGCTTTACCGCCGCCACATGGGAGGTTCGCGAGCTAGACCAGTCGATAGCCATGTCGGCTCTGAAGACTGGGGTTCGCTCCTACCGGTTCCTCTTCTCCATCGAGAAGAGCTTCCCGGCCGACTTCACCGAGATGTTGGCCCGAGCTCGGAAGTACGCCAAGGCCGAGGAGGCGATCGCCTCCAGGCGGGGAGCAATTGAGCCTGCCTCAAAGAAGCAAAAAAAGCGCCGCGAGGAACGCGGCCGACAAAGGAGCCGATCGCCCCGCCGTGAGAAGAATCTCCCCCGATTGAGGAGCCCACCATGGCAGCAGGAACGACCTCAGCAGAGGACCCCTCCTCGACCGAGGTCCCCGCCACGGCCTCGGACGTACCCAGGGAGGTACGAGAACTACACACCCATCAATGCTCCCCGGGCTGAGATCCTGATGGAAATCGAGGGCCAGGACTTTTTCCGACCCCCGCCTCCTATGCGGGACACGGGAGTTCCCCGTAATCCCAGGAAATGCTGTCGCTTCCATCGAGACCGTGGGCATGACACGGAGGATTGCTTCCAGCTCCGGGACGAGATAGAAGCGCTCATCCGTCGGGGAGTACTCAACCGGTTCGTGAGAAACCAGCGCGAGGAAAAGAGGCCGGCGGAGAATGTCGTACCGACCGAGAATCCGGACGACAACAGGCCTATCGCCGGCACCATCAACATGATTGGAAGGGCCTCGGCGGGAACGGCCGCCCAGGGAGCATCCCCGAAGCGCCCACGCACTGATGAAGTCATCTCGTTCTCGGACGAGGACTTAGAAGGGGTCGAGACCCCTCACGATGACGCTGTGGTCATCTCAATGATTGTAAATAGGTTTGATGTAAAGCGTGTCCTAGTTGACAATGGAAACTCAGCCAACATTTTGTATTATCATGCCTACCAAAAAATGGGGTTGACAGAAGGACATCTCCGGAGAATCAATGCCCCGCTGGTCGGGTTCACCGGAGATTCGGTCCCGGTTGAAGGTGAGGCCAGCTTCCTTGTCACAGTTGGCCTCGCTCCCCGAGAGAGCACTGTGAGAACGGACTTCCTGGTGGTCCGTCTGCCCTTGGTCTACAACGCCATCCTTGGGCGGCCAGGGCTAAACGCCCTTCGAGCCGTGGTTTCAACACGCCATTTGCTCATGCAGTTCCCCACCGGCCAAGGAGTAGGCGAGGCCCGCGGAGATCAGCTCGTCGCCAAGCAATGCTACATGGCGGCTCGCGGAGTAAAGCAACCAGCCGAGGCGACGATTCAGCCAACGGACCCCTCATTACCTATAGAAACCCTCGATGCGAGGGACACCCTCTGGAAGAAGCAAGTAGAGCCCGGTGAGCTTCTTATTCAAGTTCCACTACAACAAAATTTTCCCGAGCTAACTGTGCAGGTCGGCTCCGGCCTCGGCGCCCGCGAGAGGGATCGCCTCGTCAGCTTCCTGCGGGACAATGCTGATGTCTTCGCCTGGTCGCTCGCGGACGTGCTGGGAATTGACCCTGAGGTCATGGTCCACCGACTCCAGGTGAAACCAACTAGCAGGCCTGTAAAGCAGAAGAAAAGAGGCTCCGCCCCGGAACGACAACGAGCTGCGGCCGAGGAGGTGGACAAACTTCTCGGAGCCGGCTTCATCCGGGAGGTCTCCTACCCGGACTGGCTCGCCAACGTAGTCCTCGTCAAAAAGGCCAGCGGGAAATGGCGCATGTGCGTGGACTACACCGACCTGAACAAGGCCTGCCCGAAAGATAGCTTCCCCCTCCCAAGCATCGACCAGCTCGTCGACTCCACTTCAGGACACCAACTACTAACTTTTATGGACGTCTTTTCAGGGTACAATCAAATCCGAATGGCGTCGGAAGACGAGGAGAAAACAGCCTTCATCACCGACAAGGGCACCTACTGCTACAAGGTGATGCCCTTTGGCCTGAAAAACGCCGGGGCCACCTATCAGAGACTGGTCAGCCAAATTTTCAAAGACCAGATCGGCCGAAATATGGAAGTCTACGTGGACGACATGCTGGTGAAGAGCCGAGCGGCGGAACACCACATAGCCGATCTCAACGAGACATTCACCAAGCTCAGGAGATACCAAATGAAGCTCAACCCGGCGAAGTGTGCGTTCGGGGTCACCTCAGGCAAGTTCCTGGGTTTCATAGTGACCCAGCGCGGAATTAAAGCCAACCCGGAGAAAATCCGGGCACTGCAAGAGATGTCGCCTCCGAAGACAGTTAAGGAGGTGCAGCGGCTCGCAGGGCGAGTTGCTGCCTTGGGAAGGTTCGTCTCTCGGTCAGCCGAACGCTGCCTCCCTTTCTTCAAAAGCCTCAAACGGCCGAAAGACTTCCGGTGGTCAGAAGAATGCCAGCGAGCCTTTGAAGAGCTCCGGAGCCTTCTGGCCTCTCCCCCGTTGCTCACCAAGCCCCAGAGGGGCGAGGTCCTTTATTTATACCTGGCCGTATCCCCGGCCGCGGTGAGCTCAGTCCTCGTCCGAAAAGAGGACAAGCTCCAAAAGCCGGTCTATTACACCAGCCGGGTTCTCAGGGATGCTGAGACCCGATATTCTAAACTTGAGAAGACCATCTTCGCTCTCATCATCTCGGCACGGAGACTCAGGCCTTACTTCCAAGCTCACACAATAGCTATATTGACCGACCAGCCTATGAAGCAAATATTGCAATGGTCGGATCGTGCGGGGAGGATCGCCAAATGGGCGGTCGAGCTCGGGGAATTCGACCTCGAATACCGGCCCAGGCCGGCTATCAAGGCCCAAATACTCGCCGACTTCATCGTGGAGTGTACCCTGCCGGATGACCCTGAGCTGCCACCCGAATCCGCGGAGGAAGCCCCGAGGCCACCATGGGTCCTGCACTCGGACGGGTCTTCAACCTCGGGGGGTAGCGGGGCCGGACTCATCCTCACCAGTCCAGACGGAGTGGTGGCCGAGCAAGCCTTGCGCCTCGAATTCCCGGCCTCGAACAACGAGGCCGAGTATGAGGCCCTCATCGCCGGGCTCAAGCTGGCGAAAGAACTGAAAGTGGAAGACCTGAGAGCCTTCAGCGACTCCCAGCTGGTAGTGAACCAGATCCAAGGAGACTTTGAAGCTAAAGAGCCATCCATGCAAAAGTATCTCCAAAAGGTGCGGGAACTCACATCTGCCCTGAATTCTTTCAGTATTCAGTATATTCCCAGAGTGGAAAACCTCAGGGCAGACCAGCTGTCCAAGTTGGCGACCTCCCGCATGAGCGAGCTTTCCAAGGGAACAATGCTCGAGTATCTCCGGACCCCCAGCACGGAGGAACCGGAGCCCACCATGTGCATCGACTCCGAGCCAAGCTGGATCGACGGGTTTGTCCGCTACCTTCAGGACGGGACCCTACCTCATGACGAGACAGAAGCTCGCCGAATCAAGCGCCAAGCCCCCCGGTATGTCTTGTACGGGAATAGACTTTATCGTCGATCATTTACTTCTCCCCTTCTCAGATGCCTCCGCCCCTCCGAGGCGGACTACGCTCTCCGAGAGGTCCATGAAGGAATCTGCGGAAATCACCTGGGGGTCGGGCACTGGCCCATAAGATCCTGCGGCAAGGATATTACTGGCCCACACTCCAGAAGGATGCTACGGATTTCATCCGGAAATGCGATCGGTGCTAACGGAACGCTAATGTCCAACGCCGACCTTCGGCCCTGCTGACCTCCATAATCGCCCCCTGGCCATTTGCCCAATGGGGGATCGACATCCTGGGGTGGTGGGGACACAGACCACCGTTTCCAGCATGTGTATAGGCGTCGCCGGCGTGTATAGCACTTTGGCTGCCCTAGTTTTATTTCTTATGTATTTTGGTTTATTTATTATGTATTTTCGTCCTTGTTAGTTGTTGACTTGTTATGACTGTATTTAGCTATGTTGTGGGGATCATGGGTAGTTATATGATGTTTTGTGGGAATCATGGGCAGTTACATAGAGGGCTATATATGAGACCCTCATGTCTATTGTTGTGAGGAGAATATTTGGATTAAAAAAAGGACTTTGCTTTGGCATCTGGTGGACTCCAGACTCCTCCCTCCTCCTTCCCCTTCTTAAATTCTTTTCTAAATCAGCTGTCCCGCATCAGTTTGGTATCAGAGCACTGTTGGGCTTTGCCTCTGTGCCAACGCCCCGATCCTCAGTCTACTTCCCTTCCCTTTCTTTCACTGCCATTTTCTGGGCCGCAGTGGGACAGTCTGCAAAAAAAAAAAAATCTTTTGTTGTCTCCTCTGTCCCGAAACTCCCACAGAAATCTACCAAGTGTATGGCAGAGCACCACCGGATCCCAGGATTCCGGTGGGCACACGAAATCTATGCGGTAACCCGACCCCGGACTCCGGAGCGAGCTGACGGACCACGGGTGACTCCCTCTGTCAAAAAGAAGAGGAGCATCGCTGCCCTTCTTTCAGATCTGTCCCTCGGACCCGCCGAAGCGTCTGCCGGCCACCGCGCACACGAAGAGAGATGGGAAGACATTCCTGCGAGGAAACCCAGTGCCGGAGCAGGTGACCGGTCGCCGGCCACCACCACAGACCACTGAGACCCCCCCCGCACTGCTAGCGTGGACTTCGGCACGATCGGCCGCCGGGAACTGCCAGCAACCGTAGCCGCAGAGCCCGGTACCACCTCTCGAAACCGTCGGGAGGTTGAAGAAACACCAGCTAACGGGTAAGTCCCTCACCCGTTACCCAGTCTATTAACCCGGATCCGTTTCCAAAAAAAAAAATAAATAATAAAAAAAAAAGAGAGAGAGAGAAAAAAAAGAGGTCACATGACCCTCATGTGAGCCTCGCACGTGACTTCACACGTGACAGCTCCAGACGCAGCACGTGACTTGCACGTGCTGTTCAAAAAAAAAAAGAAAAGAAAAAAAAAGAAAAGAAAAAAAAAGAAAAAAAAAGAGAGAGAGAGAGAGAGCAAGAAAGATCGTACCTGTTGCTCGACGGAGAAGAACCTTAGATCTAGGGTTCCGCCACCACTGCCGCCGTCGACGCTTCGCTGCCACGCCTCCACCGCCACTGTCGCCGCTCCCTGTTGCTGCCGCCGAGCCGCCTCTCCCTTCCGCCGCCAGGCCCTTTTCGCTCGCCGCCGCCGCTCACCTCAACGCTCGCCTCCACCGCTGTTTCCCCTCTTTTTCATCCCTCCGTTTCCCCAACCCTCGGGTTCTCCCATTTCTTCTCCCTTCAGCTCACCGAGACCCTTCTCCCTTCCATACTTCATCCCTCAAACCCTAATCTTTTTTTCTTCTCCCTCCCTTCTCACCGAGACCTCCCTCCCATCTCTTTCCCCGCGCCACCACCTCCACCTCCGTTGCCGACTCCATCGTCCGCCCTCGCCGCTTCCCTCACTCCCTAAAAAAAAAAAAGCGAAGCTCTCCGCTCTCCGCCCGCTCTCCCTCAACTCTTTTCTCCACTGCTCAGAGAGTCAGAGGGACCCGAAGCCATTCCAGAAGCTTCGAGTCCCCTCTTTAATTTGTTTTCAGGCGAGCGGACCGATCCCAACGATTGGCCCGTTGTTACGTGAGCCCAATAGAACCCTTGGCCCATTGCCTCGCGGGCCCGGCTTTCAGGCTTCTACAGTTGGATCCAGACCCTGCCGTGAGTTGGACTTCTACAACGACACTGCAGTCAGCCATTTTTCAGCAGCATCTTCTACAACTCGTCGGGTTCCGGTTCTGCATCCTACACTCTGACATCCAAACTCATCCACTGAATCAGATCTGTAAGAAGAGGTCGTATCTTTCCTTTACATAATTATTTTTCAGCCTTTCCCTATAAACTAGTTTATCTTTAGATTATTATTGTTTTCACTTCATGTTGTCGGTTTGAGATAGGACCTTAATTTTATAAAAGCCTATGCCCCTTGAAAACACATATTGAGCCTTACAAATTATTTTCAAATCCTCGAAAGGCAACTAGGAAATTTTACTTGAATCTGGTGAAACCCAAATCAATTTGAAGGACCCCACTTTCATTAGATTAACCTGCAAAGATTTTTGCATGATCCAAACCAAGGGAAGCAGTACCTAAGGTCCTGATATTTTGTTATCACCCGTGCTAATTTGAAGGTAACCGAGACCATATCAATAGTCGTCTTTTATTCAAGATTGTTGATTTTATTCTGAGTGTTAATTATATGTTTAGGATTTTTGAATTCTAGAGTATGACAACTCGCAGCGGTACCTCTTACTCACATGAGATGTCGACCAACCCAAACCAACAAGTGTTAGATGCCATAGCAGCATTAGAAACCAGATTGGGGGCAAGAATTACTGACCTTGAAACTAGGCTAAACACCCGATTGACTATGGCTGAAAATTCAATCACCAACCTCCAAGTTACTCACAACGATGGAGAGTCTGAACTTGGTGAGATTGAACCGTCCCGCCCCAGAGGCCTTGGACCCCAACACCAAAGGGACTATCTAAGAACACGTGAGACACCAGATGAGCACGTAATGCGCAGTATTAAGATCGATGCACCAAGTTATGATGGTCGTCTCGACCCAAAAGTCTTCATTGACTGGCTCGCTGATATGGACCATTACTTTGAATGGTATAATCTATCAGAAGATCGCAGAGTTCGTTTTGCAAAAATGAAGCTCACTGGTCCCGCAAAGTTGCATTGGAACACAATAGAAAATATGCTTGCTAGAGCTAGGCAACCCCCTGTGGTACAATGGGATGAAATGAAGGAGAAGTTAAAGGAAAAATATCTCCCAACATCCTATAAGAGTCGCCTGTTAGATCAGTGGCAACGACTGATTCAAGAAAACAAACCTGTGTCTGAGTACATCGCTCGCTTTGATGAGTTCTTCATGCGATGTGATGCACGCGAGAGTGTGGAATTGACCCTTTCTAGGTTTAGGTCCGGATTGCGAGATGATTTACAAAAAGAGCTTATTCTGCGTGAGGTCAATTCATTAGAACATGCTTATCAACTTGTCCAAGACATTGAGCGTTATACTAATAAGACAACCTTTAGGCGATTTGATCTTAAGGAGACCAATTATAAGAACACCCACGGTAGTCAAACTAATACTTGGAGTAAGCCTAATATTAGAAATCAAGCGACCGAGTCCCCAAAAATTAATGATCAAAAGAGTAAGGGAATTTTAAGTGAACCACCCAAAATTTCTCGAGATCAGTGTTACAGATGTTTTGGTTTTGGGCATAGAGCTAGTCAATGTCCTACTAAGAAAACATTGGTCATCGAAGAAGATAGAAATGATGAAGAGAATGAGTTGGTCCATGAACCAGAGATAGACCCTGAAGAGTCAGATGAAGGTGAGGAACCGGACTCACTTGAGGGTTCCACTCCTTTAGGCGTAGTCAGGTGTGTCCTTACACAACCAAAGCGAGAAGATGATGACTAGAGGCGTCGATCCATATTTCACACCTATATCAAATGTGGCGAACATAGCTGTAAGGTTATCATCGACAGTGGGAGTTGTGTCAATGTTGTATCCACAAGAACTGTCAAGAAGCTACAGTTAAAGACAGTGCCTCACCCTAACCCCTATAATGTGTCTTGGGTGGATAAAACTGCTATACCAGTCACTGAGCGTTGTCTCGTCCAAATCAACTTTTCTGAATATAATGATAAGGTCTGGTGTGATGTTATTCCCATGGACGTCGGACACATCATCCTTGGTAGACCGTGGCTTTATGATTTGGATGTGACCATTTATGGCAAATCCAATTCCTGTTCTTTTGTTCACCAAGGAAAGAAAATTCGACTAAACCCTCTACCGCCTAGACCTTCTATTGCTGGAAAGAAGGATGTGAAGGTTGAAAAGCGCCTTCAAATCATTAGTCCTAAGGAATTTGAGAAAGCAGCAGCCCAAGGATCCATAGTCATTGTGTTAGTGTCCAAAGAAGTTGTTCCTGACTTTCAAGTAGATTTTTCGAAGGAAGTTCATCATGTTCTGGAAGAATTTAGGGATCTCTTTCCTGAGGACCTTCCTGATGAGCTTCCCCCTATGCGTGACATTCAGCACGCCATAGACTTGGTTCCAGGGGCGACTCTCCCGAACTTGCCTCATTATAGATTAAATCCGATTGAACACGCTGAATTGAAACGGCAAGTTGATGAACTACTCCAAAAAGGGTTCATCCGAGAAAGTCTTAGCCCGTGTGCGATGCCGGCGCTTCTAACGCCCAAAAAAGACGGCACTTGGAGAATGTGTGTGGATAGCAGGGCAATTAATAAGATAACGGTTAAATATCGGTTTCCAATACCTCGATTGGATGACATGCTTGATATGATGGCAGGTGCCACTATCTTTTCCAAAATTGACCTTAAGAGTGGTTACCACCAAATCCGTATCCGCCCAGGTGATGAATGGAAAACAGCTTTCAAAACCAAGGATGGGTTATACGAGTGGCTAGTCATGCCCTTTGGATTAACAAATGCACCTAGTACATTTATGCGAATTATGACCCAAGTGCTAAGACCTTTCATGGGTAAATTCCTTGTAGTCTACTTTGACGATATCTTAATTTATAGCAAAAACAAGGAACAACACCTTGAGCACCTACGTTTGGTTTGCAATTCACTAAGAAAAGAAAGCCTATATGCGAATCTTAAGAAGTGTTCATTTATGACTGATCGTGTAATCTTCTTAGGATTCGTTGTTTCTTCTGAGGGTGTTTCAGCAGACCCACAGAAGGTCCAAGCTATTCTTGAATGGCCCGAACCCACTACATTATTTGAGGTGCGAAGCTTCCACGGCCTAGCCACCTTTTATAGAAGATTCATCAAGAATTTTAGTACGATCACTGCACCGATTACGGATTGCATCCGGAAAGGTGAATTTCATTGGACCGTTGCGGCCTCAAGGGCATTCCAAGAGATCAAGACTAGAATGACTGAAGCTCCGGTAATGCGTCTTCCAGATTTTACTAAAGTTTTTGAAGTCTCTTGTGACGCATCTGGTCTAGGTATAGGTGGAGTCTTAAGCCAAGACAGACATCCTATTGCATACTTCAGTGAGAAGCTAAATGATGCCAAACGAAAATATTCCACCTATGACAAAGAATTTTATGCAGTTGTACAAGCGTTGCGTCACTGGCGTCACTATCTATTACCTCAAGAGTTCGTATTATATTCTGATCATGAAGCTTTGAGGTACTTGAATTCTCAGAAACGATTGAGTTCACGACACGGAAAGTGGGCTGAATTTCTTCAAGAATACACCTTCGTGTTATGTCATAAAGCAGGAATTGACAACAAGGCAGCTGATGCCCTAAGCCGACGTGTCGCACTACTTTTGTCAGTAAGCATAAAGGTTACTGGATTTGATCGTATGATTGCCGATTATGCAACTTGTCCAGACTTCGCTGAGATCTATGCTAGTGTGTTAGAAAGTCACACCAGGGACAATAGTGATTACCTTGTGGTTGATGCATTTCTGTTCCGAGGAAACAAGCTATGTATCCCTCAAACATCCCTTAGAGATTTTCTTGTTTGGGAACTTCATGCGGGAGGAATAGCTGGCCATTTTGGTAGAAATAAGACCATTGATATGGTCGAACAAAGATTTTATTGGCCTAGCTTAAAACGGGATGTTGCAAAAATTGTTAGTCAGTGTCGTACTTGTCATCTATCCAAACAGCGCAAACAAAACACTGGCTTATATACACCCCTTCCTGTCCCAGATCGTCCTTGGCAGGATATTAGTATGGATTTCGTGCTAGGATTGCCAAAGACTAGAAGTAAGCATGATTCCATTCTCGTGGTAGTGGATCGGTTCTCTAAGATGGCACATTTTCTACCCACTTCCAAGACTTCTGATGCCTCCAAAGTTGCGAGGATTATCTTTGATGAGGTCGTTAGGCTCCATGGGCTTCCAACCTCGATAGTGACTGATAGAGATGTCAAATTTGTTAGTTATTTTTGGAAGACCCTATGGAACTTTATGGGTACTAAGCTTAAATATTCCACAGCCTATCACTCTCAGACAAACGGGCAAACTGAGGTGGTCAACCGCAGTCTAGGAACCCTTCTACGATGTTTAGTAGGTGACCACCCAGGTAATTGGGATCTTCTTCTATCCATAGCTGAATTCGCCTACAATAGCTCTGTAAACAGGACCACTGGCTTGAGCCCTTTTGAAATTGTCTTAGGTTATGTACCGCGAAAACCTGTTGATCTTATCCTAGTAGCCCCTAACAATAGAATCTCTGAGACCGCTGAATCCTTTGTGCAACACATGCAAAATTTACATAAAGAGATTAAGAAGAAAATTGAAATCAACAATGCGAGATATAAAACGGCCGTTGACTTACGTCGACGTTATCAAGAATTTCGAGCGGGTGATGATGTAATGATCAGAATCAGACCTGAACGGTTTCCACCAGGAGCCGTTAGGAAATTGCACGCCCGAAGTATGGGTCCATACAAAATTCTGAAACGGGTTGGATCTAATGCATATGTGGTGGATATTCCAAGTGATTTTGGGATTAATCCAGTTTTTAATGTAGAAGACTTAGTTGCCTACCGAGGTCCGACAACTATTCCTACTGACCCATTCAATGAGCCTGACACTGACCTCACATCCAACTTTGAGACCCTATTTCCTGCTCCTGCCTTGCCTCCTGTACCTATTTCTCCGCAGATCACAGACACAGTGGAACAGATTTTGGACGATCAGATTGTCAGTACACAGAATGGTGGTTATCAGCGATATCTAGTCAGGTGGCATGGTCGACCTCCGTCAGATGATACTTGGATTAGCAGAGATGAGCTTCAGCGACTTGCTTCAGACCTGTTGGAGCATTACCAGACCTCCGTTTCGCCAGAGGCGAACTCCTCTCAGCTGAGGGGAGTTGGTGGGGACACAGACCACCGTTTCCAGCATGTGTATAGGCGTCGCCGGCGTGCATAGCACTTTGGCTGCCCTAGTTTTATTTCTTATGTATTTTGGTTTATTTATTATGTATTTTCGTCCTTGTTAGTTGTTGACTTGTTATGACTGTATTTAGCTATGTTGTGGGGATCATGGGTAGTTATATGATGTTTTGTGGGAATCATGGGCAGTTACATAGAGGGCTATATATGAGACCCTCATGTCTATTGTTGTGAGGAGAATATTTGGATTAAAAAAAGGACTTTGCTTTGGCATCTGGTGGACTCCAGACTCCTCCCTCCTCCTTCCCCTTCTTAAATTCTTTTCTAAATCAGCTGTCCCGCATCATGGGGCCTTTTCCCCTGGCCACTGGACAGAGAAAGTTCCTGGTGGTCTCCATCGACTACTTCACCAAATGGGTCGAAGCCGAGCCTGTAGCCCGGATCACCGAGCAAAAGATGCGGGACTTCGTGTGGAAGTCCATAATTTGCAGATTCGGATTACCCCGTATCCTTATATCCGACAATGGTCGGCAATTTGACAATGTCCACTTCAGGGAGTTTTGTTCTGAGCTCGGCATTGATCACCGTTTTACCTCGGTTGCTCATCCCCAGACAAACGGGGAGACTGAGGTAACTAACCGTACTATTTTGCAGGGACTCAAGGCTAGGCTTGATCGGTCCAAAGGACAGTGGGTCGAGGACTTGTACAATGTCCTTTGGGCGTACCAGACTACGTTCCGACTGCCCACGGGAGAGACCCCATTCAACCTAGCATACGGCACTGAGGCCGTCATCCCGTTAGAGATCGGCCTGCCTTCTCCGAGGGTGGAGCACTATGACCCTGACACCAATTCCTCCCAGCTCAGGAGCAACTTGGACCTCGTTGAAGAGACACGAGAGGTCGCCCGGGTTCGTATGGCAAGATACCAACAGAGAACGGCCCAATACTACAACTCCAGAGTCAAGCCCAAGCTCTTCAAAGTGGGGGACCTCGTCCTCAGAAGAGCCGAGGCTTCTCAACCGACCGAGCAAGGAAAGCTCGCCCCAAATTGGGAAGAGCCGTATCAAATCGCTCGGGTACAACGACCAGGGGCGTACAAATTGAAGTCCCTGGAGGGGACTCTGATCCCGCGAAGCTGGAACTCTGAGAATCTACGAGTGTACTACCAATGAAACCCCGTGGGGTTTAAGACGATCGGGACCATAGATTCAATCTCTTCTCTGCAAATGAATCGCCTATTTCAATGATTACAATTCTCTTCTAATGTTGGGTCATTTTGTGATCCTCAGATTCCTCGACTGAGATCGGGATGCCCCGAGGCTCGACCGTAGAGTCCCAAACTCCCTCGACCTCGAGAAGTATCGCAGGACGATGAGACATCAGCTTGGCGCAAGATTCCCTCGACTAAGGTCGGGATGCCCCGAGGATCGACCGTAGAGTCCCAAACTCCCTCGACCTCGGGAAGCGTCGCAGGTCGGTAGAGCGTGCCCAGACCCACCGGCCTGACAAACGATCCCTCGACTAAGGTCGGGATGCTCCGAGGGTCGACCGTAGAGTCCCAAACTCCCTCGACCTCGGGAAGCGTCGCATGTCGGTAGAGCGTGCCCAGACCCACCGGCCTGACGAACGATCCCTCGACTAAGGTCGGGATGCCCCGAGGGTCGACCGTAGAGTCCCAAACTCCCTCGACCTCGGAAAGCGTCGCAGGTCGGTAGAGCGTGCCCAGACCCGCCGACCTGACGAACGATCCCTCGACTAAGGTCGGGATGCCCCGAGGGTCGACCGTAGAGTCCCAAACTCCCTCGACCTCGAGAAGCGTCGCAGGTCGGTAGAGCGTGCCCAGACCCGCCGACCTGACGAACGATCCCTCGACTAAGGTCGGGATGCCCCGAGGGTCGACCGTAGAGTCCTAAACTCCCTCGACCTCGGGAAGCATCGCAGGTCGGTAGAGCGTGCCCAGACCCGCCGACCTGACGAACGATCCCTCGACTAAGGTCGGGATGCCCCGAGGGTCGACCGTAGAGTCCCAAACTCTCTCGACCTCGGGAAGCGTCGCAGGTCGGTAGAGCGTGCCCAGACCCGCCGACCTGACGAACGATCCCTCGACTAAGGTCGGGATGCCCCGAGGGTCGACCGTAGAGTCCCAAACTCCCTCGACCTCGGAAAGCATCGCAGGTCGGTAGAGCGTGCCCAGACCCACCGGCCTGACGAACGATCCCTCGACTAAGGTCGGGATGCCCCGAGGGTCGACCGTAGAGTCCCAAACTTCCTCGACCTCGGGAAGCGTCGCAGGTCGGTAGAGCGTGCCCAGACCCACTGGCCTGACGAACGATCCCTCGACTAAGGTCGGGATGCCCCGAGGGTCGACCGTAGAGTCCCAAACTCCCTCGACCTCGGGAAGCGTCGCAGGTCGGTAGAGCGTGCCCAGACCCGCCGACCTGACGAACGATCCCTCGACTAAGGTCGGGATGCCCCGAGGGTCGACCGTAGAGTCCCAAACTCCCTCGACCTCGAGAAGCGTCGCAGGTCCGTAGAGTGTGCCCAGACCCACCGGCCTGACGAACGATCCCTCGACTAAGGTCGGGATGCCCCGAGGGTCGACCATAGAGTCCCAAACTCCCTCGACCTCGGAAAGCGTCGCAGGTCGGTAGAGCGTGCCCAGACCCACCGACCTGACGAACGATCCCTCGACTAAGGTCGGCATGCCCCGAGGGTCGACCGTAGAGTCCCAAACTCCCTCGACCTCGGAAAGCGTCGCAGGTCGGTAGAGTGTGCCCAGACCCACCGGCCTGACGAACAATCCCTCGACTAAGGTCGGGATGCCCCGAGGGTCGACCGTAGAGTCCCAAACTCCCTCGACCTCGGAAAGCGTCGCAGGTCGGTAGAGCGTGCCCAGACCCACCGACCTGACGAACGATCCCTCGACTAAGGTCGGGATGCCCCGAGGGTCGACCGTAGAGTCCCAAACTCCCTCGACCTCGGGAGGCACCACAGGTCAGCAAAGCGTCCACAGACCCGCCGACCTGACGCGAGATCCCTCGACCAAGGTTGGGGCGCCCCGAGGTCCGACCATAGGGTCTCAAGCTCCCTCGACCTCGCAAAGAGCTACAAATCAATAAAGTCTCCCCAGATCCTCTCAACCTCGGCGGGTGCCGTCGGGTCCGTGAGAAGCCCGAGCCCCCTTAAAGTCAAAAATGACTCCGGAGGTCGACGAGGAAGGGAGGCAACCTACTCCGCCATGTGAAGCACAACTCTGAGATTGCAAGAGGTACATCTAACTCGATGCCCTCCTTGTCAAATTTTATCTACATACTGCTAAGTGGAGTCTCATCCAACGTTGGAGTCTTATCTCGCCCAAAGTCGGGCTACTCCAATGGGTCGGCTTAAGACCGATCTCCTAACAATATTATGCATGCTCCGCTTGTCAAATCTCCACAACTTTACAGTCTTCACAAATTAGGGCCCAACTCGGCCCCCATACGTAGACTCCGATGTTTAGCTGAGAAAGTGACCCCGGCCGCGAGTGTATCAGCCGAACACGGATACCAAGGCAATCTTTAAAGACCCCAGCCTTGCTCACCAAAATTTCGGCAAAGCCCGAGAACGATAACTATGAAAACCTTCGGCGATAATTCGACTATTAGCCCGCGCTCCCTACGAAGGACCCGGGAGTCGAGTTCGGAAACCCGACTAGACTCCCCGAATAGCGGCACGAACAGACCTAGCCCGGTCTTACTTGAAGGGCTAAGGCCCGACCCCGGTGCCTTGAGAACCTAAAGGCCAGGCATGGCAACTTCTGCGATTCTAAGATCCGAGTTATAGGACTTGGAAAAATTTTCTAAAAAACCGGGGCTCGGAGCTCCCTTTGGTCGGAATGACTGGGATCCGAGAAAGCCCAGATATAGCCCAGGAAAGAGGGCGACTTTGTTAAGCAACCCGAAAACTAAAATACAAAGTTAGAAGTCGGTGAGACGGTTAGCTAAGACTCTAGCCTCATTCACGACAGAAAAAGGAAAGACGAGCACAGAATGACAAAGCATTTTCTCATTGATAAGGGGCCGGAAGGCCAATTACAAAATTGGAGGTCGGCCATTCAAAAGCCGACCTCGGATACAATGAAAAAGAAAAAATACGCCCAGTCTTAAGCGGCGGCAGCAACATCCGCGGGGTCGTCTGGCACGGCGATGACCTCGGGACCTTCAGCCGGCACAGGCTTGGGGTCGGTGGCAGGGGCCTCGGGTGCCGCATCCGGGACGCCGTCCGTCTCGGCCACCCTCGTCGAAGGCTCGGCGGGGTCATGTTCGTACAATCCTGCCTCGGATGTCAAAATGGCAGGAAGGTCTTCCGTGTCGGACCCGTAGCCCAGGTTCATCCTCGAACGGACCGTCGAAAGGTCGAACTGGGGGCAGAACCGGGCCATCTGCAGCCGGAAGTTCTCGAAACCCCGGAGGAACCCGTCCACTGTCTCCTCCTCGAGCATGTCGCGGAACTCCTGCGACCCCTTAAAGAGATCCACGGCGTTCTCGGCTCGCTCGAGCGCCCTCCTCTCCCGGGCCTCGAGCTGCTCGATTTTGAGGCGGGAGACTTCGTCTTCGTACTTGAGGCCCGCAACCTCGGACTGGACCTCCCCCAAGCGCGCCTCCGAAGCGCGCAAAACCGACCTGGTCAGGGCGTGAGCAGCCCTTTCCTCCTCAAGCGCCTCCGCCATAGCAAGGCGCCCGGCCTCGGTGGCCTCTCGCCGAGCCTCGGCCTCGGCCAACGCCGCCTCCAGCTCGGCGAGCCTTTTCTTAGCCGGCTCCAACTGCCGGCTGACCCGCCGGGTCTCTTCCTGACATCCCTGGGCGATGAACACCAGGGTGTCGAGCTCGTGAATATGCTGTAAAGAAAGAGACAAAATGATCGTGAGTTAAAAACATATGGATTCGCTAATAACTTTAAGGAAATCGAGAAAAGGACTTACCCGGGCGGTGTTGCAGTAGATACTGTCAACGACCTCTTCCAGCGAAATGTTCCGGAATTCGGCCCGGTCCGCCGGAAGCATCGCACGCCGGAACACGGCGCGTGCGACCTCAGCATCATGAATAGCTGAACTCCCCTCGGGGATAGGGGAGTCCAGCTCATCCGACTCCTCTTGAAAGTACCTTGAGGAGCTCGGCATGGAAGGAGCGAGGCCACCTCCTGATGAGCTCGGGGCCCCGGAAGCTAATTTCTGAAACCTAGCTTTGCACTGCTCGCACAACCAATGCACTTGTAGTACATCACTGTCTGGTATCTTGTCCAGGCAATATCTGGAACATCACCAGTAGTTCATCTTATAAAAACAAAAAGATACATCACATGAATTGAACATTGTGTAAAGATTGGCATCATACCGATGCTCGGCAGCAATCATGCAAATACTGCAGTGAACTAAAAGCTCTGAGTAACCTGTAACACCACATTTCTGACAAACAGTTGCCTACAATCAAGGAAAGATAAAAATCCAGCATTCACATTGTTAATTCCTTCTATCAAATTGTTAGAAAATATCTAACATACACAAGAGGACAAATACGATTTATGAAACAAGATATTAATGCCTGAACCTCATAGAATGCAGAGACTAGAACAGTTGTCAACCTTGCTTGAGGGCTAAGCTTAAATCCAAACCATGTATTGTAAGATACAACTGCAATGCAAGTATGGTTGTAATATGCAACAGAAACATGGATGTATATATTTAATCCTCCAAAACTAATCATACATTTAAAATCATTTATTGCCAGACATCCAAAAGGTATGAAGCATCAAACACAGCAGTTCCAACCTTGGAATTGAATAAACAAACTTACGTTGCATTTCCAATTTTTTATACAAATATTTTCATTTTCAATATTACACTTAGTTAATTTAACATGTACATATAGTCACACAATTCTTTAGACATGTAATGCAGAAAATTAAAGCATATTACATTTAAACATCAAAAATGAACTCACTAAACCCTTGGCCGACCAGCGGAGGAACTTCAAGAGTCAGGAGTCGGCGAGACGCTACCAAGAGTTAAAAAGAGGAAGGACGAAAGTAAAATGGGGAAACACTTTGTTTGCATTAACTTTCGTTGCATCAGGGCCGAGACCCATACAACATGGCAAAACGCCAACATACAAAGAAAAGAACAAAGAAAAGAACAAAGAAAAGTACAGAGTCAGCTTGGAGGAACCCCTGGGTCGGGAACGGCGAGCATTACTAAGCATTCCATGACCTTCGCCACAATCCGGTCGTCCGCCTCGGAGGAGACCCTCAGCAGATCGGCCCGAGCCTCCATGTGCTTCGCCTCGGCAGCGACGCGAGCAGCCTCAGCCTCAGCCTCCTCCAGGCGCGAATGAAGCTCCTGGTTGCTCGCACGAGTCCCCTCCAAGGCCGACTCCAATTCGGCCAGCTTGGCTTCAAGAGATCGGGTTCGGTTGCGGGCGTTGTCGGCCGACTGCTGGGCCTTCTCCCACCTCTCCCGGAAGTCGGCAGCCTTCCGGGACTGCTTTTCGGCCCGCTCCTCCGCCTTCCTGATCTCGCTTTCGAGACCCGAGGCAACCTTGAGTTGCTCCTGAGCATCCAACAGTTGCCTCTCGAGGGCAGCGAAGCCGAGTGCCCGCTCTTCGGCCACCTGGAGCCTCGTCTCGAGGTCCCTGGTCGTCCTCCCCGCCGCAGCCTGGCCTCCCTCCTCTACAGCTTTCAGTCGGCTCTCGGTCCTCGCCAGAAGCCTCGCCTGTTCCTCGTGGCTCTCCTCCAGACGGATCATGTACTGGGCGAGCTAAGAGATAGGAAAAATGAGAGCGTCAGACGGGGATCAACAGAGCCTATAAATGACGAAAGCGACCAAAAGAACACTCACCGACATGAGACAGACGCAGCTGGCAGCTCCGACTTCAGGGATCCTCATCTGCCGGACCTGCCTACGGTCCCTCTCCAGCAGCACCGTCTCGACGAGGTTTCGGGCGCCAGCGAAAGTGAAGGCCGACCCCGACTTCGCCCCGGAGCCGGACGGTGGTTCTGCAGCCTTACCCTTACCCATCGCTTGGTGGTTCTGCAGCCCCGGAGCCCCGGAGCCGACCTCGCGAGCAACGTCGCCAAATTCGAGGGCCGAATTGTCCTCGAACAGACGACACCCGGGCTGGAACGGCGTCCTCTTGGGCTTAGAAGGAGCGAGGCCAGCTCCTGATGGGCTCGGGGCCCCGGAAGCTAATTTGTGAATCCTAGCTTTGCACTGCTCACACAACCAATGAACTTGTAGTACATCACTGCCTGGTATCTTGCCCAGGCAATATCTGGAACATCAACAGTAGTTCATCTTATAAACACAAAAAGATACATCACATGAATTGAACATTGTGTAAAGATTGGCATCATACCGATGCTCGGCAGCAATCTTGCAACTACTGCAGTGAACTAAAATCTCTGAGTAACCTGTAACACCACATTTCTGACAAACAGTTGCCTACAATCAAGGAAAGATAAAAATCCAGCATTCACATTGTTAATTCCTTCTATCAAATTGTTAGAAAATATCTAACATACACAAGAGGACAAATACGATTTATGAAACAAGATATTAATGCCTGAACCTCATAGAATGCAGAGACTAGAACAGTTGTCAACCTTGCTTGAGGGCTATGCTTAAATCCAAACCATGTATTGGAAGATACAACTGCAATGCAAGTATGGTTGTAATATGCAACAGAAACATGGATGTATATATTTAATCCTCCAAAACTAATCATACATTTAAAATCATCTATTGCCAGACATCCAAAAGGTATGAAGCATCAAACACTTGCAGTTTTAACCTTGGAATTGAATAAACAAACTTACGTTGCATTTCCAATTTTTTATACAAATATTTTCATTTTCAATATTACACTTAGTTAATTTAACATGGACATATAGTCACACAATTCTTTAGACATGTAATGCAGGAAATTAAAGTATATTACATTTAAACATCTTTTTCTTATACAGTTTGGTCAGGGGCTTAGAACCTTGAGTGATTCAATGCCAAACTTTATTGGAAAGGTGTTAGTGCAATGCTTAGTAATGCTCAAGCAAAACCGTTAACACGACACTATGAAATTTTTATTATCTTAGTGAAAATAGTGACAAAAATTCCTTACTGCAACCCCTCTGAATCAATGTTTCACATCTTCGTATTGTCTCTATCGATTCTTCATCAATTTATCACAAAACACAAATTCTGCATAAATCCTTCACCCTATATTTTACAAACCGTGTCCTTATCCCTACTATTTAGAATCAAACTTATGAATCCTCCTTTGCCTATTCATAAACAGGCTTTCCAAAATTTCTTTCATCTCTCTACCATGTGATATCTTGCCACATCTCCTTCCACCAAGTCCATAAAAATCCAACAACCTAAACTATCTTAATCGATCCCTGACACTGTCAAATACAATCTCAATGGATTCTCCGACGCTTTGTCATCAATTAATCAAACTCAATCTCTTATCTCTTAGATACTATTGAAACCATAAAAGCCCAACACAGCGACAACCTATTACTTTCACTCGTAAAAATCCAAAATTCATACCATTTCAATCGATCCATCTCGAACATATTCAAAACAGTTCAGAAAATCTTACACAACTTATATGATCTCAAACGATTACCTAACACTTTGTCCTGAATTGATGAAACTTCATTTTCTAAAACTTAATTTTTTGTTGAAAACAGAAAACAACATTGACTGTCTACTACTTACAAAAATTCAAGAATCCACAAGATCTTAAACAGTCCATCTCAAATGTACCTAGAACATTGTTGACAAATCACATGCATTCTATACAGTCTCTATCAATTCCCCAACACTTTGCCCTCAATCAACAAAACTCCATTTCTTCATATTAAATCCTGTTGAAGTCATAATGATACAGAATGATCTATGGACCAATCTAACCATTTTGGATAAATCTGAACAAACTGTAGAAGCAAGATCCATCACAACCAAGACTTAGTCAAGTACCAAATCCACAGGAAGCTATAACTTCTAATCCAGAAAGAATTTGACAATGCAACTGAAATGGAAACAATGTGAGAGTCAAGAACTAGTTTCTACCCAAATAAAAAAAAATATATGAAATTTTTTAATTTTGTAATTTATACCTTTTAATTAGGAAAGAAATCTAACCTAATTTGGATTGGACTTCTTAGAAAAATTTTCATCCTATTCTAACAAGAAATGGAATCCAAATTAAAGAAAGAAAATGGATCTCTATTGAATAGTTGAAAACTTACAAATTCTCCTCTTCTAATTAAAAAAAGTATCTGACTCAAAAAACAACACTTTATAATATAAATAGGGAACATATATCATGATTTTGAAGAACGGGAATAGAAAGAGTGAAATCATAGATCATAGACTCCACTTTCCATCCACTAAAACGGGAGAAAGCAAAATTTTATTGCTTATATTTTATTTGAAAATTTTCAGCAGGTTGAAACAAATCCTTCCTTTTCTCTGGCCGGATCATATAAAAATTCTAGCCATCACTAACCTCCTACTTACACTTGCACATAGTACAAAATCTTATAAAACTCTAATATCCCCAACATGTTATCGATAAGAAGATAATACTGCTGCCTCCAAAAGCCCATAATTTCTCACATGTCTTCCCCTACCATATCTAAACAACTATCAACAAACAAAAAAAAGCATGCAAACAAAAAAAAAAAAAGACCTAGAGAATCAAAACAGCGAACCCTATCCAGATTCAACGAAAAAAATCCACATTACAACTTCAAAGAAGTGCAAAACAACTTAAACCATATAAAAAAAATTAAACACAAAATAGAGAGGGAAAAGAAAATGGAAGGAAAACCATTGAATAGAAACATACCATCTCCCAAATCTTGGAGTTCTGACGCGCAAGAAGTGTTCGAAAGAAGAGGAAGAGCCCAACGCCCAAAACTATAAAAAAGAGTACGGATTCAAGAACCAAGAAAACAAACACCAAAGGAACGAACAGAAGGTATCAAAAGAAATGAAGACCCGAACAGATTTCAGTACGTCTCCATGAAGAAAAAAGTCTCATTAACCAACGAAGAAAAACAAAGGAAACAAAATGCAAGAGAGCTCAAAATAACCGAAAAGAAGGGAAGAATGGCGCAGAGAGGGGGTGAGAAACAAAACCAAAGAGACAGAGGAAACGAAGGCAGAAAGACGAGAAGACGGAGAGACGGAGATCAGGGAGAAATCCATCACTACCCTCACGGCGTATTTATAGGACGCCACGGAGCGCGACAGGGGAAACGCAAGAAAGGAAAACGGGTCCCTAGCCACACCAAACCGCCCCTACGACTTGGGTAAAGATTTTTTCAATTTTCTTATTTTTTTAAAAAAATAACTCTTATATCAAGATGTTTCTATTATTTTTTAATAAATTAAAATATTCTTCTGAAATTTATACTTATTACATCCGCATCCAAATAATTTATAAAAACTACACGCACAACTAATTAAATTAACAGTATTAATAAAATTATTTATTTTGTATAAAAGATGAAAATTACTCTTAAGTGAAAAAAATATACTTTTTTATATTCTTTCGATGGTGGTTATATCATTTAAGGTTATTTTGATCATTTTAATTTTTTTTAATATAATATTTTGATTCTATTTAAAATTATATTAAGTTATGAATTAAAATGTTGGATGAAACTAAATCTTAGAGAATAAGCTTAGATTTTTTTATTATTAGATGAAAGTGTAATTTACTTCTAATTTTAAAGGAGTCCTTGGACTAGTGTAATAACCCAAAGAACTTCTTTTTGAGACCTGCCAATGGAATGGTCCAATGGGTCTCATGGACTAGTGTAAAGTTGTAGGATAGGGTACCATATTTAGACACCAAATTTATTAGAAATGAGAATAAGGATAAAACAAAGCTATTCTAGTTAATGCTATATAAGATTGATTGTTACGGAGAATGGTCATGAAAAATGCTAGATCTATACATGCATTTATAAATTAAATGTGCAAACAAATGTTGAGTTAGCGGCACATGGCACAAAATTTCATAGACAATCATATGAAAATTGATACATGTCCCCTAAATCAATTGCCATTTCATGTTTGGTTCTTCTTGATGAATAACAATGTTTCTAATTTTTTGTTTCACGGACATTTTATGCTTTAGTCCTTGATCCAGTCTATAGCAAATTTAACCATATGTCAATGACTAACTATAAAATTCTTTAAATATATAAAGATTAATCATCGACATAAGTCAAACAGATGAATAGGCGCAAAGTTTTCTAAAAGCCAAATATTCTTGCATAATATCTTTCATAATTTATTTACTTTTCAAAATTTTAATTTGAAAATTTTATTTTTTTTTTAAGTTTCGCAAGCCTCTTTTACAAAAATTGATTTAAGTGCATGTAACATTTGATGTTAGCCAAAGTACCTATCCACAAATTAGGATGAGCACATGATTGGGAGCTTATATGCTAGTAAAAGGATGCCAAGTTAAGGTTCAAAAAAGTAAGGTCACTGAAAAGGTAAAATAGATCAATATATACTATTCAAGATATACAATTGCAAAGAAGGCTTGCAAGAGTGCTATACTTGTACACTAGTTTGGAAAGGAAGCTTACGCACGTTATAGGCCTGACTTTGAACTACTAAGAATAAATTGTTGGATGCTACCATTCATTGGTGGTCCAAGATTCCTAGGATTCACACGCTCGAATCTTACTAGCTTGAACATGAGTTTCTATAAATACGCTTACATGACAACAATCTAAACACGTGTAAGTTTGTCTAAGGAAATAGGCAGCAAGACAAACTGATCATAATGAGCGGTGATAATCCATTATGGGAGATCAGGCAAATTGTTAAACGTTGATTTAGTGCAAGATAGTCACTTACTTTTAGATAACGAGACAGCACAGAGCTGATGTTGACTATTACCATATTATGTGCCAAGTCCCTATTGCGTGCTCGATGTTGGGAATCATTGCCGCTGAGATTTATTTCTATCTGTATTCTTTAGTATTATTCTTTAATAGTAATCAAACTTTATTCAAAAAAAATTATGGCAAGATATAAAAAGCACTCTAGAATGTATGGCAAGGACATGCACTATTGTTAAGGCTGCAAATAGATCGGATTGACCTATGATCTGACCTGACCTGACCCACTTAGATCCGATTCGATCTATTTTGAAGGACCCGTAAGACCGAGTCGGATTTTAAAATCGGACCCGTATTATTTTTTGTGTCGGCCATTTGGGCATGGAAGGAGCGAGGCCACCTCCTGGGCACGTCCGGCCTCGGGATCTCGGGGCCGCTTGCTTCAGGGCCCCTGGTCGGCTCGGGCCCCGGGCGCTGTGAGGAACCCGAAGCCGGGCCCTCCCGATGGGCAATGGGGGCAGGGCAAGGAGGGGCCGCTGGGCCCGCGTCGTCGACGACCCTCGCCCGCCTCGGGTCGGCTGTGGAGGCCCCCGCCTCGGGGCCACTCGTCCCGGCCGACGTGGAAGCGCCGGCCGACCTCGCCTTCTTCCGAGGCTGGGGCATAGCTCCCCCGGCCTCGGCCTCTCGCCTCCTCAGGCGGGAGAAGAGGGACACGTTGCTGGTAGGCATGTGGGGGATGTCTGAAATCAAAAATTTCCCAAGTGTTAGACCAATATAAACGAAAAGAAAAGACAAACAAGAAGGTAATGCAACTGCTCTTACCCTCGGGGCGCGCCGAGCTCAGACCCACGCTCGCCAGGGCGTCCTCCCGTAGGAGCTCGGTCAGGTCGTAGCCCTTCCCGAGGGCTCGCAGAGAGTCCAGGACCCTCAGCTCCCTCCCCGAGGGCTCGGAGAGCTTGTTGAGGGCCTTCAACCGAGGGTGTCCCCACCTCGGATTGAACCCCCACGGCGCCTCGGACGCGAGGAAGAAAAATTTCCCCTTCCACTCATGAATAGAGGAAGGGGCCCCGTGAAAAAGCGACATACCGCCTCGGAAGGCGAAGTATAGCCACTCCGCGTCTGCCGGGTTCTTCTTTAATAAGAAGCACCGACGGAAGACGCTCACGGTAATCGGGATCCCATGCCCGAGACACAGGGAGAGGAACCCGATGATGGTTCTCCACGAGTTCGGAGCAAACTGTGCTGGGACGAGTTGGTACTCGACCAGCAAGTTGTTCACGAACTCGTGAACGGGGAACCGCAGGCCCGCCCAGAGGGTCTCGCGGTGAACCGCGATCCGACCTGGGGGCGGCCGCGTCACCCTGTCTTCCGGCCCCGCAGTTTCGAGGCGAAACCCGGGCTGGAAGAAAAACCGGGAGCGGATTAACTCCAACTCCTCCCCCGACAGACTTGACCCTACCTCCTCCGGACCAAGACCCATTTCACAGGAGAGCGAAATGAAATTAAAAACAGAGGATGAAGATTGGGGAGGAAAAGAGAAGAGGAACCCTAGCAATCACAGGGTAGGGACCTACTGGACATCGCCGGAAATCGCTCCGGGCACCGACGACGAGGTTCGGTTGAGGAAGGAAGCAAGGGAGAAAGACAAAATGAGAGGCAACCAAATAGAATCCTTAGGGCAGACTCGCGGGGTTTATATAGACCCCCCTTGACGGCCCAGATCAACAGGGTCGGTTTCCATCTCCCGACCAGATTGCGCCACGTGTCGACCTCGGAGGCCGAGGCACCGTATTCACTCCGGATCAATAAATCGGGTACGAAATCGAAGCCCTGTCCCATCGGATCTCGGGGCCTCATCATGGGTCCGCAGAATCGAATCGCCTTGAAGAACGAGCGGACGGCACCCCCGCTCCCCTCATTTAATAAGGCCCTGGGGCACGTGGAGCCCCGATGTAGCCTCCACCTCGCCGGATCCATAATCCAGTAATACGAGATCGGAAGCGTCCGACCCTAGGTCATGCCGCGTGTCCGTTTTGAAGCCTGTAACGGCACACTCATTGATGAGCGGGGAGTCTCGATTACGGGATCGAGGCGCCGCCTCGTCGAGCTCGAGGACCCTCATCATGGGTCCGCCGCACAAAGCGACCTCGACGATCCAAGAGACGCCACCCCCGCTTCGAGAAGCGTAAGGATACGAGCTTCATCATAAGTTCGCTGAATAAAGCAACCTCGAGGCGCCAAAGGGCGCAGGTTTCACCATAAAAACTCCGAGAAACACAAGGATGCGGATGAGATTCGCCCCCCAACTTTAATGATAGACTTTACTTCCCACGTCCGAGCCCGCAAGCCGCTCGAACTCGGAAGTCGGGGGTAGTGTTGGGGGAATAAGATTTTTCCCCCCAATGACACAAATGCCCCCAAGAAGCCGCACAATCGCCGACCCTGGACAGCCGAAGTCGGCGTCCGACCTCGGAGCGCCCGACCTCAAGACATCCGACCCCGAGACCTCCGACCTAGGAAAATCCTGATGATCAAAGTCTACCCTTGTCAACCACCTACTACGGCCATGCCCCTCTAAGGTCCGGCCGAGGACCATACCCTGACGCCCCTCCGGCATTTATTGCGCATGGCCACTGTAACCCTCCGGTTCACTCAACAATTAATGCGGATCTCCGGCTTACTCCACAATTAATGCGGATATCCGGCTTACTCCACAATTAATGCGGATCTCCGGCTTACTCCACAATTAATGCGCATGGCTCCTGTCATCTACGGATCCTCAGCTCTCCACGGCAAGTTAGCCCAGCAGAGTCTAGTCAACTATGATAAGTCTCTGATCTCGGCCATACCTCCGACACCAACGCAATAATTCGCCTGGCAGCGCCCCAGTTCGGGTCGTACGACGACCTCACCGCCGACATCAATGTAATAATTCGCCTGATCGTGCGCCGACCTGGATAACATGCCGAGCCGTACTACGGCCTCGCCCCGTCACATCACAGGTACACCGACCCCCGCCTATAAAAGGGAACCTTGGCTTCCCAGGTGAGGGGTTGGAAAATTACGCCTTCTACAAACACTATTGCTCTCCTTTTTACACACTTTGCCCCCCTCTCTGACTTGAGCGTCGGAGGGCCGGCGCCGGAAAGCCCGGCCACCGGCTTGTCTGCAGGCACCCCAGACGGAGGATGCCGCCCGCCGACGGATCGCCGCCCCGCCGCGAGGACCTGCTGCTCCTTCTCTCCGACCACCCCAGACGGAGGACGCCGCCCGCCGACCGGTCGCCGCCCCACCGTGGTGACCTACCGCCGCTCCCTCTCCTCGACCGAAGATTGCCCCCGGGTCCAATTTCCAGCAACAAGACTATATGGGGTGATAAAACTTACGAAAAGATAAAACCAATGATGCCTTGATCTTCAAAACCAGTCTGACTGCAACTACGAGAAGATCCAGATGTGCCCCTCATCGCTCACGCGTAACATCTTGATTTTCCATCAGAAGTAATACCATAAAAATGGGTGTTATCTTTGCTAGTTTATGTAAAATTTAATTTTATCGTAACCACCACAAAATACATCGCATCACCATATTGAAGACTAGTTTTGAATTAGAGTCCAAATCAAATTAAAACAACTACAGCAAATTCTGGTGTGTGTTAGTATGGGCCACATCCGGATGGGCTCAATCGAAACAGTTTGGCCTTCTAGCTAGGTTGTGAAGAAAATTTAGAAGAGAAGAAGAGAGAAGAATAGAGATGAGAGAAGCTGTGGAATGAATGATGATCCCATTATTATCAGTCGGTTTGAACTACATGAGCTTATATAGAGCTCACTCCCCAGTTTAAAGAAATACAACAGATTGTCGTTGGGAAAACGGATTCTGGTGGGATTCCGTTTCAGAACAGAATTAGTCGAGCTTGAAACATTTGAACTGAAACGTTTTGGTCTGAGGAGGGAAAGGGCTGTAAGGCTTTTGGTATCCGTTGAGAGGTTGGTCGCATTATAGTTTACAACCATATAAGTGACCAAAATATTGTTGTCCGTTCCTGTTTACCTAAAAATATGCTAAACAGATCGTTGTTAGAACCGACAAACAAAGTTTAAATTAATTTTACTCTTACCTGTTCTACTCGAAGAATAGTGGTCGTAAAAGGTCGATCCACAGGGAGACGGTTGGAGTTGCATAAAAATCAAAACATTCACTCGGATTCGAAATCGATTTTTGAATGATAGAAGAAAAACATTACTTCGAGGATGTTAAATGATTCTCTGATCTACCAGAGAATGTTTTCTATTTGAAAATAATGAAAAGACAGGTTCTTAGAAATCGAAGAGCATTTATAAATTTGATGAAAAAGAAGAGCTCTGGCATAAATTAAAATGGATGAAAACAGTACTAAGAAGCTTGAAGCCTGGAACATAAATTGCATAAAAGAAAATTTAATATATTACATAAAAAATTACAGAATCTGCATAACAAAATAAAAGAATAGAAATTAAAATTGCAACAGAAAGAAAAAACATAAAGCTCTCAAATAAAACTAAAACTAAAACTAAACCCAAGAACACATTGCTCTGTTTTCAAATTTCTTTGAAAACAGAGCACGGCTTCTTTTTTTCTTCTCTTCAAACAGGGCTATCTTCTCCCAGCCGATGGCCTCCTTTGTTTCTTGGCCCCCAACCGAGAGCTCCCTCCCTCCATGGTGCAATGCCCCTTATATAGATCCCCACAAAATATCAGCCAGCAAGCACGTGGAGAGTAGGGGAAAACAGACGGATGATCAATGGGAGGAAGGAGAGGGCGGACGCGATCTGTGAGGCGGACGCTTGGGATTTCAAATTCGGAAGAGAGCTGGACTGCCGGTGATGCGTGGGATGATTGCTCGCGGATGCTGGAGACGTTGATCCGGAAAGGAGGATGCTGCGGGATCACTGGGAAGCATCACGGGATGCTGAGAGGCTGACTTGGAACGGACGCGAAGGAGGCTGGGAGAAGGACGTGATCCATGGAGGGGGTGATTCACGGATGGCTGAATCACGGGTGATTGCTGGGACTCCGGGAGCTTCGAAGAATTCCTTCTTTGGACCACGGAAGCGTGGGAGTGCTGGGTCGGAGGCTAATTTGGACGATAGGGAAGATGCTGGATACTTGCTTGGAATGCTCAAATGGAGAAGGAAATAGACATGGATTTCCTTCTTTGGGCCACGGTTGAGAGGCGGGAGTGCATCACGGGATGGACGTGGGAGGCTGAAGAGCACTGCAGGATTCTTGGATGCGGGATTCGGGAAGCTTGGACGCGGCTGGAACACTGCGGGAGGAAGAAGATGAACAGTGTTTTCACGTAATACTGTTCATATGAACAGTGTCATCGCGGAATACAGTGATTTCAGCGATGAATAGTATTTTCAGCTATTTTTCATTGGATTGGAGGTTAAAAAGATCTTTTTGTGATGAAGTGAGAGTCAGAATCTCTATTCCGGAAGAGTGTGGGTGCTAATCCGGAAAGGAGGGAACGCGATGATCACTGGAAGATCGCACGCGGGCTCGGATGTTTGGGTGCAAATGTGCTCGATTAGATCATGGCAGGATTGGGCCCGTGCGGTTTGGGGCCATGATGCATTAAAATTTTAATTTGTAATAACCTGTGTCAAACAAAAATATAATATTAAACCAGTGAATTTATCATTATCAGTTAGTAATAACACTAATTTAGGTGATATGTAGATCGCACTTTTATGCTCTCATCATGACGTAAGTCACAACAACATATGATTGCCGCAATCAAGATGCGATGACATTACAAAAGTCACACTAAAAGATTGTTAAAAAAGAAACTCTTAACAAAAATCACCGAGATAAATCAAACTAGCATGATCAATATCTTTTGCTAACAATCATTCTTGACCGTGAGTTCCCTACTATAGGAAAAAAGAATATATGAGAAAAAAAAATATTGTGGAGATCTTTTTATACCTACCTTATGAGGCAGACATCATTTATATTTATAGTTGAGAATATACAAGAGATTACAGCTAGGATGATACAAAGATAGAAAAAATAACAAATAGATCCCTAGGATCAATTCTAAATTTATGCTATTCAAAATTCGAAATTCTTAGAATTATGGATCCTTAATAAGGGGCTTGATATGGAGCAGAGATGAAGATACTGCTGCTACCTACATTTCAAAGTTTTCCTGCATGTACCCCTCAAAAGCACTACATTTCTCCGTTGAGGATACTTCCATACATCAGCTGGATGCTTTGGACTTCGAATTTCCTCATGAAAGAGCAAGTCAGATGTGAACCACAAGTTTTCCCTCGGAAAGTTTGGACACAGGTAGTCGTATAGACTAATACGTTATTACTGGGTAGTTTCTCTTTCTAATTTGCATGCCGGAGAAAATGATAGCTCTGGTCCAACTTTCTCATTTCTTGTTGAATAATGAACCACTCCCTTTCCTTATTTCTTGTCCTCTCCATGGATGTAGTTCGTTTCTCCTTCCCATCCTTGTTGTTTAGTTACGTGCCAGCTCACACAATTTCCAACAAAGATATCATTCCAAATGCAAATGAGTAGCATAAGTTTCGACAGGGAACAATGCAAAACCGACGTTTTATTTTTCGAAGTGATCCTTTTCCTTGATCTTTGAACACGTACTTGAGCAACCCGGATTGGAATGAGTGATTTCAGTGCATTAGAAAAGAGTTCTATGTCTTTTGGGCCATGTCACTTGTGATATGGAGCTTGAATAACCGTGAATGTGGACAGAACATTGCAAATAGTAGTGTCTGTAAGAGATTTATTGACAAAGAAATCTGCATTCAAGTGATTCTAGAGAGAATCGGTAATGATGTATGCAAAAGTGCTTGATAGGACCAGTTGAATATGCATAAAGATAATTGTGCAATATGGTATTGAAAAGTAAATCAAATGGTGCTATATTATGGAATCTGCATTAGAGATCAAGGCAGCCCATAGTAATTATATTGACAACTGATGCTGTTATTAAATTAATATGGTTCACACAAGAGAACAACTTGTATGTATCATTGTTATGTAAAAGAAGTTAATCAAAGGCATGTTTGCTGATATCTTATTTTATAAAATCTACTATCTTGCACACCCTAGCAGATTTTAGATTTTGCAAGAATATGATCACTTTGTCGAAAGAGGCATATTATAGGCATGCATTTGTAGGCCACAACTGCTTACATATGACATCAACCAAAATTACCCCTTAGTACCAGATACATGATTATTCATTATCAAGAGGAAAGGAGTTGGAGGGAGGGAGGGAGGGAGGGAGGGAGAGAGAGAAGGTACCATATTTCAAGTTGGAGGTGCAATGAGAAGTGCTCTGTTGAAGCTTGTCATGAATTAGAGAACTTGATATTCTTTTACTGCACAATGCATATTGTCACAAATTTGATTGATATGTTTTTATTGTAATTTGTAACAAATGCACAATACATGTAAATTTCAGTAATTTTAGGAGTAATTTTTATCCTCTGTCAGTCTGGTTAACAGAATGGCCAAGCAATCCTAAGTTAGAGAAAGGCTTGAGAGACTTAGTAGGAGTAAAGACGACTCTGAAGATAAAGAGAAAATGGTTGGGTGATGATAAAGATAGTTTGACAAAGGAGACTATCTTCTAGAAATGATCATACTGAAAATTGAAGCTGTAAAGATGAAAAAGCATGAAGATGGAAAGCATAGAAAAATATACAGGGATGATTAAGGCTTCAGCAAGGTTTCATCTGTGAGGTCTGTCTAATAGAATGCGAACGTTGGCAATTATCTTCTGATATCCCGCAGGCTATAATCCTTGTCAAATCAATTCATGAACTTATGAGGTTGTTATTATAATGGCCAATTTTAGTTAATGACTCACAAAATAGAGATATCGAAGTTTCGGGTTTTGGTCAGATTTGGCTTATACTTTCCAGTTGATTAGGGTATATATGGGCACATTGGCATTACCAGGCTTTGGTGCTACCATGACAGTGACTATCCAATGCAGATTCCAAGTGTAGATCAGTTACTGAATTTTAGGTTTTCCAAGCTTCTATTTTTTTCTGAGAGAAGTGTAAAGCAGTCTTGACCCATATATTCCGAGTTTCTATCAAATGAGGAGCCATTTTGGTCATGTCTGTTATCATCTTCTTTTGATGAATTCTATTAGAAGCCTTATTAGAAAATATTCACTGCTAAAAAGCATGTTTAAAATTCATATTGTTCCTAGAATGGATTTTCTGTGTCCAACATTTATTGGTCAGCCAGTTAAGGTTTCAGGTAGTGTGTAGAGAAAAAGCTTACTTGAACATGAGAATCGAACTTCATTCTAGCCTAAAGCTTTTTAGGCTTCTTCAAAATTTAAGGCTGAATTAAACTCTATATACTTTAAGACTCCAGGATATTCCTCATTGGAACCTGAGGAGCTATCAAGGCTTTCAATATTATTATTGTCCTCTACTTCTAGTTCCTTGGTTACTAGTCTATGATCTTCGGTCTCCTATGCATACTTGCCTTTGAATCCAGTTTCCAGCAGCCACATTTTTCAGGTCCTCCTTAAAAACTATTTTAATAGTGTACTCCCTAAACAAGGCATTATCATCCTCATTAGTCTCATTAAAATAACTTAGTGCCACACTAGTATCACTTTCACTATTACAACCCTCATCACCATCTTCACCTTCTTCAGTGGATCTCTTCCCACGGCTTCCACTAGTAACTTGAACTGCTGTATTAATAGTACTCTCTGCATCACCTTGTCCACCTGCACCCTCATATGCACACACTTGAACATTTGCATCAGCAAAACCATCACTGGAAGTCTGGAAACCATCATTTGTCACAGACCCTTCATGTTCACCAGGCACTTTAGCACCCACATCTATAACCTGTGATCTTTCAGTCTCTCCTTTTGTCACTGACAACTTCTGCTCTTTTAGCATCTCCACCATAATCGACATCCATTTGTCCAGCCACATGACCATCATTAAGATCAACTGCTACACCCTGACCATTCATATCCTCTACCTTAACTGGGGTAAGATGACCATCATCTTCCTATGTTGATGGCAGTGAAGAAGGAAGAGGCAGTGGAACACTCTAGCAATCCATTACTTCTTGAACTCTATGCTCAACATAGATATGTACCATATCTCTTCCCTAGATAGCTTGTAGCATGTTCAGCACATCTCTATCATTGTTCATTGGTTTCAAATCATCTTCTGGACTTGTTTCTGGCACCAGATAGTAAAATTGGGAATAATCCATATAACCCAGTCCTTTTTGTCATATCTTCAATCTCTATCAAGGAAATCTTATTTGGATCACAATTGTCATAGCAAGATACATATCCCCCATTATAGTGCATGATTAGAGTGCACTGCAGTGACCTACTATGGTGTTATTCAATTTAGGATAAAAAACTAGACAAGCATAGTAGGGACCATAAAAATTATGATACAAAACTGTGATTAACATGCTAGGGATCACATCAGTATTTGACTTGCAATAGAATAAGAGTTAAACTTAAACTACTATAATTGTTATAGACAACTAAGCATGGGGACTTTGTCAGAGCATGACACTATTGCTACACTTTGTTCCAAAGCATATAGGCAACTAGCATAAATAAATAATATCTCTTTGTCTCAGTTCCAAAGAGAATATACTTCCTACTTTTACAGAAACCATGTATGATAAATAATATCAGAGAAAACTAAGACTAAAACCCCTAAAACAGAGCCAAAACTATAAGAAAATTGCACCATGCATGATTAAAGTAACCACATTCTATTTGTAGCCATAGAACAAGTGAAACCAGAACCGCGTCTCAAATCTGACCTCATTTATCAACAATAAGAAGGAAGACAATGATTTTGCTTGGCTTTAAGTGAATTCATAAGCTTATCTTTCAACAACATGACCAATAGGACAAGGACATGATGGAGGAATGGCCCGAGAAGGCACTTCTAGTTAGATTCCTCTTTTGTTTGCAGGAGATTTTGCTACTTTTGGATGGATTTTGCTTGGATTAGGATAGTGGGGTGCTATATCTTGATGTATTTTGTTCGGATTTGGACGGTAGGAGGAGAGAAAGATAAGTTTTAGATTTTTAACCTTGATACTGCTTTCGATGAGAAATAAGAATTTGTTGATTTTTTTTTTTACTAAAATGAATGTATTACACATTACGGATACAAATACAATCAAAAAAGTCAAAAAAAAAAAAAAAAGTTCCGAAGCATCGGTAGCTTTCTCTCTCTCACTTAAAGAGTATATCTAGAGTGATTGGCCACATATGAGGCCACTCAATCTGCTGTCCTGTTGGCCTCTCCATATATATCTTCGTATGCAGCCGGATATCTCTGAGCAACAGGGGTAGTCACCCACCCCACCCACGGATATTTTGGTCCTTTGATACCCATCAATCATCATTAAGGGCTTTGCTACCATCTAAATTGCGTCAGAAAAATAAGTTGACGGATTTGTTGCAAATTCTTAAACAAAAGGGGATTCATGTGAAAAATGTTGAAACTTTAGGGACCCACTTTTCCATAAATTCTAAAATCAGCGGGGGTCGGTCGCACTCCCACAGTCCGACGCCCCTTTCTTCTTGCTCTTTCTCCTTCTCCATCGTCGAGCTCGATCTCTCTCTGAAGCTGGTGGAGGGCAAAGGAAGAAGATGGCTTCGACGACGACGATTCTCCGGTCTCTATCGTCGGCGGCGGGCCGCCGGCTCCTATGCCTCTCGAGGGCGAGCTTTTCCTCTCTCTCCACCGGCGCCGGTGCCCGCAGCAGCAGCACCACCACTACCAGCATCTTTCGTCCATCCTCCGCCGTCAATCTCATATCAGGTTCCGATCCTATCTCTTCCTTCTTTTCCTTCTTTTCCTTCTTCTTCTTCTGTCCCCTCCTTAATTTCAAGAATTTCAAGAAAAGAAAAGAGATCGTCTTCTTGAAATCAATTATCTCGAACAGCTCCTTTATTTCTTTCTTTCTTTCCTTGAAAAAAAAAAGTTGGAGATTTGTACTTCTATTAACTGTAGGATCTGTAGATGGTGATTGTTATTTTCTTAGGGCTGAATTTTTTGGGTAAGTTTCCGGAGGAAGGGAGAAATTAATGGATATAGAAGAGAAGTTTAATCGTTTTCCGTTAATAGGAGGAGATCAGGGTTTTTCTTTTGATCAGATTTCTTAACGAAAATTTGATGTTATTGATTTCACAAAGGGGTTCTCGGATGGAAGGACTAGCGGACTTGGGTTCAGATTTGTGTAAGTATGACAATAATATACGTTTTTAAATTTTTCACTATAGGACAAATAGATGGTCAGCATTCCATGTTAGGTTTATAGAAGCGGGTGAAGCTTTTGCACAGATCAGAGTTTTTGGAACTGATGGGATGCCTAATGGACATAATGGTGCTCGTTCACCTGGCATGGGTGGTTTAACTGATCAGAGGAATAATGGCTACAAGCATGCCAAAAGAATGGAGGGAGAGCATCGTTTTGCCAATATACATGAAAAGATGTTTTAGAACAGCTAGACTTGAGGGCTTTCACCTGCAGAGGGAAATGATTCAGATTCAGTTAGAGTTGGGTGACAAGCGGTATTCCAAATAAATACTTGTCATAGCTCGTGTTGATTATGACTTCATGTGGTTTCATTTGCAAGTTCTGTCCAACTGGATGCATGATACTTTTTGAGAAATTCTAAATAAAAGATCTTTGCTGGTATGGCCTTCTTATTATCTACAGTTTTTGTTTAAATATGTGATGATTGTAGATTACTGCAACAGGTTCTCATTGCAATAGACAAGTTTTAGTGAATTTTTTGTTTAATTGAGGTGCATTACTATGTTTTGTTGTAGGCATATAACCCTTACACAAAGGAAAAGTTATTCCTTAGAGATCTAGTCCAGGATTCAAGGTGTAGATCAGATAAAATTTTACGTATTCAGAACCTTTATCATTAAAGGCTCAACAAGGGTGGATTAATAATTTTGGTCTTGTTTGTTGTTATCGTTAGTTGATGGATTCTATTGAGAGTTCTGAAAGTAAAGAGGATCATTGCTTAGATTATGTTTAACATTTACTTATTAATTGTCCTAGAATTTTTGTTCTATGTTTAATGTCTACTCATCTAGTTGCATCAAAAAAAATCATCCAAGTTCATGTGTGTTTTCAAGCAAAAGCTCATGGAGGGAAAATCTATTTTCTCTGGGCTCTATTTGATTGAGGCCAAGCTTTGTTGATTTCTTTTGGCAAGAGTTGGCAGACGCACATCTTGCAACCTTTGAGGATTCTAAATTGCAGTCCTCGATGCATATGGGCAAGATCAGGGATCAACTTTGGTTGGGCCCTTGTGACATATATGACCTAGCAAGGCTCGTACCTAGAGATATTCTTAGTTTGTACTTCTTTGCGCATGCATTGAGAGGTTTTCCCGCTGTAAACTTTAATAGTAATCCTTCCCATATAAAGGAAATCTTGCCTCTCTTTGCTTGATCTTTCTTGTATGTCCTTGATCTCTCTGAGTAATATGAAGGAAGATATGGCAATGATGTCCTAAACATTATTCTCTTCCTCTGGCAGGATACTTTTGATGCTGTTGAGGGCAAGCTTTTTGTCCCTCTCCACCTTGTTCCATAGCATCTTTCTCCACAGCCATTCCACTTGTCTATCCCCAATGTCTATATCGTGCTTGGTTCCTCCACTATTCTTTTCATTTGATTTTGAATAATGACAACAGTAGAATGATATGGAGGGTATACTAATAGGAAGACTTGAACAAATTGCTTAAACTTGAAGTTCAAGCATGTTCCTCATCTTTTTCAGTTGGGTGCACCTTCTCCAATCCTTCCTAATGGTTAATGTTAATTTGTCTTTTCATCTGTTGTTCCTTGAGTTAGTAGGTACTAATTATGTTACTTAGAATGAGAATCCTAGGAAGAAGGCTATGGGTTGGATATCGAAGACCCTATGAAGTTTGTATATAGATACAACATAAGGATAAGACACGAAACGGATACGTCGATACAACAAATCTTGGAAAAAGGAAGATAGGATACAGCTAGGTTATGTCAAGAAATATATATGCGTGTATATGTATATATGTATATATATACACACACATGCATACATGCATCTGCATAAATACATATGTATGCATATGAACAAAGCATTCATAAAGCATAGTAGGTTAGCAAAATAACAATGCACATACTTGTTGCAGTAGCATTAACTATTTCAAGCTTATCATTGAGTCATGCCTCCACATACTGTGATTCATACTTCATATTTTTAAATTAATATCATAGTTTACAAAATTGATCCTCCCTCTCATTTTGAAGCTATTGGGAAAGTATCTAAAGTGTATCTGGAAAGTATTTGGGGTGTCTCTTTAACTTTGGAAAATGGGATACTTAATACAAGTATTGGACTTGTATTCGAGAAGTATCCGATGAGTATCAGTATTTGATACAAATATGATACATACATGGCATGTGATTCGAACTTCCCATGCCTCCTAGCCAACACCATGTAATCAAGCTCAATGTGCATACCACTTTTGCTAGTGGTTGTAAATTGAGCAGGTTGATTGGTTTAATTACAACCCAACTCAAGTTGGACCATCCGAGCATTGATCCCTTACCTAAGCATTGTCTCGCTCCCAAAATTTCTACCTAAATAGAATTATTGTGGGTTTTAGGTTAGTTACGTCATTGTTGCTTCAAGTTATACTATTATAGGGTCCTTGATTATAATCCTGTAAGATTTTTGGTCTGTTAAAGATTTGGTTAGATTGAAGCTCTCTATAGAAATCTGCACTAGGTTTAGGTGAAACCATGTTTGAGGTCCAATCATAAAGAATCAAGTTTGGCTGCCTTGTTTAAGCCCTCATTGTGATCCCAATCCAACTAACAATTTGATTAACATTTTCTGGCCAAGACCAATGCTAGCCAAGTATATAATTCCAAACACACCAAATCATGAGCTGGGTTTGGTTGGGATTTGAGCTAACTTAACCCAAACTGGACACACATTGTCATCAGTTTTACAGTAGGTCCACAGTCTAAGGGTCTGTTTGATTGCAAGAAAAACACATGGTGACCTAGTCTTCTCTTGGAAAACCTTTTTGCCATTATTTGTTGTGCAATATAATTCGAACTATGAGGAATCATTTTCTTGTTTAATTGTTTTTTTTTAAAAAAATATCATTTCTTCTAGCAAATCAAACAAATGAAAAAAAAAACCAAAATCAAATGTAGTGCTTGGTTTTATCATTATATATATATATATTTTTATTACCGTTATGTTTGATAAATTTATACTTGATACTGGACGGTGACACTTCTTCTTTAAGAGCTTAAAAAGCAAATGGTCCTCATCTTCTTAGAATTGACAAATTTTACAATTGTCTAGATTTAACTGTACAACTTCTGGTTCCCCATTAATTGATGTCCACTTTGACTTCCACTCCATTGTGCCTTTTCTTTTTTCCCTTTCTATGGGCCACTTTGGTATACCTGTCAGTCTCATTTTGCAAGAGTCAAAAAGTGTATGACATTGATCAACTATCTTAAAAGATTGAATGTTTTATATTTGGAGGGTTATTTGGCATAAAACTGATAACCACTATCAAGCACCATATGGACCCACCATGTACACATTCATTGAAAGAACTCCAAGAAGAGCCTGTTCCATTGAAAGAAGTTGAGGAAGAGCATATTCCATCATAATTCTTCTCTTCCAAGAACTCGGTAGTAGAATCATCAAGATGAGCTGGGATATTAGGAGCATGATTTTCAATTTTCTTATCGAAACAAATAGAAGTGGCTACCCCCCCCCCCCCCCCCCCCCCCCCCCCAACACACACACACACACACACATGCTTTTAGAAATCTGAAAATAGAAAGGGAATGAGGTTTTTGCTTTCCTTTTCGGGAAAACAGGAAAATGATAATAATTGGAAATGCAGCCTAAATTTTCCAACAAATGTGAAAAATGGTTTTGAGTATCTCAAGTTTTATTATGAAACAAATAACTGAATAAAGGCTTTTCCAAGAAGTGACTGATATCCCAGACCTTTGTCTACTTCACCTTAAGTCCAGAACACAAGATCTTCTATACAGCTGCTGATAGGTCTAGATAGCCTTGTGCCAGTCATATTTCTGCAGTCAAACACAAGATCTTCTATATAGCTGATGATAGGTCTAGGTAGAATGCTGTAAAAAGGAAGAAAAAGAATTTACAATGTTGCCACCATTTGGAGGAAAATAGGCAGCCATATTTATTCCTTATCTTAACTAGTTATTGAAAATAATTATATAATCAGTATGGTTTATCTTCGTGATATTGCCTTTGGTAATCGCATAGTTGCAACTGTGATGTTGCAAATTCATTTATTCTACTAAATCTGAAGCAATCCTTGTTTTAACCTGATGTCTCTATCATTTTGCACATGGTTTGTAAAATATTATACATCATTAGATCACATTATACTGTTCGAAAATCTTTTGATTTGTCTAGTCAAATTTTGGTTCTAACTTGAAGCTTGTTTTCCTTGTGTGCAAGCAATCGCAGATTGCAGTTTTCCTTTCACATTAAACATTAGGCGTGTATTCTGTTCAAGTGTAAGCCAGTTGCCTGCTATAACTGATCCTGATAGAGAATCTGCATTCAAGGATTTAATGGCTATGAACTGGGAAGAAATTCCAGACTCTGTTGTCAATGAGACAAAGAAGGCACTTTCTAAAGCTACTGATGATAAGGATGGCCAAGAAGCTCTGGTAAATGTCTTTCGTGCTGCTGAGGCTTCAGTGGAGTTTGGTGGGGTTCTAGTTACCCTCAGAATGGCGCTTGATGATCTAAATGGATTAAGTGGTGAGGTCTGGGCATTTTCTCTGTTAGTTGTGTCGCTTTTGTGTTGGAAAAATGTGCCAATTTGCACCTTGCTGCTCTTTGGTTTTACCCTTCGGTATTTTAATTAGGGTTATCCTGCAGAATGTGGGACGCTTACCAGATTATATAGAGGATGCCATAAGAGCTGCTTATAAACGCTACATGGCATATCTGGATTCTTTTGGCCCTGGTGAAGCTTATTTGCGGAAAAAAGTTGAAACAGAGTTGGGAACAAAAATGATACACTTGAAGATGAGATGTAGTGGCATTGGTTCTGAGTGGGGAAAGGTAAAGTTGCCCTTTGGTATTGCATGATAAATAGCATATAGTTATATGAGATTGTACTTTGTGCTTTAAGTTCTTGAATTGTTCTTTTAACACAAATGCTTTTTTAAGCACCAAATTGCCACTTAGAGCAACAGGAAATTCTTCAGACATCATGCTTCTGTGACTAAGATAATAGTAGCACGCAACCTCCATGTGATCAGGAAGGTGACTGTAATCTTGTTGTTAATTATCTTATTCAGCAAGTCTTCACTGTTATGTTCCTCATTCTAGTGTCTGCCTTTAAGGAAGTGCATGTGCTGCTACTCTAATATGCTTGCCATTGATTTCCTATTCATCTGCAAAGAGAACCAAGGCTCATAACACTGTGGTCCTTGGAACTTCTATCTATATAGAAATTTATTCTCTATGTTCCAAGATATCATTTCTTTTTTTTTTTTTTTTTTTGTAGTTTATCATTTCTAATACACGTTTAGCTGCTTTTCAGTTCCATTTCTTTTCTTTTCCAGAGGGCAGGAGATACCAACTACTATGCCCATTTTAAGAGTTGGTTGCAAGGAATATATCTTATTTATTTTATAGTATACATTAAAAATTTTCAAACCCATTGTTTATGCAAAACAAGACCCTGTGATCTATGGGGTTTATTATTATCTTTATATTGGGCTGTTTTCTCGATGTGGGAACTGGGAGTGCGACATCTGTATACTCGAAAAAAAGAGAACTACTCAGGGTATGTGTTTACCAGGATCCCCTGATTAGTTCTTAAATTTTTTCCATTCCAAGATAGCTATCTGGAATTTCTGCATCTTTCAGACCATTCAGGTTTTGAACTTTTAACTTCATTTTTACTCCCACTATAGTACTGTAATGTAATTCTGAACCAATTGATCAGGAAAACAGCCTTTTGAAATGGATTAGTGGAGGATTTTTTATTATATGCTGAGCATATGATAATACCTGTGACTTGAATTCTTCTCTTTCCCCCTTTTTTGCTAAGACACCTGTAACTCGTATTCATCTCTTTCTTCATGTACTGCATGCTCCAATTTTGGTAACCTTCAGAGAAACATGCTTCTGGATAGTGATATATCATGGAAGATTTGTAGCTAGTTATAGGAAATGCTTGGTAAGGAACAGACCATGTTAAATTTTTACGTTTGGCTGCTTGGTTTTTTCATTCTGAATCTCTGATATATTGTTCAGATAAGGTTCAGGAGGATCAAAATGCATGTTTGCCTACTTTGTATCTTGACACTTGGACATAATACATAACCCATCACCTCAGGCTTATCTATTTTCATTTCCAGGTTACACTTCTTGGTACTTCTGGGCTTTCTGGGTCTTATGTGGAGCTTAGATCATGAGAAAGATGGTGGAAGGGTGGCCGGGCTTCTGTCTTGGCTATTAATGGATGTTTATGAACTATCTTATGAATGAGACAATTTGATCAGTTAAGTCTCAAGTTATACTTGCAAGTTCAGAAAAATGGTTTTATCAAAATAAATATGCCTTTTGCAGTTGTGAGTTGGGAATGCCTTTCCTTCTCGGCCCCAAAAGTTCATTTGACGGCATAAGGCTGCTGCCATTATTTTTGTCACAGCCATGTGATGGGATGTATGTGCCATGCTAACAGTGATACACAAGGCTTCTTATTAGTTGATCTTCTTTTGTTGCTAATGATAGATCACAATTTACTTTTGTAGTCTTTATCTGGGTTGGGGTTATCTTTCCAAATTTTTATTCTGTCTATCTAAAATACTCTTAATTTTGAGGCTAGCTGTTACTTGAAGGTATGCAGGCATGCATTGATGAAGTAAGAATTAAAATAAGTGTTTGTTTTGCCTATATTTTTGGAATATGTGATTTTCTTAAGCTGGCGGTGACCTTTGGTGCAATGGTAAGGTTGCTTTATTGTGATCTAGATGTTACGGTTTTCAAATATAGAAACAGTTTCTTTGCATGCAGAGGTAAGGTTTTGTACATTTGACTCTCTCCAAATCCAACAGTAGTGGAAGTTTTGTGCGCTGAATTGTTATTTTTTATGATTTCCTTGAGCTCTGGTTGGTAAGTGGGAACAATTTCATAGCTTTTTAAAATACGGCTGCATGATTTGCATGATTGCATGTGTGTTAAGTAGGTATAGATTTGTGACTTTAATCTTATATTCCATTTCTTCCGCATAATTACGGCATGACTCTTACAAATACATGCAATATCTTCTGTTTTTGTTGAGCTGGATTATTTTTCAAGAATGCTTGACCTTCTGGTTTAGATGGTGTATTATGAGTTTTATTCTACCATAATCCGCTTTTCACAGAATTAGGGAATATTTGAATTGAAGCATTCTTCCATCTATTAGTGGAAATTTTTGGGACAATAAAGTTATGTTTTTTTATGTTGAATATTCATAGTTATCTTTTCATTAGGCCTAGTTTGGAAACAGAACCTGATTGATCAATACTGTTCCAAAATGATCAATACTGTAGGGTGAAAACTTTGGAATAATCCTGTCTCAAGAGGGATGAAGAGGGTCAAAAGAGGAGAGTAATTTTTCCGAAATGATCAATATTGTTCTTGGTCATTTCTGATTGCCTTCTTTCCATCCATCTTCTTCACCTCCTCTTCACTCTGGTGGTCACAAGCACCCTGATTTGTGTTCCATCCAGATATTTCAAACCAGTGCTTCACCATTACTCCTTTTCACTGCTTGGTGGTCTGTTTAATCCAACCCTTGGGGCTTCTTTCTTGCCTTCTGCTTATCTGCTAGTGTTAAAGGTGTATGGTCACCAATCCTACAATAATGAATTTGTATTTCATAATTTATATTTTAATATATTACAAATAATATGTTATTTTGTGTATGCAATAGCTTAATATAAATAAAGCTATTGTAACTTCTTACCCTTATTAAAATATATATTTTTTGATCTTAATAATTAATATCTTCTTTTATTATAATGGCATTTCAATTATTCTCCAAAACAATCTATATTGCAAATAAAGGGAGAATCGTTGGTATTGCAGGGGAAAACTTGACCAAGCTGAGAGAATTTCACCTTTTTTTGTTACTTATCCTCAAATTTCATCCCAAACACTATTTTCTTATCCTCAAAATGCATCCAAGTAAAACAAAAAAAGCATAATTAATCATTACGTGGAATAAAATATCTAATATTAAACAAAAATGAGGATGATTTCCTGCCAACCTTATCCTTTTTTAACCCCATCATAGAGATAAAAACCTATTTGTATCAAAAATTTTAATTGTCTTTCCAGACTGGACCTTAAGCGTATTAGTAAAGAGATGAATCATGAGGCTTCTGTACACAAAGCATTGGGCCTGTCATGACTTCTGTGATTCCTTCTCCCCTGCTGAGTAATGATGCATCGGTTCTTATATCCAGACCAGCCGACACGCTACCTTTTCTGGGTGCATGATAGCTGGGGAATGTAAAGTGTGCTCCAACTCCATGCAGCAACTTCCTTATCCTCTGGAGATTCCTTCTTCAAATATACCGTCGTATGTATCTTATACTGATAATTCTCAAAAATTTCAATAATAACAATAAAAACCACCCTTTCTGGAAAGCTTATTATAACTTGTCATGGATAGCGAGCAACTTACACTGCTGCTTGACAAAGCATATCTCAGTTTTACGCCTAGCACAACAAGTGAAGCGATTCACCAGGGCTTCACCATCTTTAAGCCATGTTATCAATCAATACTTGTATCCATGAAATATGAATGCATCTTAAGCTCAGCAAAGATCCGACGGGGCGACAAGCTATGTTATAGATTCTACTGATTGGGTTAATTGCTAGTCTTTTGTTCCTGACTAATGCAGATGTTAGATGATCTTCTGAATCTAAGCAGGAGTTTGGGAGATCAGCAACAACCTACAGTTTGATCCTGTTTCACATCATGTGATAGGCTTATGCTTAGCATGCTCTTCAACATGATTATAGTCCTCCATTTATTCGATCATCATGTGCAAACAGGTTAAACCACTCTCTCTCTCTCTCTCTCTCTCTATATGTGCTTTCTAAGGCCGACATGCCATTAAAGCCGATGGATGGCTCTAGTCATGCAGACATGTTCATCCAAGCAATCAGCAATCTCTTGCTGCAGGAAGAACAAAGTTCATATGATGCGAAAACAAAAAAATGATAGGTTCTTGTATTTTCATAGAAATAAATTGTACATTTTTTTCAATTTACAACATTCACTTGTATATCATGCTCTCCTGAATATCTTATGGAGGACAACTAGAATCACCAACTAAAAGAGTGGCACATCCACGAGATGATTCATATAGGAAATAAGATTTCTGCACACACACAAGCATAGCCTCTTCTCATTCTCATTTATAAACTAGTAGATTCTCTTCTCGTTTTGGCGAAAATCTATCCTATGTTCATCAGCATAGGACGTCTGAGGAGGAAAGGGATATGTGCCAGAGGCCCAGATAGCTAACTATTTTTTCTTTCTGCTTTTTGACTTCAAGGAGGTGGTGGCAGAAATGGCAAAGCCGGTGCAGCGACTACATCTAATGCAGACTTGACCAACCCCACCTGCCTCAAGAAGAGTGACCATTTGTCTAACAAAGCTTTTCAAAGTCACCCAGCCATTGAAATCTCCATATATCAATGAGTAATTAAGGTGACAGGGCCCCCCCATCTCAGACTTCGGAAGCTTGGAAGAACAAACACTTATTAAGCACATGAAAGCTAAACCAATCTCTCTCTTTGTGATAGAAAAGCAACCAACAAGTCTTCATGAGCGGCATTTGTCACCGACCTCGAGGAATAGGGCTTTCACGTGGTGACGAGTTCGAAGAAGTTTTCAGCGAAAGGTTTAGACCTTCAATAGTCGGCAACATTATTACTTTCTGGAAGTGGCAATTTTTGTTGGATGTTTGGTGCTCGTGATTTAATATGACATGGAAGAATAACATTAACTCTTAAGAAATCGGAAAACATAAGTACATGTGGTTGGTCTTTTCCTGTTGCAGTAGTACTTACGAGCAGGCTTATAGCTTATGGAAATGAAAGAGCACAGTGATGATGTAAATAAACCTGTAGCACTCCTAATAACTTCAGAAAATAGCAATAACAATGAATGATTCTTTGGATTATTTGACCTGCCGAGATTGCGGAAATTAAAGCTTGAAATTGAAGGGAGAACTCCCAAGACAAGCTAGCTACTTTGAACAAAACTAACAGGTGCACATGGATACGTATATATGGACATTTTCAAACTGTGGACACTATTTATGGGTTGTTTGAAAGAATAGTTAATACAGCATAACCATTGTCCTGCTCGGAATAAAACTCTCACTACGCTGATAGCTATATAAAGTCGGGTATAATGTATCTCAATTTGTTTGCGACTAAAACCTGGTTGGAATAAAAGATACTGTTGATATTTGTTTGAGATGGATGTTAAGGCAACAGGAAGCCTAAATAGGCGAGAGAAGTGGAAGAAAATTAATAATAACGGTCATGGAAATGTACTTTCCTTGGTAAATAAAGCAAATGTGATGATGAATGAAAACAATCTCACCATCAAACTTCTTGAAAGAAATTAGAGTATTCTGATGAGTATTTATTGACATAAGGCCACTTGCCGAGAGCGATGGGGTGAGACCAAACCCCGTGCAACGACCAAACCAACACCTTCTGCATGATCTGGTACGTGGATCTATCTATATCTTACATTTTGAATTATCTTTTATGTTCAATCCTCAATTCTCTACTTTTCTTACATTTTTCTTGTGAAAAAAGATGGGACGTACTCCTAACTTGTGTACTTTCTTCTGTAGAAGTTCTGAATCTTTCAGCCTAGTTGAATTATTCCAAGATGCTGAACTAGTGACTATGAATGGAAGTGCCATCACCTACTTTTTTACCTTGGCAATTTACAAAGAAAATCCCTATATTCCATCCCCTCGTTTGACCTCTGACTCCTCTAAAAAAGAGGATATAACATGCAAAAGAATAAAGCACATCCCTATATTTTTTTTGTAGGCACTATCCAAAGGTGTAGGATTTTATGTACGTACGTAGTTACCACCCCTAACATGCGTCCATGCCCCTACGCTGCAAACATAGAAGAATGGCTGCAAAATCTGGAGCCTGCCAAGGATCAGATCACCCTACATCTAATCCATCAATCAACTCAAATCCGTCAGTCTACCTACCCGGACCGTCATCACGAAACATAAGCTGTGCATCAAGTTTTAAGTGAGACATGACTACTTTTGAGAAAAAGAAAAAAGAGTTGAAGGAAAATACCGTATACCAACTCTCAAGCTCCCACAAAATAAGCACCATGATCAGACCCACCTCCTAACCACTCTGAAAGCTCATAGCACAAGAGAAAAAGAAAAGGAAAATGGATATCTATAGCTTTCTTCTTGCATAAAATACGAAGGGATTAAATACCCCATCCTAACATTAATATTGTCTCTCGAGAAAAGAAGCCATGTATCAATCTCGTCTACATATATATTTTCTTGCAAAACCCTAACATCAAACTATATATATATATATAGATATAAGGTAGAGAAATATTAAAAAAGAAAAATTCAACTTTGAGCTGGCCAATCCGGAGGCTGGCAGGTCTTCCCAAGATCACTCAGTCCATCTCTCTCTCTCTCTGACTGAGGCAAGGTAATCATCCCTTCGTGATCAAAAGGCTGTTAAGAGATTCAGAGAGAGAGAGAAAGAGAGAGACTTCTGAAAGACTGTGTCCAAAAGTAGAAGGAAATAAAGAATGTATCCCAAAAGAAAATTAAAAGAACCCAACCATGTACATTAACTTCCGATAGCTTCAGCTTCCTTCAAGGTGATCTGCGGCTCTCGAGGCCAATGGAGTTGTGATGCTTCGACGGTCCCGAAGGCGGTATCGACACCCCCTTCGGCAAAAAACCAAAGTAGAAGCCCGAATTCCTCCTCAGGATTGGCCTCTCGTCGAAGGCTTGCAGGTTCCTAGTCCCATGACAACACGACACCAATAGAAGCAGCAGCAGCAACAGCAACAACCTAACTACTAGAGCTGAGCCCCTTGTGAGATGACCCATTTGGCCCGACCAAGAGAAAAAGGAGAGGCAAGGGAGTCCAAACTCTAACAGATGGTAGTAAAGAGGTGAAGAGGAAGAGAGACAAGATATGGTGGGAGAGAAGAGCTTGAATTCTAACCAAAAGAAATGGCAAAGGATAGGGTGAGGGGAAGATAGGTGAGTTTAAGTATGGATACGGGCAATCATTAAATATATATAGTATGGGGGGCATGGGGGGTGTAATTTAATGGAGGGTGGAATGGGATTGGCCAGCTGCTAGCTTTAGCTTAGCTTCTTGCAGTGTTGTCTAATGTTCACGAAGTGGTGGTGGGGTTGGGTTGTTAGTAGAAAGGGTTGAACGGATTCTTGGGAGGTGAGGTGGGGAGAGGGCTTTAGAAAAGAATGGAAGAGGGGAGGGAGGTAAAAGGAGAAGGCAAAAGCGTTTGGAAAAAAAGAGAGAGGAAGCGTTCTGTCCACCGGTTAGGTGAGAGAGTGGGGCCACAACAATTGAATTGCCGACTGAGGAATTGGAACCCCCGAGCAGGACGCCCGGTCTCTTGGGTTTCGGTGATGGGTGCTTTGATGTGATGCTCTCGCGCTCTCTCTCTCTCTCTCTCTCGTATGTTACATGGGAATGGCATAGAGAAGTTTAATGCCTGGGTGTGATATTCCCTTTCTTTCTATGTGTAAGTATGGATGGTTGTGTCGTATATTATTTGCATTACGTGCTCACCTAAAATTTTCAAAGCTATGGGCCCGCAGGTAGGCCTCCGAGCACTACAATTAAAAGACCACCTTAGTTGTGGACGCTATAGAAAGATTTTGGAGTTGGAAATAGCTTAAGATGAAACTTAGTGAGCTAATCTTAAATAAGGGCAGGACTCCCACCACTATAGAATTTAGAAAGATAAGATGTATGCAACCTTAACTCTGAATATAGAGGGACTTTTTAGACCTTTAGGTTATCCATAAAGTAAATTTTGCTGTTGAGCCGAGGATCACCTTCCATGAATTAATCTCAAATAACATGTGTTGCATTACCTTGAATGATGCTTAAAAAAAGATGGAGAAATGGAGCTAATCTAAATGCCTCTAGGATATATAGATGTTACTCCGGCAGAATATGCTTTTTGTTTTTTCTTTTCAATGACCCAAATAGCCACGTGGCAGTATGTTATTGGCCCGGTATGTCGCTGAGCTAGTATATTGGTCTTAGGATATAATTATATTAAAACCAAAAGTAGGATAGGATACATTGAGTGCTATAAATTATAATTCAAGTTGGTTTACGTACAGAACACTCCATGTCTATATTGAACACCTTTTTTTTCCGCAATCAAATATTTTCCGAGTCAATCCTTTAATTTTATCTCGAGTAACAGCAAACTAGTCAAGCCTCATGGCCCATGCCTGGTCCACTCCGGAGATATTGGTAAGGTCAGCTTAATAATTATTGTTCCATTTCTTCATCTTACCACTTAAACAATTCATTAGATCCTCCGGACCCTACAAGAAATGCAGGATGATACGTTGCCACAGTAGGGATACATTAAGCACACTAATGTACTTAAGAGGGCAGCATGTTACCCCTATGCGAAATTTCGTGTGGAATGGGTAAAAGGTAGGGAGGTGAAGAAGTTGGTACTCTGAGGAAAGGACGAGATTTGCTTACTTTGGCGGATTGCTAGTCCTTTGTCCAGGGTAGTGTAGAATAATAGCCACCAAAGAAAGGAAGCAAGCTTCACATTTAATATTTTTTGTGGGGACTAAGGAGGTGGGGCTCAATGTCTCCAATCATAGTGCATGCATGGTCTCCTGACTCGTGCAATATATGGTTATTAAGCTATGTATTTAAAGAAGCTAGCAAAACTACATATTAGGTGGCCACTTACGTGGCTAACCATGCCGATAGCACTCTGTGGGCAGAGGATAGGAAGCTGCCTCGAGAGTTCTTTGATATTTTGTTTTCTAATTTTATTGGATGCATCCGTTTACATGTTGTGTGAATCACCCGGTCTATTAAAAAAAAAAAAAGAAAGAAAGAAAAAAAGCTTTTCATATTTAATATTTTTTGTGGGGACTAAGGAGGTGGAGCTCAATGTCTCCAATCACAGTGCATGGTCTCTTGACTCGTGCCATATATGGTTATTAAGCTATGTATTTAAAGAAGCCAGCGAGACTGTAGATTAGGTGGTCACTTACGTGGCTAACCATGCTGATAGCACTCTGTGGGCAGAGGATAGGAAGCTGCCTCGAGAGCTCTTTGATATTTTGTTTTCTAATTTTATTGGATGCATCCGTATACATGTTGTGTGAATCACCCGGTCTAATAACAAAAAAAAAGAAAAAAAAAAAAGAGAAAAAGAAAGAAAGAAAGAAAGAAAGCTTTTCATATTTAATATTTTTTGTGGGGACTAAGGAGGTGGGGCTCAATGTCTGCAATCATGGTGCATGGTCTCCTGACTCGTGCCATGGTTATTAAGCCTTGGCCCGCCACCTCCCAGATCTTTGTCCGGACAATTCGAGTGTTATGGGGGGTGTTTTTCGTGTCGGATAACGGATGTTTCGTCCTCTCTCTGCCAAAAAAAAAAAAATTTCTGATGCTTCCTCCTCCCCATGTTTTAGTGGTAAACAACTGCTCGCTAGTTGCAGTCATTGGACCGCCATGCTTTTGCTCTTTGAAAAAGCATGTTGTCACCTTACTTTGTTCCAGATTTTATTAGCATCCTTTTTCTTAACAAAAGGTGGAATTGTTTCTGGCTTATGCTGACAAGCTCGCATGTTGGAGTATGATACTTTTTTATTGGTTGGAGTCAGCAATGATTAATTCTACGTGAAGCATTCATGGGATCCAAAACAAAAGAATGCAATGCTTATGGGGTCTAATTTTGAACCTAACCCATGAGAATACTTGGATCTTAATCTAAATGTGGATATGCATTGGAATTTGGTTTCACTACCGACTCCTTTGTTTCTTCAGAAAAGTGTTATTATATCTCCTCAGCGTGTGCATATTTTTTTCGTAAAATTAGTTGCGACTAAATAATGTTCAAATCTAGCCTCTTCAAGCCAAAAAATTTTGTATGACTGTATCTTACTGGGTCCTACCGGAGAAAGAAAATTACAGGACAAAGAAAATTATGCGAAATTATTTGTATGAGTTATAGAATATATGATATTGCTGATACTGCTCCGTAGGTTCCCATGGCAACGTAATAAATCAACCTAGTTATGGTCATGGTTATTCATCAGAAAGGAAAAAAAAAAAGAAAACCTTGTCATGGTTATGAAGAAGCTTAATTAGGCTGTAAGAAGAGGAAGTTGTCGATACAACCTGACAATAAAGAAAAAAAATCATTAGAACGTAAAAGATAACAACTTAGTGAAGGCTTGTCGTTCGTGATTAGATCTACTGAATATACAAACAATATATGATGCCAAAAATTATATAAAGTAGAGTATGGAACATAAGAGGCACGAAAGGGCTTCCAACTCCTTTACCCCACTAATGTAAGAATAAATTACTCCACCATGTGGGTGTTGTAGTTTATTCCGGAGTAATAAAGGATAGGACTAAGTTAAAACCATGTGCTTTAAATTAACTTATTTCTGCTTCCAAATGCAGCTAGCATTAAAGACCTATTTTAGATATGATTTACCATCTCTAGACTATTTACACACTAAAAAATATATGATTTGAAGATTCTTAGCCTATGCATGAAGTGATTAATTTTTCTATATTATTCAAACTGTCTAGTTTTAGATCATTTGATACATAAGTTAGAGTTTCTAAATCACATGATTTCTTGTGTGTAAGTAATTTAAAAATAATAGATCATATCCAACCGCTCGGATTATCGATGTGGGATCTCTATCATCTAATTCAGAAAAGATATAACACTATAGAAGTTACACGAGATGTAAGTTGAACTTGACTCATGTTATGAATATCAAACATATAATCAACAATAAAACATAAAGTAATAATGGCCTGAAACCATTTCTCGAGGGGACAAGCCGGGGGATGCAGACAGGTAATCCAACATGTGGATTGGTAAAAAATTGAATCATTTAAACCATGATCATAAGCAAATGTGTAAATATATTCCTTAAAGAATAGCAGATATAGAGAGTGTTGTTGTCGAGATCTATCTATCCTTGTCGGTGTCCTCTAGATCCCATCTAAAGAAAACCTTTATGCTCTGTTTATTTTACCCTACAAAGACAGAGACAACTTAGGATGGAGTACCATCTTTTTCCGTAGAGTATCCCTGGTAGTTATTCATGTATCAGAGGATATCTATATCATCCACTACGCCTACACCTGAGAGCTATATATTACTTGAATATTCTTTCAGTAAGAGCTCCTCTCTTTGTCTACCATAGCAAATTAGGTAGATGCTAAGGATAGGATTGATACCAGTTCAAACTTTAGCTAACCTAGAACTCCTAGGACCTACCCTATCACATTATCTAAGATATACAGCGCAGCATTAACAAATGAAGAGTAATGAAAATAGAATGCTCTAATGCATGAAGCAGCTCTATTTTGAGAGCCATGTTAAAGTCATAAGCTCAGGGGCCCAGCAAAACAATTGGTTTCTTCAGAGCCATAACCAAGAAGCTATTCTAATTCACATCTCTGAGAGAGAAGGGAAAATAGCAAAATCTAATGAAAAGAAGAGCAGGATGTCACCTTCAAACCAGAACAGCTTGCACTAATATGATGGCAGCTGGATTGCACCACCTATTTGAATCAAAATATATATAGATTGACACCTGACATAGCGTGTGTGACGCAAATGAGGCCCATCTTTTGTTTCTTAATCACCGACTTCATTCTTGGGGTACTACATATGTATATATATATTCTGAAAAAGTAACCCTTGGACATATGTTGTAGCAAATGAAATGGTGGAGCATTTGATACAACGAAGAGATCAGGTTCACGAAAAATGGCTAATATGGACTTGGTAGTCCTGGTAGCCAATTGGCCCGTTTGAGCCACCTCTAGCAGCTGTGTATACTAAATGCAAAACTAATAAGGCATAAGAAAGCTCTTGTTGTAAAAGCTTACAGACAATAAATTCAAAGAATCTATCTTATAGAAAATCAGGTTTTATGAAGCAACCATCTTCGACAGGTTGATCCTTTAAGATTCAGAGGTTAATCACTTACTGACAAGAAAATTGTCGATGAAATGTACGTAAGCATAATTATTTAACTTATTTAATTTGTTTCAACCCATTGTAAATCTGATTAGATTATCTGTTTAATAAAATAGTTAAGTTTGGATCCGGGTTGGGAGATTTTTGATCTATATTGTATCCCCATCCGCCCAGTATCTAGTCCGACTTGACCTGGCTGTGAACAAGCATTACTCAAACATTAATATATGAACATTTGGTCATCTCTAGGAGTCATAGCACTTTCATTTCAAGTCTTCAAGAAACTTTATTGCCAGCACAAAACCAAAAGCAAGTTCTGGGCCACGATGAGCAGAACAAAATTGCCCATTTGGATATGGGGCCAAACTTTTGTAGGGGCCAGGCCCAAGCTCAACCATTTTTTTTCCCTTCTTCAGATGCAACATGGACTAAAGCCTATTTGGAAAGAATTTTAGGGTATATCTTTAGTGGACTTAGGTCAGGCCTCCAATTCATACTTTACTAGATTTCTATAACCTAACCTGGCACAGGGCAGCTATAGACTACATGAGACCAATGCCATTTAAGCCCATTTACCTTTCGATGAAGACGAGCAGTCTCTGAAGAAATTAGTATATTGTCTAACCAAAGTGAAAGTATTATATTTACCATGCAACAACCATTTATCCTCATTACATGAATATTTTAACAGAGACAACTACAATTATGCCACCAAATTAAAAGTAGTCGTAATTAATTTCATGGTGTACCAATTTTCATCCAATACCCTACCCACAATTTCAACCACCACACTGCAAACTTGACATTTGGGCCGGAAGACATGATGATTGAATCCCCAAAGAAAGGAATCCAAACCAAGGGTGGAGCAATGGATATGTTGTAAAAGTCCCACTCTACCTATCTATAATAATGAATGTTACATATCTATTATAGTATTTATATGATATTAATATCATGATGGTGTAAGCTCAATTCAGTAGTACAATATTTAAAAATGTTTTAACCATGCTGATACAACAATAAAAAGTTAAATTTGCAGTGGTTTGAAGAAAATTTTTAACATATCTATATCATAATAAGAAAAATTTATCAAACTATCAAATTTTAATGACCATGTTCTTCTTCTTCTTGATATTATTTACTAAAAAGAAAGGATTAATTTCTCAATTTGTTAGGATATTAAATCACTAATCAAACACAAAGCAAAATCTATTTCAGAATATTTAGTTTAATATTACTATTATATTATGACCAAAATTGAAACAGACACTCTTCACAATTCCAACAAATATTACTAGATAACAGTAGACAAAATAAGAGAGAAAAAAAGAAACTTGATATTTATGAATTGACTATAAGATAATAGCATGTCCGATTGAAACAAGAAACAGAATAAAGATGATCACGTAACCTATATCTTCTACGAACCCAAGAATGAGGATCATGTAAAGTCTATATGTAACTTGATTGTGTTTCATGCTAACCATCATGAGCATTGTACACATGTGCATGCGAAAAGTACACATATATGTATGTATGTATGTATGTATGTATGTATATGTATATGTATACGTATATATATATTTTTAGTTTGTTTGTAACCAATGCGTGGCTCTAGAGAGCAAGGTGGACACAAATAGAGATGGATCCCTCATATAATATATCGGTATGGAACTGCAATGCCCCTAATTCTATTTGTAGATTTGATGTGTGACATATTCCAACTTGCATCTTCATGCAGTTTATACTCACCATGCACTACTAGTTAGTATCCCATTGATCCAATGCATGAAGTTGACTCTCAAATGGAATTTTTTTTGAGGATGTGAGAAGAAATCCTGAATGCTTTTGACAAAAAAAGTTAAGAGAATTGTGGAATATATCGACAATCATTTTAGACAAATTTGTATGTTCCAAAGGTGCCTCATGGAATGGTCATGTGAGGAATATCGAATATGCCTCTCTAGGTCTTGATGACAAATCAAAAGGAGAAGATCATGCAAGGACTATATTCTTTATGAACGCCTGCACTCCACAAAAACGACTGATACTAATTAATGCAAGCAATACCTTCGGTCACCGGGCACCTCCTCTTTCTGCCAAAAAAAAAGAGAAAAGGTCACATCCCAGAAGGTGGAACAATGAAGCAGGCAGTGCTCTTTTTCTGCTCCACCAGGAAAATTTGAGGCTTGGCTGTGACCCTAAGCCAAGTTGTGTAAGCCAGTTGCCACCATGCTCGCAGGTTTCGCAATACCTGTCACTAGAAATTTGAGAACTCGAACTCTTGCTTGAAAAAGGCAACCATATTAAACTCCTTAACATTTGTCATCATATCTGTGCTCCTAATATTTCAGACATCACCCAAGGAAAAAATTTCATGCGATCGGCCCTTATTCAAGTCCTAATGATATTGCTTTCTAACACTGCATGGATCTGCAGGATCCCAAAATGTGGGCCCTTCAGAGAGATCAGCACCCTACCAAGCTGTTTACATTCAGAACAAGCAAATTAAGAAAGACCATCTCCCATTGGGCACCTCAACCACTTCATTTTTAATGTGTTTGGTGGAGTCCTAGTCAACACTTTCGACTTTCTTTGTTTATTCGGCCAACTTTGGTCTGGTAAGGGCCCATTAGGCTCGACCTCAACCGCACGTCCCCGGCATCAGGCAAACAAAAGACCCTCTCTGTCTCTACGACCATGCCTTGGGAATAAGATGTGGGTGGGGTCTCCTTCGTCCAATTGATGAGAATTCTATTCATTTGGAACTTTGACTCGAAGTTTAAAGCGTACCATTTGGTGAGTAGTGATGGGTTGGTTGGCGGTCAAGGATGGCAGCACACAGATCCGTGATGAGCTTAAGCTAGGTTGTCGCCTTTGAAACGGTGGAACAAAACAAGTGGGTGGGACTTTTCAACCAAAAGAAACCTACATTAAAGTCTTTGGTTTTCTCCAAGAGAGTAGAAAGGTGGCATACAGTGATTGTAAAGTTGGCACAGTTGGTAGTGGATGTAAGGAACCACTCTGAATTGGTAAGGCCAGATTGAGGCAATAGGGAAGATGATATAATAAGCATAACAGCAATTTTATCCGAAGATATGGCGACGCATTTGCATTACGCTGAAGAGGAATTGGATACGCACAACGAAAGAAGAAGATGTAATTAATCTAGGAAAGCAAGGTGTCGGTAGATGAAAAAAAAAAAAAACAAATTGATATATAGTTTAGGATAAAGGGAAAAGACATAGCAAATTCAATATTTATTCAGTCTTAGATCAATACTACTGATGTCTTAATCATTTCGGGCATTAGCCCTGTACAAATTCAATGCAAGTATGACCACACCAACTTACCGAGATGATTTTTCCAAAGGAGATCCTCCTACCTAGCATCTAAACAGAGATGTCAGTTCATCTTCCAGTGTCAATATTTTCAATGGTACTCATGAAAACAGAAAACAATCACAAATATGTTGCAATTTCCTCTGAAGGAATATCGATATAAAAAAGGTCCCGGCCTAGTAATTCCTCTCTTAAGAATAACTCTCTGTCCAGGTTCCTGTGGGAGTCCATCTATTGGGTAAAGGAGCATTCAGTTTTTCACAACATAACTTCTACCTTATGCAGACCCCTGGTAATATGACCTGCAAATAGTTCCACTTTGGATTTTCACACCAAAGAAAACACTTTCTCCAAGGATTTTAAGCATTATGACCATTCTTTCAATGCTTCATCTGCCTAGGAGCCATCTTTACTCACCATATATCAAAAGCAGTCGTATGAGTTCTAAGTCTGCATATATCAAATGGAAGAAAGAGGGTAAGGTGTGAATAGATGTGGCTAACTCTATCTGGATCTGCTGTGCCTTTAGTTTATATGGCACAAGTGACCTTGAGCAAATTGGGACCCAACTGCTATATATACAATGACTTAGAAATATAACGACAAAATATATCAGGCCTGCCATATGCATAAATGTTGTAATCTCATCTGCAACCTCAAGTGCACCCTCTTAAATCCTTTGATTCAAATTAACTTTTACAAGAACTAGAAAATGGAAGCATATTTAAGGTATGACTAAGAGTTTGAATGGGCGAAAATAACATGGTCGAGGTGTGATATTTTCTTTCTACTGGTAGAAAGTTCCAGCTTTTCGGTCCTAACATTTTGGACGGTAAAAGGTCAATGTAGTGTTAATAGTCAACAAAGTATTGTACAAGTTGTGCACACTGGATATTAGTAAGTGCGCGTCTCCCATCAAGTTAGGGAAGCAAAACACGCGCTGCTAACTGAGTCACACCAAAACCTAACCTGAAGTTCAATAATAATAAAAAAATCATGTCTTAGGAGAGTCCGAGTTGCATGTATGATTTCCAAACCAAACTTTATCAGGTTAGGTTCCCACTTAATAAAGTACTAAGGTTCTGGCAAATCTCAGTCTTGCATAAACTGAAAATAATAGCACACATCTTGAACAGGGAGGAAGACCAATTAACAATTGAATATTATCACCAACAGTTGTAAGCAAACAAGGGAATGACAAATTAGCTTTCAAAAAGAAGTTTAGGAAAAAAATAAGTGCTGAAAGTAGTTGAAGCTATTCGGTTCCAACCAGTCTCATATGGGTATAATAATATGCATAAAAAGATGAAGAACTTAATTTCTATGGTTAAGCAATGACAAAGTGGGATGTTAGAAATCAAAAGCATGGAGCGGGTCGGTCAATCAACGAAATGACCTGGCGATCTTCCGCTGAAAGTGCTCGGCTATTGCGAATGAAATGCTTATGCCTTGCGTGTTGGTTGAACTACCAAAGTTCTACAGACGATGAAGAAGGGTCGTCCAAACTATTGGAAATTTAGCATCAGTAGACTACTGACTGCTGGCCATATGTCCTTGATGGAGTCGTGCCGTGAACAACGTGAAGCGAGCGATGATTGCACAAAATTTTCATATTTCTAACCAAGAGGATGAGCTTGGGGTGGCAAAATAAAATAAAAAAACAAATAGGCTGTATGACCACTCAGCAATAAAAATATAGGATGGGATCTAGATGGAAACGCAACAAAGTTTCTGATGTTTATTTACTTGTTTTTGGTCTTCTTTTAAGGTGCCAACAGCTTGCGAAAGCAAAAAAATGTGTAGGCTTTAAGGAAATAAAAAAATTAACAGCTATAAGTTATAACAGGAGAATGCAGCCTTGCACATGGTATGGGCGTATGGCACCAAAGAAAAAGCGAGAGCCAAGCTTAAAATGTTGTTGATGGAGCAGTAAAGGGGGCGATGTCACTCCATACGAGTAATATGAATGATAGAATTGGATCCTTTGCAGAAAGATTCACGTTTCTAGCACTACGAATTAATTAGAAGAAAGAGTAGGTGCACAGACTTCTAGTAAAAGGTGATATATATAGTACTTCACCAAAAATGAAAATTTCCAGCAGACTAAGCAACTCGTATACCGTTGGATAGACATGGAGTATATGTGAATGATCCAGGTTTAGATTGGATTATCAACTAGCTATTCTCTCCCCGGTCCCTTTCTCCATAAACACCAGACGAGGAAAGAAAACAACTACTTGTTTGATATTTTAATATTCTCTAATTCAATTCAGTGGTTCAGAAAACTAATACTCAAGCAAAGATGATGCATTCTATAAAAAAAATAATGGAGAAAGCAAAGAAATGAAAGGGCAGCAACCAGTAGTCAGAAGAATAGTTACGTGAAACCCTCGTCAAGGGTCGAAGGGAGCCGATCGACGTAGTGGGCCCCATGCACATCCTATTCCTCGCTTTCCGCGGTCTTCTCCCACGACTCCACACTTACTGCGTTGAATGACGAACACGGAAAGGCTGGCAAACCCCCGTTCCAACCTCCGCCTTCCCCTACAATAATAACACGCACTAAACTTACGTAAAAGAACTGACCACTGCACCCAAAGCAATACACATATCTAACAAAATAAAATAGCAATCTAGGCCCCACCTTCAGTTGGGTCATTCTCCTTGTCCCTGTAACATTAGTGTTATTGGATATAGAAATGGGTTTAGTAGCATACTTTTCATTGTCAATCTTTGACCATTGACTAGAGACATTAATTAATGTCACTAAGAACAAGTGGTAGTAGCGGTTGAATGAGGAAATCAATGGAAAAAAGCATGTCATCTTCTCCTTTGACCCCCTCTAAATCTCCCCCTCCTCGCTCTCTTCCCCCTTCTCCTCCTTTTTCCATTCCATTTTTCCTCGTTCGTCGCCGTTTACATAACTTTTTTGTGCGTGTACGCGTCGAAATAGAAGATATAAATAAGTAAAGAGAGATCGGAAGAATACGGAAGGAAGAAGAGAAGGGAAATGGGGAGGAAGGAAGAGAGGCTACGAGAAGCATTGCAAGTGAAGATACCGAGCTATTTCCGGTGTCCGATATCGCTGGACGTGATGAAGTCCCCGGTGAGCCTGTGCACCGGCGTCACCTACGACCGCGCCTCCATCCAGCGGTGGCTGGACTCCGGCAACACCACGTGTCCGGCCACCCGGCAGCCCCTCCCCTCCACTGACCTTGTCCCCAACCTCACACTCCGGCGCCTCATCCACCTCTGGTCCTCCACCTCCTCTTCCTCCCCCGCCGATGTCGCCGTCCCCCACCGCCAACGCGGCGGCGACATCCTACGGGAGGTCCGCTCCGCTTCGGCGGATCCCCGCGCGGCCCTCCGTAGGCTCGCCGACTTCTTCTCCGACGACGAGAACGACGAGTTCGAGAGGAACAATCTCGTCGACGTCGGTGGCTGCGCCGCCGTTCTCGTCTCTATTCTTGTGAAGAAGAAGATCGACGACGACGACGGATTGTTGGAGACGTCGGAGGCGGCGATCAGGGTTCTTGCTCTGATCTTGACCTCCGATTTCATCGAGGAGGGAAATAAGAAGATCGCGATCTCGGCCCTGATTTCGGATCTCAACGGATCGATTTCCGCTTTGCTTTCCGTGTTGAAGAAGGGAAGTAGCCTTGAGTCGCGGATCGACGCGGCCAGGGTTCTTGAATCGATAATTGGATCGCCGGAGACGAAGCTTGCGATCGCCGAGGAGGAGGAGGTGATCGCGGAGCTGATCCGGCTGATCGGGCCGTCGGATGATAAAGGGACGATGGATCGGAAGGCGGTGGAGGCGGGGCTGGGGTGCCTGGCCGGGATCGCCGGGGTGAGGCGGGCGAGGGTGCGGATGGCGCGGCTCGGGGTGGTGGCGGCGGCGACGAGGGTGCTGGCGGCAAAGGCGGAGGTGGCGCCGGCGGCGGCGGAGAGGGCGATGCGGGTGTTGGAGGCGGCGGCGGCTTGCGCGGAGGGGCGGGCGGCGATCTGCGAGGCGGCGGAGGAGAGCGTAGGGACGGTGGTGGGGCGGATGATGAAGATCGGGAGGGAGGGGAAGGAGGCGGCGGTGGCAGTGCTCTGGATGGTTTGCCATTACTTCCGGGACCGCCGGGCGGTGGAGGCGGCGGCGGCGTTGGACGGCGGTTTGACGAAGATATTGCTGTTGATGCAGAGCGGGTGCTCGCCGGCGACGAGGCAGATGGCGGCAGATTTGCTCAAGATTTTCAGAGTAAATTCTAAGAGTTGTCTCGCTGGATATGATACCAAGACTACCCACATCATGCCCTTCTAGAAGTTGATTCAGAGAAGATCTTTCCTCAAAAAAATGGAAAAAGAGGAGGATTTTTTGTAGATGGATAGAGATTTTTGAATCTTGATTAATCAAAAGAGATAGAAACAAATCAAGGATCTTCTAATTCCATTTTGCTGACAAATTTCATAATTTTCCCATGGTTATCATGAAGGAGATAGTTATCTTGGTTTGAGATAAAAATTACTTGCATTCAATATTTTGACAAGCTTACAAATCATGAAGCTTGTTCATAGTTCCATAGTAATCATGATGGTTATCAAACAAAAAAAATCATGATTATTCAAACGGGAGTATTTACAGATTCAAGGGGTAATCTCCCTACTCTCTCTCCCATGAGAATTCTCATGGTTTGTTCTTGTGTTTCCATGGTTTCATGCAAGAAACGATTATAAATTTTTCATAAAACTTGTTTGGATGTTGCTGATGAAGATCTAGATGCACTTCCGATCTCTTTCGATGAATACTTCGAATGCTTACGACTGGACATGCAAGAATGTGTCATCAGTTCGAATTCAGATAATGATATTCTGATCTCTTCATCATACAAGCAGAAAATGCAACATAGATGTCTTGGGTAGATAAATCATGCCAAAAAGAACTTTTAATATACAGGGGCTGTGTTTTTCCATTGCTTGTTGCATAATAGAAGGAAAATAAATTTCAAATTATTAGTATCATCCATCCCTGCTGCTGCCTCGTTCTCAGCTAACCATGATGTTGTTTCTAATTTCGTTCATAAGATGGACGAAAACCTGCTTGCTAGTCCTATCAACCATTGTATGGAAAGCAAATTTCTGCATGCATACAAAAGAATGTAAACTATAAAAAGAAAATAGGAAAACTAACACTTGAAAACACTGTGGTTTAATTGCGGTGTGGCTGCTAATAATGTGAAGGTGTTAAATTTGAGCCCATCGCAAAATATAGCTTTTGCTCTAAAAATTCCATGGTAGTTTAGGAGGGGGAGAAAATATTCTCCTGCATGCAGCAATAGATGCTAGATAAACTCATCAACCTGTAAGCCTCAAGAAAGATATTTTTAACTTTTTAGTCATTATATAAGCCTTGCTTATCCAAACCTGGTATAAGGAAGGCTTATATAATCTTGATAGCCCTTATTAGCTCCATAGGAGTCTAGTATCCATAACTCTCCAGAAGCCTCAAATGTCATGCATGAAACGTCTTGCACATCCTGATGAGATTTTTTTTTTTTTCAAAATTTTTTACTTTCTTAATGATACTTAAAACTATCAAAGTAGGATAGTTGAAAGACTGTAGCTCTGCATGGTCTGCAAGCATAGATATTAAAAGCCATTACTCCGGCTCCCGTGAATTGAGTTCAAAAAGAAAAAAACAAAGGAAAGGAGGGCGACAGGATGGCCGCAATTTCAGAGCAGGTTGCCGACCACACGCAGACTACTGGCACCAAGCTATTATTGATTGGGATTTCAAATCTAGGATAAAGACAACAAAATATTCAAACAAGAATCAATAAAAAGAAAAAAAAGAAAAGCAAGCAAGCAAGCAATCATCACTAATTAGTAGACGACGACTTTGTTTGTGCCGAGGTGACGGAAGAAACGAGAAAAGGATTTGAAGATTTGTTTTGTTTATATGCCATCTGACTGCTCTCCTTTTTGACCACATCAATCCCGATAAATTTATCACATTAGAAACAGAATATCTTCAATATTTAATCATATACAACAAGGCGCGAGGCAGCACGTAATGGAAAGTGCATGGGAACCAGCAAGGATGCGTCCTGAGCTGGTTCCGACCCATCAAATGGAATAAAGCGAAAGACATAAATATATATAGCGATACGAGAGAGAATGAGTGAGGGGGAGGTGGAGGGAGGGCCCAATCGCCGTTCTCTTTTCTTTCTACTGTTTTTTTTTTCTTTTTAGTTATGGTTGAAACTTGAGGGAGGAGGAATAGAATATATGCGACAGGTTTTGACTCGATCCAAATCCAATGAGGAATAGGATATGTCACGCAACCTCAGTGGGGCTTTCTGGACTATATGGGATTGGTATAAAAAAAACTTCATTATTTTTGAGAATATAATCTTCTATGTACATCATATTCTCTTGTATGAAGACATTGTTAGGTTGAGGATCCAAGGTTTTATCTACTTCAAATAAAATTATTACTATTATCATCGATATGTTTAGCTAAACAAGTTTTAAGAAATATTAGTGGAGGAGAAATGAGTGTTCAGCCAAGCCTGCTCATTTCTGAAGCAGAATGTTATGCATCCTTTCTTGATCTCTAAAACTGCCAAGAACAAAATTGACATTTAATCTCCAAAATAAAAGCTAAATGTTTCCTGAATTGAGTGAAAAGACAGTATAATATCTTGGAGTAACGTTATTCTTGGTAGTGCCAACGGAGAAAAGCATGTCAAAAATAACAAAACAGCAACATTTTGAAAAAATAATGTCGAGGGGGCATCTTCATGTTATTGTTCTTGGAATACGTCAGGATGCCCCACCAAATTCCTACACAGTTCCTTGTGCCCATATGGCAAAATATGCGAGGTTTCAAAAGGATATTAGCTTCAGTAAGCTACATTAATTCTCCCCTCTTTAGAGCAGTTAATGGTTCAAATCCTGTTGTTTGCTGGGAAAATCTATGATATTGGATTATTTACAAATCAATGACATAGACGATCGATGTTCATGATGCAGCAAGCAAATATGATTGCTCATGAAGTTATTTTGCACTGAGCTTCATCAGTATATACCAAGTAAAATAGCCATGGGAGAAAATACGATCGTGCTTGTAATTTTGGAGGGCATTTAAAATGTGGAATTCCGAGATGCATACTTCACCGCACTACATGTTTTTTATTTGATTTTTATACGTACGTAAATGGATATTTCTATACACAAGGATCAAAAACAAGCTACTAAATGGAAGTTTCGGTTCTTCATCTTTTATTTCGTTCTATGCTTGAGCTCTGAAAACCAAAACAATTCATCTAATCTTTTGTTCCACTAGTGGAAGAATTGTGAAATAATATTAAATTAGATTCATCCAATTGTAGAATATAAGCTGCATCTTAAGACAACCACATTGTTCATCGTTTGGCAGGTGACAGTGGCGACAACCATTTTGTTCATCGTTTCGGAGATGACAATGGTGGACCAAAGCTTGGAAAACGATAAGACATATGAGGGCAAGTTATTATAGTGAAAAACTTTTTTTTTCAAAAAAAAAAGTACCAACTCCACTTGCTTTTTTTTTTTAAAAAAAATATTTTTATATATCATTGTTAGATTAAGTAAAATATATATCAATCAAAAATAAATTATTTTACTGAATTTTTTGTGACCAAAATACTTCCACAAAATTAATCTTCTAATATGATATGGACTCTATTCATACCAAAATTTTGTTTATATCAGTAAGTTACTCAATATATTAGTTTTTAAAATATATCACAAATTTTGATTTCTCTTGAGTAAATTTCAGCCATTGAGGTTACTGAATTTATCTTTGTTTTCTGATTTTATTGGATATATTCGTATACATAATGTATGAAATACCTGCTTCAGCAAAAAAAAAGTCGCTGAATTTATCTCCTAAATTAGTATGCACATTAGTAATAGCAGGATTTTGTTTTTATCAATAAGATACTCGACATATTAGTTTTTGAAATAACATATTAATTTTGTTAATTTAATTTTAACATTATTTTAAAAAATGATGATATTAATAAACCAAATTAGAATATGGGAGTGTAAAGAAACTTCACATTGGGATAACGAAAACTTCCTTCTCCACTCCCAAAGTATTAATCGAGAAATCTAGCAGAATATGTGACCCAACAAGCTATAAATTAACTAAAAAGATAATGCCCTTGCAGCCACCACATGATCCATAGCTCCAATATTTCAGAAAAAGAAAAAAAAGAATGAAATGCAAAGAATCTCATGCGGCATTTTAGGATAGTTTGGATACTTATGTTTGCACTTTTTTCTCTCATTTTCCTTCTCCATTTTTATAACTAAAATATAATTTAGCTCGTATATTAGTTTCAACCGATCATTATCATACTTGGACTGTAATTAAAAAATATTCTTTAGATTTAACTTCTATTTATGTTTTAACTCTTCATCTATTCTTATCCATTTTATATCTTCTATATTTATTTGTGCAAATATTATATTTATCTAACTTTTTCAAATTAGTACAGTACATTCGTTTCATTTTTACATAAAGATATTTCTCCCTAGAGCAAGACATATGCAATTAAACGAAAGTCCTGTCTAATGCACCGTAGTCCGTAGATATTATAAGCATGCTATTTCTAGAGATATTGGTGCTACTGATATAATTCTAATAAATTTTCATATTTAAATCAACAAAATTAAAATACAGTTTTTCCAAGGATAGGATGGTCATTTGCTGTCCTTGGTTAACTTAACCAGAGACAATGATAATTGCAAGTAACAAGATCTTCTTGCAAATAAACATAACTTTTTCAGTAAACAAAGGTGTTGTATGAAACATTAATAAAATTCTAGGTGTTATATGCCAAAAAAAACCTTTTTTCCCCTCCTGGAACTTCCCTGTGTCAGTCAAGATATGAAATATCGTAAAACGTCAGCATTTCTTTGCACTGCTGAAGAAATCCCAGGAGAATATTACACAAGGTACCTGAATTTTCTTTCCATGTCTCATTTTAATCATACTCTTTCCCGCTTTTAACCCTTTTTCATAATGAATTCCATACCAACTTTCTCCTGTTTTACATGAATTGAGATCCTCATCTGATTCAACAAAGAAACAGAGGATGCTGCAAGTACGAAAACACGGAGGATGCTAGGCTTGGTCGGGTAACGCAGCAAATCCTCCATCATCATTTCTAGGACATGAAACACTGGTGCGAGCACCTCAACAGAGTACTACCGTCTCTCGAACTAGTACTGAAAATTCCATGTTCAGGTAGCTCCAATTCCTTCACAGAGCCAATAACAGTGGAAAGCTGTAATTCCATTCCCTTTAACCGTGGATAAACTATGGCACTAAGCTCCTTAAAGAGCGGATAAGCTGGGCCCTTCCTGGAAAACCATGGCTCTGATTTACTGCATTACATCAGTTTTCATCCATCAAGAAAGACGAACTTTAGGCATATATGGTTTTGAGCTACCATGAGCTGATCGATATTGTTAATTTTAAGGGCCACATTCTCTTCAGAACACTTATCTGCAAACACTTTCACGAGGACATTCTCAATGATGAATCACAAAACAGATCCACAACTTCTGAACCTGCCATCTGTACCAGTCAAAAAAAATTCTGGAGTTTAGAGAGAGCAATGCATGATATCCAGAAAGTTATCGTTGAAAAGATCATAACCCCACCCCAACCGCCACAATAAAAAGATGCAAGGGAAAAAAGGAAAAGGAAAAAGATCAAAAAGATGTTAGTAAAATACTCTTATGAGTTCTCCGGTCACAATGCTTATGTCGAGTTCACCATAGAAGATTCACTACCCTAGCTACAGTCGTGTAGAAGATTATTGGAAATTGTAGTCAGTTATGTACTTTGCTTAAAGAGGACAGATACCTGTAGCTGTCCCAACAAGGATGCTTTTGTCTGCATACCAAGTTATTTAGTCGGTGACTGGAAATCTAACTAAATAAGAATGGAGTAAGTTAAATGAATGATGAGGTTGTGCATCTCGTTTTCACAGGGAGCAAAGTCCATGAAGCACTCCTAGTTGCATGGTTCTGAGATAGTGATTGCGATCAGGCCCACATTGTTTGTCATAAAAGGGAGTGGGCAGCATCTATCAGGGACAAGATAATGTGTGGAATAACCAAATGGCTTTACTAAACAGGTGAAAAGCAAGATAACTTCACCCAGTTACAATATTGCAAATTAGCTGCATATTGTAAGGTCTCAGCCATAAACTTAAAATGGATAATATAAATAAAAAATAGTATTCATGTATGCATGCTAGTCTAAACAGTATATAACAAATTCAGGTCCAACCTTATCATGATTTGTCATTAAGTTGTCAGGTGGATTTAGTCTTGACCCATGCCATTATATACCAGCAATAACCTTAGGTTCATCAAAACAAAAAAGCCAAAGATTTATTGCTAACCATGAGTAATTCAAAGACGCATTACCTATTCTTCCAGCTCTAACACAACATAATTACTCTCTTATAAATAACATCAGCTCAAAATATGATACGTCAAACTCCATGGATTCCTGAAGCCTAATGAACAATGCATCCATTAACGTTTCTTTTTGAGGAACAACACCCCCACTAATGTTATCCTCCTTCCTACAATACAACAAATGTCTCGTAGGAACAGGCAGTACTTATGTGTAGCTTACAACCTATGTGAAGAATCGAGACACAATGATCTATCAAGTTGGCAGAGGTCATCAATCATCGCTTTCAACTTTACAACATTGACGATAAGTTCAGACTATCTAGAAAATTTCCCAACAAAATAGTAGCATTTATGGAGACTAGCATTTGATGATCTATATACATGGCAGAAATGATAGCAACTGCAATTTCAGAAAGGACAACTCTTTCCTATCAAACACACGAGCCAATCTCACGAGAAGAATATCAGCAATACAGTTGGTTGCACGGAATATCACTATAACAAACAAGAATGGGCAACACCTGTCATGCAGTGAATCAGCAACCACCCAAGCAGTTACTGATTTAACGGTATACTGCTTCTGCAGACTCTACAAAGCACAATAGATAAAAATAAGCACGACCTGGGGATATATAATACAGTTATCCCTTTAAAGTAGATCTAAGACACATAAATAATAGACTAGCTCGTTTTTTTTCCTTTTTCCTCAAACTAGTAGATGCAATGAGCATGAAACCCCAATAAAATATTTAAAATCTACACATATTACAAAAGTGAAAGAGCTTCATTTTTGGGAAATTCCTCTCATTGATGCATGGTGTCCATCGGAAATAAAATAACTCTGCTAGAAGCACAAAAACAGAGACATGTTTTGTGGTCCTATACATCATTCCTGCAGTTAAACAAAGAGAGATTTGTGAAAGATCACTAGTGTCTCATTGGAATAAAGATTATATGTTGCGCTAACAGATTAAAACAAATTTGCTGAGACCACCAAAAAGACTGCCAAAATCAAACTCACCTGGCTTCGCCAAAACTGAATGTGAAATTGATTTTTCCAAACATTAATATAAAGTGTCATCTAATAGCAAAGAATCATCTCAATCTTCCTCTCCACATAGTAGCACAGCTCCTCAAAATTGATTAAGTCCTTTGCTTCAAAAACCACAGATGGTAAATTTTTCTGCCGATGAAAAAATAGCTCAACATCTTCTTATCTTCAACTGATTCCAAGAAGTTCCAAATCAAGAATTCCAAGATCATGATGAGAGTCCATAATGGTCATAATAATCTTCCATGATCTCCTAAGCATCACAGCTTTTTAATCCTCAATAATCATTTTGAGAGTTCCTGTATTTATTGTGAATAATCATTTTGAGAATGCCTGTATTTATTGTGATCCTATAGGAGTCATTGAAAAAAGAAAAACAAAAGGAGCATGAGTGGGGATCTGGAGGGGTTAAAACGAGTGAAAAGAATCTTACATCAAAGAGCAGCAGAACAACAAGTTTGATAGCTATCTGATGCATATTTGGAAATTCTTGCAGTTAACTGGTCAGAGTGGTCTAGAAAATTGTATGAATTCAATTTATGAATAGCTCATTGAGTTAATAGTCCACTGGAATATTGGTAAGCCCCGAGTGCTTCTTCTGCAATGGAAGCAATGGAAAAGGAGAACAAAAGGAAGATGCATGAGCTAACAAAATACTGAATTACAGTTAATATAGAATTCTGCAAATGAAGGGAGCACAACAAAGTGAAGGAAACATAGCAGACATTGCAATATATATAAAAGCGCAAAAGAGAAATTGTTGACTTACAAGTTACAAGTATCATCAAACAAGCAAACGAATGGTTTTTAGACATCCAGTTATAAATGTTTGCCTCGCCCTGCAATATCCACACTATAATGACCAGAGAACCCTTTGAAATAGATTCATTGCTCCCCGAGATAACACAAACATATGCTCTATTACACGAAAGATGGAAGCAAGATAAGTTTAGAATATTCAATATTAGAGTTGACAATCCTCCCAACACCTATGGAGGCAATATTACCAATATTTGACTGACCTTAAGGCGTCTAATTCATAACAAACATTCGTTCTGGAACCAATAGTTATGCTGCTTATAGGTTTCCACAAGACGAATTCCCTTTGTTAAAGAAGGGAAAAAAATCTGCATCGGCCAGAACACTCAAATTCTAAATTAGAGAGGGAAAAGACAAGGAAATTTGGTATGTTCTGGCTTCACCCAAAAATTATATAGACACAAAAAGTAGGAATTTCCATGGGAATTTTCATAAAGATGCTAACTTAAAATTCTAAATCTTCTGTAATATCACCAGATGCGGTTAATGAAATCTCAAATTCAAAATATGCAGAATTAATTATAGTGTTTTGACTGTAAGAGATAATAAATTCAGGAGTACAGACTTTCAGAAATTCCAAACTCAGAATGTCATATCAGTTTTAGAAGCAAATAATGTATTCAGTCAAGCTGGCCCTCCACTTACTTGAACTCCTCTTCAGTGTCCTCAAGATATACCAAAAAGCATGAAAACAATGTCTTTTCTGTTCATACCATCAAGCTAGCCAATAATATGAGGTAGAAAATATTGGCCGCCAAACCTCTCATGTTTCACTTCACAATTTCAGACCTACTATTATGATAATGTGGAAAACTCGGAAAGATAAAATGGGGAACAGGTACATCAAAACGAACTGAGGGGCACAGATTGAGAATAAAATCAAAGAAACCTGTTGAGATGATATAAATATATGTAGTAAAGATATGAAGAAGCCCCAACTATGGGATGTTCTTGAATTTAACTTGAAAGAATTAGAAAGAGAAGAAAATACCGATATTGACATGAATGAAAGTTGTCAGAAATAATTAATGTCTAAAGTAATAATGGAGGTTACCCTTAAAATGAACTTCAATATGATGACTCATTAAGTTGACTCCAGCTTTGTTGAGGACAAGGCATAATAGCAATTGGATGGTTACGGCAATTTGATGCCTACTATTACTTCATCGTTAACACCATCAACGTGTTCAACTGAGTGCACTTTGCACCTAACCAAGGAAAGAGAGTTGCAATGCTAGCTCTTTGATTACAATGAAGCACTAATACAACGAAGAGATGTCTTAGACTTCCATGAAAAACTCCAAAGAACTCTGTATGGAGTAAGGCTCATTCAGCAAATACCTCGAGCTGAGCTTAGCTTTTTCCTTTGGCTCATGAGCCAGCTTGAATATTAAATATGTTATATTTATTATATAATAAATATATTTAAATATATACAATATTCATTATACATAAATACATAAGTATATTATTAAAAATATAAGCTATTTTTTATTTAATGATTTGATGAAGAGTAAATAATTAGCTATTGGATTTAGCCACTGGACTAAAATCTAGCAGCTTAGATAGATAATGGCGAGGATTAAAACTCAACTCCCCTCATATCCTCACCAGCCATGCCTATCCATCCACGATAATCACTGTCACTCTTTAGTTAAACTATTCCCATGATTCCCACCACCCATCGCCACCACCTACGTCCGTCTCCCCCCAACCGAAGATGAGGAGCCACCACCTCCTACCTGTCTCCTATGACTAGAGATAAGGAGGTCTCCGCCTTTGAGCCAGTTGTCCCTAGAGATGCTGCTGCAAGAGAGAAGGCCATGCAAATGGGCATGGAGATGGTGGAGCCAGCCACTGAGACCATGAACTAGGGCATCAAAAAGCAAAAGCATGGGCATCTGCCTAAGGCGCAGGGTGGCAAGAGGGCATCGTCACTGAAGAGGGAGGAGGAGGAAGATGAGGATAGAGGTAGAGGAGCGAGTTTGGAAAAAAAGGAGGGTTGAATTTTTTGTATTTCGAACTTAATCAAGTTGAACTCAAGTTAGCTCAACTCTAATTCAAGCCGAGCTAGAGCTGGGTTTCTCAGCTTGACTCAAGCTCAAGTTGGGCCATTGTAATATTGATCCAAGCTCGAACACAGATTAGCTCGCTTGTGTTTAGCTCATGCACACCCCTAGTATGAAGTAACAAAATAACCAAGAAACACTCAAGCATACAATGACACTTCAAAGATGAAAGCAAGGATTTTCCCTCGGGGTGTGCGCATGCGAGAGAGAGAGAGAGAGAGATAAACAGAGAGAGTGCCAAGGAATGGAGAAACTAGTTTCATCAAACATCACCAGCCAAGTGCTTGTGGATAATACTAAAAAGGCCATCGCATGGTATTTTAGGGATGGCGATGCATGTGGGGACAATCCACAATGCATTGTTTCCTCATGCCATGACTACCATTCATTCACAAGCAACAGGATGGCAGCAGCGATGTCATGAGGTGATGGATGAGCAAATAGCAATTGCAAGCTTGCCTCTTGTCCAGAAAATAGAGTTATTCCCATAATTCAGTTTTAACAAGAAAAACATTGATAAAATTGGATATGGAAAAGCATTCAAGTCCTAAACAAGGTTGCAAAAATAATATTGGTTTTAAATAACAGAAATAAGTAAATTTGAGCCACATGTCAATAATCACAGATATTTCCTAAATCAAGGTATCATATTAACATTATAAGGGCATAACTATATGCAAGAATACTTACCACAAGCAGAAACATCACCTGCTACTTCCTATGAAGTACATCAGCATCATGCATCAAGTTAACATTATTAAGATCAATATCAAACCAAACACTTCTCCCTCCTTTTCCTGCAACATTCCCTGTACATGAAGAAAAAAGGGTAGATAAAATATTCTATGAGACAAAATATCTCGAATCTAGTTAACTTCATTTGTTTGTCATCAATAAACCTCAGGGTCCCAACTTTGAATACCAACCGGACAATACTGCACATACTCCATAGATGATGAGCTAGTTCTTAATATAGGGAACATTTAACCACTCACAATTGGTATGATCAAACAAGTTCAGAAGGGTGTCTCTAGTTCAACGGGTATTACAATATCTAAATGATGCAAGAATTAGTTAATATAACTGGATATAGTCCTTCTGAATCATTATCAGCAAGCAAGAAAACATACCTATGATGACCACTAAAAACTGTAGTTTTTGTTAAAATACATATCACATTATAGGGCTGAAGCCCTAGTTCGATGACCTGATACTCCAAAAGAACCATCAACATTGCAACTACATCTTGCTCAGTCCACTGTCAAGGAAGAACATCCAATGTTTGGAGATGACTGTCCAATATGCCATCTTTTTCTAGCATTTTAAGCAAATAAGCAATGGCACATGCAGAGTTTCAGAAGATAAAAATTATACTGAGTTTCTGCAAGCGAACTAAGAACCTGTAATCTTAACAATCAACTAACAATATATCCAGCACATCAACAAACAATCATAGTAGCTCAAAAGAAAAAAGACACAGATCAGCAGTAACTAATCCACTTCAGCTATTTGCTGTCAAGACTTTATCTTCAGAAGATAGGACACAGGAATTTAGTACATGTGATGTCTTCCTCTGTAAACATTCTCTCATGAAAAGATTGAGAAGACAAGTAGCAGAGAAAAGATCAACGAAGCAACAATTGCTTCCTCTGAAATGCCCTTTTCTTTGCCATTGCAATGACTTGCTCTCTTTTCTGAGATAGGTCCTTTATTGCCTGCTGATACAGTAGTTCAATAGATTCCAAATATAGTCTCAGATGCTCATCAATTTCATGTTCACCAGCCAAAACAAATGAAGAACCATTTCTCGGGAAACCAGAAAAGGCCGACATATCAACACCATTGATACCCATGTCTTTCTGATCCAGCTTCATGCCATTCTCAACTTTTGACAGTGCCCCTTTAACCTCTCCCTCTATATTTAACAAATTAAAATCCACAAGGTCTGATGGAGAGAAACCTGGGGACTTCTCACCATTACCCTCAGAATCCTGATTGACTGACGCAACCACATTGACAGATCCAGAATCAGCATATCTTGTGACATGATCGAGTTTTCCATTGACCACAGCATCATACACTGGCTGATCTGAGCCTTCCATGGAGCTGAAATCAACAAAGGGAAGGGGGGCAAAAACATCATTAGCTTTAGAGATACTCCGAGAAGATATGTTAGAGCATTCCCAACACTTAACCAACTGCAGATCCTTGGGAGTTTGAGTTCCATCTAGAGTTATCAGCCGACTAATGGCAATGCATGGTTTCCATCCAGGTATCAAGTTTATAATTAATGAATCAATTAACCCTGCTATAAGCTTTATATCCTTCTGTGCCAGTTCAAGTTGCTCAACCATCTCACTAGCGACTGAAAGAGAAGTATCACTATCCAGGTAAAACACGAAGACAACATTGTCGGCATGACCTGCACGACCTGCACGCATAAAACAAGGAATGCATTGATGAGTTATCATTCACATGTTTAAAAACTAATAATGATGGATGGGAATAGTTTTAGAAGTATAGCAGTTACCTTTCCAATTAATAATCTTCATATTTAATGATACAGAACTAGTCTCCTCCCTCTCCCCTTTTAATATAAATGCACCATCTTTCCTCTTCTTTCGTACCTCCAAAGTTAGCAAGTTTGAACTTTTACCATCAGAGCGTTCAATTACAGTGATAAGTGCAGGCTCATTATCATCATCATCGAGATCTATATGAAACTGTGTTTGCTGTATGCTACTTTTTGGCTCTTCTGAATGAACACAATGGTCTTTGGAGACACCCAACCTGGTTCTCAGTTCTATGATATCAGGTAATTGCAAAGAATGGTTCCCTTGATTGCCATTTGACACATCCACCTGGAGAAAAGGATCCTTCAGAAGGTCCCCTGCTTGCAATCGCTGATCAGCTGGAACAAGGCACTTCTCTATAAAAGCTTTCACTTCTGGACCTTTTACCTTTGAAAGAGCAGCAGGCTTTATCCCCTATAAAAAATCATTCAGAAAAAAGAAATGCCAAGTTCAATTTTAGACTTATCTTTTGCAAAAGAACAATCAAAATCTAATTCTTCAGAGAACAACAATCATCATTTACAAACAAGTAATCACATTCTTTTTCTCGAATAACAACAGATAAAGACAATTAGAGGTTAAACACTTGCAGATGACACCTACCGAAGAAACTTTTTTGTATATTTGAGCAGAATTTGTACACTCGCTGTATGGGTACTCAAAGGTGACCATTTCTAGCATGCACATCCCAAAGGAGTATATATCTACCAACTCGTTATAATTTTCATCATAGAGTTCTGGTGCCATAAACTCAGGAGTCCCTGCAGTTAAAACAAAATATCATTAAAATCTAATCTAAAACCAAGCTGCTTGACTACTTTCCTACAAATAAGTATTGATAGAGACATCCACCCTCAGATATCCAAGAATAAGAACTAACTACTTGTTCCATTTGCATCCAGTAACAGCAACGAAGTAATCTGGTAAGTCAGCAATCTCAATTAAAAAAAAAAAACAAGAAATTGATGCAGAACTTTTCTATTTCTCCTCTCCCCATTAGCAATGTTCAGTCCATAAAGGAGTGATAGGGAAGTGGAATATCATTTGATTGAATTTATTTTAACTGTCATTTCTTAGTTTCCTTTAACTTAAAGAAAAAGTGCTGCCCAGTTCAAAGAACATGACAATGGCAAACAAAAAAATAAAAATTGGTACCAATTACACTTCGTGCATTCGGTTGCTGCATGACAGTTGCCAACCCAAGATCCCCAATCTTCACCTCTCCCTGGTTTCCATTAATAAAAATGTTATCACACTTCAAATCCCTATGTATGATTGGTGGCTTCTGACTATGGAGATAGTTCAACCCCGTCAGAATCTGCCTCGCCCATCCCTTCACTGCTTTCATGTCCACCTTCTTGTGTTTCTTACGGTACCTATTTTACAGAAACCACGTCATCAACTCAAATAAATCATAAACGACACTCATCATCAAAAACTTAAAACAAGAAGACTCAGAATTCGACCATACTGTCTCAAGCTGCCAGAGGTGAACAATTCGGTGATGATATTAATAGTCTTCTTTTTATGGTCAATCCATGAAGTGTAGAATTTCATAATATTCTCATGTTTCAGAGATTTCAAAAGATTCACTTCCGAGTACAATCTCTCCAAGCTGTCCGGAGACTGCAACACATCATCAATCCTAAGCTGGTTCCAAGCTACCTCAATTCCATTGACTTCATCAAATCCCTTGTATCTGTTATTGCATTACCACTAAATATTATCAAGAATAAAGCATTGCAAAACTTAGATGTAAAACATCGAGCATAAATATAAATAGAATTATAATTTATTTTATAGTATGTCGTATCGTACCGTACCGAATCAGACGGTATGAAGCATACCATATTTTGGTACCGGTACAGTTGGCATACCGATTTTTGGTATGCTAAAAAAAATTTATATCGTACCGTATCGATACTATGCTAGTGTGGCACTGGTATGGCCTGATAGGCGAACCTTATTGATTTACAAAGTCATGGATTGAAGAAACTTACACAGTCTTGAAAGCGCCTTTTCCTAATATCTCCTTATACTGTCAGAAAAATCAATAATGTCAACCAAAAAATCAAACTTTTGCTCAGCGAGAACGCGCTATCCTGGAAAATAGAATGCACCGGAGACAGAGAGTACTTACACAAACATAGCGCCGAGTGGGATCAATCTCGATGACGTCGGGATGGGGCGGCTCGGGCTGCTCGTCGGCCCCATCGGCCAGCACCTGGCTCATCGTCTCAGGCGAAGAAGCACCAGTGCAAGTCGTCAGAAGCGAACACGAAGCCGAAAACCCTAACCACGGAGAAAATTATATACAAGCAACGAAAGATCCCCGGTTAGGCGAAACCCTAACCCGATGCGCACCGTTTCGAAGCCAAAAACCGCGGATTCGAATCCAGTAACCAAAAAAACAAACAAAGAAAGAAAACCACGAATTCGATACGAGGAATCCAAATAAGAAAGAAAGAAAGAATGGACAGGTGACGCGTACATTCGTAGAAAACGAAACCCTCACGAAGGGGTGCGAACCCTAATCGGAGAGGAAGGGGGTAGAGCTCTGGAAAACCCTAACGGGAGCCCTACCAACTCTCGAAGAGAGATCGCGGGAGGGGGCTCGTTTCGTTCCGCGGCTTTTAGAAGAGCGTTGTGGTAGAGAGAGAGAGCGCGAGGGACGGGCCTTATTTATAGGTTAGCTTAGAATTGCCATCGAAATAGCACACGTAAGCGGCAACCAGTGGTCGTGATGTCACCCTAGATTGGAAGGAGACGATAAGGATCGTGATTCCGCGATTATTATTCTGTTTTAAGAAAGTTTGGCTCCTATTCCTTCTTTATCTTTTATTTCCTTTTTAAGGTGCATGCAGAGCTTATCGGAGGCCTCCGAGCCCAAACTCTATTTATCTTTCAATCGAGTTTTGGATCGGATCAATTGAAATTTTGATTCTTTTTGTACCTAAATCTCACTTATAATCAATTTTTCTCGTGGTAAATCTATAGAGAATTTGACTAGGGTGATTCGCCTGTGAACAATAAATTTAGACTCGAATCTGTATTGTCTCCATGTAAATTTGTCACCACGAACCTATTAAAATTTTACCATCATGCACGATCGTTGCAAGATATGTGATGCAAGAAGTGTACATTGGGTTGGGGTCAACCAAAAATCAAAATAAACTGAACTGATGTCCTTGAGTTATTTGGTTTGAATTCAAAATAAAATTGAGCCGATTTTGGTTCTAGTGCCTCGAAACTCAATTAGGTGATTTGAGTTTGGGCCAGAGAGATGGATAATTTGAACTTAAACCAACCAAATGTATATACATATATATGTGCACATACAAAATTAATTTTGGTACATTACTTACGCATTTTATACTGTTCTTCATTCATGATTTGGTCAATTGTTGCTTTTTATGGATAAAATATTGATGTTTTTTTTAGAATATATTATATATTGTTTTGGATTTTTTACATATATATCCTCATAAATATAAAAAATTACATAAAAATTCTCGTAAAGTTGTTATTTGTATGTATACTTTCATAAAATACTTATTTTGTATGTATATTTTTTTTTCATATGTATCTATACCATCCAATGCTATTAAAAAAATAAATAGTTCAAAATTAAAATGACTGAAAAAATCAACGGCATATATATGTGTACACACGCAAATAATAATTGTTCAAGAGTAGTTATGTAATTTTACAGATATATGAGGGTATATATTCACAAAAATCATTAAACATGATCAAAACTTTCAAGAAACTTGTCAAGTCTTTGTTTAAGATTGTCAAGTTGGAATATTGGACGACTATTTGGGAAATTCTATTCTCCAATTGGATTTTGACATAATTATCATTATTGCATTTATAACATATATATATTCTTCCTTATTTTTAGAATATTAAAGCATTTTGAATTTAAATTAATTATAAATATTTAGATAAGTAAAATAGTTTTTAGTGATTTATAAATGGTGAGTTATTTATTTATTGTGGCGAGAATTTCATAAAAGCATCATGATTTCTTCCAGATGTCAACATGGAATCATGCGGCATAATAATACTGACTCTTTTGTCATCCTTCTCAAATAATAGTGACTGAATTATCTTCACTAGAATTGACTTCTGCCAGTTGAGCATATGCCTAATGCTTTTGATTGAATTATATTCAATTTGGGGCACATGCTCAAATGGCAGAAATCAAATGCAACGAAAATAATTCAGTTATTCTTAATCGAAGAGGATGACAAAAAAGATCAATATTATCATGTTGCATGAACCCATGTTAATATCAGTTCTTATGAAATAAATTTTTAATACCTTTATGAAATTCTTGCCTTAATAAACAAAAAATAATTTAACATTTATAAATCACTGAAAAATATTTTCATGATCTAACCGTCTATAATTAATTTAAATTCAATATGCTTTAATGTTTTAAAAAATAATTAAGAATATATTGATATCATTGTTTCAATAATGATAATTATATCAAAATCAAAGGAAGAACAATATTATCAAAATGATCGCCTAATATTCCAACTTGACCGAGTTAAAAACTTAAACAAAGAAAATTAATATTGGGACTTTATCTTTTTTTAATTTATCAAACCAACTGAATCATCAAAAACTTGGCATGTCTCGGTCGACTTTTAATATTTTTTTAATTTATACCCTTCTAAATATGCAAAATTATATGAATACTCTCACAAAATTATTGTTTATATGTATATCCTTATAATTTTTTTTTTTTTTTGCATATCTACCCATAAAGGTATTTTAGTTATTTTAATTTTAAATCATGTATTTTTTAACGTCGTTAGATAGCATTGGTACATATGCAAAAATGGAAGAAAAAAATGTATACATGCAAAATAATTATTTATGAGGAGAAGGGTATATATATGCAAATAGCAACTTTTTGTTGGTATTCATGTAATTTTATATATTTAGGAGGGTATACATGCAAAAAAATCTATTGCCTTTTATAGTTCACCTTCAACTATTCATTTTATTTTTTCAAATAAATTACTAATTTTTGTGCCGGGCATGGGGGTAATATGACTCAAACCAATCTGATACTGATTCGGTTAGAATGAGTGGGTTGTGACATTTACTGATTTTGGTTCTAAAAATTAGGGAACCAATTAGAATTGAATCGACTCTGGAATAGCCTCTCACTTGGATCAATTGGAACTTGAATATCTATGACTATGGGTTAGGTATGTCAAAGATAAATCCATGTAATTCTTTTAGATGCAGCTTCAAATCCACTAGTTTACCTAACCCAATATATAATATAAATTTTGAATTAATATTTTTTATATTTTTATCAAAATTTTTTGTTGTTCAGTCGATAATTTTGAAGGCATAAAAAGATCGAAATAACCGTATTCATTCAACATCCAAACCTAGTCCCAATTCTTATCCCATCCTCCCTGACCCATTCAAATTCTTAGATGCGTAGATTCAGATGTAGACCTGACCTGAAGTCCCCAACGACCAAAATTTAGTTTGGGTTACACGTATACCTGGTGTTGATAGCACCTTCTGCTTGGTCCTTTACAACATAATCCCACTATGAATTGCACCAAACCTTTTGTGCTATGTAGCAAACCAATGGTGCAAAGCTCTGTCTCTGTCTCATATGCTATGCAGCAAGCCAGTGGTTCAAAGCGCTCCCACATTATTTATCTGCAGGTGGTCATCTATCCAATTGAATAGGACTGATTTTGTTCAATGTGTAAACATAAGATCATATGCATCTATATATTTGTATAGTATTGTCACAAAAGAAATCTCTACACGAATCGATGATTCATTGTTGCTTTTATCTCAAGGTAACCCTCATGCATTGTGGATGATAGAGAAGTGATGCAATATAACTGTGGAGCAAAATTCTAGAGTAAATTTTTGATGAATCCCTATATTCTGAGAAAAAGTGTTATAATGCAAATGCCTAGTAAAATCTATCTTCAGCATAGGTAGATTCATTGCTAGGCGCTAATAACATGTATAGTCAACACCAGCTCTTAGTCAGGAAGTTCAAGTTCAATCAGAGTACTAGTCTAATCAAGCATGTTGTGACTCTGATTTTTGGCTTTGCCTTGAGATGACAAAAAACTTTGACAGACAATTGCAAGGAAGATATAAGAGAATGAGGGAACGACAGCATAGTTAACCAGATTAGTTCAACATTCGAAAATTTAAAGCAAAGTGGTAGACTTAAGCGGTAAGACCCTCTTGCAGCTACATTACTTCATCTCCTTGACGAGCTTTAGGTGGAGCTTGCCTTCTCTCTCTCTCAAAGAAAAAAGGAAAAAAAAACACCTCAGACAGCATTTAGCTGGTATGACGGGTGTTTTGGTCAATAGGGCTCGCTAATCTTCACATGAAATATTGGTGCATTTTTGTTTTGGACCTTATGGTAGTGATAGAGAAATGCTTTCAAGAGCTATAATTAAGATGACCATTTAGTAACATCAATCCAGACTAGCAGAGAGATTCAAAGGACTGTCATTCCATCTAACCGCCTTTTTCAATCAGATCATATTTTTAGGCTCCAGAGCTTAATCTGCTGATAAGCATAAAATTGGGGTCTACGATACATTCTAGTCCTAAACCATAGCTTCAAGTGAGAGTTGCCCGTGCAGCCTTCACTGCTTTCAAATTGCTCAGAAAGAATTCTACTTGATATTGATTCATGAGATTTTGTTTGTGTTTAAGCAATGTGCATGAACAGATATTTCGACCAAATTAACTGAAACAAAGCACAGGCCAGAATTTCATGAATACTCTATTTCAAGTGTAGTTCCACTCTATTGCACACACACTGGGGGGGGGGGGGGGGGGGGGGGAGAGAGAGAGCTCAACCTTTACACTCACAGATATATCTAGCTCACCCTTTATATGCACATACATATATGCACAGATATATGCTGCTCAATCTTTACATCTACCATATAATTTGACTGCACATCCCCGACAAAACTTGTCAGCACTACTAAGCCCAGATAAAAGACAATATGTTGAATAGCTACAGATTACAATCATCATCTTCCCCTATGTTTGCTATAAGAAAGGCTTTCATGAGGAAAAATTCCTTCTAAGAGTTTGACTCACGCTCCATGCAGTGGTGTATTATTTCAGGGATAATTTACAGATATACAAACAAAAAATAGATTTTGAACAAAGGTAACGCAGGAGGAGCAAAACAAGAAAAATGAAATAAATAAGAAGGAAATTTCATCTGCAATTGCCAACAAACAAAAAGGTATACATAGGAAAACACCTTTCTGTGCCCTGCAGTATTGTGATATTTGATGATTTTATATACACTATAATACAACAGGCAAGGTCAGACACAGAGAAGGTGTAATCAAGGAAGAAATGGTGCACAAATAAATAAATACATATATATGTGGGAGGAAGTGTAGCTTACTCCAGAGATTTCCTGGATGCCATTCAGATCACAGTCCGGAGTGGAATTAGAATCATCCAATATACTGATAAGCATTTCCCTCACCTTTTTTCTGCTAAACTTTTGAAGATGGCGTGAACTCTTCTTCTGGTCTGCGTGCAGATTGGTTGAGCACTGCTGATGAAGCCCTATCTGACCCATGAACATTGTACCTCTTGTACACTTTTTCACGGTTCTCAAACCACCAGGCTTCTGCTTGATGTTCTTTAAATCTTCTGCGACTGCAATATCATTTCCACTGTAAGAAAACAAGAATATACCTAATTGCAAATGCATCCATATTGCATGCACACATGAGTGTGCTGATGGGAAAAGGTCAACCAAGAAATAGCAATTTGTGTAATAACAGAATATAAATATGCTAAATAGCAATTTGTGTAATAACAGAATATAAATATGCTAAACCGACTGGAACTGAAATGATTAACAAGTAGCAGCACTCCAGATGAGCACAACAAAGCAAAAGTTCATCCATATGTAAGTCAACAGTGATTACCCGGTTTAAGTCAGAAGTGACAAAAATTATGGAGCAAAATTCATGTCAAAGGAATTAAACAGAGATGGTAAACATAAAAGTGATAATTTTCTTGGCTACCTGAATCGCACCCTCTTCAGATCTCGAGTGCCATCACGAAGGGCCATCAAAGTGATATAAACACCAGGTTCATACTGTTCTACCCATTCTGCCTCGACTTGATTGCTAGATGAAGTGGGGCTTCGAGACATAAAACCATGCTCGCCATTTTGAGGGGGCTCCATTCCCTTGCTATCAACATTCTCTGCTCTACCACTTGATGTTGGCATTTCTTCATGACCATGGCATTCTGTATTCAAATGCTCTTTTGCTTCATTCAAATATATAATCCTATTTTTTTCAAATTGTGTACTCATTACATTAACTTTTTGAATATCCCTTGGTGGAAGATTTTGTTCTGAACTTCCATTCATAGCAGCAGAGTCGATAGCCATGGGTGGAGGTATGTCTGGACCATTGCTTCCATCATTTCTTGACTGGTACTCCCCATTCAGACTGAAGTAGTGAATAGCATGTGGCTCAATGCCGCTTGGCAGATATACTGGCTTTATCCCATTTTCATAGACCCCAGGGGGCAATCTATCTGCCATATCCTTAAGCTACAGGATCCAAACCAAAGAGTGAAATAAGTACAAGACTAAAGTATTCTATGTTAGCAATCACAAAAGTCGAATGACAAAATGATGGAAGCAGGCTCAAGGAGACCCATTGACGTGCAGATATCTGGTTATGGAAGATTTAGGCTATACAATGGATGGAAGTTTTCAGAAAAGATGTGAAAAGTTGGCAACAAAAGAATGCAACCCTAGCATGTAATACTAGTAAAAAAGGATCCATAATGCCAGTAGCAGATGGTTTGAAAAGATCCTTGATTATAACTATGGTCTAACGACTCTAACCCAAGGAAACAATGCAAGTCAGTAACTGTCCCTGATGTGAAACAAATCATTAGAACTTGTTATAAAGAATGGGAAAGAGGTGAGGAGGGGGGAAAGGTCAAGCAGAAAGTTACCTGAGCTGTTAGTGATTTTATAACTTCCTTTGCAGCTTTGGATTTTGCAGATTCCTCTGCAGCCAGTGCCATGGCTTCCTGAGCTTTTTTTTCCGATTTCTGCAACTCAAGTTCTTGAAGTTCACAGCGCTGTCTCAGATTTTCAACCTAATAAAGGTCCATGTTACCGTTCAGGTTCTGCTAGCTAATGATGCTCATATTAACTTCTGGAGAAGTCGAAATAAATTTACCATACCTGAGCATGCAGTTTCTGAACTTCTTGACTCAATAGTTCATTTGTCTTTTTCAGACTGTCGGCAATACTTTTGGAGAAAGAAAGGCCTGATGTTGTAGGAACAGGTGTTGCAGAACGTGGAGGGATAGCTTTTCTAGAGAAAGGTGAAACAGCCCTTGAAGGATTTACAGATTGAACCGCTGATATGCGGACTGCTTTGGGAACTGCTCGGTGAAAATCAGACCCACCAGCAAAAGCAATATCTTTTAACTGTAACAGTGAATTAACTTGAGGGGGCCTAATCAAAGACAAGGTGTCAGTCCACTTACCATATTTAGCTGCCTTGATATCCAGAATTTTGATCAAATCCAGGTTACTAGGCAACAAATTCTTTGATGGTTTCAAATCTGCTTTGTTAAATCTACCTTTGCTTTCTCCTGAGAGGCGGGGCACAGCATTTCTCTTGTTATTAGTTCCACCAGATTCCAACACTTTGCTCAATTTCACATAACAGGAGTCACAAACACGGTAAGATTTTGCAGGATTAGGAGACAATGCAGCTCTCAGAGCTTTTCTTGAACTGCATGCATGGCAGTGCACAAGTCCACAATTATAGCAATTATGCCTCTTTCGAGTAAAGCCAAATGCTTGTCTGCAGGCTGAGCACTGAGACTGCTCCGCACCGCATACCCATTTATGTTGCAATATGGCAGCCGTGAAGTTCGCACCGCATGCAATGTGTTTAACAGCTCTGTCCTTCAAAGCTTCAACAAGTGTAGGTGTTTTCCGATCCTCAAGGTCTCCATGGCCAAGTCTTCCATTGGCTCCCTTTCCCCATGTGTAAACTTCACTCCTGGTGGTTAAAACTGCAACATGGTATGAACCACAAGCAACCTCTCCCACATATTCGCCAGCAAGCTTATCTTCAACTAAGCACGGAACCTTCCCATCAGACTGGGGATTGCCAAGTTGACCATAAACGGTGCTTCCCATGGTAAAAACATGTCCTGAAGTTGTCAAGCCAATTGTAAGACTATGGCCACAAGCTAGCTTGTGAAAATTGCAGTCAATCAGTGAAGCCACACGAGTGGGTTTAAGTCGTGGCTCCTTATCACCATGACCAAGGCGATACTTGTCCCCATCACCCCAAGTGAACAATTTTCCAGATGATATACTAGCATTAGATTGAGCAACTATGACTTCTACTATTGCAGCAGTGTGCCACACACTGCATGCAACAGCAATTGTCTTCAAACCCATCAAAGATTCTACCTCTCTTGGATGTGAAACACTTTCTCTGTTTCCATGTCCTAAGACACCAAATGTTCCATCGCCAAATGTGAATAACTGCCCAGTGGAAGTTATCAAGGCTGTATGCCAGGTGCCACAAGTAACATAAGCAATTTGAAGCCCTTCCAGTGGTCCTGAAACTCTCTTGGGTATCCAGTGACTGACATCATTACCATGACCAAGAAGCCCTACATTATGAGTACCATCTCCCCAAGTATAAAGTTCGCCAGCCACAGATACAGCACAAGTATGGAACTCCCCGCAAGCAACAAAATCTGCATTACAGGCTGCCAAAAATTCGACAAGACGAGGGTGGATAACATTTGTTCCAACACCATGGCCAAGACGCCCTCCAGATTCTTCGCCCCATGTAAAAACCTCTCCCTGCTTTGTAACCAGAGCAGCATGCCTAACACCACAGGCAACATGGCGAACATCCAAAACATAATTGGATTCCAAAGGGTTAGGTAGAAGGGCATCAATTCTACCACTAAAATAACTAATATTTCTATCGGCACCAGGCCTTGCAGAATAATCACATATGAGCTCACCCCATACGTACACATCCCCTAAGGCATCACAGTCATCCTGTGCAGAACCATGACTGGATGTGCTAGGGGCACTAGAAACACTGACCCTAAGAACATCGGAAGTGGCCCCTTTTACTTGCATACTTGTTACATCTGATCTTTCTAAGCATACCAAACTTTCAGATGATGAGACTACAGATAAAGCACTCATATTTAGATTGCTGTCTGGAGAACTAGCATCCACTATGGTGCCAATGGATCTGTCACTCGGACTGTTAGATATTAAGTCCTCTATATCCTGATAAAATTCCCAGGAAACATGTATTAACAACTATTACATGCAACTGAATGGGCATAGGGGAAAAAATCATGTTAAAAGGATATGATAAAGGAAAAAAAACTGTAAATAAATGTCAAAGACCTAAATTAAGTTCAGATGGTGTGAAAAAATCATGCAAATAAGAATTTTAAATAATTAGATATCTATCAAGGAATTTTATGTTCTTTATCAATATGATTCAAAAACCTGCATGCCTACCATTAATGGAGGGAATTCATAATAAAAAAAAAAGAAACACAACGATCAAATAAAACAAAAAAATAATAAACTTGTGATAGCAGTAGTAAATTATTTACATCAAGGCAGAGTCCGCCATCACTCCATCCATCAATTTTTGAACGTCCAGATTGACCTGATGAAATCAATGCCTTAAGTCCTGCAAACCACACCTCTGCCTCAACTTTGTCCTCGCATATCTAAATAGGCAAGAAAAGGACAACTAACCTCATCAGCAACATGAATGTTAGAATATAATAATTACTGAATTACAAAAACAGAATGGAAATTTTGATATGCTAAGCAGATCAAGAGATTGTTTCTCAATCTTATATATCAGGGAAAAGGACAACTAGTCCTTCTCTGGGCACAAATACCTTTGAAAAACAGGCTGAGAAGTAATTTCAATATAACTTTAAGGTTGCTAACCATAAAGTGCCAACTAAAAGAATTCAATCTCCTCCACTTTATAAACATAGCATCAAATAAAAGCATCGACTTTTCATTGTATTGAAAATGTAACATTTTCCACTACATCATAAATAAGGTCTTAAAAATAAGCGAACATGGAGATGAACTCATGGTTTGGCCATGAATGATGTTTGAAACATATGCTAATCTCAAACTACTTTCCCCGTCACTTGATAACCAAATCAATGACAACTCATCCTGGAAGCAAATATAGGATCAATAAATAGTGAACATTTATACTCTCTTATTTAGAATATAGAATACAATAATGGAAGATCGTAATATGGTTGTGCATGCAAAATGCAGCAAAATGATAGTCAAATGAAGTAAAATTTGGTCATACAAACAAACAATTTTAAGGGAAGGTTGACTAACATTAGAGGCAAGCATATGATGATTTTAAGTGAAGTTGCCGAACCACCCGGTTCGGGGCATACCGAATCAGAATCGTCAGTTACTGGCATGGTTCAACCAGTCAAAATAGGTTATAAAAGACCTTGTGCTATTCGAAGCCCTTGGTCCCTGTCAATGACAATGATAATAACATCCCAGCCAGGGGAGTCTCTATCTCTCTCCCCCCCCCTCTCTCTCTCAATCCCCATCGCGGAATCCAAAACTCTCGAAGCTCCCTGTCGATGGGACGAAGCTCTCGAAGCCTTTGCTTTCCCTCTCTCACCTCCTCCGCTCACGAAACCATCGCCCGATGCCTCAGCCTCGGTCTCTCTCTCAGGCGAGTTCGGAGGCTTCGGCTTCTCACTCTCCCTCCCTCCCTCGCTCTCCTTCTTCCTTTCTCCCCTCTCCCTCTCCCTTCCCTTGGTTTCTGCACGTCATGGTTCAGTACGATACATACAGGTCGTCAGTCAATACAACTCTAGATATCGATTTGGCAAACCCTAATCTGAATTGATAAAACTTCGGCTTCCTTCTCCGACCATACTTAAACAACTTAGTGCCTTTCTTCAAAGCAACAAGTGCCTCGAAAAACACAAAGAAAGTGAGCATAGAAACCATAACCATAACCATCAAGCCTTAACCCAGCGCATTGTGAACTCAAAGATATGGCAAGAAATGAAGATTCATGTTGTTTTTTTCAAGGGTCTTGGAAAAGAAAAGTACAACATGAATCTTTACTTTATGTCTCAAATACTTTTCTTGTATGCCTTGATGCAAGAAGATGGACTTGTGAGAATAAAACCAAGGCCTTGCATATGTATCATCTAAAACATTCGTTGTACCTCTAAACATGAGAAAGCAAACTCACAAGCAGATCTTCATGATCTAATTCAAAAGTCAAAACATCAGACTTGAGGTGTGGCAAGGAGAGAATTCTTGTATGCCTTGATGCAAGAATTTCTGTAACAGGCAAAACTCCAAGCTGAAGTAGATCATTACCGAAAACTAGCCAATAAAATGCAGTGTATACTAGCTTGCAGATTCCCTGGAAATCAGACACAAGGAAATTTTAGTTTATTTTAGGACGTGCATTTGATTCTAATTATTGACATGTATGGGGCAAATCAAGAAATAAGAATTTCTACATTCAACAGAAAGGGATCTTCTACTCCCAAGACCATCTAAACATGCACCTATACGGAACAATGACTACTTGTTAATTTATATAGTACAAAATTACCAAAGTATGATGAATTTGTTGATAATTGAGGCATCAAAGTACAACCTTAGCATGGACTATATCTTGTCTTTTTACATATGTTAGATATGACATTCATACAGAATGTAAGGTTTAAAGGATACCTAAAGATTATTCAATTTCCAAATTTGTTATAGAGCTAAGGAAATTTTCAATTTGTGATTTTAGGTACAGATCTTGCATTTTGTTGACCAAGTTGTCAGAATGATTATTTAAGTTTAGACAAAGAATTATTATTATATGTCTGTTAAATGTTAAGATTTTGATTCTGCATGCTTAAAATCTAAGTTTTCTTGAATCTTTCAGTTCTAGCTGGGGATCTTTTGACCAGTAAATCCAACAAAACATGGAGTGTTTGGTTGTTTGTTTCAGGCTACAGTTGAAACAATTTCTTTCTTTCTCTGCTTAATTGCAAACTAAGACATGCCAACTGTTATAGTTTTGTACATTCTGACTGAATTTTTTTTTGTCATTAGCATGCACTGATATTCAGGCATAAATTAGATGTACAATAACATTCCCTAGCACTAAATATTGGAAGTTATATCATGTGGCTTTCCTTTTTATTAACAAAGAGTATGAATCCATATTTGGCTAATGTAATCTTGCCTCCTCAAAGATAACGAAATGATAAAAAAGAGTTGCTCTCAGCATTGGTCAGTGATAATGTCAAAACTAGAGAGTTGTGTAAATATTGTATGTCACAGGCTTCTTTTGGTGCTTGAATAAGTGGGAGCCAGAGGAAGAAAGGAGAAGAATTACATGGCAGAAAGGAAATGAGTTGAGCACTCTGTCAGATAATTCTCTTGCGGATTTCTTTTTGAGCATGCCTTCTTCTGTAATGGTTTCTCATACAATTCCATTATTGATGACATTCTCCTGCTGTCACACATCTCACAGTATGATCTGGGACTGAGAAAGCATTAGGTACATGCACTACTTACACCAATTGATGATTAAGTATTCATGGTTTACTGGAGGTGCGGCATAGACAATGGGTGTGGACTGGGTTGCTTATTTGTGGTTGCAGGTTGACTGTACTACTTTTATTACTTTGTCAGATATGTGTTATATGGACAATGGGCATGAACTAGCTTGGTTATGCATGGTTGTAGTGTAAATGCAGCCCACTTGGGGCTTGAGATTAACAACATTACTAGCATATCAAAATGTAAGGTGAGAGAAGGCATGTTGTTGAAGAAGAGAACAATTTTAGATAGTTTTGGTAGTTTGTAATTCTTGTAAAGTACATTTAAAAATTTCATGGGTCTCTATTCCTTTAAGTGGTATTTCTTGTATCACCTTCCGTATACCGCTTGATTACTCTTTATATCATCTTTTTTTTCCACATTTGTTTGCTTATCTGGATCTTTGTGAGACTGTGATGGGTTCTAGGTGGGATTGAGATCTTCAAGATTTTTGAAAGTCCTAATGAGTGGTCAAAACTATAGCATGAAGATTGGAGGTTCAGGTGGAACTGGGACTTTAAACATCTGCGACATGTTATTTCAGGAAAAGCAGACAGAATCTAGAGGTACAAGAGGCTCATAAATGATCGATGAAAAAGGCATGTCATGCAGATTCTCAGTATAAGCCCAGTAAGGGAACACAGGAAGGCATATGCATGGCTAGAATACTACCCTAGAACCCAAATGTGAGTGGAGGAAGATTCCTGTGCAGTTGAAGAGTGACTGACTAGAGGAGAAAGGACTTTCCCTGCTCTGGAAGAATATCTTCCTCATGATCATGGAGGTGTGCAGAAAGATAAGAGTCATGAGCACAACCAAGAAGATGAAAGCTTACAAACAAATGATGCATGCATGATAAATAGTGGGCAAGGGTGATTATGCCTTATAGTGCTAGGAGTATAGCGTTTTCAAAGTTGGGTAAAAATCCAGTAGCAATGATCATCTATGTACAAAATTGTACTTGCTTTCAGAGTTTCTTGATGAAATCCTTTTTGACTGCGCACTAAACCGAATCATGGAGCAATGTAGGTGCAACTACCAACCCTAAACACTCTTACTTTGTTCCGAGCCTCTTCTTTTTGGAACATGTCTGGTTTGTTTTTTAGGGTTTGGCATGTCCAATCAACAGAAGAACAACAGCTTCATACACTAAACAATACACCTACAAGAAGCAGTTTCTGATTCACAGCTTTAAATTTGGACGTACGTAACAGTATTAACCTCCCCCTAGATTCGAAATCAATAAAATTAAGCAGTGAAACCCAAAAATATCCCTCCTTTCTTTCCTTTTCCCATGAAAACATCTCAAACTCATAGTTAGCCCATCAAAATCAAAATCAGGACTTTCTCTTGGGAAACAACTCGTTTCCTAACCCATGTTATCATCCAAAAGCACAAACAAGAATAACTAAACAAACCAAGATTCTAAGCAAAACATCAAGAAAGAAAGAAATAAAAATCCCATCTTTCTTACCTTGTCGACATGCTTTTCGCTGCTCCCATAGCCGAGGAGATCTGCCATTCCATGTCAAAATCACCTCCAAACGCCGCCGGCATCGATCGCCCCGGGGTTTCCGTCGTCATAGATGCCGGATCTTTCCTCGGATTCTCATCAATCTCCAATGTTCAATAATAAAAAACAAACAAATCCTCTCCCAAAATCCCTTGAAATCTCCTCCACCTAGTTCCGTCCTCGACCTCCTCACCAGGCCAGAGCGAGAGAGAGAGAGAGAGAGAGAGAGAGAGAGAGAGAGAGAGAGAGGGAGGACTCCCCAGCTTGTACAGAGAGAGGGAAGAGAGCGGTAACCCGACCGCGGGGCGGCGGTCTCGGGGGGCGGCGCTGGGCCCGTCCCCGGCAGTCGGAGCACCGCGGCGCGACGAACAGAGTAGAAGATGGACGGTGTCGCGGAGACGGAGAAAGGAAGCGGAGGTCCGGATTAATATAGGTCGACGGCGCCTCGCGTCCGTTTTAAGAAATTAAACAGTCAAAGAAGAAGTATACCAATAAAAAACAGTCAAAGAAGCGAACTCAATTCGCCTGACCAAAAATCGGAAAAAAATTCGCAAAATATTCGGGTTTCCGTCACCGCTGTGGCGTAAGCGACCTCCTCGGGCGCCCCGGGACGGCGGAGGCCTCTCGATGCCCCGGCGGAACACCGGAGTCCCGCGATAGCGCACTGGCGTTTCCCCTCATCGGGGCGGCGTCGGTGGGAGTGCCCACGCGGGCGGAGCAGTTTAAGGAAGGTGTTCCCCAGGAGCGGTGAGTGTATATTTTTTGGCTCCGCTTGGCCCTTTATTTGTGTGAGAGCGATAGTTGGTATGACGAAAATGCCCTTGAGGTCAGAAATTGAGCTGACGTGGCAGCGCTTGGGTGGCACTTAGTTTCTGGGGCCGAGGGAATGGGAGGTGGAGCCCTTGGGTATGCGACGTCATAATATCTTACCTTATCAGCCAGTTAGGCTCTGCCACGTGGAACCTGGGGTGTAGCTTTTCGGGTTCGTGTGAAGTTATTTTTTGCATGTTGGTCGGCTCGGCGGAGATCAGGTGGGGATTAAGTTTAGGGTTCTAGGTGATGGAAAGAGTGGAGATAAAGAATTTAATCAAGTGGGACTATGATTAGAATTAATTAAGATGGAAGGAATGTGAACGCGGAGAAATTATATCCAGGACTATATGCACCATGATACTCATTTCTCTGTACTCTAGTCATCAAGCGCTCACCTAGGTGATTCGTCTATAAGAATGAGCATATGTGATTTGCGTGGTGTATCGCCACATGATGCATGTGATACGGGATATAATTTGAGAGACAAGATTCTTGCTATCAGATAAAATTACAAACTTTTGAAGGAATATTTATTTACTTTGATGGATAGTTATACCCAGGGTTTTCATTAATCTTGCCAAGATATTAGTTTATAGAGAAAATTACAAGGATATCTCTTAACTTTGGGCTAATCTCAAAAACACTTCTCAACTTTAAAAAGTTCCAATTGGATCTTTACAGACTATTCCAAATTGATTCTTAACTTTCCAACTAGCAAACAGCATTAGCCTACCGTTTCAATTGACAAAATTGTTCTCTCCATTTTTTAGCCTTTTCCAACATCTCTTTTAAGATCTATGCAGGTGGATGAATAATCCCAATCATCCACACAATCGCTCTGAGATTTGCACAAGAAGATGAATATTTGGATTATTTTGAGATCTATGCAAGTGGATGAATAATCCGATTATCCATTGATCACTTTAAGTTCTATACAACCAGATGAATATTTGGGTCATCCATGCAATTGCTTGGAGACCTATGCATGCAGATGAATATTTAGATTTTTTGAGATATGTGCAAGTGGATGAATAATTCTAATCATCCATTGATTACTTTGAGATAAGTGTAGGCGGATGAACATCTAGATCATCTGTGATTACTTTGAGATCTATGCAAGTAGATGAATATCTAGATCATCTGTGGTTTCTTTGAGATTTGTGAAGTGGATGAATATCTGGATCATCCAAGTTGCTTTGAGATCTATGCAGGCAGATGAATATTTGGATCATCTGTGGTTGCTTTTAAAATCTCTGCAAGCATCATCACCTTTGAATCTCCTCTTCTTCCTCTTCCTCCGTATTGCTAGCGCTTAGTGGAGAGCGCAAGTGGCAGTACTTGTGAGCCTCTCATAGCAACAACGGCAGTAAAGAAGCGCCATTCTCTCTCAACTTTGGTGAATTGCTCTCTTCTCCTCAAAATCCAAGGCTCCCCCCCCCCCCCCCCAACCACCACCACCAAAAAAAAAAGTCCTAATTTTTCCTCCATTTTTTTTAATATCTCGATCTTCTACTTTAAATTCCACCCTAATGATCTCCAACACGACGTAGTTTCAACCTCTCCTACAACCTCAATCCATTCTCACCTTAACAGACTCTGATCCCTCTGGCTCGAACCATCCACAACACCCTCCTCCCCAAGCATTGGAAATTTTCACCCCCCCCCCCCTCCCTCTCGTCATTTGCCCAAACCGAGGCTATGAGATCTACGCAGATGGATGAATAATCTTGATCATCCATTGGTCGCTTTTGCAATCTATGCAAAACGATGAACCCCCCCCCCCCCCCCCCCCCCTCCCTCTCGTCATTTGCCCAAACCGAGGCTATGAGATCTACGCAGATGGATGAATAATCTTGATCATCCATTGGTCGCTTTTGCAATCTATGCAAAACGATGAATAATCTGGATTATCATATGTTTGTTTTGAGATTTGTGCATATAGATGAATACTTTAGATCATCTACTAGTTTTTTTCAGATTTGTGCGGGTGAATGGATGATCTTGGTCATACATTAGACGCTATGAGATCTATGCAGATGGATAGATAAAGGAATTTGGAGCACATCAAGATCTGTACGATGGATGATCCAATCGTGGATTCACACAAAGGAAGATAAGTCCCGACACCATAGTACGATAGGTGGTCCTTTAATGATACGAAGGGCAATCTAGTCGGTTTTATGTTACCATATGATGTCCACGTAATACCACTTTGTTAATAGAGATGAATCGCATGAGCAACTTGGAACAGTTTGCAAACTTGAGAAATTTATTTGAAACTTTTTAAAATCTAGAAGATTGACCCAAAGTTGAGGGGTGTCCCTATAACTTTCTCTAGTTAATATTAGAATGAAAAACTCACCAATGCAAAACAAACAACAATCCGGCCATTAATATGTCAATCGAATGGGATCAGACAAGTTGTTTGGTAGAGCCATTTGGATTGATGGAGGAAATCAACCTATGCCCGTTCTGAAGAGAGGAGTGTACGCAATCCAATCTCGCTGGTATTGGGTGGTCTCAATGGTCACTGCAAGTGAAGTGCCGAATTCCTAAGATCGCGGTTAAATAGTTGGAGTTTGTCAAAAAAATCAGAAAACTCGAGGCTATCTGGATACATCGAGTAATACCCCAGCGGTCAGAAGTATAGTTTAGCAACGTTGGAATTCTCCACCTGCCATCCAAGTTCTGGGGAAGTCCGTCCTTCAAAGTATTGAGTTCCTCCCAGAACTCTTCTTGCCTTCTAAAGTTCTATCTTTCGGTCCATAAACAGCAGTGCATGTCCATAAGAAATTTGACCCAAGCCACCAACCCGAGAAAGCTCCACGGTTAAGGAGAGGCTTCCTCTTACAGCCTATGATTATTCCACCGGAGGATCCAGCACTCACCTCATCTGCAACAGGCACGCATACCTCGACGCACTGGGGTCGGCCATTGATGCACGGGGAGAAGCTCAGAAGCAGAGGGCTTGGCGGAGGCAAAGGAAGACAGACAAGGCAGCTGAAACTAAGCCGCGCCTGCAATCGAGGGCTCGCCGGAGAGAGATTTTGCGACGAGGGACTGCCGGTCCGGCCCGGTCTTGCCTGCCCATTCCTTTGTTTCTGATGAGGTGTCCAATTAGAACTCTTAATCGGTGATGGTAATATTTTTTTATTCCACCTCGAGCAGAAATTACCGATCTGGAGGTCAAAGTTGATCAGATAATGTTCATACAGATAAAAATTAAATAGATATTTTTAAATACAGATAAAAATTAACTAACACCCGTATTTATATCAGTAATATGAAATAGCTATTGATTCATAACAGAATATTTGATTCTATTTATAATTTTATTTAATTTTATATAGTATTTATATTTTTTAAAAATAAAAAATTATATTAATATATTATAAATTTAATTTATTATCTATTTAATAATATATTTAATTTTATGATCATAAATTTATTTATATTTATATTTATATTTTTGGTATCCATTTTGTATTAATAAATAAAATAAATATAAATATAGTTATGCTCGTGTCTGATTTTTTATTTTTTAATCTTAATTTTTTATTATTTTATTATTATTATTACTGTTGCCGATGGGGATGCAGCCGCGCGAAGACATGATGTGATAGGATGATGGAGTTAGCTAACAGCCGTCCAATCATGTTCTGATGGCTGCCGGTGGATGAGGGTCCATCATTACTTTTTTAGGGGGTCCACCGTCTGGTAGCTCTACCTCGTGGATATAACAAGATAATCATGATGGATGTGGTATAATATCTAAATCTAACGGCAGTGATTGACCAGGGGTCAGATGATGGGGTTGGACCGTGTCAACCCACTAGGCCCGTCACGGCTCAGCTCCTTGCGCAATGGATTGGGGTTAAGCTCTGAAATTAAGGCTCGATTGTAGTTTTTTTTTTCCTTAAAAAATTTTGCTTGGATAATAACAACTGGACTTCAAAACATGTGAAGTACGCATTATTGCACTTTATGACCGGTTGTCAGATTATTACAACTTCCACGATGCATGCTCAAAGAAAACCCGACAACCTTTATATAGTTCTCTTACCCTATGAACTATGAGATTTATGCCGCCCCTTTTTGTGCAAGTTCTAAAATTTGATGCAACCTTTCCATGAAAACAAGTGGGAGAGGGAAAGTTAAAATTATAGATATAAGCTAGAAAACGCAGGGATGTTGGAGATTGGATTGAATGAGATGGGATCAACTTAGAGGCAATATATAATGAAGGATGAGTTACTGATATGATGAGACAAATAAATTGTAATCTGTGTTACAGGAGTACAACATTAACAAAATTTGTAAAATTGCTAGTATTTAAGACCACCACAGTTTGGTTTAGAAAAACTACCACAATCCATGTTTCATAGAGTAAAGGCAACTAGTTCTTATAATTTCTGTATAAAGCAACAATGAATTTGCGTTTTGTCAAGATACTTTCTTATGTTTAAGATTTTTTATTGTGGGAAACACCATGAGTAGTTGAGTACATTTGTTAAGGGGCACAGGTGCCTTGATTATTGATAGGTTTGATGCAGTGTAAGAATTGACAAAATGCATTCTCAAAATTTGTTTTCTAATAGAATGTATAAGTTCAAATTTGTACTCTACAAGAATGTGTTCACCAATTTAATCTTTAGCGAAGCAAGCTCTTCACGTAAGCAAATGAAAGTTTGAAACTGTCAGAGTGCCTTGGTCTTGCTAGGATAAATCTCAGAATTCAATTCATCAAATCCATCTATGGAGTACAAATTCTAATTTATCTTCTCATTCGAACACAGCTAGCCATGGACCGTCAGGCACTTGCTGAGACAGCTGCCTGATCTCTGTTCAACTCCATGATTTCTACGTTGTTCAGTAGACTTAGATGATGTAAGCCAATTTGGAATTTTCTTGCTCATGTCGACAAACTAAGATATGTTGCATTAAACAAGCAGTAATACAAGCTTTTTGAACCTGTCTTTAGTACCAAAAATTCAATCAACAAGTGAAACTAACATGACTCAGAGGTCAGGAGAGTACCAGAGAGATTGCGGTTTTCACACCTGGTAAGCTAATCACAGGAAAACAGAGTATAATAAGCTGATCATTGACTTTGATGGTTTCTTATTGATGTACGTGAAGATGAGATGCTAATTGTTAAAAAATCCTTTTCCAATCAATACTAAAGCATGAGTAGTTTAAAATTGTACGGGAGGTGTTTTTGTCAAAATAAAAAGGAATTGTGTGATAGGTAGTGGCAATAGAAATGTTACTTAAATCCAAAGCAATCATGGACAAAGTATAGATTATGGCTTGGATGCTTCATGGCAGCATCAGTTCTGCAATTTATACTATAAGATCCAGTAACGCCCGCCGATGAAGTCGCCTATGCAGCATGGACTGGTTGTCCAAATGATGCGGCTAAAACAATTTAAAATCAGGTCAACTAGGGAAGGCCGGCCATTGATGTTGGCAAGTGGGACCAAAATTTGCAGGATAAGAAATCAAATTTCGTAAAGAATCTTGCTATGTAGATTAAACCAACTCCGGCCCTATTCTGTTGTATAAAGAATTGCCAGTGATCTAGTATCAATCTTTATCATTTTATATTTTTTCTTCCTTCTACTGCTCCATCATAATACAACATCAAAGTCTGAGATTTTGTAAATAGTTACTTAGTAAAAAAATGTGTGAATATTTGTACGAACATGGGTTTAGTTCTACATTAGCTATGTATTAGTTAGATCTTGGATAATTATATAGAGCCAATGAACTAAATAATACTTTTTAGTTAACTTTTTTGGATGAGATCTTGAGATGTGATAAATGGTATCGGACCCAACTCATAGTTTATGTGGATTAGAAGACACAAGTTGATTAGAGCTGACCACAAGCTGATTATGGTGTTTGTGATTAGATTTGAATTGATTTGAATATTTAGCCTAACGAGAACACTAGCTAGGACTTAAATGAAGGAAAAATGTGAGAATTCGTACGGATGTATATTTAGTCCCATATCGATTATGCATTAGATAGATATTGGGTACTTAAATAATATCTTCTAATTAGTCTTTTTGGATAGGATCTTTAGTTGTGATAATATGTTAATTTAATCAGATATAGAAAAATTCCAAGTTTAAAATTTTGAGAAACTTTTTATACAATTAAGCCAACAAAAGCATAATTTGAGCTTCTAGTGGTGGCTGCCCAAAGAGCGAGAAAGGGTATGGAGCATTTCAAGGTGCAGTGTTCACCTGTCGAGGAGTTGAAGCACTAGAAGTTTCCTTCCCCTAACTTCTTTTGTTTTCCTTTTGGTTGGAAGAAGGATTGGAGAAGATTTAACCAGCGTCGACAAGGTAATGGAAGAAAGAACTAGGCTGCGAACTGTTAAATTGTAGTGCATGCATCAGAGAGATTTGTATCACGGTCGCAAACCGAACTAGCAAATCCAACCAAGGTGGGTTGTCTGCGCCAAATCAGACCAAATCTTCCGAACCGGAACCCCATCTCGCCATATGGCTTGGATTTTGGGCTTCTCATTCGCGTTCCTTGCTTTCATCAGCCGATGGCTTTCCGGTCTCCACCAACCGGCCTTGGCGGGACGGACATGGTGCTGGTTAGTGGTCATCGATGCGCACTTGCTTTCATCACACATCAGATTTGCTTGAAGAATGAGGCAGCGACGTTTTGCCCGTCCACAGTTGCACAGCATAAAAAAAGCCAATGGCTCCTTTAACATTTCACACAGCGAAGAAGCTCCCATCTCCCAACTTCCAATGATGGCTTCCTTGTTTCTCTCCCCACTACTAGCATTTCTAATCGTAGCTTCTCCTGCCATGGTAATTGGCCAGCCCAAACAGACCAATATCACCTTAGGTTCTTCGCTCCCTGCATCCATTGATGCCTCGTGGCTCTCGCCTTCGGGCCGCTTCGCCTTCGGCTTCTACCCGAAAGCCCAAGGCTTCGCGGTCGGAGTATGGCTTGCAACCACTCCTGAGAGGACCGTCGTGTGGACAGCCAACCGCGACGATCCGCCGATCATGGATGGCTCCATTCGGCTAACCTTCGACGGCCGGCTCGTCTGGAGTGCTCCTGGCGGCCAGGAAAAGGTCATATCTCGGCCTACTGAGCCTGCAGCCATGGCTGCGATGCTGGATACCGGAAACTTCGTTCTCTACAATTCTCAGCAAGTGATCGTATGGTCTACTTTCATCTCTCCCACGGACACACTTCTACCAGGACAGAGCCTGCTGCCAGAAACTCAGCTCTTCTCGAGCAAATCGGAGACTGATCGATCGACAGGAAGGTATCGGCTCAACAATCAAAAGGATGGGAACCTTGTGTTGTATCCGGCGGACACATCGGACACCGCCGATGATGCCTACTGGGATACAGGCACCTTCCAGATCGGCTTCCTCCTTACGCTAAATTTGGACAGCAACGGTACCATGTACTTGGCCGGCGACAATGGTACTTTCACCAAGAGCTTGGCACAGGCCAAGAATTCTAGTTCTCGGAGCGGAGTTGATATCTATTACCGAGTGACCGTTGATCCAGACGGGATTCTCCGGCTTTACTCGCATGGCTTCGGAAGAAATGGCAGCTCAACAACAGTGGTGGAATGGGCAGCGTTGGACAACCAGTGTCTGGTCAGGGGTGTTTGCGGGATCAACAGCTACTGCAGCCTCAGGAGCAATGGAGAGCCCAATTGCCTTTGTCCTCCTGGGTTCGAATTCGTCAACCCGAGCCGGATTTTACTCGGGTGCATGAGAAACTCCAGCATCGGAGATTGCTCAGAGAACTCGAGCGGAGCGAACACAGGTTTGACGATGGTCGCTGTGAGGAACACGACATGGGTGGACAAGCCATACTCCATTTTGCCATCGACGACGAGCATAGACGACTGCGAGGCCGCATGTTTGGCCGACTGCTTCTGCGAGGCAGTGCTGTTTAAAGACAACGCCTGCACCAAACAGATGATTCCGCTCAGGTATGGGAGGACGGGGAGCAACGACACTCTGTTCATAAAGGTCGGAGCCATCAATCCTAACCAGCGGGTTGCAATCTATCAAAGGAGCAGAAAGGTGCGCATCGATGTCTTGGTCATCAGCGTAGTTTTAGCTGCCAGTTCGGCCGTTGTCTTCGGCGTAGCTGGCTTTCTTTTCTGCAGGAATCGAAAATTAGGGAGATATACGAGAGCGTCGGAGTGCAACAACTCTGGATTCGATGACGAGACGCCGCTGAGATCCTATTCCTATGAGGAGTTAGAGAGAGCTACAGAGAGCTTCAGGGAAGAATTGGGCAGGGGAGCCTTTGGCACAGTGTTCAAAGGGGCACTGTCCAATGGAGAAAGGATCATCGCTGTGAAAAGGCTGGAGAAGTTGGTGGAGGATGGAGAGAGGGAATTCCAGAGAGAGGTGAGGGCCATTGGAAGAACGCACCACAGAAATCTGGTTCGCTTGCTTGGTTTTTGCAATGAAGGTTCCAACCGACTGCTGATTTATGAATACGTGAGCAACGGCTCGCTTGCGAACCTTCTTTTCAAAAGCGAGACATATCCAAGCTGGGAAGAGAGAGCGAGGGTTGCGTTGGATGTTGCAAGAGGTTTGCAGTATCTGCACGAAGAGCTCGAGGCCCCTATCATCCATTGCGACATAAAGCCTCAGAACATTCTCATGGACAGCTCCGGAACCGCGAAGATAGCTGACTTTGGATTGGCCAAGTTGCTGATGCCCGACCAAACAAGAACCTTCACAGGGGTCAGAGGGACGAGGGGTTACCTCGCACCAGAATGGTACAAGAACGCACCCATAACAGTGAAGGCTGATGTCTATAGCTATGGAATCGTGTTGTTTGAACTCATATGCTGCAAGAGGAACATGGAGCTGGAAGAGGCCGGGCATGACTGCACCCTTTCTGAATGGGTTTATGAATGCTTCATGGCTGGTGAGATGGATAATCTAAAGATCCATGGAGTCGTTGATGATGGAGAGTTAGAGAGAATGGTGAAGGTAGGTCTTTGGTGCGTTCAAAAGGAACCAGTCTTCCGGCCGAGTATGAAGAATGTGATATTGATGTTGGACGGCAATATGAAAGTGTCACTCCCTCCTCCACCACCTTCTTTTTCAGTGTGAAATGATCTGTTGTAGCAGTTTTTTTTTTTTTTTTGATACTATCTGTTATAACAGTAGTCAGTCATTTTTTTAAAGATGATCTAGAATTTCGCAGAGCAGAGGTTTTTGAATATATGTAACTCTAATGTTGGAATACAGTTCTTCCTCATAATTTTGTCACTGGAATTATGATTTATTGCAATGATGACCGCAAAAACGTGGGATATTTTTGTCACGGAACCTGGCACTCTAATGTGGAGGAGAGAAGCTTTATGTGGGTAACAAACTAATGGGTCTTAGCATTCAGGTGTTACCTAGGTTCCATGCTTGAAAAGTTGAAATCTACTTATCTTTTCATCTTTGAAAGGTAAAAGGTGCTGATTGTCACGTAGAGCAGATATTTCATCAGAGAGACCCATTCGAAACTATGCAAATCCTCAAACTTCCCAATCCAACAGAGAGAAGAAAGACATCTCAAATTTTGGCAGTCAGTACAGATCTTGGACCTCAATAAACCCCTGAGATCATAAGTAACAGAAGGAGAATCAAAAGAACGAGATATCCCCTTTAACGACAGATGTTTGATTTGTCACCGGGAAACGGCTCGTGCTGATGAGCGAGGATAAAATGCCATTTTATTAAATTAGAAACAATGGCCAGAAAATTTCTCAGAGTTAGAAGAAAAACCATTGGCTGTCATGGTAACAAATCCGGCATTCAAGAATATTGTGGTCATAGTTAAAGATTCAAAAATCAGTAAAATTTGTAATAACTTGCAAGAAGTTTAGGAAGGATTTAGATGGACTGACATAGCTAAAGAATGTAAACATATTGAAATATCTATATATTTTTTCAGTGGAAAGAAACATTAAAAAGTAAGAACAATAACAAATAGCAAAACTGAACCCAAGGCTGCCTTCATGGGTTATTATCAATTCATAATTTTTAATCCTTAAATGGGATATATATATATATATATAGAGAGAGAGAGTTAAAATATATCTAATAATAATTCTAATTTGATTTCCCTCTTTAAAAGAGCTAAAACATGCGAGACATCCATAAAAGAAGGAATTCTGTCAATGCGGGAGGCCTACTCATGCTAGCTTCCGAACCAACAGGTGAAAGAATATGATTTGGCAAGAAAAAAGTTGATCCAAATAAGTATTTTCATATATTTTTATAATTTAAGTCTTAGTTGAATTATCTCAAGTGCACAATTTCTAGCTAGTTCTTGAGAATGTCTTGAATCAGTCATGAACAATTATTAAACAGATAATAAAATCTGTGAATGAATCATGAATACTTGAATAGCTGTTGATTAGTTTGTCTACCATGAAAAATTTGGAGAATCATCAGCATAGTGCGGAAATCGTCAACAACTATATAATTTTTAGCAGTCAGAGAAATTATTACTATTGAATGGCAAAAGCCCTTCTCTCATCGAAGCGAAGCCGGTTTAACATAAAAAGCTAAGTGGAGAAGGTATTGGGCCATGTCGGATAGGCCTAGGGCTTCTGCTCCGGGCTTTGGCCCTCTATGGTTCAAAATATAAATGGATCTGAAATTAACAATAAAGAAATGGAGAATATTTGGGCACCAAATTTTAAGAAGCTCAAGCTTGCTTTGCAAAACATTGTTACAATGAAGGTCCTGCAGGGCTGAAGCAAACTGAAAGTGCAGAAGAATTGAAAGAGAAAGAAGAGAAGATTTTGGAGAAAAAATAGAAAATTTGTGGGAATGAGAATAGTGGTCACTTACCAACTGTTGCATTGTATTGTATTGATAGATGGAAAGTCTGACCCAATCAATTTGGGTTTAAATTACAAAATTCAAATTTAAATTTAAAATACAACAAAAATGGTAACTTTGTATATCCCAAGATTGAAGGAAGACAATTCCATTGTTGTTGTTTAAAATTCAAATTCAAATATGAAATACACCAGAAATGGTAATCATCTTGCATATCTCATGATTACCTGAATCAAATCTGCTATTAATGGCTGATATTTGAAATTCAAATTCAAAATTTAAAATATACCAAAAATGGTAATTATGTTGGCATATCTTGTAATTGTAACTCGCATGAATCAAAACTGCTATTAGAAAGTAAGAGGCTTAATGCGCTGAAATCTGTTGTTTCAGCTAGTTAGTATGGCTTATTAACAACATTACTTTTGAGTGAATCAGCTATCAGGAACTGCTTTTTTTTCAAGCTTGCATTGGAAAGTGAAGATTGGCCAACCAAGTTGTTGTTTTCGTTGACTACTGAGCAGCTGGGGTCCAGAGTCTATAAATGGTCTCACCCTAAATGATGAATGAATAGTTGTTATACTCTTTAAGAAGATCTATCATTTCTTGTGTGAGACACCATGACTGGCTTCAAATTTGCAGTCTGACAAGAATGAACTGCAGACTTCAAGAAGGATATAAACAAATTTTGTCGCATCAATCCGGGATGTATACATCATGTCTCTTTTCTTTGTCCCGTAAGCTATGTCGGAAGATATGTCGATGCCAAGTCGAATCAAGATCTAAAGGAGATCGACATCGGACTGAGAATATGCAAGAAGATTATAGTGGTGAGGCCTCCTCGTGGTTGCAGGACTATGGGTGGTGGATGGCATTTACACCAGAGATAGATGCCAAAGGAGCCTAAATAGTAGGTTTGATCACCGATCCAGATAGTTCACTGAAACCCTGGATAAGCAATAACTATTAGTTTGGGCACAAGAATAATTTATAGGCGCACCGTAGCTGTTATAGGCAGGGAATTTCGTGCTCCAAAACAAGCACTACGCACCCTCTGTGACCCCATCTATGTTTTACAATTCAGCACTCTTTGATTTCCTTATGACTACTGTATAATCCATCTTTAACAACTCACGATCTCACCTAAAAAACGAACTAAAAGATATTATTTAGATTTGATGCGCACTGTATAAATACCTAAGTCTGCTCGATGCTTGATCGATGTGCGACTAAACAAATGTCTGCATGCATCTTTATGTACTCTCTCCGTTTAATCTTTTTTGAAGTTTTCACCGGGCCAAAGCTCCAAATTCATACAAATTCATTCACAAATACTATAAATCTAATCATAAAAATTATGCTTGGTTTGTGATCAGTTCTAATAAACTCATGCTGCGGTATTCTCAACGAACAAAACAGGAGAAAAAAAAAAACCAGCAATTGGATGCACCTGAAAAATTAAAATGGTACGGACTCACCCCCTTGAAGATAAAGAATCGAGTCGGGGCTCGTACGCTCCACCTCATGAAATATGTGGCAGACAATTATTTTTTTAAAAAAAGAAGTAATGACTATTATAAATCCATCATATTTGGATGGATGGCCACTTAGTTTTCACCTCCTAATTTTCCCACCTCTTGAATTTTCCACCTTTTGTAACTCCTAGATATGCCCCTTATCTCTTAGGAATGTCTACATTCATCCACCTTTTTACCTTCTCTTGTCCTTTGGATGTCTTGTCATTATAACTATTATATCTTCATCTTCTCATTATAATCCTAGGTCTATTAAAGGGTAGCTTGAGAAGGATGAAATGTATACAAATAAAAAGAGAAAGGAAAGCACAAGAAAGAAATGAAAAATGCTATCAGTTCCTAAAGAACTGATTTTTTACAATTTTTGTTTTTTTATCTATTTTATTGTCTCCAATCACTTTACTTTCTATTTTATAACATCGGCTTTATCAAAACTCAGTCGCCCTCATGAAGACCAAGATATGCGAGGAAGCAGAAAGAAAATTGGCAAAGATTCGAGAGTGTCAAGCTTACCATGTTAGAGTATTGTATGCTGGGATGACAATCGTTTTGAAGTCTACAATTGGCCTTCCATTCGATGATCAATTTCTATTCTTTAATCTGCAGTCCTACTTTCTATAACAGGAAGAATTGTTGATGCAAACAACCATGGGAGAAGCGTTTCCAACACGTAAGCAAGCTGACTGCAATGTGAAGCTTTTCCAACGCGCAAGGCGATACACTTGACCTGTATTATAATGACGACAAGAGGCTAAAAGCTAATACCTTTCATGGTATCCTAAAATAAATTTGACAAATAGAAGTATGATAGAAAATTAAAATTTAAAAATATTTTGAAAAAAAATAAAATTTTTGAGGAGGTAAATTGCGGCTTCTACATCAACTCTCTGCCGTCTCCGCTTGATTCTTTACAAATTAAAAGGTAACATACAGTCAAACTCTTTTTCGAAAAGAAAAATTTCAGTTTAACCAGCTCATTTTGAGGCCAAAACGATGGAATTTTAGACTGATTTAACTCCTTTAGAGTGTTGGGTTAAGGTTGTAGATCTCAAAAAGCTACCCAATTTCTAAAAAAAAAATCATCTCAATCAGATATCGTATAACCAAGTTATAGCCTTTGATAGTTTATCATACGATTCGGCTATCTAATGTGGCAGATCTCACTCTTTAACCCTATTCAACTCTGCTCGTAGTAGCTAAAATGCTCGTAGTGAAGCATTTATATTACCTCTGTTTGCAGATATAGGTCAATATACATACTCAACAAGAGTTCTAATATATCTATGATAATTCTAATTTGATTTCCCTCTTTAAAAGAGTTAAAATATGCCGGACATCCATAAACGAAAGAATTCTGTCGACGCTCGAGGCCTACTCATGCTAGCTTCCGAACCAACAGGTGAAAGAATATGATTTGGAAAAAAAAAAAGTTGATCGAGATAATTATTTTTATAACTTTTTTTAATTTAAATCCAAGTTAAATTATCAAAAGCATAAAATATTTAGCATTCATGTGCATCTCAAGCGCATAACTTCTAGTTCTCGAGAACGTCGACTTAGTCTCGAACAATTAATAAACAGATAGCAAAATTTGCGAATGAATCATGAATACTTGAATAGCTGTTGGTTAGTTTGTCTACCATGAAAAATTTGGCGAATCATCAGCCTAGTTTGGAAATCGTCAACAACTATATTATTTTTAACAGTCAGAGAATGTTATTACTACTGAATGGGAAAAAACCTTGCCTCACCGAAGCGAGGCCGGTTTAACATATTGGCCCATTTCAGACGGTTAGAGCTTGAGCTCTGGGCTTTGGCTCTCCATGGTTCATAATATAAATGGATCTGAAACTAACAATAAGGAAAGGGAGAATATATATTTAGGCAAGAAATTTTAATCAGTTCAAGCTTGCTTTGCAAAACATTGTCACAATGAAGGTCCTCGAACCAAACGGAGGTGTAGAAGAATTTGCGAGCATCAAGGTTAATGTGCGGGGGATCAACCCTCCTGATATTTTATTCTCAATAATTCCCTCTAGAGATTCAATGAGTATGCGGGACTGATGCTGAAGGATTTTTTTTTTTTTTTATGATACAAAATGCTGAAAGATCATTCTAATGAGAATTTTCCTAGCTCTCATAAATGAAACTTGTGCTTACTCTGAGAGCTGTGCAAGTGGATGATTGAAAAAATTTAGAATGCTTTGAAAGCTGTATATGATGTGACCCAATGGTGGAGATTGTGAAAGAAGATATCATTCTTTCCGGCGAAAGATACGGCCCTTATAGCGGTCCAAGCGCGTCAGCCAAGCATTTTGGCAGGATGTATAAATTACCATTTTTATCAAAAAAAAAAAAAAAAAAGTGCTTGGCATCTAACATCAAAAAGAGTGAAGGGCTCACCATTCTGGTGGTTTTACTGTGAGGGAGCCCGACACTGTGCCGGAGTCTCTATTAGATTTACTTGCTTCTGATTTTGTAGGCCGTCTTCATACCCGTAGGGTATGAGCCGCCGTTGCACCAAAAAAAAAAAAAAAAAAAAAAAAAAAAAAAAAAAAAAAAAAAAAAAAAAAAAAAAAAAAAAAAAAAAAAAAAAAAAAAAAGAGGGAGTAAAAGAGAAGGCTAGAAAATTAGCAAAAGATTTGAGAGCGTCAAGCTTATCGTGTTAGAGTATTGTAGGCCCGTATAAGTTATAACAAGTGTTTAGAGTCTTCAGTTGGTCGTCCACTAGATGATCAATAAACAGTCCCGACTACCACAAATTTTAATTTCGAGAACGTTAATCCTATGGTTGCATGGCATAGCACATTGATATTTTACATGAAGATAAAAAAAAAAAAGGACTTGGGAAATTTCAGTCTTGCACAAATGAAGGGCAACGACTACGACTTGCAATATCAAGAGAAGGTATGGCAGCCATGTGGGACAAATCCATTAAAATCAGGGTCCACAAGCAGGCAGCCATGGGAAGCTTTTCCAACACGTAAAGAAGCAGGCAACCATGAGAAGCCCTTCCAACACGGGGGGCGATACACTTGACCAGCCATAAAATGACGCCGAGAGGCTAAAAGCTAATAGAATGACTTTGCCATGTTGACCATAAAGCTGTGGAGCTTACATGAAGCATCGTAAAGGGGGAAAGAAAAGTTTCCATAAATGCACTGCATCTCCAAGAGTAATAAAAGGGATAGTACTGAGGCCCATAGGATCTTTCGAGAGGTTGAATGATTGTTGTATTATTCCAGCAAAAGAAAGAATGGTTGTTGTAGCAAACGCTACCGTATGCAAGACCATTCGATTCAGCCGTCTATTCAGTCTTTTATGTGGCAAGAAGGGAAATGATGGCTGTGAATCACTGGGCACCATGTGAGTACCACTCTGGAATAGCATTTATCTTTTATTAAAATCTAATAAGCAAAATATCAATCAGGAATAACTCATATTGTCGCACTTTAGCTCCATTGATTCAAATGAGAGTCCAGCTGAAGCGTGAGAGACGGGAAATGCAGTTGCTTTTCTAGATGCAGGAATTCCATGCAATCAAATTAATACAGCTTCAATTAGCATATAAACATAACATCACGAGCAATTGCCTGCCTGAGACGCAGTCAAGAAGATCAGGCAGATTCCTTCGCTGGTGGGGGCAATGCGATATTAGACCAACATGTCAAGAGATATTAGACCAGCTAATACAGATGTAATACTGCTGAGTGGGGGCACAGCCTCAGACCATTGTTTCTCAAAATAAAGAACGTCTGGGCTCACCAGCGTGAATCACGGGGTCGTTGTGTTTACTTTGGGTCAACCCGAAGAATCTGTCATTATCGATGCCAAGTCATTCGCAGTTCCGCTGCGTTTACTTGGGGTCAACCCATTGGATCTCTCATTTTTGTTGCTGAGACATTACCAGTTCCTGTCTTTCCCCTCCATTACTTGCAATCAGTCCACAAAACAATTTATAGAGCACAGGATCTTCGCAACCCCTTGCCATCCTTTCTTGGTCATTTTCTCTAATGGCCCCAGCAACATCCTACATCCTGTTCCTCTCAATCTTCTCATTAGCGTTTGCACTGGAAGCAGCTCAACCAAGGCAGTCCAACATAAGCTTGGAGACCTCCCTCCATCCCACCATCAACCCTACGTCATGGCTCTCACCAACTGGACGTTTTGCCTTCGGATTCTACCCAGAAGGTACCGGCTTCTCCATTGGAATATGGCTCGTGGCATCTCCTGAAAACACCACTGTGATATGGACAGCAGACCGAGATGACCCACCGGTGACCAAAGATGCTGCATTAAAGCTAACCAATGACGGGCTCGAGCTGCTCCTACCACAATCTGAAGCGAGAGTCATCTCCCAGATTTCCGCAAACACCGATGCTTTCTCTGCTTCCATGCTCGATTCTGGGAACTTTGTCATCTACGACTCTAACTTTAATGTCGTATGGCAAACCTTTGATCATCCAACTGACACAATCATGGCAAATCAGGTGCTGCTCGCTGGAAATGAGCTCGTTTCCAGAATATCAGAAACCAACCACTCGAGTGGGAGGTTTCAGCTCAGCATGCAGACTGATGGGAACCTCGTTCTGTATCCTGTGGCATCCCAAGATAATCCAGAGGATGCTTACTGGGCCTCCGGAACAAATGGAATGGGCTACCAAAGCTTACATCTCGATGACAACGGTAGGCTGTACCTGCTCAACAGCAACGGCACACACAATCTAACGGGCGGTTTCTGGAACGGGACGGCACTAGAGTATCGTGCAACGCTTGATTTGGATGGGATCTTCCGGTTATATTCTCACGATCTCGAGTCAAACGCAGAACATGTTTTTGCTGAATTCCCGAAAGTCGCAGATCTGTGCAAGGTCAAGGGAACCTGTGGCGTGAACAGCTACTGCACTTCCGCAAATGGACGGGCGGTATGCTTGTGTCCGCCTGGTTTTGATCATCTCGATACTAAGAGCACATCGAGCGGATGCAGTAGAAACATCACGACCATTGGTTGCTCCTTGAATGATGATAACACGACATACATGTCCCCTCTGGAGAATGTAACATGGATGAGCGATTCCTATACTGCATCATGGTCTGTGACAAGCAAGGAAGAATGCAGTGATGCATGTTTGAAAGATTGCAATTGTGCTGCCGCTCTGCTTCAAGACGGTACGTGCAGCAAACAGGCGCTTCCGATGAGGTATGGGACAATAGGCAGCACTGCCACAACATTCATCAAGCTGGTTAACCTGAGCGCTGGAGGAAGGCCCGATAGCAGCCATGGAGATAGAGGCCCGGCTGCAGCTCCCGTTATTGCTACAAAGCAGAAGTTTAGCGCCACGATTTTATTCGTGTCCGTGGCTATTGTTGCTGGTATAGTTTCCACCTTGGCTGCTTTTATGTTCTTTTTTTACAGGTATCGAGCTGGAAGATACAGAAGGATGGGGAGAAATAGAGAGCCAGCTATGGTGGACGGAATAGCACCCAGATCTTTTTCCTACCATGAGCTGAGGGAAGCGACCCAGGGTTTCAAGGAGGAGCTGGGCAGGGGCGCCTTTGGAACTGTCTTTAAGGGGACCTTGCCTAGCGGTGAAAGAGCCATTGCTGTGAAAAAACTTGAGAAGGTGGTGGATGAGGGAGAAAGGGAGTTCCGAAGAGAGATGAGGACAATTGGAAGAACTCACCACAAGAACTTGGTAAGACTGCTCGGCTTCTGTGATGAAGGTGCTAACAGGCTCCTAGTCTATGAATACATGAGCAATGGATCGCTTGCAGACCTTATCTTTAAGGCTGACAGGCACCCAGATTGGGATGAGCGCGTGAGGATTGCGTTGGATATCGCTAGAGGGATCCATTATCTGCATGAGGACTGCGAAACCCGTATCATACATTGCGACATAAAACCTCAAAATATACTGATGGATGAAAATTGGACAGCGAAGATATCAGATTTTGGGTTAGCAAAGTTGTTGATGCCGAGTCAGACAAGAACATTCACAGGCATTAGAGGGACAAGGGGGTACCTTGCACCAGAATGGCACAAGAATGCGCCGATATCGGTGAAGGCAGATGTTTACAGCTTTGGCATTGTATTGCTCGAAATTGTATGCTGCAGGAGAAATATGGAATTGGAAGCTGAAGCAGATGCAATTATTCTTCTGGACTGGGTGCATGACTGCTTTATGAATGGAGAGTTGGAGAAGCTTGTGCCTGATGAAGTGGATACGACAGAGTTGAATAGGCTTGTGAAAGTGGGGCTCTGGTGCATTCAGTCAGAACCAGGTTCTCGTCCTAGCATGAAGAATGTCGTGATGATGCTGGAAGGGAACGTCGGCATACCCCTTCCCCCACCACCTGGATTTAGTTCCTGACCTGCAAGTGCACCCAAGCCTGTCCAAATTAAGTGTCCCCTGATAGCTATGGTGATTTGTCCATTCAAAAAAGACAGGTATGGTGATTTCTATTTCGAATAAAACAAGTTGCACTCTTTGCATTTTTATGCAAGTATATCTGTCATTTTGTATGTTTTTGAATTTATGGGAACCTAATGATGCAGTATGCAATCTTTGTATTTCCAATAACCATTTTACTTTATGTAAAAGATGAGTAGTCGTTTGCATGTATATCACCTTTCAAGCACTTTACAATCTTATTCTTTTCATGGAAGATTTTCTAAGACAGAGCATGTGTGAAATGTGATTATGCAAGGCCTCTCTTCATTATGAGACTCTCTGTAGTTTACCGAAATTTTCATTGTCGTCTCCTGATCAGGATCGTGTCCTGCGAGGCCCCAATGGTAGATCATAGATAACCACCATTTTTCCTCATCAATTGAAGCCATCCTCAAGTGAGATGGGCTTTAGTACATCAATTAGTGCTCGATAGAAACTCCTCCATTGGGTTTTTTTTTAATGGTTATTCTCTTCTAGAGTTCCAGGTAGAAAAATACCAAGCTGAAAAATATTACTCTAGGGACCTGGTGAGAGACTGCTTAGATGCTTGACTACTTTGCTTTTTCTTATCAAGAACACTATCATACCGCTAGCCTAGTAGTTTTAGAGACGAGTTTGAGAGACCTAGAATGAAGTGGCACCTTTGTGTAGTGAAGTCAGTATAGAATATTCCATCTAGTTAGTGGACATGGTAGGCACGAGGCTGCAGAGACTGGTGTTAGTATGGCTGTAAATGGCCTATTCGTTCAACTTACATGGACCTAATTCAAGCCAAATTGTTGGATAAATGGCTTCACAATAATCTTTAGCAGCTCCCGTGCTAACCAAAGTAGCTCATGATCATTCATCAAGGTGTTCAAAGCCTTGCCCTTCCCTATATGGAGGACACCTTATGCAAAAAGAACAACAACAACAAAAAAAAAATACAAACCCTTCGCTGCTGGTTAAATGAGTAAAAACCATGCAAGGGCAGAATCCATGGGCATATACAGGACATGTCATTGATGCAGATACACGTAAAAGAGTTGATTAAGGGCCTGCCTGTATGTCTAAATAAATTATCGGCAAAACATATAGTCGTGGAAAAAGCTAAGTAGCTAGCAATTTTTTCAAAAAGTTTTTAAAATTTTTGAGATTTCATGAAACCTATTATTCCTAAAAAAATATCTTCTACATAAAAATATTATCCAAAAATAATGGGATCGAAACTTTCATTGGCTGCTCATGATCTTCGTTACTTATTTCATGCAACAACCTAAGACCTCACCCAAAAAGGCTAACTGGATGGTATTATTTGGATTTCTTGATCTTAGTATAAATACCCAAGATCTTCTCGGCGAATAACCAACCTTCCATTTTTAGCAAAATAAATAACCAAGCTTCCGTTCAAGCCCTAACGTCTACATCAGGCTAAGAGTTCAAATCCATTCAAATCTAATCACAAGCACTGCGATCGGCCCGTAGTCTGCCTCTATGAACCCGTACTGCAATATCTTCTAGTCTACATAGGCTATGGGCCGAATTCGCTCTGATATAATTTGTAGCAATCAAAGACCTCACCTAGAAAGGCTAGCTAGAAGGTATTATTTGAATTCCTTGATTTAAGTATTCAAGATTTTGTCGGCGAATAACCGATGTGGAACAAGATTAGCAAAAATAGAGCAAGTATAGTTATGTGAAGGTATATGTAACATAATTATAGCTGGTTGGATAAAATGGAAAGGCTCATCTAGAATATTATGTGGTAGACAAATACCTTGGAGATTTAAGGAAAAAATTTATATAACAACTGTAAGACCTGCTGTATTATATGGCTCAAAGTATTGGGCAATAAGAAAGTACACAAAAACAAGTTGAATGTAGTAGAATGAGAATGTTAAGATGGACATGAGGTAAAACTAGAAAGGGTCAAATAATTAGTAGAGTTGGAGGAGTTAGACAAATTAAGGATGGAAAATAGTTTAAGATGGTATGATCATGATCTGAAGAAACTCCAGTAAGAAGTACTTTGGTTTTTGTTGAAGGTGGTGGAAAAAAAAGGAGGGAAAGACCTAATATAACATGGTTGTAAGTTGTAAAACGGATATGAATGAACTTGGAATAACATTAGAGATGTCCCTAATAGAAATACTTGGCGAATGAGGATCCGTAAGGTCGATCCTGGATAGTTGGGAAAAGGCTTAACAATTATGGTTATATGAAGTATAATTATGTGAATTCTTTCTTCATTTTACAATTTTTTGTGAGCTGAGGTTTTGATCGGTCCCTTAACTGGGAAAAATTCCATGAGATCTCAACGCCAGGCCACAACAATCGCTGTCCTTTGTCATCAATTTAAGCCAACTTCAAGTGAGAGATAAATTAGGATACCCATGCGAAAACAATATAGTTGGAAAGCAAAAAGGCAAGCAGGATGCAACATTAAACAGGAAAGATAAGTAGGGTAATCAATTAAAATACAAGGAGGTTCTTTTGCACTAGTTTCAGGACCTACATTATCCATTAAGGTATGAAGCACTAGAATGCAATTGGACAGAACACTACCGATCAAAACATAAATTCTTCATTTTCAGACCTTATTTTCTTATATACCAGAAAGAAAAACAGACCACTGATTCAAATATAATCAATCAATTCAGCCACATCCTTCATTCCCTTGAAGACAGAAGAGAAAATAGTGTCATTTCATGGTGTGAGGGCATATATTTGTACAGTGGGACAATTCCTAAATGGGAAGAAACAAAAGAGCATCTGGATCATCATTCTATCCAAGCAAACTTAAATACTCCCTCATGCATTTTGTCGAACACTCTCCATGCACAATAAAAATTTACCAAACTATTACACTGCTTCACAAGAAAGTCTTCGTTAGCAATCATAATTATGAGAGTAATAGCATCACCTAGAAATGACATAGATATATTTCAAAAAAAATAATAATAATTCACATAACGGATTCATATCTATAAAACCTATAGAATTTCATATAAAGGCGCGATGGCTTCGATCTGGCGACATTGGCGACTGACCTGAAGCGCGCGGGAGTGGGATGACGGATGGAAGGAGGGACCAGGCAGGCGCAGGCGGCGAGGCAGAGTGCGTGGCTTTCCTGCTTTGGCAACGGCGCCATTTCTTGGCACGGAGGCTTCAATCTTGCCCCTGGGCTCCCCGGGAGACGTTTGCAAGGTTGTGCGACGAAAGCCAAAAGCCTCACAGCAATGCTGACGTGGGCCATCTTGGTACTCGCAGACTCCAGATCAAGATCCAAAATTAATGGCCGCTACAAGGTTACAATGGTTTCCGGCAATTTCAGTTATGCCATTATTTATAATAATATAGGAAAAAGATAAATCGTTTAGAATTACAGCAGTCTGTTATAATAAAAATAATGGCCATTATTTATATTTGTACATTTTTAAATAAATAAATACTTTTCAAAACTCAAAATTTTATGCCAAATATTTCTTCAAGGGAGAATGTACGATCTAAACAGGATATTTTTTAATTAAGTAAACAATGACATGAAAAATAATACCATTATTTTTTTCATTGTTTTCTATTATTTTTTGTTATGTGGTAGTTATAAAAATCCCTATAAATATTTTTTTAATATATTTAAAAAATTGAAATCATATGTTGGTGGATAAATAATCACCGCGGTAATTGTATAGTCGGTAGCAACTTTCAGTGGATCTATTATGATAAATCAATGTTGCCTTGGAAATCTAGCACCATCTTTTTCGAGTTATGCCCGATGGCTTGTAATACTTTGTGATACATGAAACAATATTTTGCATATGGTGGAGTGCAAAAAATGAGAGATAAACAAAAAAATTTGAAATTTAAAGCAGATGAATATACTATGGGTTTTTGGAATACTTGAGGATTGTTCTATTTGAATTCTAAACATTGAAATAAATTACATAGCAATGATCTCTTAAGATCAAGGATTCTTTCAACAAACGATGGATATGTAAAATGTTGTAGAAAACATTTCAAAATTTATGGTTCTACTTTTGTAATATAGCATGGGCATTATTATTTATATAACCTTAATAACCTCGATATAGTTACGAACAATGGTACTTCTCAATGAACATGCATAGTGGAATAGGATCCTTACCACTGCAATCCTCTATCTTTTCACGTACGTTACAGGTTCTAATGCCAATTTTTTATTAAGAGTGAACCCGTTGCACGCTAAATCTTGTGAAGTTCTTCATTATATATGGTCAGTTGAGGGCTAAGTTTAGCCCACCCAATGTTAGTATCTTGCAATCTAACCCAATTGAACTTAAACTCATATTAAGATTTCACTAAGCCAACCCAACTTCTTAAGGGACTATTTGATTGCTTGCAATTCAATGGCATGTCAAATAATCACATATTATAATTCAATTGCTTATAATTGGAATCGAAGTTGTAGAAGGGGACCTTGTCTAGTAATTTATAGTTGAAAAACATAAATACAATTACGATTGTTTGGTTGGTTGACGTGGAAAAAGATATGGTCTGTGGAAAGAGATATAGCTAATTTATAATTAAGCTAATTAGATTACTTCTTGAAACACAATGGATTATTCATTTTTCTTTCATAATATAATATTTATAATAGTATAATATAATATATGATTTATTACATCGTATAGACATAGGAGAAATATGTGGGGAATGGTTCGTGATGCATCAAGCCCATGTAGTGGAGGTGTGATGTACCATGCACAGCATGGGCCCCAATATGTGAGGAGAGAAGCGTAAGTACTCGAGCAATGGGTTAGCAACATTGCATGCTCAAGAAGAATGACTTAAAAGTATTGGGTTTCAGCACATATTGACATCGAGGTGGTACAGGGTAGGAAAGGAGGCATGAACCTTCTTCTCTCAAGGTCCAAAATTTCCTAAATACACTGACTTGGCAAACCAACCCGAATCTTCCAAGACTTCATGTTAGGTTTGAGATTGAATCCATTTGCGCGCAACTCTTAAGAGACCACCGAGCTCAAAATGTCTTTGACCTACTTTGGTTTTTGACCTATTAGTTTTTACTATTAGTACAAGCTTCTCAATTAGACTTAGAAGGACGGTCAAAAACAGAAGGTCACCTAGCTTGTATCTTGACATAAAGATGGCCCGTTTATTCCAAGGGTTAGCTCCTATCTGTCCAACCCAAGGGGCTGTAACCTAGTCTGCCTCTTTCCTTTGAGCATTAAGGTTGTGGAAGAGAAAGCAACACGCTGGGTTTTTTATTTTCCAGGAAACTCAGCAAACCCAAGTGGTCTGGGTGGAAAAGAAAAATAAAAGAATCACTGAAGAAAAGAAGATCGAGGAGACCTTCAAGAGTATGCAAGTAAAAGCTAGACAGTATTTTCCAAAGAAGATGAAGGTCTAGCTTATCATTAGACTTTGAGAAGGCACACTGCAGCCTTTTTGGAAAGCTAGCTCGGAGAGATTCGTGCTTCTTGCTCCAAATTAAAGCCTTTCAGTCCTTGCCATCAACAAGACAACATCAACCAAGGCTGAAACAAGTTAGTGGAAACGTTTATCTGTCCTTGCTCCTTACCTCTATCAAATTAATCATTTGCTAATTGCTTCAGCTTAATTTTAGCAAAAGTTGCGTGCCTCTCCTAAACTTCTTCCAGGTAAACCTTACATGCTGTTTGTATTTTCTCCACAATTACTAAATAAATTTGTGTACGGACAGTTTACCGCTAATCACGCAGAAGCCTGCGACTGGGCTTGGTAGATAAGGATCCGCCTGAACCGAATGCCTTATTTCATGAACTAGCAATAGGCCATTTCTTATCAAATAACTAAGAATCCTCTTCTACTTATCAAATTAAGTTAAATGAACATAATTGTTTGGAAAAATCAGGGCATGTAGAGAACCCACAAGGATGATGACATACCCTTCTTGAATAGACTTTCAAATGCTCCAAGAGAACCCTAAGATATAAGCTGCCCAGCTTTTCCAACTCTCTCGTTTTTAGTCGCGTTTCTCCCTCAATACCATCCCATTTCAGCCCTCTGCAAGCTAAATTCCAACAACAATAACAACCTTTAGATCAGCCCCACTCTAATGATCTAATGGCTACATTAACAAAGGAAATGGGCTTATGTTAAATGGAGAGGGGAGCATAGTTGTGTTTGACTAACATGGGTTATTTTGGGCCAGCCCAACACAAAACTCTACCAAAAAGGCATTATTTTGTCGTGGCAACCATTAACGACAGCCGTGAAACAGGTGCTTCATGCTATAATTGTGAGAACCAGGCAAGCTGGGCCCATGCCAAAGTCGGCAGGCCCAGCCGGCTTCAAACTCAAATTCAAAAACAATAAAATAAAATAAAATAAATCAAAATAGGAGATCACGATTTCCTACCTTGTAGGAGAGAACCACATAGAGATATGGCTGGTAAGGCCTCCTCAGGGACGGTGCAAACAGCTAGCAGCCATTAGGGTCGCACGCAACCAACAAATGGCCGGCCTTATCCGCCATTTGGCCAAGTCGATCTAAAACCTATTTTAAAACACCCCCCCCCCCCGTTGAGTCTCCCCGGTTATTCTCCCTTTCTTTCTTGAAACTCACTATAATAAATGCATTTGGAGGCCGGGCGTTAGGCAACCCCTTTAAGTCACATGAGGATTGAACCGGCCCTGGTGAGACTGCTTGACCATCGAGCACCGTCCAACATGCTAAACTTTTATCTTCGGTAGACTCACATGGTAGGTTGACAGTAAAGGATGATGACCTGAAAAGACTGCACTGACAATATTAAGCACCGTTCAAGGTTCTAAATTATTATCTTGGACAGACTCGGATCTAGAAAGTTAGAACTATATTATTCACTGGAATGGAAAATAATGGATGACGACACGGGAAGACTGCAATGATCGCCGAAATCTATTTAAGATCCTAAATTATTATCTTTGGTAGATTCACATTAGCTAAAAAGTTTAACCACAAGAACAATGGATAATGACATGAAAAGTGATGAGGTCGGAGGGTATCCCCCGAACCCCAGAGCTCAGTCCCCACCGGTCTCAGACAACGGAGGCGACTGATTCTTGTCAGAGGTATTGTTCGCTGTAAATGGAGTTTCATAGTCTCTTCCCAATGCACGGTTTTGCTCCGCAAAAAGCGCCTCTGAAGAGAAAAAGGTATCCCCCTCCATTTAAGAAACAGGCTTCTCCACTATCTAGTCGATGTGGAACTAAGTTTTCTTTATTCCCACAACATAGCCCCCCAATAGAGGGATCTGTGCCAGGGTCAAGCGCTCTCACGGAAAGCACCATTGATGAGGTCGGAGGGTATCCCTCCGAACCCCAGAGCTCAGTCCCCACCGGTCTCAGACAACGGAGGCGATTGTTTTTTCTCAGAGGTATTGTCCGCTTTAAAGGGGTTTCATAGTCTCTTCCCAATGCACGGTTTTGCCCCGCAAAAGATGCCTCTGAAGAGAAAAGGGTGTCTCTCCTATTTAAGGAACAGACCTCTCCGCTATCTAGTCGATGTGGGACTAAGTTCGGACCCTTTATTTCCACAACAAAAAGATTTCATCGATCGTGGAGCATCAATTTAGATTTTTAACTAGCATATAACCCAAGTGAGGCATATTGTTCAATTTTTTCTTCTTTTCTTTCCAGCAATTCTTAAAATATAATATAGCAATGCAACAAATTATATACAACAAATAGAAAGCTTTGATAGTTTTATATCTATTGTACATTAAGTAATAAACAGTAATATGATGGTCAAATGGAAACTCTTGGCATTAGTACAGGCATCATTGCTACCAACTTAGCGAACGATGAACTTTGCACAAGAGACTCCGTGTACAAATTTATATTATTAATATGGGCACCACATGATGTGTGGGGTATAGTTTTTTTTCCTTATAAAAATAATAAAATACTAATACTTAGTAAAATATATTATTTTGGAGAATAAAAAACTGTATTAAAGAATAGCCTTACTAACTTATATGGGGAGCCTTATTGAGTATTAGTATTGATTCTTGTCACTAAAGCCAGTACTGATTACGCATTAAGCTCATTGGGTAATATCATAGAACCTATATCAAAATATAGACATGACGATGACCATTTAATATGTATTGTTTTTTTATTAGTAAGTATTTGTTACCAATAATATTTATATTAATAATATTATTATTGTTGTCGAGTAAGTTTTGATCTTATAATATTTTTTATATTAATATATTGATATTCTATCATTATACAAAATTTTAATAGTATATATATATTTTTATTGATATAGTAAAATAATAATATTATGATCCAACCTATATTTAATATGGGATAGAAACGTATTGGAGATATATAAATGCAATATAGTAAGATGATTAATGTTGGAAAGAATGATATTTTCTTTCACAACCTCCATCATTAGATCACAACGTATGCAGATTTGAACATATTCTAATTTTTTTCATTCATCTATCTGCACAGCTCTCAAAGTAAGCACAAGTTTCATTTATAAAAGCTAGATAAATTCTCTTTAGAAGGATTTTTCAGCATTTTGCATTATAAAAAACAAATCCTTCAGCACCAGTCCCACGTACTCATTGAATCTCTAGAGGGCATTATCGAGAATAAAATCACAGGAGGGTTGATCCCCGGCCGGCACATTAAGCTTGATGCTCGCAAATTCTTCTGCACCTCCAGTTTGGTTCAGCCCTGCAGGACCTTCATTGTGACAAGGTCTTGCAAAGCAAGCTTGAACTTATTAAAATTTCTGGCCTAAATATTCCCCCTTTCCTCATTGTTAATTTCAGATCCATTTATATTTTGAACCATGGAGAGCCAAAGCCCAGAGCTCAAGCTCTAACCGTCTGAAATGGTCCAATATGTTAAACCGGCCTCGCTTAGATGAGGCAACGTTTTTTCCCATTCAATAGTAATAACATTCTCTGACTGCTAAAAATTATATAGTTGTTGACGATTTCCGCACTAGGCTGATGATTCTCCAAAGTTTTCATGGTAGACAAACTAATCAACAGCTATTCAAGTATTCATGCTTCATTCACAGATTTTATTATCTGTTTAATAATTGTTCATGACTGATTCAAGACATTCTCAAGAACTAAAAATTGTGCACTTGAGATAATTTAACTAAGATTTAAATTATAAAAAGATATGAAAAAAATTATCTCGGTCAACTTTTTTCTTGCCAAATCATAATCTTTCACCTGTTGGTTCGGAAGCTAGCATGAGCACGTAGGCCTCCAGCATTGATAGAATTCCTTCTTTTATGGATGTCTCGAGTTCTCTAAGCAATCTCCGAGGCTGGAGTTCCTCATGCAAGCGGGTAAAATCCGGCTCGCGTTGACGAATTCGAACCCAGGAGGACAAAGGCAATTGGGCTCTCCATTGCTCTCGAGGCTGAAGTAGCTGTTGATCCCGCAAACACCCCTGACAAGACACCGGTTGTGCAACGCTGCCCATTCCACCACTGTTGTTGAGCTGCCATTTCTTCCGAAGCCATGCGAGTAAAGCCGAAGAATTCCGTCTGGATCAACGGTCACTCGGTAATAGATATCAACTCCGCTCCGAGAACTAGAATTCTTGGCCTGTGCCAAGTTCTCGGTGAAATTACCATTGTCGCTGGCCAAGTACATGGTACCGTTGCTGTCCAAATTTAGCGTAAGGAGGAAGCCGATCCGGTAGGTGCCTGTAGACCAGTAGGAATTATCGCCGGTATCCGATGTGTCCACATGATACAGCACAAGGTTCCCATCCTTTTGATTGATGAGCCGATACCTTCCTGTCGATCGATCAGTCTCCGATATGCTCGAGAAGAGCTGAGTTTCTGCCAGCAGGCTCTGTCCTGGTAGAAGTGTGTCCGTGGGAGAGATGAAAGTAGACCATACGATCCCTTGCTGAGAATTGTAGAGAACGAAGTTGCCGGTATCCAGCATCGCAGCCATGGCTGCAGGCTCAGTAGCCTGGGATATGACCTTCTCCCGGCCGCCAGGAGCATTCCAGAGGAGCCCGCCGGCGAAGGTTAACCGAATGGAGCCATCCATGATCGGCGGATCGTCGCGGTTGGCCGTCCACACGACGGTCCTCTCAGGGGTGGTTGCAAGCCATACTCCGACCGCGAAGCCTTGGTCTTTCGGGTAGAAGCCGAAGGCGAAGCGGCCCGAAGGCGAGAGCCATGAGGCATCAATGGAGGCAGGGAGCGAAGAACCTAAGGCGATATTGGTCTGTTTGGGCTGGCCAATTACCATGGCAGGAGAAGCTACGATTAGAAATGCTAGTAGTGGGGAGAGAAGCAAGGAAGCCATCAAAGGAAGCCGGGAGATGGGAGCTTCTTCGCCGTGTGAAATGTTAAGGAACCATTGGCTTTTTTTATGCTGTGCAACTCTAGACGGGCAAAACGTCACTAGCTCGTTATTCAAGCAAATCTGATGTGTGATGAAGGCAAGTAGGCAATTTTTATTTTATTTTATTTTTTTTGACCACTGACCCAGAAAAATCAAGTAGGCATCAATAACCCCTGACCAGCAATCTGTCCGTCCCGCCAAGACCGGTGGATGGAGACAGGGGCCGGAGTATGTGAAGCCATTGGCTGCTGGGCAACTGGCATTTATTGTTTTGCTTTGGCCAAGAACGGAATGGGAAACCCAAAATCCAAGCCATATGGCGTCATGGGTTTCAGGCCCAGAAGTTTTGGTCTGATTTGGTGTAGACAACCTACCTTGGTTGCATTTGCTTGCTCGGTTGAGGTGGGGTTTGCGATTGCTTACTAGAATTTAAGAGTTCGCAGTCTAGTTCTTTCTTTCGTTACCTTGGCGACGCTAGCAAAATCTTGCCCAATCCTTCCAACCAAAAGGGAAACAAAAGAAGTGAGGGAGGACGGAAACTTCTAATACTTCAACACCTCGACCGATGACCACTGCAGGTTGAAATGCTCTATTCCCTTTTTTGCTCTTTGGGCAGCCACCACTGCTCTTATACCATGCCCTTGAATTTCTTTAGAAGCTCAAATTAAGCTTTTGTTGGCTTAATTGTTTATGAAGTTTCTCAAAATTCTCAACTTGGCATTGTTCTATATTTGATTATATAAACATATTATCACAACCTAAGAAACTAAAACCTAATCCAAAAAGACTAATCGGAAGATATTATTAAAATTTCTAGGCCTTGTATAAGTACTCAAGATCTACTCCGTGCATAACTGATGTAGAACTAAACAAACACCCATACAAATCCTCACATTCTCCTCCCATTTAAACCCTAGCGTCATCGTCGAGCTAAATGTTCAAACCCATTCAAATCTAATCATAAGCACCATAATCAGTTCATAATCATCTCTAATAAACCTGTGTCCTCTAATCTACATAGGCTATGGGTCGAGTCCACTCTTATACTATTTGCCACAACTCTAGACCTTACCTAAAAAGACTAACTTGAAGGTATTATTTAGGTTTCTTGTTCCTATATAAGTATCCAAGATCTACCGAGTGCATAGCAGCATCATTTGGTTGAGCCCACCGAAGGTTTTCAATATATTCAACTCACACCTGGACAACCAGTCCATGCTACATAGGAGGCTTCATTTGCAGCTGTTATCGGATCTTATAGTATAAATTACAGGACTAATGGCTGCAGAATTTCTACTCCATAGATGGATTTGATGAATTGAATTCTGAGATTTATCCTAGCAAGACTAAGGCACTCAGACAGTTTCAAACTTTCATTTGCTTACATGAAGAGCTAGCTTCGCTAAATATTAAATTGGTGGTGTTTAGCAAACATGGGAAATTTTTCTTTACTTTGAATTTTGAGATGTTTAATTGAGTTTTACTAATCTAATTGTGTTATGACCCATGGACAAATTATTGTAACTCAACATGTTTTATGTTTATTACCAAATATGGCAGGTCAATTGAACGTGAAATTACTAAATCAGTAATTATGATGCCAGAGGAGTTTTTCGTGTGCATTCACGAGTCCTCTTGAGCATTTTCCAATGGTCAAACAAAGAACCACTAAAAATCTAATTAAAGCAAGAAACATTTTCACCGGCTTACTTTTTGAATATTTTACTTTGATTTCCACATATGTATTTATACTACAATATTTAATTATTCCGATTTATTAAAAAGAAATTTCACAGCTACAAGAAAACATCTATATACAAGTTTGGCACCTGACATCATCAGTGACGTCGTGCTGAGGCCATAATTCCTCTCGCTGATGGGACAAGAAAAAAAAGAAACCAAATTGGCCCCGGCAGTTACCAACTGCATCGGGTTTGAGTTGAAAATTTTGATCAGTCATTTAATACGAACCGGAACTGACTTAGGATACTAAACTCCAAAAAACACTCGATCTATTCCCAAAAAAAAAATAGGCTATGAACTGCTGATCTAGCTAATCCAAATTAGATCAAGCTCTTATTAATGTTCCACAATGTTCATGATGAAAGAATATGGAATAAAATACAAATTTTTATTAGTTACTTCGAAAGTGTGCAAAATATTGAACTTCTAGGATTTTGAAGGGTTGAACCGTATGCTCTTCTGCTCCTAAAACTCGCTCTAGACCAATTGTACAATTACAAATAAAATATACACAGAATCCATAGTGCAAATGTTATATTTACAAAGATAAATGAGAGTTTTCTCCTAATGTTTTTCTACTTTGAAACACTTAGAAGTGCTGGGAGAAAATTTTCTAACGGGAATAGAGTTAGAATAACGTCTTCCCATGGCGTTTGTTATAGTGTAAATAGATTTCGGCGATTGTTGCAATCTTTCTATATCGTCATCCATCATTCTCCGTTCTAGTGAATAATGTAGTTCTAATATTCTAGATCCGAGTCTATCCAAGATAATAATTTAGAACCTTCAACGGTCAGTGCAGTCTTTTTCATGTCATCATCCTTTATTATCGACCTACCACATAAGTCTACCAAAGATAAAAGTTTAGAATCTTGGATGGTTCTCGATGGTCAAGCGGTCGCACTTTCCAGGACAATGAACCAATACTTGGTCATTCCACAAAGTCTACATGGGGTCTACCAATATAATAATTTAGAATCTTCTTTAATAATAAATTTTCTGAGTTAGATCTTTTTTGTGAGAAATTATATCCTACACCATATGTATCACGGTGCACAATGCCAATCATAAATGCTCAATTTTTGGGTTAATCATCGAGATGAGCGCTTGATGAATAAAGTAATGCTTATGACTGGTGTGATGCATCCCTATATGATGCATAGGATATAGGATATAATTTCTCCTTGGATAACTCTTACAAACAAAAATAATAATAATAATAATTTAGAATCTTATGCGGTGCTTGGGGGTCAAGCGTTCACACTCTCGCATTATGGTATGCCACGACATTTATTGAACCAATGCTCGGTCAATCCATAAAGTCCGTCATGTTAATCTACCAAAGATAAAAATCTACAATCTTAGATGGTGATCGGTGGTCTCGGTCATTGTAGCACGCCACGGCATTGAACCAATACTTGGTCAATCGCAAAATAGCAACCACAAAAGAGAGCAAGCACGGACAGGTCCACGGTGACAGAAGAGAAAGCAAGCATGGAAAGCTCCACGGTGATAGGAAAGCTCCACGATAATAGAGACACAAGAATACACTCAAGATGATGGAGAGATAAGAAAGAGGGAAAAAAGAGAGGAGAAAATGTGTCGTACCCACAATGGGTCCTCCAGATCAACCATATGACATGGTCATATAATCTTTAAACTGAGGTCCTACAGATCAAGTAAAGCCTAAGATGAACGATATCCAAATAATACCAAAAATTTAAAATAATAATTAATAATCAATTTAATTCAATAAAATCACTACAATTAATTGATCAACTAGCTCAATTATAAAATTTCAAATATTCATTGGTATCCAAAAAATAGAGATAACTAACTAACTAACTAATAGTTCTACAGCTCGAACTTCACGTCCCATCCATCCGTAACTACGAACCCTCTGACTCTAAAAAAAATGTAAAGTGGGATATATTGAGATTCATTGCCAAGTCCTGATCCTATTACGATTCTTATTTAGTTGGTAATTAGTTTTAATGACTTTAGGTTCTATTCCTAGTTTTACTTTATTTAGTTATTCCTTTTAGAATAGTTATTGATTGGGGGCAAAATAGATCGTCCTGCTCAGAGCAAGGGATCATCCTGATGGGGGGCAAAATGGATCGTCCCACTCATTACAACAGGGCCACCCGACTTTAGCCAAATAAACCCTAGCACCGATTAGGCCAGACCTCAATCCCGCTAGGAGCCAGTCCGAGCTCGGACCTCGCCGAGGGCTCAGCCGACCGCAGACGGGTCTCTCCGCTGCTACGACCTGCGTCAACCTTTTCTGATGCTAATAGCAACGCGCCCCAACCAAGTCCGAGGCGCCCTCATATTCACCGACGCGGCCTGGCCAAGCCCGGGGTGCCCCTATATTCGTCGATGCGCCCCGACCGAGCTCGGGGCGCCTTGTCCAATAACGCGCCCCGACCCACGGACTCGGGGCGCTCTGCGGATCGCACCTCGGGATCAGGAATGCTAAGCCGACCTCGCCAATCATATGATGCGATCTCGCCGAGCTCAGTCCTGCCTACGGCCGCATCCATGAGCCTGCCTACGCCCGCCTATATGGTCGTACATTACGACGTCTCCGCGACATACTTCACTTGCTGGCCAACGATAGTCAAGAACAACACCATACTGCTTCAGCGATACTCTGCTACGACTGTCAACGCCTTTCTGTTCATAAGAATGGACAGCACCGTGCGCCTCCAGCAAGCTCCAACTATTATTTGGATTAATTGGCTTTGTATAGTACTTAAAATCTATCCAATGCATAGTCGATGTAAGACGAAATATATGCATGATCGGATTGTCACACTATAAAAAATAATTAGCAATGTCTATGGAAATCATCTATTAGCCTTTTATGAATTTCCCTTTCACATAAGACCATTTAAAGGTAGAAAACCTATGCAGGATTATCATGCGAACCCACCCAACATCTTGCAACTTCTTCTCACTTGCTGGATCGCTATATGTAATCAATCTATAAAAAAAACGACGGAATTGCTCCCAAGGCACATGAAAAAGAAAAATAGTACGGACTCACCCCTCGAAGGTGGAGATCAGCCCTGGGCCCCAAGTGGGTGGGTTGAAGAAAAAGGATCGAGTCATGGCTCGTACGCTCCAACTCAGGATGGTCCATGAGCGTCAAGGAATATGTAGCAGACAATTATTTGAAAAAAAAAAAAAGAAAGTAAAGACCGGCTTTGTCAAAACTCAGTCGCCCCCATGAAGACGAAGATATTCAAGGAAGCGGAAAGAAAATTGGCAAAGATTTGAGAGTGTCAAGCTTACCATGTTAAGAGTATTGTACGCTGGGATGACAATTGTTTAGAGTCTTCAATTGGTCTTCCACTAGATGATCAATGAACAGTCCCTACCGCCACAGATTTTAATTTTAATGGCGTCTATCCTGTACATTGATATTTTATATGAAGAAAGAAACAAATAATTGTTTACCTAGGAAATTTCAGTCAAGTCTAAATCAAGGGCAGGAACTTGCAATATGGAGACAAGCATAGTGTATGGCATCTACATGGGACATATCTATTAATTTTCTACTCTTTAATCTGCAGTCCTATTTCCTATAACAGAAATAATTATTGATGCAAACAACCATGGGAGAAGCGTTTCCAACACATAAGCAAGCTGACTACAATGGGAAGCTTTTCCAACACGTAAGGCAATACACTTGACCTATATTATAATGACGACAGGTGGCGGTAGATTGCGACTTCTACATCAACTCTGCCATCTCCGCTTGATTCTTTACAAATTAGAAGATAATATACAGCCAAAGTCTTTTCCGAAAAGAAAAGTTTCAGTTTGACCAACCCATTTTGAGACCAAAACGATAGAATTTTAGACTGATTCAACTTCTTTAGGGTGTTGGCCCAAAGTTATAGATCTCAAAAAGTTATCCAATTTCTAAGAAAGATCATCTCAATCAGACATCGTATGACCAAGTTATAGCATTCGGAAGTTTATCATGCGATTCGGTTATCTAATGTGGTGGATCTCACTCCTAAACCTTTTTCAACCCCACTCGTAGTAGCCAAAATGCTCGTAGTGAAGCATTTATATCATCTTTGCTTGCAGATATAGGTCAATATATATACTCAACAAGAGTTATAATATATCTATGATAATTCTAATTTGATTTCCCTCTTTAAGAGAGTTAAAATATGTTGGGCTTTCATGAAAGGAGGAATTCTATCAATGCTCGAGGCCTACTCATGATAGCTTCCGAGCCAACAGGCGAAGGAATATGATTTGGTAAGAAAAAAGTTGATCGGGATAATTATTTTCATAACTTTTTTAATTTAAATCTAAGTTAAATTATCAAAATCCTAAAATATTTAGCAGTCATGTGCATCTCAAGTGCATAATTTCTAGTTCTCGAAAATGTCTTGAGTTAGTCTTGAACAATTAATAAACAGATAGCAAAATCTGCGAATGAATCATGAATACTTGAATAGCTGTTGATTAGATTGTCTACCATGAAAATTTGGAGAATCATCAGCCCAGTGCGGAAATCGTCAACAACTATATAATTTTTTAACAGTCAGAGAATGTCATTACTATTGAATGGGAAAAAAACTTGCCTCGCCGAAGCGAGGCCGGTTTAACATATTGGGCCATTTCAGACGGTTAGAGCTTGAGCTCTAGGCTTTGGCTCCCCATGTTCAAACTATAAATAGATCTGAAATTAACAATAAGGAAAGGGAGAATATTTAGGCAAGAAATTTTAATAAGTTCAAGCTTGCTTTGTAAAACATTGTCACAATGATGGTCCTGCAGGGCTGAACCAAACTGGGGGTGTAGAAGAATTTGCGAGCATCAAGCTTAATGTGCGGGGGATCAACCCTCCTGATATTTTATTCTCGATAATGCCCTCTAGAGATTCAATGAGTATGTGGGACTGATGCTGTAGGATTTTTTTTAATAATGCAAAATGCTGAAAGAACATTCTAAAGAGCTGTGCAAGTAAATGAATGAAAAAATTTAGGATGCTAAAAAATCTGTACATGATGTGACCTAATGGTGGGGGTTGTGAAAAGAAGATACCATTCTTTTCGGCGGAAGATGTGTAGGTTTTGTGATCAAGGTCATGACTGACAGATTATTACCGTGGACGGGCGACGTACCGATGAGCTAATAGCTATAGGGGTGGAGCTTAGGGCAGCATGAAAAGGCATCTCCTATGTGAGACAAAAGCTGAGAGCAGAGCATATTATCCTCAAGAAAGATTCGGCCACGGTGATCGATTAGATATGAAAGGAGGGGCGGAAAGGGGATGGAAGTCCTCTACTCGGCGACATTCGGCAGATGGTGAGAGAATGCAATGTCTTTCAGACAGTGTATATGTATCGGAAGGCGAACAGGACCGCCAACTGGATCGCCTTTTATGCAGCACAGCATTTTGGAGAGATCCTCTGGATATACCAAGAGGTCTCTTCTTCACAATTATGTTAAATTGTTGCTCTTGATTCTACTGGCTATGTCTATACTAGAATAGGATAAGCAACTGTTGTAAAAAAAATAAAAATAAAAATAAAAATAAAAATAATAAAAAAAGTGACACTCATAGCGGTGCCAAGCGCGTGAGCCAATCGCTTGGCATCTAAGAAAACCCGGTGAGAGCGAAGGGACTAAGGCCCTGTTTGGGGGAGCTTTTGGAGGGCCAGAAAGCACTTTCTGGCCCTCCAAAAGTACTTTAGATGAAAAACTGTGTTTGGTAAATTTTTCAAAAAGCTGTTTCAGCTTTTGCGAGAAGCTGAAAACAGCTTTTAGGAGAAAGCTCCAATTTGAAGCTTTTGGGAGGAAGCTGTTTCAGCTTTTTCGGAAAGCTGTATTTTTGACAAAAATACCCATATTAAAATAACATAATTACATAGTTTGTCTCTTTATAAATCTAAAAATCTGCTGTAGCTAAGAACCCTAGCCGTCAAATTCCCTTCCGTAAGAAAAAGTATTTTTCTTTTCAATTTTTGTATGCATCTCTTGAACCACATTTTAGAAGAAAAATATTTTAATCCTTTTCCATACCTTCCAAAATCAATCTATTGTTTTTTTTTATCATCAACCTCGCGGCCCGCGCTGAGGTTCTCCTCGAGCGTGGACCACGAAGAAGAGCCCTTGGACCGCGGAAAATTATTTTATGAAAAATTATGAAAAATTATTTTATACTAATAATTATAATATTTTATACCTTTATTTTTGTATTATACTATAAATATAATATCATATTATATTATATCATAATACATTAATATGTTATATTAAATAATTTAATATTATGTTATATTATGAAAAATTAATTTATACTAATAATTATAATATTTTATACCTTTATTTTTGTATTATACTATAAATATAATATCATATTATATTATATCATAATACATTAATATGTTATGTTAAATAATTTAATATTATGTTATATTATAGAAAATTAATTTATACTAATAATTATAATATTTTATACCTTTATTATTGTATTATACTATAAATATTATATTATATTACATTACATTATAATACATCAATATGTTATTTTAAATAATTTAATATTATGTTATATTATGGAAAATTAATTTATAATAATAATTATAATATTTTATACCTTTATTATTGTATTATACTATAAATATTGTATTATATTACATTACATTATAATACATTAATATGTTATTTTAAATAATTTAATATTATGTTATATTATGAGAAATTAATTTATACTAACAATTATAATAATTTATACTTTTATTATTGTATTATACTATAAATATAATATATATTATATTATATCATAATACATTAATATGTTATGTTAAATAATTTAATATTATGTTATATTACCAAATATTAATTTACTCTAGTAATTATATTACTATTATGCTATATTAACATAATATTATTTTATAGTACAATAATATTATACTATATCGTATATTTATGTATTAATTTATGTTATGTTTTATTATGTTATGTTGTATAATACTATGCAATGTCCTTTATGGTAATTTTGTCATACAAAAGTACTTTCTCAGTTTGTTTACCAAACACAAAACAAATTACTACAGCACTTTACGAATGTAGTTACCAAACAGCAAATAGCTTTTTATAACAGCTCTACTTCAGACAGCTCTACTTCCAACAGCTCTACTTCCAACAGCTCTACTGCCAACAACTTCCCCAAACAGGGCCTAAAACACAAGGCTAGATCAGCCGTGTGGCCCCGTGGGCGAAGCGAAGACAAAGGCATGAGTTATAGGCCGTACGCTCCACCTCAAGGGACAATAATAAAAAGAGCTCAGTAAAGGAGCAGCTTCCCCGAAACTCACGTCGCGTGGCTGTGCCTGACACTAATCACGCATCGCAATTTCAGTAGACCTCATGCAATGTTTAGTGCCCTACCCCGCTCATCAAATTATATTAATATTTTCTTAACTTTTATATTACATTTTTAGAATTATGATCTTATTTAAAAATAAAGATACAACCATTAATCATTCTGCTATATTGCATTTATGTATCTCTTAAATATTTCTATGTTTTATTAAACATAAGTTGGATCATGATATTATTATTTTATAATAATATGTTATTTTACTATATCAATAAATATATACATTCTATTAAAATTTTATATAATAATAGTATATCAATATATTAATATTAAAAAGTATTATAAATAACATAAAACGAGATCATAATTTACTGCACAACAATAAAAATATTATTAATATCAATATTATTGGTAACAAATACTTCTTAATATAAAAGAAAATACGTATTAAATGGTCATCGTCATGTCTATATTATGATATAGTTTTTGTGGTATGCTCAACGAGCTTAATGCATAATCAGTATTGGCATTAGTGACAACAATCAATACTAATACTCAATGAGGCTTGCCATATAAGTTAGTAAGGCTATTCTTTAATACTATTTATTATAATTTATTGTATTGCTATATTGTATTTCAAGAATTGCAAGAAAAAAAATAAAAAAATTGAACAATATGCTTCACATGGGTTATAGGCTAGTTTAAAATCTAAAATGATGACCCACAGTCCATGAAATCTTTTCATGTCATCATCCATTGTTCTTGTCGTTTAACTTTTTAGTTAATGTGAATCTACCAAAGATAATAATTTAGGATCTTAAATAGATTTTGGCGATGGTTGCAGTCTTTCCATGTCGTCATCCATCAGTCTCCGTTCCAATGAATAATGTAGTTCCAACTTTCTAAATCCCAGTCTGTCCAAGATAATAATTTAGAACCTTGAACGGTGCTTAACGGCCAGTGCAGTCTTTTTAGGTCATCATTCTTTATTCTTGGCCTACCATGGGAGTCTACGAAAGATGGAAGTTTAAAAACTTGGACGGTGCTCGATGGTCAAGCGGTCGCACTTTCCAGGACAATGAACCAATACTTGGTCATTCCACAAAGTCTACATGGGGTCTACCAATATAACAATTTAGAATCTTTTATAATAATAAACTTTCTAAGTTACATTTTTTCTAAAAAAAATATATTCTACCCTATATACACCATCTGACAGTGCACAATGCCAATCATAGGTGCTCATTTTTTGGATCAATCATCAAGACAAGTACTTGATGAATGAATAATAATAATCAAGACAAGTACTTGATCAATCATCAAGACAAGTACCTATGATTGGCGTGATGCGTCCCCATGATGCATAGGATATAGGATATAATTTCTCCTTCGATAATTCTTATAAATAATAATAATAATAATAATATTAATAATATTAATAATAATTTAGAATCTCAAATTGTGCTCGGTGGTCAAGCGTTCACACCCTCGCATTATGGTACGCCATGACATTCATCGAACCGATGCTCTTCAATCCACAAAGTCCGTCATGCGAGTCTACCAAAGGTAAAAATCTACAATCTTAGATGGTGATCGGCGGTCACAGTCTTTATACCACGCCACGGCATTGAACCAATACTTCGTCGATCGCAAAATAGCAACCACAAAAGAGAAAGCAAGTCTACGGTGATAGGAAAGGTCCATCATAATAGAGACACAAGAATACACTCAAGATGATGGAGAAATAAGAAAGAGGCAAAAATAATTTTGGAGAAAATGTATCGTACCCAAAATGGGTCATCCGAGTCGACTATATGATACGACACATAATTTCTAAAGTAAAGCTCCAGAAATCATGTAAGTCCTAAATTAAATAATATCCAAATAATATCAAAAATTTAAAATAATAATTAATAATCATTTCAATCCAATAAACATCTGGGTGCTATTTCGTCCACCAGAGCTGGCTCTCTATTTCTCCCCATCCTTCTGTACCTTCCAGCTCGATACCTGTAAAAAAGGGAACATAAAAGCAGCGAAGTAGAAATTATACCAACAACAATAGCCACTGGCACGATGAAAATCGTGGCGCTAAACTTTTGCTTTGTAGTAATGACGGGAGCTGCGGCAGGGCTTCTTTCTGCATGGCTAGTATCAGGCCTTCCTCCGGCGCCCAGGTTAACCAGCTATTTCTAGGTGGAGTGAAGACGAAAGCTTGATTTCTAGGCCGTACACTCCACCTCAAGGGACAATAAAGGCTTGTTTGGTTCGCGGGAAGCATTTTTCCTCCTAGGAATATGATTTCTACGAAGAAGATTCCTGAAAAGAGAATGCCTAGAAATGTACTTTTAGCATGTTTGATTAAACATGGAAAAGTGATAGATTTCCAAAGTGCTTATGTTTGGTTAATCATCCACTTTCCAAGAAAAGTTATGTGTAATTCCTATTATACCCTTAATAAAAATTAGGTCTTTAATGCATCTTTAATGCTGAAGGGCCTTTTTGGGAAAAAATAAAGATGGAGTGATTCCCGCCTCATGGAAAAGTAATTTTTCCATATTTCTCATGGGAATGACTTTTCCATGAAATGTGGGAATCATATTCCCATGGGAATACAACTTTCTTATCTCTCTCCTTTGAAAATTTCAACCAAATAAGAGGGATCTCATTACTTTCCCGTTGATCATACTTGCCCCCTTCTTTTCCTGCGAACCAAACGAGCCCTAATAAAAAGAACATAGTAAGGAGCAGCTTTCCCGAAACTCACGTCGCCCCCACAAAGACGAGAAACTATACCCTTCGACCGCGTGGCTGTGCACGACACCAATCGATGCGCTCATCTCGCATTGCCGTGAGTCACGGGGTGCCATGGGAGTATCACTCTGGAATAGCATTTATCTTTTATTAAAATCTAATAAGCAAAATATCGATCAGGAATAACTCATATTGTCGCATAGCTCCATTGATTCAAATGAGAGTCCAGCTGAAGCGTGAGAGACGGGAAATGCAGTTGCTTTCTAGATGCAGGAATTCCATGCCATCAAATTAATGCAGCTTCAATTAGCATATAAACATAACATCACGAGCAATTGCCTGCCTGAGACGCAGTCAAGAAGATCAGGCAGATTCCTTCGCTGGTGGGGGCAATGCGATATTAGACCAACATTTCAAGAGATATTAGACCAGCTAATACAGATTATAATACTGCTGAGTGGGGGCACAGCCTCAGACCATCGTTTCTCAAAATAAAGAACGTCTGGGCTCACCAGAGTGAATCACGGGGTCGTTGTGTTTACTTTGTGTCAACCCGAAGACTCTGTCATTATCGATGCCAAGTCATTAGCAGTTCCGCTGCGTTTACTTGGGGTCAACCCATTGGATCTCTCATTTTTGTTGCTGAGACATTACCAGTTCCTGTCTTTCCTCTCCATTACTTGCAATCAGTCCACAAAACAATTTATAGAGCACAGGATCTTCGCAACCCCTTGCTATCCTTTCTTGGTCATTTTCTCTAATGGCTCCAGCAACATCCTACATCCTGTTCCTCTCAATCTTCTCATTAGCGTTTGCACTGGAAGCAGCTCAACCAAGGCAGTCCAACATAAGCTTAGAGACCTCCCTCCATCCCACCATCAACCCTACGTCATGGCTCTCACCAAATGGACGCTTTGCCTTCGGATTCTACCCAGAAGGTACGGGCTTCTCCATTGGAACATGGCTCGTGGCATCTCCTGAAAACAACACTGTTATATGGACAGCAGACCGAGATGAGCCACCGGTGACCAAAGATGCTGCATTAAAGCTAACCAATAACGGGCTCGAGCTGCTCCTACCACAATCTGAAGCCAGAGTAATCTCCCAGATTTCCACAAACACCGATGCTTCCTCTGCTTCCATGCTCGATTCTGGGAACCTTGTCATCTACGACTCCAACTTTAATGTCGTATGGCAAACCTTTGATCATCCAACTGACACAATCATGGCAGATCAGATGCCGCTCGCTGGAAATGAGCTCGTTTCCAGAATATCAGAAAGCAACCACTCGAGGGGGAGGTTTCAGCTCAGCATGCAGGATGATGGGAACCTCGTTCTGTATCCTGTGGCATCATCAGATAGTCAAGTGGATGCTTACTGGGCCTCCGGAACAAATGGAATGGGCTTCCAAAGCTTAACTCTCGATCGTCACGGTCGGCTGTACCTGTTCAACGGCAATGCCACAGACAATCTAACGGACAGTCTTCCGAAGGCGACGGCACTGGTGTATCGTGCAACGCTCGGTGTGGATGGGATCTTCCGGTTAGTTTCTCACGATCTCGAGTCAAACGCAGAACGTGTTTTGGAGGAATTCCCCAAAGTCGCAGATCCGTGCGAGGTCAAGGGAACCTGTGGCGTGAACAGCTACTGCACTTCCGCAAAAGGACGGGTGGTATGCTCGTGTCCGCCTGGTTTTGATTATCTCGATACTAAGAGCACATCGAGCGGATGCAGTAGAAACATCACGACCATTGGTTGCTCCTTGAATGATGATAACACGACATACATGTCCCCTCTGGAGAATGCAACATGGACGAGCGATTCCTATGCTGCATCATGGTCTGTGACAAGCAAGGAAGAATGCAGTGATGCATGTTTGAAAGATTGCAATTGTGCTGCCGCTCTGCTTCAAGACGGTACGTGCAGCAAACAGGCGCTTCCGATGAGATATGGGAGGACAGACAGCACTGCCACAACATTCATCAAGCTGGTTAACCTGAGCGCTGGAGGAAGGCCGGATAGCAGCCATGGAGATAGAGGCCCGGCTGCAGCTCCCGTTACTGCTACAAAGCAAAAGTTTAGCGCCACGATTTTATTCGTGTCCGTGGCTATTGCTGCTGGTATAGTTTCTACCTTGGCTGCTTTTATATTCTTTTTTTACAGGCATCGAGCTGGAAGGTACAGAAGGATGGGGAGAAATAGAGAGCCAGCTCTGGTGGACGAAATAGCACCCAGATGTTTTTCCTACCATGAGCTGAGGGAAGCGACCCAGGGTTCCAAGGAAGAGCTCGGCAAGGGTGCCTTCGGAACTGTCTTTAAGGGGACCTTGCCTAGCGGTGAAAGAGCCATTGCTGTAAAAAAACTTGAGAAGGTGGTGGATGAGGGAGAAAGGGAGTTCCGAAGAGAGATGAGGACAATCGGAAGAACTCACCATAAGAACTTGGTGAGACTGCTCGGCTTCTGTGATGAAGGTGCTAACAGGCTCCTAGTCTATGAATACATGAGCAATGGATCGCTTGCAGACCTTATCTTTAAGGCTGACAGGCACCCAGATTGGGATGAGCGCGTGAGGATTGCGTTGGATATCGCTAAAGGGATCCATTATCTGCATGAGGATTGCGAAACCCGTATCATACATTGCGACATAAAACCTGAAAATATACTGATGGACGATAATTGGACAGCGAAGATATCAGATTTTGGGTTAGCAAAGTTGTTGATGCCGAGTCAGACAAGAACATTCACAGGCATTAGAGGGACAAGGGGGTACCTTGCACCAGAATGGCACAAGAATGCGCCGATATCGGTGAAGGCAGATGTTTACAGCTTTGGCATCGTATTGCTCGAAATCGTATGCTGCAGGAGAAATATGGAATTGGAAGCTGAAGAAGATGCAATTATTCTTCTGGACTGGGTGCATGACTGCTTTATGAATGGAGAGTTGGAGATGCTTGTGCCTGATGAAGTGGATACGACAGAGTTGAATAGGCTTGTGAAAGTGGGGCTCTGGTGCATTCAGTCAGAACCAGGTTCTCGTCCTAGCATGAAGAATGTGGTGATGATGCTGGAAGGGAACGTCGGCATACCCCTTCCCCCACCACCTGGATTTAGTTCCTGACCTGCAAGTGTACCCAAGCCTGTCCAAATTAAGTGTCCCCAAATAGCTATGGTGATTTGTCCATTCAAAAAAGATAGGTATGGTGATTTCTATTTCGAATAAAACAAGTTGCACTCTTTGCATTTTTATGCGAGTATATCTGTCATTTTGTATGTTTTTGAATTTATGGGAACCTAATGATGCAGTATGCAATCTTTGTATTTCCAATAACCATCTTGCTTTATGTAAAAGATGAATAGTCGTTTCCATGTAAATCACCTTTCAAGCACTTTACAATCTTATTCTTTTCATGGAAGATTTTCTAAGACACAGCATGTGTGAAGTGTGATTATGCAAGGCCTCTCTTCATTATGAGACTCTCCGTAGTTTCCTGAAATTTTCATTGTCGTCTCCTGATCAGGATCGTGTCCTGCGAGGCCCCAAAGGTAGATCATAGATAACCACTATCCTTCCTCATCAATTGAAGCCATCCTCAAGTGAGATGGGCTTTAGTGCATCAATTAGTGCTCGATAGAAACTCCTCCATTGGGTTATTTTTGAATGGTTATTCTCTTCCAGAGTTCCTGGTAGAAAAATACCAAGCTGAAAAATATTAGTCTGGGGACCTTGTGGGAGACTGCTTAGATGCTTGACTGCTTTGCTTTTTCTTATCAAGAACACTATCATACCACTAGCTTAGTAGTTTTAGAGACAAGTTTGAGAGGCCTGGAATGAAATGGCACATTTGTGTTGTGAAGCCAGTATAGAATATTCCATCTAGTTAGTGGACATGGTAGGCACGAGGCTGCCGAGACTGGTGTTAGGCACCATTTGGCAGAGCTTTTGGAGGGCCAGAAAGCATTTTTAGATGGAATAAAGGTGTTTGGTAAAAAAAATTAGGAAAGCTGTTTTAGGCTAAAACAAAGCTCCATTTTGGAGCTTTTCCGAAAAACACTTTTAAGCCCCGTCAGGAAGCTGTTTTGAATTATAATTTTTTTCTTTTTGCACCAAAATACGAATGATAAAATATAATAATTATAGAAAATAATAATATTAATATATAATGATAATAAATATAATATTTTGTACCTTTATTATTATATGATATTGTAAATATAATATTATATTACATTATATCATAATATATTGATATATTATGTTATATAATATCAAATTATGTTATATTATTATGCTATAGTATATAATATTATATTACATCATAATAATATTATACTATATTATATATTTATGTATTAATATATATTATATTTTATTGTGCTCTGTTGTATAATACTATGCAATATCTTTTATGGTCATTTTGTCATATTCTCAATTTGTTTACCAAACACATATTAAGATCTCACAATACGTTAGAAATGTAATTACCAAATAGCAAATAGCTTTTTATAAAAGCTCTACTTCAAAAAGCTGTACTTTCGAAAGCTCTATTGCCAATAGCTCTGCCAAATGGGGCCTTAATACGGCTTTAAAGGGCCTATTCATTCAACTTACATGGACCTAATACAAGCCAAATTGTTGGATAAATGGCTTCACAATAATCTTTAGCAGCTCCCGTGCTAACCAAAGTGGCTAATGATCATTTATCAAGGTGTTCAAAGCCTTGTCCTTCCCTAAATGGAGGACACCTTATGCAAAAAGAGCAAAAAAAAAAAAAATACAAACCCCTTTGCTGCTGGTTAAATGAGAAAAGACCTTGCAAGGGTAGAATCAATGGGCATATACCGGACATGTCATTGATGCAGATAAACGTAAAAGAGTTGATTCAGGGCATGTATGTCTAAATAAATTATTCGGCAAAACATATAGATGTGGAAAAAGCTAAGTAGCGAGCAAATCTTTCAAAAGATTTTTAAAATTTTTGAGATTCCATGAAACCCATTATTCCTAAAAAAATATCTTCTACATAAAAATATTGTCCAAAAATAATGGGATCGAAACTTTCATTGCCTATTGGTGATCCTCGTAACTTCTTTCATGTAACAACTTAAGACCTCACCTAAAAAGGCTAGCTGGATGGTATTATTTGGGTTTCTTGATCTTGTATAAGTATCCAAAATCTCCTCAGCAAATAACCGATCCCCCGTTCAAGCCCTGCCGTCTACGTTAGACTAAAGGTACAAATCCATTCAAATCTAATCACAAGCACCGCGATCGGCCCTGACCATGAATCTGTGCTGCAGTGTCCCCTAGTCGACATAGGCTATGAGTCAAGTTCGCTCTAATGCCATTTGTAACAACCCACGATCTCATCTAAAAAGACTAACTAGAAGATATTATTTGAGTTCCTTCATCTTGTATAAGTATCCAAAATTTTCACGGCAAATAGCCGATGTAGAGCTAAAAATATGCTCGTACAGTCCTCACATTACATGCAACTATCTTGCTTTCACAAATTTGTCAACACGGATCACAAGAAAAACTTAACATCCAAACAAGTCCTAAAATGATTTTGAGGTCGCGCTGATGTTCACATTGTCATCGGTTTTTTATTTCTCCCATTTAACATAACATAATAAAAGTCAATGGACTTAAAATAAAGTAATAATATTTGTTTTCTTTTAGGCAGTATTGTATCAATGCCATCAGGATCCTGGATCTTTCCGATGTGAGAAGGATCCGACCAATATACCACGCGGTCCATAAAACAGCATCGTCTGGTTCTTTATCCACCATTTTATTTCAAAAAATTAAAAAAAAATTCATGTAACATGAAAATTTAATTTATTTATTCACTGTGTGCAGAAAGTTATTAATTAAGTATTAAATATAAAATAATAAAATTATAAAAAAAATTTATAAGGTTTTAACAGATAGATTATTTCAACACCATATCCAGGAATCTCGTAACCTATCCTTTTCCAGTACTTTTCAAGTTTCTGCAATTTGTTTTTCTAACGATATTTTTTGAAAAAAGAAAAAAGTCAAAGTCAGCTGCTTGAAATGATATGATGCAGGACAAGAGATGGAGGTTAAAGAATGGCTGATAGCCAGGCATGTTCTAGAGACAAACCACCCTCTGCTAACCTGATGGAATGAAGGGCCTGCCCGGACCTACAAGGCATGGCATACCGAACCGGATTAGACCAGTTCGGCATGCCTGCTTTTTGGACCAATTCAAGCACTTCACTGAATCAAAAAAAAAAAAAAAGGCTCCATTCTACTATAGGTCGTGAGACTAGAGTTGAACTGCCCTCGCCCCTTTAGCTAGTGTTCAGTAGAGGTTTCAGAGATTATCTATGACACCTATTAGACAATAATACCTGAACTTCCCTTGGGAGAGATTTCCTTTCCTTATTCTTAGGTTCCCTCTCCCTTAAGGTCGAGTTGGTTACAGAGCTATCTCTTATTCTTGCTTGTTTCCTTCCTCCCTTAAGGTCGATCAAGTTGGTTACATGTGTGCTATTAATAGGGTTCTTTCTCCAGAGAAAATCGTGTTAAAAAGCTCTTCTTCTCGATGAAGAATATCCCCTTCTATTTTGGTAACAAAAGTGGATTATATCACATTTTTGTTAACGACTTTTAGCATATAGTGATGACAGAACGCTAAGTGTGCCAATGAATAGCTTTATAACACTAAACCTCCGAATCAAGAAATGTTACAACCTCCAAATAGTTGATTTGATGTTTCCTAAACTCTAGGTAGTAAACACTCGAACCTACCTACGAACCTCCTGGTTGCCAGGATTGTAAAGTTTGGGTGTCCTCGAACTTCCATAAGTGGGTTGTCACAAGCGGTATAAACTAATGTCGCATTTAGGTATTTTAAGATTCTTAGTACTCCTCTGATAACGGACCGGATTATCGATAATAAATGAACATGCAAACAAGGACAACTACAGGCCTAGCATCAACTGTGATGACTCTGAATAGGGATATCAAACATAATATCGCACCTCATGACTTCTCAGTGCCTTAAAAATACCAACAAAACCTATGTTCCTCGTGGAACAGACATGGAAATTGATCTCTATTTTTCGTTCAATACGTAGGATCCATTTTGGCATCAATTCTAATTTTTTGCAACCTGTGAAATGATGGTTATCATATCTACCTAATAACAAGTCCTTGATTGTGTTCAATGAACTAAAAAACACCCCCTGGATCACACAAGGTTCAGATGGCTTTGTTCATATAAAACGACTGGATCTGTTCCATCCTGAAACAACAAATCATGCTGAGAATACCATTCCTTGAACAAGCACCCCAACTGCTACAAAATTTGATTATGTCTGTATATTTCCCTTCTGTTTGCCTCGCTTCAAATATCCCGAAATCATGTGCCACTTATACTGCTCTACAAGTCAAACAGCAGATAAACTGAAAGCAGTGCAGAGTGAAAGTGGCGAAATTAGGATTTTCCATACTTCATAGATTTGGAAATTGTAGCTGATCTTGGTATCATCCATCAGTTGTCACTTTTGTAGCCTCACAGGTGATTGAGAGGTTGAATCACATTAAAATGTGGTTTTTACTCCATCTGCATGTGCATGCATCTGAAGGTGATAGATAGATGGAGATAGATATAAATAGGGACGCAAAGTTCATTGAGAACTTAATATCTTTATCATCTCATCTTCCTTTCCAAGTTTTAAACCGGGCATGAAACTTAATTGGACTGAGAAGTGTTACAGAACACGTCGTGTTTAGGTTGTCACGGACACTCACCTGAATCTATAGAGCAAATTCTGTAACATCGCAGCTTTGTCAGGTACTTCTGGAAGGTCTTTTGACCTGCTGCGGGATTCATGGCAGTGCTGCTTCCCTCAGATTCCTGTGAAAGCCTTGGGAACGGATTGTACTACCTATTACTTGGTCAGTTTGGATTGAGTAAAACTCCAGAGTCTTGTCTCACAGAAGAAAATCTGTCCAGCAAATGATTCATGTGATAGGTGCTTTATTTCAGTCCTGGGTTATTCTGGTGCTTTGTAATGGAAGGGGAGGTTTGAGTTTGTAAGAGATAAAAGTGAAAGCATCAGTGCTAGGCATGTGATTGTCCTTCTATTTTCTTCCCTTCGGTGGATCCTAGTTTCCATCTGCTCTTGTTTTTCCTTGTCATTCATTCTCTCAATGAATCAGGAGGTTTCCTCTAGCTTCTTCAGGAAAAATAAAAAGATAAAAAATCAACAGAACTCATGAATCCACTTGACATAATTTACGGCTGATACATCATCAATGGTCAATCAGAAGCAAATAGGGAAGAGAAGGAAGAGATCTGCTTCTGGATTTTATCTGCATAATATAAAGAGCTGAATAGCTGATAATCCATTCCCTCGATTTGGATTTTTCTTTTTTTTTATTTTTTTTGAAAGAAAAGCCTAAAGCTCCTTGAGTGTTGCATAATAGTCATAAATCATAATAAAACTAATCTTCCATATGAAATGATTTGTATATATTTTTCCTTCATAGCTATAACCATCAAAAAGAATCAAAACTCTCTCTTTGCATTAATCAGAACTCCTCTTTTGAAGGTTGGCTCGCCACTAAATAAATCAGATGACTAACATGCATTTAGATGCTATGCATAATCTTAGCCCCAAGTAATGAATGAAAACTTATTTAACAGAAAAAAGATTCTTAGATTTGTGTTAGAAGGGTCTAGAAAACGAAGGAAGACCTATGTCGACATGAATGGAAATTGTTATAGAAAATTTGTAAAAGCTCGTGATAACATTTGTGTGACTCTTGTTCATAAAGCCAGACACAAACAGTTTTGATGAGCTTTCATGATTATCGTAAATGATCAGGTGCTCACCCCTAATTGCATTCATAGGACTAACTTATAAGACAACTAAACTATTCAATATCTTGAGGCACTTTGATACCCTGACATGCACTAACTAAATTATTTGATCGAAAAAACACAGTTATGTATGCCTACAAGTCACTTGAACAGAAATCTCAATGCAATCCCACAAATAAAGCTTGTAATCCAACTCAAATCCCAGTCTAATGCCAAATATGTACCTTGTAGCTTGTCATGCATTCTTTTCAGATTATGTGCACACACATTAACTACTTTGATTCCCCAAACTTGTGCCTTGCACTAGGCAGGTAAAACCTTATAGGTTGTAGAAATTAAGAGTAGTTTGCATCACCTTTTATCACTCACCAAGTTACTACAATCCAGGAACACTCAATTTGTTGTCACTAACTTCATCCTTTAAAGGGTGCCAACAGTACAGCTGGTAAAGCCATTGGGGGTCAAGTACCAAGGATCTGGGTTCAAGTCCTGCACTTACCCTAGTTTTAGTTGGGCTTCTCCCATCCTAGTCAGCCCCTCAACCCCCCACCCCACCCTTAAACAAAAGAAAGTAAAAAAAAAAAAAAAAGTTTCCTTCGCATTTCATGAAAAGAAACAAGGTGAATCACCTCTTTTCTTTCAAGAAAAGGTTATGACTATTGTATTCAGACAAGGAATTTCACCATCTCCATCAAAAACATGGTTTCAGAAAAGAGAATACACTCGACAACTTGAATTCATTCATCACTTCAATCAACAGCTTCCTTCTATGGACAGCCTCTTCAATTTTACAAGAACTATGCAATAAAAGAAAAAAAAAACTGTCCCCAGTGAAAATCTAGTCACACTGTCCTCCTCCAGCAGAACCAAAACTAATTTGATCCATACCGAGTGCTTCTACCACCATAAAGAACCTCATAAAACATACAGCCATGATCCATAGTACACAGGAATATATTAGAAGCATCATGTCCAGCATACATTAAACAGTCTTTTTTGCTAATCAATGATCGACATTTATCACTGCAACCTTTCTTTTGCCGGGCAAATCATATGAAGATGTTGCATTGTGGCCACTTTCAGTGCACACATTCTCACTATAGTCATTATATGTTCCCAATCCTACATTGGCAATACTACTACAAACTTTTCATCTTACTGTACACCAAATTTATTAAATATTTTGATGAAACAGATTAAGCATAGTAAATTTTGGTGTCCGCGTGGCCCTTTTAATCAAGGAACAAGCATCTGACAACTCCCTTTCATCGATCAAGAATTTTGGTCTTTGCAAAGTATAATGATCATCCAAAAAAAGAAAAAAAAAGGGTTTCAATTTATTCAAATGAATGACTCGAACACCTATTGATTTTAACAACTGATTGCAGAGTTGATCATTTGGACCTTTCAATTTCTAATTTCTTGGAGCCTTTCTTTTTCAGATATAATTTCTTTGATGGTTGGACAACCCATTATCATGCTTCTGATAGGAACCAATTCCTATCTATGATATTGGAGCAGAAAAAGATAAAAGAGAAGAAAATAGAAGAAAAGAAAGAAGGTTTGACCACTTGAGGGGATCGGGCCCTCCACAAGCCTTTAGGCCAATTTTATTGAACAGGTTTCTTAATGTCTCTAGCCAATAGGGATTACATAGATGCGTTGACTAACAAGCAAGAAAATCTAATATTAAGCATACCAGGAATAAGAAGAAATATATACTAAAAAATAAAATTAACCCAAAAGTTTAAACTTTCCTTCAAAGGCAAATAAAAAGAGGTTTCGGCAATGACGAAGAACTGGGAAGAGAGGCCTCATCATTGTCTCAACCCAATCAATATCTCAATCTCCACGGTGAACCAATCCGAAATCTTTACGTAGCAACATTACTAAAAAGAATAACAACCTAACCAATATTTAAAGACAGTAAGGGAAGATTTCCAAGCCTCTGCACAAATTTTATCAAACAGTGTCCAAGAAATCAAACTCAGAATCTAAAATCCCTATAGCAAAAGCTTCAAGAAAAACATCTTTAGCAAGCCTAGGCTAACTTAAGAAGATCGATAGAACGCATCAAATAAATTCCAAGAAAAGAGAGCATTCCCAGTATTCAATGAATTTTAGTAACGTAGAATCCATCTAAAAATTTCCGAGAAAAAGAATCTATCTGCGAAGAATCCAACCCTAATATTGGAGGGATTGGAGACGCTTACCGAAATCGTGGCGTCGAGGTTTACGGCAGCAATGGCTTCTCCGACCTCGCCGGAACGTCTCTCATTCACTCCGTACGCCCCGAGCCTCGTCATGAGAGGCGATGCCGCCAAGAGGAGGAAGAAAGGAGGCGAGGAGAAGAGGGGATGCATGGCGGAAGCCAGAGCCGGAGGAACGGGGCGGAAGAAGGTGGAGGAGGATGGGGCCTTTTGAATCTGGGACTCTTCTTTATAAAACATTACAAAAATAGAAAAAAATCCAGGGTGGCAATTGCCTCCCAATTCATCAACTTAAAAAAAAAAAGGACGAAACTCTACGCCCTTTCGCACGGTCTTCAACTTTGCACGTGTCGCATTCCGTACGAGGGAGAGCGATCCGCATTAAGATCGATGACGTGGTGGTCATCCGGACTTTATCGTTATATACGTTGCAAAACACTGGATCCTGAATTACAAATATCATTCGACTCCCTGAGCAGCGGACCCGCGGCAGTCCTTCGTTTCAATTGACGAAAATATCCCCTTCTTTTTTTTAACTCCATTCCAGCACTTTTTGAGAACTATACTCTACAGGGTTGCTTTCATCCGTACAATTGAATTGCTTTGAGAACAATACAGATGGAGAGATATTTGGATCATTGAGATACGTAAAGATGGACAAATATCTTGATCATCTGCAGCTTGCTTTGAGATCTGTGCAGGCATCATCTTCTTCGAATCACCTCTTCTTCCTCTTTCTTCACATTGCTAACGGTAGGCAGAGAGCACATGCGACAACACGAGTGAGCCTCTCGCGGCAACACGGGTGAACCTCTTGCGGCAGCACCCGTACACCACTCCGACTCAATTTTGGTGAATAACTCTCTTTTCTCCAAAATCCAGGGTTTCTCAATCTCCCAAACCCTAATTTTCTCTCAGTTTCTCCTAATCTTTCAAACTCCGACTTCAAATCTCACCCTGATACTCTCCAGTGCAGTCTAGTTCAACCTCTCCAAACACTCCGATCCATTCTTACCCCCACGAAATCCCAATCTCTCGGGCTCGAACCATCCACCGCCCCCATCAAGAGAGGAGGCAGCGCCAATGGCAGTTGGAGTGGAGGAAAAACCCTCTCCTGTCTTCCTATTCGCATAAATCTGAGTCATCCACTGTGCTTTGAGGTCTGCGCATATGGATGAATAATCTAAACTTTGATATCTATACAAGTGGACAAATAATCTTAATCATCCATTAATCACTTTGAAATATGTGCAAAAGGACGAATAATCTGGATCATCCATATAATCGCTTTTAGATTTGTGCATCTAGATCGTCCACTAATCGCTTTGAGATCCATACAGGTGGATGAACAAAGAAGTTTGGAGCACTTTGAAATCTATGTGATGGATGATCCAAGGATGGATTTGTATGAAAGAAGATGAGTCCTGGCACCACTGTGCCATGAATAATCTTTTATGATGCAAATAGTAGTTTGGTCCTAAGATAATTTTATATCACATATAATGGTCACATGATACCACTTTGTTAACGAAGATAAACGGCAGGATCAGTTTGGCTCAACTTGCAAATTTGAGGAATCCATTTGAAACTTCTTAAAATCTAAAGATATCTTTGAGATTAGCCCAAAATTAAGAGAATATTTTTATAATTTTTTCTAGATATAATGGAGCGATTGCTCAGATGATATTAACTTTGGCCCCTTGAGAAAGGAAGTGGTGTTTGGCCCTGGATAAAGTCAGCCCACAATGAATAGGGTAGATATAGAGTAGAAAGATGTGTATGAATCTCTTTTAATCTCAAAAAAAAAAAAAGAGTATTGTTTTACATTTAATCACCAACGTCTATTCTAGTGAATCACGGTAATCGACGGTGTGGTTGATTGAGTAGTACAATATGAGAACTGATGTGAGTTATCTCATCTGTTCAATTAATGGCCATGGATAGCCATTGATATGTCAGGAAGTGTGACCTGTTTAGGAACTTTGTTTATGTACCATTTTTGGTTTTCTATTTATGATTTTTATAATGCATTGAAAATTTATTTTTTTTTACTTTAGAAAATGATAAAATTGATACTAACCAGTCAATTTAGATTTAGAAAGTTCCCCCATCTTCCGCAGACGAATTTTATTTTTAAGATATTGTTGGAAGCAACTTCACCCTTGATCTCCTTCCCTCCTCTTTTTTTGTCTTTGTTTTCTATTTATTTTTTGTAAAGATGTAAGAAAATATAAAATATATAAATAAATCTACCTCATCCTATTAACTTAAGTTTTTGGAACAAATGGTGATTTTAACATGGTATCAGAGATATCAAATATATAAATAAATTTATCTCATTCTATCAGCAGCAGCAGATGATAATATTGTGATTTATCTATCCATCCATGTATTTGTCTATCCATCAGTTCATTGGTAGAAGATCAAAAGTACAAGACATCCAAAGAAATAAATCAAACTCATCAAAAGTTCTACCTGAGAGAAATGAACAAAAAGCCCAGAAAAAGACATAACAAAACAAAACTTAGAAGAAAGTGGAAAAATAATACACAAAGAGGTAAAAAAAATATATATAGTATACCCGTGCATATCACCTCGAACTATGCATACCGTATCATATTAGTACCGAACGAAGACTCGATATATCAGTATGTTATGGTACAGAAATCTTGGAGCACTGTATTGAGTATAACAATACTATATCAGTATGTTATGGTACAGAAATCATACCAAAATTGAATCTTGGACCGGATGATATCAACAAGATCTCTGGCCCTCCAACTCTGTACCTACTGCGAGCTTATGCACTTGCACTGAGGAGAGGGAATACGTAATGGGAGCACCACCTAGCTATGCTCGAACCCAGTTCAGACCGGCGGTCTGGTTCGCAATCATGACTGTCCATATATTGCAGGACGGCTCCTAATGCATGGGGCCTCATGTACCTTAGGGGCGCTGTACCATGTACTACATGGGCCACACCATGTGAGAAGAGGTCATAACAAAACAATCACAGTACTGGGATTTAGCATACTTTAACTTTGAGGTAAAGGGAAGCAAAGGAGGCATGGGCCTGCCTCTCTCAAGGTCCAAAATTGGCTAATTGAGTTGATTTAAATGAACTCTCAGGCTTTGTCACTCTGGAAATCTCATCAGATGTGTTAAGCTGTCAGGAAATAGTTTGAGCCCCCAAACAGACATTGTACATTTCTTCTACGAAGAAAAAAAAATATGTATAAAAAAATATTATGATTTTTTTTTTACCTACTTTCCTTAGGCGGTCATCATGTATATTTATAATTAAGATCCATAAGAGATTACAAATAAAGTAATATAAAAATAAAAAGTAATAATAAATAGATTCTCAGAATTAATCTTAAATTCATGCTATTGAAAATTTAGAATTTCTCGTAAGGATATGAGGTTAAGAAGAAGATGTTGTTAATACCTTGGTTACCACGATGTATACATTATTGTCAATATCATCTTTTTCTAATAATAAAGTGGGTGGTTATGCGTCCCTTGGAATCAAACAAACAAAAAGAAAAATCTCCATAGGTTTGAGTTGCAGGCCATTTGCATTTTTGAAAGACCTCGGAGCTCAAAAACGTCTCTGACCTACTTTGTTTTTACTATTGGTACTCTAACGTAGAAGTTGATATAGCTCTACAAGCCTCTCAAATAGTCTCAGAATGATTGCCGCAAATTAGGGTCACCTTGCGTGTATCTTGACCCGAAGATGGCCCGTTTATTCCAAGGATTAGCTCCTATATATTTGTCTAAGCCAAGGGCTACAACTTCTACCTTTTTCTTTTATTAAGCTGTAAGGCTGAGGACTAGAAGAGCAACAAACTGGGTTCTTTATTTTCCAGGAACTTCAGCAAACCCAAGGGGTCTGGATGGAAAAGAAAAATAAAAGAATCCCTGAAGAAAAGAGGATGGAGGAAACTTTGAACAGTATGCAAGTAAAAGTTGGACATTATTTTCCAAAGAAGACGAACGGCTAGTGCATAATTAGACTTTGAGGAGGCACGTTGCAGACTTTTTGAAAAGCTAGTGCCGAGAGATTCGGTTTTCTTGCACCAAATTAAAGCCTTTCAGTCCTTGCCATGAACAAGACAACATCGCCCAGGACTGAAACAAGTTCGTGGAAATGTTTGTGTCCTTACTCCTTACCTCCATTAAATTAATCATCTGCTAATTGCTTCAGCTTAATTTTAGCAAAAGCTACGTGCCTCTCCTAAACTGCTTCCTTGGGTTAGGTAAAACTTAAATGCTCTTTGGATTTTCTCCACGATTACTTAAATAAATTTGTGCCCTCCTCGCATGTGGGCCGGACTTTTCTTTAATGGATAAGCTTAACATATGAAATTTTTAATAATGAAGTAAAAGAGTATAGAGACAGTTCGAATTCAGGACCTCTGCTCTGGTACCATGTTAAAATCATCACTTGTTCCAAAAACTTAAATTGATAGAATAAAATAGATTTATTTTTATATTTTATATTTTCTCACAACTACCAATCATGCAGAAGCCTGCACCAAACTCAATCTAGAATTAGTTAAGGTGTGAGTCTGCAATTCTGACCTCGTGCTGCCTATAACAACAACACATGGACGGAAGTTGAATTTGAAATCTAAGCCAAATGGGAAGGGGCAGCAAGTTCGAAAACTAGAGATGGAGTTGGCTCAAGTGTTCAATCCTGCAGGACGAAGGCAAGTTTTCTTTGTTAGATTAAACGAATTGCATGGCTCTGACATGTTCGGATTTCTATCCTATCAACCTTGGATGTAGAAGCATGACCATTTTGTCTATGTTAAAATCTCAATGTTTGACACCACAAGTGCATGCGTGCAAGCTAATATATTCAAAAGCCATGATCATTTTCAGAGTAATGAATGCGGGTTAATGGGGTGGTCCCTCCAAGCCTTTGGAGAACTCTAGATAGCTCCTAACTTAAGAAGCACTCTTTAATTATTTCTCTAATCCTTTAACTTGGATAGTGAGAAAAAGGAATCTTTTGACTCGCAGAAGAAATAATTTCGGTCGTCGGAATGGGATCCAGCTAAATTAGCCCGCATTATAGCTTCCTGACTGCACGGGTCCATTCGGTCCGGACTGCAGACGTAATGATAAATCAACAAACAAAGGGCAGAGAAAAATAAAACAAAAAGGAGTGAATGGATGCTTGTTTTTTTTTTTTTTTTTTTTTTTTTTTATGAAAAAAAGGAGTAGGGGGGAGGAAGGGATAAGCCCACCCCCGCGTAGCAGCCCCCACTGGGCCCCCGCCCCGCCAGGAGAATGTTCGATGCGGGCAGAAATGGCCGTGTGTTGGGCACCCCGACCGGTTTTACTCATACCCTCTCCACCCGTAGGCCCGGCTCAGCTACTCCTCTGAGCTCTGGCTCGAGTCCCACGTGTGAGTACGTCACACCCGGCACCACCCCGGCTACTAGCGGTTCAAGAGCGATCCTACACCATAAGTCCAAGCAGTGGCCAAAGTAGTGAGCTCCGGTCCACAATTTAATCGTCGCCGCAGCGATTCGAACTTGGGACCTTGTGGTTAGAATTGTTGCCCAGCACCACTAGGCTATCGCCTTGGTGGCGATGCTTGTTTTTGGGAGTGGAGAAGGGAAAGAAAAAAAAAAACAAGAAAAGGAGAGAAAGGAGAACTGACGAGTGACAACCCCATCAAATTCCCTGGCAATGCATGGTACATGTTGCTGAAAAAAAAAATGAAAGAGAAATTTTATTATACTCTTTCTAAGCTTCTTTAATAATAACTTTGCCATTCCCATTGGTCATCTCGATCTCGATTAATGGCAAGCAACCTCCTTCCACACTGAGAAATCCACTTTGCCATTGTCTCCTGCCACTGTGATCAATGAATTCTCAGCTTAAAAAACTAACCCAGTAAACATTTGTTGTGAAACGGCATTCACCTCGATCGAGAGTACGTACGAGACCTAACCTCGGCAATAAGTAGGATTTCTGTCACACGCCATATGGCACAAGGAGATTGGATCGGACATTATAATGCACTATAACTGCACCAGCTCTGTGCATCCCAGTTATAAATAGAAATTAATTCTGCATCGCTCCATGTCATATCATTACTCTTCCAACTTGCAGGATAATTAAGCATGCCAACCCTGAGGCCAGACCCTGTTTATCGTATCATTACTCTTCCAACAGAGATTATTCTGCGCCTCGGCTGCGTAATCAAAGAAGATATGTAGGGACTCTCTCGACGACAACCCGTACCTTCACTCCAGAAGAGCCAGCACGCAAATTAATGGTCTCAGAGCATCACATGATGAGCAGGACCGAGGACTCTCGCCTGTTGCCTGAAATATCCGACCATGAATTACCTTTTGACCTACTGAATGATGAGAGAAACCTTACGACACCGCCGAACTCGGTGGATTCTTCCCCTCACCAACCATAGAAAAGCCGGAGAAGATGGTAAAATCTCTACTATAAAAGGGGGCAGAGGTTGGTGGTATGAGCACTCGTCCCAACTTTCTCTCCTCGCCAACGATGGGTCCAAGGTCTCAAAGGAGTAAGACGAGCATGAGGGCCATCGCCCTCTGCATGGCTCTCATGGTACTACACTCATCTGAATGCGCTGCCACTTCCCACCGCTACTCCCGCTCTCCACCTACCACAGAGCCTCCTCTATCTGCTCCCCCACCCCTCCACCGCCGCCACCATGAACGCCACGTCTTGCCACCGCCGGAGTACCATCACCAGCCAAAGCACGACCATACCCCTCCGCCACCAACCCACTCACCCAAGCCTCCATCCTACCACCTCTCACCACCACTGCCGCCGCCGCCGCCTAGCCGTGTTCATCGCCGCTCGTCGCAACGATCTCCGCGTTTATCTCCGCTACCACTGCCATCTCCACCACCAGCGCCGCCATCGCATGCTTATCCTCCTCCTCCTCCTCCACTGCAGAAACCCCACACTCCACCGACACCATCCTCCAAGCCTCCGCCCCCACCCATCGAACCCATTTTACCTCCACCAACGCCAAAACGTCACCCCAAGCATCCGCCCCCGCCGTCGCCGCCGCCGCCATCCCACATGCCTCCTCCCCCACCCATCCACCCCATTTATCCTCCACCAACACCAAACCGTCACCCCAAGTATCCACCCCCGCCGTCGCCGCCATCCCACATTCCTCCTCCCCCACCCGTCCGCCGCTCCCACCCTCCATCACCACCAGCCAACCACTCTAAATATCCACTGCCGCCACCGCCCCCCGTACGCAAATGACCTCCTCCTAGTCAAAAATCTCCACCGCCGCCGCTGCCACCAGTCCGCACATCACCACCACCGGCCATCCACCATAACAAGTCACCTCCACCTCCTCCCAGTTTCAACTCTCCACCGCCTCCACGCCCCGGGCACTCAGTTGGACCAGGCCACTATATATATATATATAGCCCTCCATCACCCCCCTGCCATTAAGGCCTAGTCTCAGTATTTCATGTTCTAGAGCTCAGATCGTCTCGCAAGAGTAATATACTAGCAGCTTTCCAGAACGAAGCCTCGCTTTGCTGCCGATGATGAAGAGTACTGTGGTATATTATTCAGTAGCAGTCGTTATTATAAATATAAGTCGTGTGTGGAAATAAAGTTTAGACTAGATCTTGAAGAGCAGTAGTACTGTTGTCCGTCAAAATGTTCCAACAATGGCTGATTGCTTTCTTTTGCGTGTCTGAGCGGAGACAATGGCTGTTTGCTCTTGTTTACCCTCTTGCGTCATCTATTGACTCCATCTCGTTTCCCGTTTGTGTTTATTATATATATAACACGAATGCTTTGAAAATTTAATCCATCTAACTCACCAGTACTCGTAGGCAAGTTACTGACCTGTAAAAAAACAACGGAGGGATGAGAGCAGATCGAGCAATCTTGCATGCATTTTGCCTAGTATTTTTGGACATAATTAGATCTAAACATCAGGCTTCAGGGTTGGAAGAGGGGAGAAAATTTACCGGCCACCATAAACGCTTGTGATAAGAGGGATCAGAATGCGATCTCCACCCACGGTGCTCTCTGCATCAGCAGCAGCTTTAAACAGAATGTGTGACGATCTTGACTGGTAAAAAATTAATACTAGCGGCATTAGTACATAAATGACAACATATACGTGAACGAGCCACAAAATTATGTGTGCCTTGGGCCACTAAAAATGGAATGAGCGATCCTGAGAGCCTGCTGGTTTTTACCTTGCATGAGCGGCTCAGGTCTACTAAAAATTTTTGAATACGCTCCTATATACGTGCGGTTCTACAGGAGCTAGCTCTGTCTAAAGGCTTCGCGGGTGCACTGTTTTATTTGCCTGCTGAGAAGTTCTGAAGTAAATTTTGGTGAGGTAAAATGCTAATAACTCTCTTCGTTATACACCTTGTGATTCAAATGAGTTATTTGTACATACGCAAATTACTGCAGCAATGCTAGCAGACTAGCTGAGCGATCGACACTCTATAGTCCAAATTGGATGATCCATCATCCCTACCCAAACGGTAAAAGAACCATGAAGTTAAGACACTACTTCAGGATGCCTCCAACCCACGGGCATTCAGGTTCATATCAAAAATCACTGTCAATGTTATTAAATAATTAGTTAAAGACTCAATTGCGCAAATTGCTGGCTATAATTCATTGAAATATCTTCTGATATAACATCAGTCCCAGTGAAATACATGTATTTGTTTCTAAGGTCTAACATAAAGACTCACCAACCACCTTCATGGCATTTAAGTTCTAAAGATGCTCTCTCATCAGATAGCAACGATTCCGTACCATAATAATTGCACCAATTTACTCCTGCCATGCTGTATCGCAGTTAATAAAAGGAGAAATTCTATCATGGCTTGGTCCTGCAGCATACTCTTACAAGATAAGCATGCCAACCCCGGGATGGTGTTTCGTGCCTCGGCTGTGAGATTGGAGAGTCCTCAAAGAGACTCGTCCAGTGTAGATTCCTGCTGTCTGAAATCTCTCGCAGTTACCATTATGACTTCCTGAATGGTGGGGGCCTTTAGAGAAGCTTGACTTCCTGAATGATTGGGAAAACCTATACATCACCACTAAACTCGAGGATTCTTCTCTCCACCAAACGAAAGCCAGGGAAAATGGTAAAGTCGCTCCTATAAAAGGGGCGGAATGTTGGTGGTGCGAGCACCCATCCTCCCACCTCTCCTCACCAACGACGGGTCAAAAGACTAAAATCTACTAAGGCATATTTCGTTCAGAAGAGCTGAACTCTAAATTGAGAATAAGAATGAGTGACTTCGATTGTAATCATTGAGGAAAGAGGGCCTATTTCTATTCTGATTCTGCAGGAAAATAGGAATGCACCAATCCCTATTCTCTTCTAATATTCAAATCATATTTTGATTATAATTTCGGTCACAAAGCAAATGCATCAAAGAATATGATCATTCCAATTTTTATTCCAACCGAAGTATCCGTCCTCGCCATCGCCACCATCCCACATGCCTCCGCCGCTTCCACCCTCCACCACCACCAGCCAACCACTCTAAATATCCCCTACCAAAACGGTAAAAGAACCATGAAGCTAGACACTACTTCAGGATGCCTCCAACCCATGGGCATTCAATTTCATATCAAAAAACACTGTCAATGTTATTACAGAATTAGTGAAAGACTCAATTGCGCAAACTCCTGGCTATACTCCATTGAAATATCTTCTGATATAACATCAGTCCCAGTGAAATACATGTATTTGTTTCTAAGGTCTAACATAAAGACTCACCAACCACCTTCATGGCATTTAAGTTCTAAAGATGCTCTCTCATCAGATAGCAACGATCCCGTACCATAATAATTGCACCAATTTACTCCTGCCATGCTGTATCGCAGTTAATAAAAGGAGAAATTCTATCATGGCTTTGTCCTGCAGCATACTCTTCCAAGATAAGCATGCCAGCCCAGGCCGTGAGATTGCAGAGTCCGTGTACTGAAGCACTGATGCTACTCGCTCTTTAATCTTTATGAGAGGATTGAGCTAGTATGGGAGATGGGCCCATCGCTCAAGAACCGACGAGCGAGAACCAGCCTCTCTTTCATACGTAATGTGCGGTAGGGCGCGTATTCTCTTATAAATTGGAGTCTACTGCCAAGACTTTGAAGCGTATAAAAAGTGTCTCCCTCCCTCCACCTTCCCTCTGGCTCAAGCCCCGCGTGATTGGGGTGTCCAAAGTAAGATACAAAGCAAAGCTGGGAGCTCTTAAAGGTTCCTACGGAGGCATATCATTAAGTTGATGCGAACTGGAACCAGAACCAGCGCAAAGCTGGGAGGCCGCGCGTCATTGAACCGTGTCCGCTTATGCAATAAATTTTTTAGACTTGGCATTGCAGACAAACCTCAAACCTTATTTGCATGATTATTATAAAATCCATTTGCATGACTCTGCTTTCCCTAGAGGCATGGTTAAAAAATTTTAAGATAATTTCTGTTGCATATCTTTTGAACCATGCTTTCTTTCACACCACTCCCTCGCTCCACCTGTCCCAAAGCCTCCTCAGGCTGCTCCGCATCTACACCACCACCACCACCAAAGCGCTCATATTATCACCATCCAAAGCACCACGGCACTACCTCCACCATCAAGCCAGCACGCCCAATCCTACCACCTCTCGCCATTAGCACTATTGTAGTTCAAATCTGGCCCAAGGGTGACCACGCCGGAGGAGTCGGAAAAACTGCCGGAGTGCAGAAGAAGACGGAAAGAGCCGCCTCCTGCGACCGAAAGTGTACCTGCACAAAGCCTCACCAGTGTTTCCGGTGAAAACCCTCCGACGATCAAGTTAGAGTAGAATTTTGTATATCCAACCAAGAGTCCCTCTAGGTGTTACTAGTTGATCTTAGGGATGCTTAGGTGGCGAAGATATGGCTCGTTCCCATTATGAGTGGAAGTAATGCATAGCTAGAGCTTCGTTGTGGCGCGCGGTAGAATCCGTTCTTGAAAACGGTAAGACGTTGATAGCCATGGCAGAGCATGTCCCGTCCTCATCATGAGTGGGGATAGCGCGCAACCAGGGTTTTGTTGTAGCGCGCAGTGAAGTCCGTTCTTGAAAATGGGAAAGCATTGGCAGAATACGGTCGATATAGTATGTCGTGGTGACGTCGCAATGTACAACCACATAAGAAGGTATGGGCACGCACATGGGTGCGGTTGCCGGTTAGGCCGAGCTTGTTGAGAGGTCACGTCGTGTTTTCGGCGTGGTCGGCTTAATGGGTGCCAAAATGTGCCTAGCGAAGCGCCCCGACTTCATAGTCGGGGCGTGTAATTGGAGGAGGCACCCCGAACTCGGCTGGGGCGCGTCTGCGAATAAAAAAAGCGCCCCAAGCTACGCCGAGGCGAGTCGGCAAATATTCGAGGTCGGGCTAATTCTGGGCCAGACTGAAGACACGTCTGATTGACGTAGGTGTCTGTTGGGCCAAAATTGGGTAGCCCTTTTGTTGTGGGCTGGATGATCCATTTCACCCCCTATCAAGCACCAACACCATGACTACCACCTAGAGGTATTCATCGCTGCTAGCCGCCACAGTCCACACCTCAAACTCGGCCACCATTGCCATCTCCATCACCGCCACACCTATCTCAGGCTGTCCCCTTACCACCCAAAGTTACCACCACAATCAACTCCACCGTCCCATACTTATCATCTCCCTCCGATGCCGAAACACAGTACTCCACTGCAGCTGCCGATGCCGATACCATCCTCCTAGCCTCCTTGGCCACCCATCTACCCTTTTTACCCTACACCATCACCAGCCCTTCACTCCAAGCTCCGACAACCGCTTCCAGCATCCCACGAGCCTCCTCCCCCACCCACTCACCATTTTCAGGCTCCACCAGCACCAGCTTACCACACTAAATATCCACCGCCCCCACCTGTCTACCATAACAAAGTCACCCCCACCTTCTCCTGGTAACGCCTCCATTACTGCTGCTAAAGCCATTTAGCCCATACATTTATACCACAAGCCATCTACCATAACAAGCCTTCACCACCACCACCACCATCAGCAGTCCCCTGTCACCACTGTGGACCAAAGCCTGGATGACCCTCCACCACCGTCCAGCTGATCCTAATAATTCTGTTTTAAAGGTCAGACCATTTCGCAAGAGTAATATGCTTGCACTTTCCAGAAAGGACCTTGGTATGTGGTCAATGATGCTGTCAAAGATTATAAATAGAAGTGATGTATTATAGTTGCAAATAAAATGCAGCGTGGATCTTGAAGAGGTGGACTGTTGCCTGTCAAGATGTTTCTACAATGGCTGATTGCTCTTTTACACCTTTGGGGATCTATTACCTCCATTTAGTTTGTTTTGTTTTTGATTTAACTCAAAAGCATTTGATGCTTTTATCGATCTAACACACCAGCACTCCCAGTCATGATACTGATGTAGAACAAATAATACAGAATGAGAACGGATCAGGCAATCTTGCATGAGTTTATCTCGATATTTTAGCATTGGACTTTAACAATAGATCAGGAGGGGAAAGAAAATTTACCAGCCCCCATAAACGTGATGCAAGTAGAGGTACTTTGTGCAGAGATAAGAAGAATCAGAACGCAATCTTCCCCCCAGAGATTTCTAGATCTGTAGCAGCTTTTAAAGAACAGAATCTTTGATGATTTTTACTGGTAAGAAGACGCTCGGTTGAATCATGTCAAATAGCTTGAAGCACAGGCCTGAACAGCCAAAAAAAAGGAAATTGGCAAACTTTAAATAAGAGACGTAAAGCTCATTCAAAAGAGCACGTCTTAGAGCAAGAAGACAAGCTAATACTAGAGGCATAACTACTTCGCTGACAATATGCATGAATGAGCCACAAAATTATGCAACTCAGCAACTGAAGATGTTGATGGACAGACCTGAGAGCCTGATGTTATATTCATTCAGGCTGCATGATCAGTTCAGGTCTATTCAAAATTTTTCAATGCTCTGCGCCAATAGAGGCTTCGCAGATGCATTGTTCATTTGTCCACTGAAAAAATCTGAAGTAAATTTAGGTGTAAAATTAAGGAGATGAATGATAAATCTAGCAATCAAAGTGTAGAATTTCTGACAAATCTCCTCGTTGTACACTATGCAATTCAAATGAGTTATTCATAGATATGCAAATTATAGCAGATATGCCAGCAGACAAGCTGGGCAATCTATATATTATAATGCAAATTGTAAGATCCATCATCTCCAAACAAAGTGTAACAGAATCATGAAACGACACTGTTTTGCAGATGCCTCCCAATCCATGGACATTCAAATTCATATCAAAAATCACTATCAATACTTTTGAAGAATTAGCCAAGGACTCCATTAAGCAAACTGCTGGGCTCAATTCATTGAAATATTTTCTGATACAACATCAGTCCCAATCCAATACATGTCTCTGTTACTAAGGCCCAGGAACTCTCAACAACCTACCACCTCCATGGCATTTAAGTTCTAAAGATTATTATTCATCAGGCAGCATAACCATTAAAAGAAAATAAATTAAAAAAATAACCTCTCAAAACTACTTGAATATCTAACAAATGTTTGTCATCTCTTTTGGTAAGAAATAAAGGATTGTCAATGCACGTGCACTTACATGTCTGTGTGCCTTTCTTTTTTCGGCGAACGCTAGGATGGAAGCGGAGCCAACATTGGTGAAGCCAGGATTTAATCCTGGGTCCCTGGTATCCAGCACCTAATGATTTCACCAATCGAGCAAGTACGCATCCTCTAAATGTAACATTTGCATCAGCAACACCTGATTCACTCTCCATGCAAACAGAAAATATATGATGTCTAATGTATTTTTGCCAGACCTAAACAACAAATTACAATGGTTAACATATCAGATAACCTCACTTAATTATGAACAGGTTATTCATAAATCAAGGAAAGGTTTCTGGATGAGGTTAAAGCCTCTGAGCTCATGTCTCATGACTCAGGCAGAATATACAAAGGACACAAACAATTAGAGTCGAACCACTGGATCTAAAAAAACCTCTATCCTAAATTACTCCAATGCTTCATCAGGAAACTTAGACATGGCTACCAATCCTGTGCAGAGAAGGAAACACAAATCAGAGATCCATCAGATAAGCCAAGTCAAGATAAAAACAAATGATGAGGGGGAAAAAATGTTACAACAAGAAAAGAAAGTTAATGAGACTAAAACGCAAGACAGGGACCTGAAACAAAACAGGGAAAACAGAGCATTTAATTGAATGAGAATGAAAACATAGCAGTGCAAACAGAGAACTTAAGCTTTTCTTGATAACACATGTACTCCACACCAATTAACTGCTTTAGTGCAATATTTTACGATCCAAATTACTTCCTTCACATCTTCCCTAACTCTTGTTCCATCATTAATCTTTGAATGTCCGAAACTTATTCATAGACTAACCACCTCAGCAGTAGGCTACACTTCCCTTCTGTACAAAAGATGATCATATGGATATATTGTTATCTTTGATCGTTTTACCATAGTCATCAACCAATGCCATGATACTTTACACTAAATCATGATTAAAAATAAATGTTCTTCTAAAAGCCTCTTAAACTTCACAGGTTTTTTTTTTTTGATAGGACGGACGGATCATATATATCTAGAATGAATACATCCCATAGTCAGAATAAAATATTCCAAAGTGGACGCAGGATGGATGGTGAGTCAGTCCACAGAAACTCGGCCTAGTGTTGAACTACATAAGAAGCAACCTAGAAGCTTCACGGTTCATAGTTCATACTGTGTCTTAAAGCCATTTCATTCCAGTCCATCACCTTCCAGATAATTGTTCATTCAAGTTTCCTCACTGTTCAATGACCCCAAGAAGTTCAACATCTACCACTAATCCTTTGCAGATGTTTTCCCCTTACAATGGTTATGAAAGTCTTTGAATCAAACCCTTAATTTCCTCAAGAAGACAGTCATCTATCCTTTCCATGAAACAAATAGCAAACCACAAGATCAGTCAACAGAAATGCATACAATTATACTCTATGCATCTGAGTCTGTGTCACAGAAAGGAGCCAGCAGAAAGTAGCGCTTTTCGTAAGCAAATACACCTACTTAATATTAACATAAAGCAACATATTTCATATAGCAGCAGATACCTTACTAAGCATCAAAAGTATCTCGCAAAACCATTTGATGTTTACTCTCAGTTTTGAGGACCAAATATGATTTCAAACATAACCTTCCAAATGAGGAAAGCTTATGCTCATCCTTGCATACAATATATTATTACTATTTCAGTGCATGTAATGCTTGAGTCATTGGATGGTTTTCGGCATAATCTGCCAACTATCTCTGTTGTAACAACATCAAAAATAAACCAGATATAGATGATAATCCGAATTAATGCATGCCTCCATGATATGTCAAATGAAACACTTCTGCCATAATTGTTGATACTTTTAAAACAAGGTACTTTGTAATTTGTATCCATTCATAATAATGATTTTTGTTCCCTCAAGTCCCTGAAATTTTTATCTTCACACTCGACCACCTGTGTACCTTCGACACTATTCAAGTATAACCCCTATACATGCAACACTAATAATAAAACTTCAATAAAGTCTTAATCCATAAACCAGCACTTCAAACCAAGGATTAAAGTTTTGGCCCAAAACAATATGTTTCAGCCGAGATGGATTGTATTTCGAAACCGACCAAAACTAAAAATTCCAGTCAGTTTCAGCTAGTTTCTACAAGTCAAATTGACACCAACCGAAACTATTGAAACTATCTCAAAATGGGGTTTTATTGGTGCTTGGAGACTACAGAGGGATTTTTCTTGTTTTCATGGGGAACAATAAGGGACTGTTGACATCATCTTAATTGCACCTACTTGTTTCCTTTTGAAAGTTAGCTGGCATGAAATGGGATAGGCACTGCTCATCCCTATCCCAACGCGAGAGAAACATGTCTCACACCCTTCTCTCGCAATTTCTCTCTCCATTGGCAATCTAGAAGACTCAGCCAAAGTTCCACCAAATCAACAAATCGACACTTTTTTTGGTAAATGGTAGGGGACGAACCCCTGTTGAGGATAAATGAAAATAAATATCTACAGCATCAGCATTAACTAAAAAGAGAAGAGGAGAAGGAAACTAAGAAGTAAAAACAGTAATAGAAAGAATAGTAGCATGATTGACGAAGTAATCTACCGGCTAGTTGCCTTATCAAAGGATGTAGGATGCACAGAATCATGTGAAGTTTGTTAACTTCAAGATGCAAAGAAATCTACACTCTTTACCTTTTTGGGCGGAAAATGCAAAATAACTAAATATGGTAAAAGCAAGCACGATCTATCGATCTTTCTTAACTTGAACTATTAAGTAATTATATGAAATTTATAAAAAAAGTGAAAAGCGTTAGAAAATAATAAAAGCTAGAGAAAAATAATATTTTTATAAAATTTATGAAAATTACATAAAATAAGCAAAAGTTTAGGAAAATTGGAAATAAAGAAAAATTTGAAAAGTTTTTAAAATAAAAATAAAAGAAAAATATAAAAAAATAAGAAAATATTAAGAAACTTGTATTTTTTTTAAAAGAAGACATTGATGACCCTCAATTTATTAGCAGATAAAAAATATATATGCAAGCCATGTGGAACCATTCATTTTTAGTGATGGTTCAGGCCACAAATATCAGGAAGTTCCGGTCATGATTATACCCTCATGGGAGGTGCAATTCCAGTACTTTTGTGATATGGAGAATGACAGCCACAATATTTGTAATAGAAGCAGCGCTCACTTATAATGACGACCACATCCATTTTTTAGATACCATGAGGCTCTCTCATTGCTATCTTCATTCCTATCAGTATTCCCACTTATGCATCAAATGATAATGACGATGATGACCACCATTATTTTGTGGCCCATCTCACCATTCTAAGCGGCATTAAATAGATAGACATGGCTAATTTTATACTCTCGCACGCTTGTCTTGATAATTTATGCTTAATTAGGATATTTAATATCGATTCTCATCGGATTGATATATTCTTGTGATATATCTAATGCATTTAGCTTAAACAAAATTCAATTTCATTCTAAAACTGTCTAAACTTCACAAATTATTGTCAAGATAACTCAAAGTGAAATACTTTTCATGATTTTTTTATTTCTCTTATTTTTATTTTTAGATCTTCTTATAACTTGTCAAAACTAAAAGAGTAGCCAACAGGACCAAAACTTAAAGCAAGTTTCAAAACCTCGCTTCAAACCGTACATCTTAAATAAGAGATTCAAGCACCACAACCACATAACCTACCAACTTTTGTAAAATAAAACACACAAACTGGAAAGGCAAGTTGGCAATTTAAAATGAAAAATGAAGCAACTCAAATCAAGACAAAAGCTTGGAGATCCACATGAGTAAGTTTTGTGGCCAACATAAAATGATCTATAAATGATCTTCCAATTAAGTCACCAAATCTGTCGGTTCCATGAGATGTCAGCACCACCCTTTCGCTGTAGGAAATCCATACAAGGTTGAAAGCCTACCTCCATAAAATAAATGTAGAAATCCTGCAGCCATAAAACTAAAATTCTTGGGGTAAACTGCAACAAATGCATCCTACCTCATGCAGGTTCATGGATCCACCTGCCATACTACAAATAATAGGAAGGTTAAAGTGCCTTAGGAACAAGGAGTACAGTTTACTTGTAAAAGAAAGCTAAAATTTTATACACCAAAGAGAACCTGAGATTAAAAAAAAGAGGTGCAAAGTGGCAAAACCCCACAATGGAACAATTTAAGAATGGATCATTGTAGGCTTTCAACTAAAGAAGCTGAGTTACCCTTCAGATGTATCTTGGATTCTTCCCCAACTGATTAACTTTCTCCATGAGACAGAGGCATTTTACACGAAGTATCTGAGTCAAATGATTGAATGGGCTGCCTCCATAAAAAGTTCTCCTATTACTCAACTAAAACCTAATGATTTTAGGAGATGACTCATTTGTAAAAAAGCAAACTCCTTAAGGTAGGGTGTTACCCAAGTAATTCATATAAAAGTGCATGTACCCTTCATCAACACACTTCTAGATATGATGATCTACTTCCTGTCTTTTGTGACAAACAGTATATGTTAGGCTGATGGAGATCTCTATGGTTAACAAAGTTTATGCAACCGTATTTGGCCTAAATCTTCCAAAATATTGAGGTTGTACAACACATCTAGTCTCTTCTTCATGGTGGACTCAGGTAGTCATAACCATGAACGTCAAGCAAGGTCCGAAATCTCAACACCGGGTACTGTATCAGTATCTTATCGGTTCCATATGCTACGGTATGATACGGTACGATACACTCCTATACCGAAATAGCTCTCTAACCATTTTTCTCAATTTTATCTTGATATGCCTCAATAGAGGTCGGTACGCCTTGGCATGGGTCGGTACGCCTTGGCATGGGTCGGTACGCACCTCAATACGCCTCAATACGAGATGGTATGCCTCGGTACGAGACAGTATGAGCTTGTACTGACTTGAAGTTAAGTTTCGTATCAATTTCTTACCAGTACAGTACGCCCCATACCAGACGGTACGACAGACCATAACGTCAAATCTATCAAAGATTACATCCAATTTCACTGTATGTTCTTTTGGAGATCATGTTTCTAAAGTCCCATACTAGATACATCTAAGCCCTCCCTCAAAAAATACCATTCAATACATAATTATACTCTATCATTCATGCCCTTGGGTCTCTAACCTTTCTGCTCCAATAAGCTCATTCTCCATATTGTCCTTCCAAGTTTTACCAAAAACCAACCTTATCATTCTTGTCTATGCCAAATTACCTCATATATTGAATGCTTATGCCTCCTTAATACCGAACATTGTTTACCATAAAATCTTGCAGGACATATAATCATCTCCAAACTCCCCCTCGAGTCTTTCTTCAATATCCCTCCATTTTATATTACATGATAGATCTAAAATAATAAACAGCAACATTATTATTCACAATTATCATGGGTTTTTTTATGCACTAACCAATGTTGAACGTTAAAAGAGGGTTTTATGTGATTATATGTCAAAATCATCATAAATATTAACAGTCGGGACCTTTAGTAAGAAGATTAGAAAGTAAAGACTGCACCGTAGGGGGGGGGGGGGGGGGGGGGGGGGCGCAAAAAGATGTGAGCAAACAAGAGTTCTAGTTTTGTAGCTTCATAAATTATCAAAATGCTCATGTGGGCCACAATAATTCTAGAAAAACGTAGTTGAGAAGGTTCGCCTCAAAGAATCACATTGTTTAAGGAAATGCACAAGCAACTAACTTCTAGAACTAGCTGAAAAAAATAATAAAATGGAACTTACAAGTTCAAAAGCCAAACACTTTGTCAAGAAAGCAAGATTATGGAGATAAGCAACAAAGGCCATCCAAGTAGGATCTCCAAGTAAATGTGATGTATAGTGAGTATAATAAGGACCCTGAAAACCTCTTTGCAGTAGGGGTAGGATCTCAACATTGGGCAGAGTCCAAGAAGGTAGGTGGGGAAGTAAAAAGAATTTCATTACAAAATCTCAATTGATAGGGTAAGACAAGCATAGATTTAGAGGAATAACATGGTATTTAAGACCAAATATTGAGGATCTCGGACAATGGACAAGGTAGTTATTAACTTAAACATTGAATCTTAAATAAAAAAAGTTCAATGAGGTTATCCTGAAAATAGATATTCTGCAAGCTCCATTTTTCATAGAAAGTGGTATCCAAGTAGGATCACCCGTTGATGGTTTGCGAACACTAAGTTTTTCAAGTTGCATGAACCAATTTTGTCCAAGTTGATAGTCACCATTTAAGAAGCCACTGACAATTGAATATTTGGCACAAGCTATAGCTTTTCCACCACAAATTTAGTGAAGTGAGACTAAGAGGAAATCCAGATGAAAACTCATTGTGGCTTTGAGAATTGTCCACCTAGCATCTAGACTATAGGCAACTTTAACATGGCTGCTAGAGATGGATTTTCTCCATCTTAGGAGAAAGATCAGCATACTACTAAAATTTTTATTAACCACAATGCTGGAAGACCATCTACATCAAAAAAAAGTTTCTAGTACATAAGTGATCACAAGCCCCTAAAAATATATAAAAAAATAACAGAAAAAGATCATCAAACACCATAACTATCTATTCTTTTTCCAACAATTTATGGTCTGCTTTTAGATCCTCATTCATCAAATATTCGTATTTAGTAGCATCGTTGGTGTTATTCCACAACCTCCAATATATTTTACCTTAGAACGGCCCCACCTTTTCTTGAAAGCTTCACCACAAACCAAAGTATCTCTCCATCCTCGAGACACCTCAGATCTTCGTTATACATGTTAATACTCACTCAATCGTTTTTCCATCACTTAATACTTAATTTGTGCAACTCCTGCAGCTCCTCTAAAATATCCATTTCTTATTTTATTCTTCCTAATTTACCATACATCCATTTCTTAGTTTTACATACATTTTTATTACCCAGCACTCTATGTCATATAGCATCGCAAGCCTTAGTATTGTTCTATAATTTTTTTTCTTAAGTGACCAAGGCATGTACCTATCAAATAACGTTCCAGATATACGTCTCCACTTTATCCAACCAGCTCTAATTCTACTATATATATCTTCATCTATCTCTCCATTATTTTGTATAATAGATCCTCAATAATGAAAACAATCACTTTGTAGTATCTCTTGATCATCAACATTAATTGGCACATCTTTATTTCCATATACTCTACTCTTTGTTCTGCTAATCTTAAGCCTTTATCATCTAAAGTTCCCTTCATAAGTCCATTTTATGATTAAAGATCACATACAGATAATGAACCAAAGACATGCCTATGACTTTGCAACAAGCATAAAAATTGGAGCATTTCAATTAATAAACAGAAAATAGAAGAACTGTTCATAAACTAGATGCTGGTGATTTAGGTAAAGCTTCGAGATTTTCATCTTTCTTACCTCTTCCCATCATGCTTGGCACCCTAACAGGACACTTGCATTTGTCGAAGAATTTACGGGAGCTTTATGGGAGTGATATGGGCAACAGTGAATGTTCTAGATGCCACCTAACCACTTATCTGGCTAAAAGGAACTAGCTGACTGTCATTCCTATTGACCACTCCTTTCAGTCTTGAGTTTCTCTTGCTATATTTCTTCAAGTACCGGTCAGGAGTACTGCCCTTCTTTTGCTGCAATTCTGATAAATTTTCTGTAACATTTTTTCCACACCCTGATGGAAGCACATGGTCGTTCATGTCAGATAATGAACCATTACTGTGCTTATCTCCTACACCATGTTTACGATTTCTATCACCTACCTTCTTCTTCTCCTGTCCATCAGAACCCAAATCAAGCCCAGTTTTCTCTAAACTGTCAAAGAGGGACTTATCCTCAGTACAAAATTCGACTTTTCCACAAATCCTAAGATCCAAATCAATATCCCTACCAACAGAAGGCTTTGAATCACCACCACCACCACCTCGCACCTTCTTGGGGTCAGCCAGACCACGGCCCAAACGCGAAGAACTCCTCGAGATCCTCTGTGAACCATTCATAGCCAAATGCAATTGGAGGGCCAATTCCTCATCAGGGACCACAGAATCTGCACTGGGCTTCTGAGGACCCCCCTTCTTCTCTACCAGGACAGCACCCAGCGCGTCCCGCGCCCGCTCGGTGGCTCGCTTGGCCGCCACGGCCTTCTTCAGAGCATTCTCCTTGGCCACGGCAGCCGCCTCGGCCTTCTTCTCCGCGTTTTTCACTGCATCCTCCAGCGAGACACTAGGGGGATGAGCCGCAGTCGTCGTCGCCGTCCTAAGGGCTGCGATCCGAGATCTGGGGATGGCGCAGCAGTCGATGCAGGTGAAGGAGGCCGGATCGAGGTGCTGAGGGGTGACGAAGCAGCGCTGCTCCCGGTGAATGCAGTGGCGGTGGACGCGGCGGGAGCATCGAAGGCAATCAACGCAGGACGAGGAGGAGGATTCTTGCTCTACTTCTTCGAAGCAGTAGGAGCAAGCGAGGGCTGAACGAAGGAGGGAAAGGCAGGGCTTGCAGAGGAGGACGACGCGCCACTGGGAGCGGAGGGGGAGGAGGCGGTCGCGGGGGCTGTCGGAAGGGAAGCGGAGACCGCAGCGATGGCAGACGGTGAGGTCCGGGTGGTCGCGGGTCTTCTTCTTGTTGGAGGCAGAAGGGGCTGAGAGGACGCGCTTCCCCGAAGGGAGAGACGACGCCTGCCTCTCTTCTCCTCCTTTCTCCGCCTCCCTCTCTTCCACCATTAAGAGAGAGAGAGAGAGAGAGAGGAAAGAAACTATCTAGGGCTAGGGCTTGGAGAGAGGAATGCCGACCGCGTGAGGGTTTATTCGCCCCTTTTGTCCTTCGAAAATTCGGCTACCTCTGCCGACTTCAGGAAAGACATGAGCTTCTGACAACGATATGGAACCTTTTTGAGAGTGTCGAGTCCGTAGCTAAGACGGGAATTAAGTGGATAAAATGAATCAGAGCAACAATGCGTAAACAATAACAGGCCTCTCAATTATACGACCGTAAGCGGTTGGTCTGGAAACACCCCCCCCCCCCCCCCCCCCCCCAAAAAAAAGGAAAGAAAGGATCGAGAGAGCGAGTAAATGCAGGTCACGGCACCAAATCCGGCAGGTACCTCGGCTATGGACGAGTGCCAATGACCTCGACGAATCGTGCCATTCAGACCCTCCCAGGTCTTGAACGTTGACACTGCAAGTTGAAGGCTTCATGTGCCAAATTAACATCCAAACGCAGTTTCAGGCTGAAAATGTGAAATCCACCAGGCTTGTAGAGCTTTATACTGCCACGCACGGATTTCTCATTTGTGTCATGATTTTTTTATCGTGTGATTTCATTTTATTATTCGTGCAAAATATCGACAGAGAGAATGCAAAATACCTCCTTGCCAAGCTTCCGTTGCAACACACACCTCTCATCCGGTCATCCGCTAAACAGTTACAGGATTAAAACTTCCAAATCCAAACGTAACCAAAACCAATGTTTGCCACCCCAAACCTCAAAGGCATCAATACAAAGCCTGCTAGAATAAAGTCATGCTTCAAAGAAACTTTCTAGCTCCTGTCAGTCCCGCGTCACAAGGAGCAGTGCTAGCCCCTTGAAAATTGACACATGCGGCCTTTCATGCCCTGCGCCTCAGGAACATATAAACAATCAACTTTGCCCTTTGCCTTCTTCATTTTGGCTGGTCAAAACAATGCTTATATTAATGTAATTCGTCACGGTGAGTCGAACTTTCTGTCAATACCATTAAAAATCACTCCCAGTCATAAATCCCCTCCAAGCTAAAAACAACTAAAGCGAAAAAGGTCAGATTGGTAGCCGTACACCAAGCAAATTGATTAGCCAAATCAGTCAATTTACAAGTCTATTTTAAAAAAACAATAGACCAAACACCAAAGAAAATAACAATTTTGGTCTTTGCCCCCGGGTATAATTTCCTGTGAAAAGGATCATTATAAATAGGAAATAGGATATTCACAGTAGCCAGCAACATTGTGTTGAGTGTGGTTTTTGACCAATGAACCGTAGGCCGAGAGAGACTATCAACAAGGCTCTATAAAGATTTTTTTTCTTTGGGATAAAGCCAGTGGAAGAAACGTGAATTGATGGAGGTGGAAGTTAACCAAACGCTGCTACATTGGCACTTTGTCTTGGCTAGATTCGTCTCCCTTAAACTTCATTCACAAAGACTGCCACTAATCTACATATGGAACAGTTATTTCTCCAATTTATCTGAAGCATCGGTTTCCTGTTTGCTCGTTTCACCAGTTTCCTGTTATAATGACAAGGAGAAGGAGAAACGGTAAGCCTGTGTGCCACAGCAATGGCCATGTTGCAATCTAGCTTTGAGGAAGCTGGATCATATGAAAATGTTAATTAAGGTGGGCATTCTTCCAAAGAACCTAAATTACTAGCAAGATACCTGAACCTGTTTCAAAAGTTCCTCAAGCTCAACAATGATCTGTGAAAAAGACGGCCGTTTAGGAGGAGCTGTCTCCCAACATCTCTGCATCAAGTCTAGCAGTCCAGGATGTGCATGTTCTGGAGGCTCCGGGCGCATTCCCTGTATGTAACAGAGAAAAGGTGTACAGACTATGGATATCCAAATAGAGTCGAGCTTTGCTAACATAGCCATAAATATTCATATAGCACATACATTTTAACCCCCAGCACTTGCATTAATCCATGCATTACAAGTAATAGTTTACCAAGTTGGCTTCAGCATCAAAATGATGCTAGAGTAACAATTCTACTAGCAAATAATGCTAGTAAAAAGGGGAACAAAAGCCGTCATAATTCCTTACAATTCAATCATCACATTATACCAAAACACAAGCAAAAAAGGCATTTGATTCTTTCACATAATTTGAGTCGCTCTGCTCTTATTTTCCCTTTTTTCTTCTATTATTTTTTATTGTGCATGCTGGCAGAACCCTTTCCACATTTCCAGATAGGAAAATCCTAATATATGTCACAATGATACACAACCAATCACATCCAAAACACACAAACATGCACATATTAAAATTAATAAAACATCATAATTTAGTCAAAAACAAAATTGCAATCAAGGCCTGCTAAACTGTGCCAAACCAGTTAGTTCGGGCCATATCGAACCGGATCGGTCATTTACGAGCACGGTTCATTACCTTGGCTTCGAAATGGAAGGAGAGAGAGGGATGGAGGGGGAGTGAGGGAGAGAGAGAAAGGGAGAGCTCGGAAGCCCTTGTCAACTAGCAAATTAAAAAGGGGGGAAGGGGGGGCGGCGGGGGCACCCCTGTTTTGTTTCAAAATAGGAGAGCCTTGTTCCGACAAGGGCTTGTGAGCCCTCTCTCCCTCTCCTGGCCTCTCCCTCCCCCTCTCTCTCACTTTTCCTCTCTCTCCTTCTCCCTCTCCCTCTCTCTTTTCCTCCCTCCTTCTCCCTCTCCCCCTCCCTCTTTGGCTCTCTCTCTTTGTCAATCCCCCCGGAACGGCACAAGTATGGGTGCATATTGTGCCCAACCGGTCGCTAAGCAGTACGCCCTCCCGTATTAGTTTGGCGAACCTTGATTGCAATCATAATAGCTCCCCATTTCTATATGAGATCTTAATGTGAAAGAAATGGTAGCATCGCAAGATAAAAATACAGACCTGCCTCACCCCTAGGGCGGCTTGCAGGGGTGTCATGGTATCATATGGGATCTGCATGCCAACACCATCACAACTTACAGCAATACAGACATATGATATTTTTTCAACATCTGATCTCACTAATTTAAATATTGGAAAATTTCAGAGTACCTTTGATGTTGCAAGCTCCCAAAGCACAATAGCAAAACTGAAGATATCTGCTTTGTGATCGTAAGGTTGATGGTTTATAACCTGGTGAGAGGAACACAAATATATGAATCAGAAATATTGCATGAGAAAAAGAGAAAAAGGGAAGAACTATGATATCATACTCGAGGGAATAAAAGATAAGAAAGAAATGGATACCCAGTTCATAATTTAAAATTACAATGGACAAAATATTAGTACATAGTCATATTAGACATAACATGAGATTATTTGGGAAGGTATATAAGGTAACAGATATGTATTTCTTAATGCAGCCATTCACTGTCTATGTTGGTCCGTACCGCATGATAACAGCTCTCAACAGCAAGTTAAGAAAACAAAAAAAAATCACAAGAAAAGAGTACATACTTAGGGGTCTTTTTTCCTTTTACTTTTGTGTGCACTTTTTTTTCAGGCATGAGATTTCCAGTGTATCAAACTTCATGTCTACGGCATCATTAATTTTTTAAAGATTGGTCATGCTAAGTTTTAAAACTAAATGTACCTTAAGCTTCAAAACCAATTCTACATTAAGGAAACAAGGTATCAAGAGCCTAGGATGTCCACGAGGCATTTCACCAAGAAATAAACAAAGACGTATAGTGGCCATAACTTCATGCAAAACACTCAACTAAAACTTTATCCAGAATATCTGATCTCATCTGATATGTCTTCAGGCTTGCTATTCAAATAAGTTTCATTCGAATCACATGCTTCATTCAGAAGGTTTCATTTTGTCCCAGTATGCTTTCAGGAATGTTTTGCATAATATTTTTGTTCAGAACATGTACTTTTAGGGAAAGAACAGCCGAATTGCAAATGAAGGGGTGAAGAAATCTATGCTGAAATGAAACCAAGCTAAATTGAAGTTTCACAGTCCTTTCATTGCCAATTTTAGTCTGCAAGAGTCTTGGCAGTAACTGATGCAATAAGAGTTGATTGAGAAGACTACAATACAGGGATACACGGATCAATTCTATCATTAGACGTGTCAAGCTTTCTCTTTTCCCTATGGTCCATGTAGTATGATAAAAATTTTGGGTGAAAAAAAAATGGGTCAAAGTAAACAAGTTGATTGTAGAAAAATGAGAATGTTGAAATGCATGTGTAGTAAACTTTGAAAGATTAGACTGGATAATGATTTTATTTGGAGCTATAACAGTTCCATGGAATAAAGATAAAGTGATAGAGAATTGATTGAGATGCTATATGTATAACAAAGATCTGAAGAAGCTCCAGTAAGAAGGGGCATCTTATTTATTAGAAAAACGAGAGAGAGATCTAAATAATATAGGTGGGAGTCGCCAGAGGGATATGCAGAAGCTTAAAGTACAAAGGTGGCCTTAAATAAACATGGCAAATGAGGAACAATAAAGCCAACCCTGAATAGTAAAGACAGTCTTAAAGATAGTTCTCAACATTTCTTTCCAACTGTCTCCCGGTTCATCCTTCATGTCCTATCAATTTGCTAAAAAAATTTTCCTTGCTTCACACAGTAAACTAGTTCTTTTTGCATTTTCTGACAATTTCAATCATCCAGTCCATAAAACTATAAATTTAATTTTGCCAAAATATATAGCTGAATTCACTAGAGACTAGAACACAAAAGGGAACATGAAGAAATTTTTATTTCCAGAAAAGGATGTGAGAATTAAGGTAGATCTAATGTGTGGACTGTGGGGGTTATTGGGAGAAAAAAAGAATCCAATCCTGGCAATAAGACAGAATATATACTATGGAAACCAACTTCTCCTAATAGATTTTCGTTTCAGTGTCAACCACAGATAACTGTAAAATTAAACCTAATGCCAGGGATCATTATGCTTCACAGAAAGCTAAAGAAAAGAATGAAAAAGTAAATGTCCAAAGGTCTGATCTCTTTTATTATCAAGTTTCGAATTTGATATCATATAGCTCAAAATACATAATACCGGTGAAGAAAGATCTAGGAAGTGCTTTATTTATTGAAAGAAGAAAAACCTCAGGAGCCATCCATCTGTATGTTCCAGTTTCTGCTGTCATATCCCCCCCTTGATTTTGAAACCGAGCAACTCCAAAGTCCGCCACCTTCACAACCTGGATGGAGAACATGAACATATTTTTTAGTTGAAAACGCATACTAATATAATTGAAAGAAATGCATTATCATTACCTTTACCAGTGCAACCACATATATAATTTTAGAGGCTGGCATATTATCCTCTAAGCTCCTATATGTTTCGACAATTTTGAGGATTGTTGAGAGCAGTTTCCTTTTTTGCATGTGGGTGGGTGGGTCACTCAGTAGGGGGTTCGGGTGGTTCCGACATATCCTATTGTACCCAAAGTGGCTCATGATTTTTATTTCCTTAGCATGCAGTTTCCTTATGTCTAATTTTATTCCCCATCCAAAAAGGATAACCATGGTTAGATGCTCCATTCCCTAGCTAGAGAAAAAATGAGGATTAGTACCCAATATGAATGTCTATGGTGACCTCCAACTTGTTGGGATACACACATCACCTCAAACATATCCATGATATACTTACCATATACCAAACAGCATTTGCAACAACTATCTGCATTTTCAAGAGTATAAAGAGAAAAAAAAGGTAAATAAATTAAATTCTCAAAAGAGGTCTTGAAAAAACACAGTTGGATACAATATAAGTTAACTGATGAATCGAGCTTTATAGAACACCAAGTTGTGGCCTTGATGAACTTCAAGAATGATGAATTCAAGAAAACAACATTTTCCCAGAACAATCAGCCACACAAGTGTTACAGCACAGTCTAGTGCCACCTGAGGATAAGTAACACAGCGCTCCCTCTTTAAGACACTTTATTTAAGTTTGTGGCACAAGCTACAAATTTGGTACATGTAAACTAATCTAGTTGGTAATATTTTTAAGATTAGGAGGTTAGTAACCTTCAACAATTTGCTTTATAATGTAACTTCTAAAATTGGACTGAGCTTTTCAAATGAAAGAGTCGAAATAGAATGAGCTATGATTAGCACTGTTAGAATGCAGGTTGCATATCAGTATGAAGGCTGCAACAATATCGCATACAAGGAGATAAGACTGATGGGAATGAATAAAGAGATGAAGACGAACAAATAAAATATAGCTCTCATTTCCAATACTAAGTCACCATGACCACAGTCTCTCAACTAAAACAATGGAGAAAAGGTTCAAAAGATTAGCCAACGCAAACATGTTCTCCATGTGATAAAAGGTCAACACTTGATTTATGTGAATATTTTAAGAAAACTCATGTTTGTTAACTCAAAAAAGGTACTTTTGAACTTGAGAGAGTACCACTTCTTAAAGTTCATGACAACAGTAAGTTTATAACTAAAAGACAATTCCTGGCAGCCTTCACAATTCGAGTTAGATCATTTCATGAAATAAGTATTACTATAAAAGGAACATCAGTTATTCAACAATATTTAAAAAAATTGAGATATTATTAAATCAACATTTGTATATCAGACATTCTGGAAATCTCTGATCACAAGTTCTATTCAGAATAATTTATAATGGTTCATATATTTCTCTTCCATCTAAATTTAACTTATTGATGTACAACTAAAATCTAGCATGGAGTCATTAGTCATAATATGAGACACAAAGAACATGCTCAACGGGCAATTTGATTGCAGGCAGATGTTTTTCCAAAGCAGACCTGTTATACCCATATCGGGTTCAGATTTTTTCGAACAAAGATAATTATATAAACAAAATATAGCTAACTGCATTGGTTTGATGCTTCCCAATAAAACTAAAACTTAGATTTTACTCTATTTGTTGTACCGGCCACTGTTTTGATTTTGCAATTCAACCTGAAAACATTAGGAAGCTATTCAGCACCAATGTCTAAACTCTAAACATAAATTAAAGGCCACCACATCGATTTGGAAATGGCTGTGTAAATCCTCACTCTCAAGTGGTTATCATCCAAGGTCATGCCTTCGAATAGGAAGATTCTTCAAGTTGTTTCATTCAGCCCCTATACTCTTCAAATCAGCATTAACAGTAAATCTAACCTTTCTACATGCTTGTGTCATATAGTAATATGAACAGGGAAATGTGATGCCCCCATGCTTCATGTACTTGGAGCTTTCATGCTCAAATTTTTCATCAAAATTTCTTCTACTTCTATGCTTGTATCATGTTTCATATCCTGGCTACTATCAGAGATGCTGAACAAAGAAAAAAAGTCTATTTGCAATGAATGCTAAAATTACTTTACCAGCAGTTTTGTTGAAATAACAAACGCTGACAAATGACTGTTACAATATATGCAGATTATGTATAAATTGCATGGCTGTTGTTACAAACCTATCATTAGTCGTTTGACCTACAGATTCACTTCAAGTCTCATTTAATTAACTATACAGATGGCATGCATTTGGAAAAATATCAAATCACTATAATGTTAGAGAGGGAAGAAGTATTCTAGCATTTAGCAAATCAATTACTCTCATATTCATTGGGCGACATACATGATTGTTATCCATCAGCAGGTTAGCTGTCTTCAAATCCCTATGAACAATGTTATTTCGGTGCAAATAATCCATTCCTCTGCAAATATCAAGTGCAAGCTTCAGCAGCACAGGGAGCTCCAGGGTGTTATGATGCTTATGCAGAAAGTCATAGAGGTTTCCTCCAGACAAGTACTCTGTAAAAGAATTTCAGCACGATAAACCAAGCATAACAAGTACTTGATGATAATCAGTAGTGAGAAAGAACAGCACAGAGCATTTCTACTATCAACAACAAAAGCCATAGGAACCAAAGTGCATTATGAAAACACGAAAATTTCTAAACAAAAACTTTTTCCCACATATCAACTGGCAAGAAAATAGATTCATGATGCAGGTTATATAACTGCTAAAAGAAACAGTCTTGCACCATAACTAGGAATTGTTTTCAAGAGAAAAATCTCCTGTTAGGAAACCAAATATTTTTGTAAATTTAAAAAGAAAGAGTATAATCAATAAATTATAGAGAAAGAGACACACACACACACAACAGAATGAAGCAGAGGAAATAAAATGAGGAAAAGGCGAGAATGATGAAATTGTGAGATACCTCCAAAAAAGTAATATTCTTGGATCACAGAGCACTTTTGAGGTTTATATGCCTAAGGTAAGACACTTATAAGGTCAAGGTAGGCAGAACCAGTATCAAAACCCGCACCAGTTATCCGGTAGTACAGTACGGGATTGTGGTGTGTTGTGCCGACTCGCGACATACTGATAAAGGGGAGCCAAAGAGGGAAGGGGAGAGGGGCAAGGAAAGCGAGCAAGAGAGAAAGAAGGGGGGGAGAGAGGGGAGGAAGAGAGGGAGAGGGAGAGAGCTGTCGAGCCCCCTATCCTCCAGCAGTGGCGTAACGAAAGAGAGGAAACGGGAGGGAGGGAGGGAGAGACAGAGAAAAGGGGAGGGGGGGGGGGGGTCTTTCAAGCCCAAGCATCCTCCCCCCCCCCCCCCCCCCCCAATTCTCCTCTGGTGCTACATAACAGGGGCGGAACCCCTGTTTCGAAACAAAACAAAGGCACCGGCCCCCTTTTTTTGATTTTTTTTTTTTTGTCGACAGTCACTCTCTCCCCCTCCCCCTCCCTCTCTCCTCTCATGTCTTTCCTTCTCCCTCTCCCCCTCGCTCACCGGTGTCTCGCACTGAGGGGCAAAATCGTGTCGGTCCGCCCCAGTACAGCTTGGTACGCCCCAAACCGCTCAGTTGGGGCAATACAGCAAACTTTGTTTAAGGATATGCCTAGTAGGTATGACACTACAATATGATATTTGTAATTCACCAAGCACAGAGTAATCATACACAATAGTAGAAAATAGAAAACTGACATCAAAATTAATGATTATAAACCTCATATCATATTTATCTCAAAGTTTGTCAGACTTCATCAAGAAAAGGACATGCAACATACATGTAAGGGGAACCCTAGCTGTTCTAATAATCAATTCAACATCTTATATCTACTGCATTTCAATATAATAAATATCAGAAACAGTTACATCATCAGTCATTCCATCAGACAGGACTAGGAATTTGTAATGACAATGGAACAGGGATTATTTCAGTCATTTGCCCCATCTAGGCACATTTCAGAAACAGATAAACCAAATGGTGAGCATCATATACAGAGGTTTGCAACCTTGAACTTATGCTACTCTTAGTGAAATTCAAATTTTAAAAGAATTACCATGAGTCTAATTAAAATGATTATAGATATGAACCAAGAGGAACTGAACTTCGCAAATTAAAAGACATTTCAAAACCTGAAAAGTTCTAAACATATCAATTCACATAGTGGAAAAGAAATGTGTCCTAACGGACATGCATCTATACCAAAAAATAACAAGAGATATCAGATTATGATAATACAATAGCCACCAACAGAAAATGTTCATGGAAAATCTTAGCTAATATCAAGCTCGTGTGGGCCATGATGATACCTAAGGACAAGGCATCCTTAGCTAATAAAGAGCTAATCCAAGTGAATCTAAAGGTGTTGAGATGTATTGGTCATAACATCATTTATATTTAGCCTTCAGAATGAAATGTCAGATGCCAATAAAAGATACCTGTTACTATGCAGAAGTGTGGAGGTTTCATGCAAGCACCAATAAATCGAACAACATTTCTATGTTGGACTTCCCTGAAAGGAAACAGAAAAAATTGAAAAATGAAAAGCAGGAAGAGAGAGAGAAAGAGAGAGAGAGAGAGAGAGAGAGGGATGGAGGGAGAGAGAAGAAAAGTTCAGGAAACAACCGGCTATCACAAAACCCACATAGCACTAACAGAATAAACAAGAAATGTGCAAGATTTTTAAATGATGGGAAATATAAAAAAGAACAGGGATTATATTATCATAATTGCTATCCTAGAAAGCCTGTATAAACTGCTTGAGCTAGTATCCAGTATATTACAAGATCTAACAAACTTTCCATTGGAATGATGTAAAAAAATAATAATTCACCTTAAAATCATTACTTCTTGAGCAAATTCTGCCCCCACAGTTTCATTTAGATGCTCAGATCTTAGAACTTTGATAGCAACATCCTCACCCAGGTAACTTCCACGATACCTGTAACTTAGATTGAGGCCATTAGCAGAAAATATACGTGCAAAATGCCAAGCAATATGTAATGAGGAGAATGAAAGGTTAGAATAAAAAATAGACTCACAAATCCCCACAAGATCCACTTGCAATCTTCTCTTCCATCTTTAATAATCTTTTGTCAATTTCCCACTCACCAACTTTTGGTTGCACAGCTAATATCTTCTCTGCAGCTGAAGAATGAGATGAACCAGACCACGACCCCTACATTCTCCCAAAACGCCAATGCAGAATGCATCACTATCAATTACTAACAGATTCAGCAACCTACCAAACCAGGTAAAGATAAACCTTGAAAAAACTATAAGAAGACCTAAAGTGCAACCTTACTTGTAAAAGCCCAAAAGGCAACAGTGAGATATTGTAAGAGTTCGCTGTGATAAATAACGTTACATATCTTTCTCTACATATATAGTCTTTATGAGAAGAAAAAAAATGAAACAATGAAAAGTTGATTCCATACATTTACAACCTTGCACATTCCGATGATATGAACTTAATTTTAGTGCTAGGCTCAGTATGGACATGGACACTGTTTTGATGGTTAAAGTAACCTAGGCAAGTCAGGACTTTTCTTTTTCTTTTAATATCGGTCTAGGCCAAGTAACGGCTTCAAAATTGTTTTGGCTTAGGACAAGGCTGATGATTACACAGTCCTAGCATGGCCCATTGACAACATTATGAATGAGTCTTAACCAGAATGGCAAAATCAGGATGGATGCAAGATGTATGTCCAGTATATTTTAGTTAAACAAGAATATCATACATAAAGCACTCATCACAACTGAACAACAAAAGAAAAGAACAAGACCAAAATGCAGTAGTGAACAAAGTTAAATAAGCAGGTTTTATCTTGTCATGTTCAATGCTTACATTTCATATGGTGGAAAAGGATACACAATCCAAAATGATCCAGGTTACGAAGACCCGCATATTGCAGATTACGGAATTAACAAACACAATGACAGACATATTATGCCAAATAGGTTTCATCCAGTTATGCCATTAAGCTTATGTATGCTGAATATTAGTGAAACATTAGTCTACATGATTATTGCAATATTAAGCTATAAAATTGCTAGGTACCAAACTATGCTGTGTTACAAGAGTCTACATCAACCTATGTTATGTAGACAAGATTACAGCATTACTGAAAATTAACCTATACTATGCTTACCAAAAACCATATAAAACACCAGAGGTGATATGTTGCTAATTATGCAGAGCAGGAAAACAAGAGACAGTGTACTACATTGCACAAAATATTTTTGGGTCAAGGTGACAAATTAGGAAAGGACCCTTATCTTAAGGCATAATAAAGTCTAACTAAGAAAAATTTTATCCCAGGAGGATCCTTTTAGATATATTTACATATCAATAACAAAGCAAGCAAGCAAATTATAATTTAGCGATTTATGATTAATGTGAACTTGCATCCACATACTAAATGTCATTCCTAAGCTGTTTCAAACATTTAATTCTTGCTATGTTTTAGCATTTGAATGTTAATTTAAACAGACCTGGGCCCTTATCAGAAAGATTGGCGTACTGCCCAAAAAATAAAAATGGCCTACTTCTTGCATTTATCCTCCTATAAATCAACAAAAGAAATGTTTTCCCAACTAAAAGCATAGGATGTGCAAGCATTCATTTCAGACTTAAAAAAGATATACATCTAGAGCTTCCGAAGGAAAACATGGAATAAATCCATGACTTGGATTTTAAAGAAGCTACAGGTCTGTTGTTCTCCCTAGTCTACTCAAACTGAAGCAAAACAATGGTAGAATTATCACAAATATAGAAACAAAGAGATTGATCAATATTTCGTGGAAGTAAAAATGATGGAATTAACCATGCCACAGCAGAAAGAAATATGAAAGTCTATGAGTCCAATCAACTGAGGAGAGTATACCTCATTTCTCGCAATTGCTGCCTCAAGCTCCTTGTGCAAACCATCTGTATCCTGAGCACACCATTGCAAAGTCAGGAACTTTTGCGCTTGACAAAGGTCCCTGTCATAAAAGAGAATAGAATCACAATGCCCCTTAATTATCTAAAAAGATCCACATAGTAATGTTTCTACCCATCAAGGTATGTCATACCATCCCGAACCAGGCGGTACAAGATGTACCATGTCGTACCAGTACCAAACCGATAAGCGATACGGAGGGTGTACCGACACTAGGTACGCCGAAGTACCGAGCATACTAACCCAATAACAGGGTGACATTGGAATGGGGTCCGATACCGAGACTGTATACCTTGCTACCCAGGGTCGGCAGAACCGTCCCGAACCGGACGATTCCGGCCATTCTGAGCCGTACCGACGACTCACCGGTACGGTTCCGGCAACGGAAACGAAAACCGTTGCTGAAGGTGGAGAAGGAGAAGGAAAGAGAGGAAAAGGAAGAGAGAGCAGGGGAGAGAGGGAGAAGGAGAGGGAGAAAAGCCAGCGGAGGTCGGTGCATGGGCGAGAGGCGAGGCCGTGGCCGGGTTCGAAACAAGAGAATCGACTGCAGCCTCGTCTCCCGCCCAGGTGCCGGCCCTCCGCCGGCCTCCTCTCTCTCTCTCCCCCCTTCTCTCTCTTTTTCTCTCTCGCACAGTCTGTGTCGCCCTCTCCTCTGTTGGTACAGGCCCGGCACGGCACGACGCAGGCCCGTACCGACTCATGCCGCCAAAGAACCGATACGCTGCCCGGTACCAGTTCCGCCGACCCTGTTGCTACCCATAGTGGCATTTGATCCATTAGAAAAGAAAAAGGTAAATGAATAAACCTCTAATGGCAACGTATTTTAGCAAGAAGTAGAGGATAAACATGTGAATTCCATGAATGATGAAATATATTCCTAACATGATAGCAAAGACCATAATCTGGAAATAAAACATTGAGCTGACACTTTTTTGAGCTAGAAGAAGAAGCTGGCCACTCCATCCCCATACCCAACCCACCCAGCCTTGGCAAGAGCCTAGGATTAAGAAATAGACAGAATTCGGAAATGTAGGCCGACACCCAGCAGATTCAAACCCACACCATTAGACAGCAAGAATTCCTACCATCAGAACTAACATCCAGAGGTAATCAAAGATCCACTTCATTTGAACTTTCAGCATAACATGAGGACACTGTTAAGGCTATCCTGATAACCTAAGGCTTCTTTTATAACAAACAAATTAGTGGAACTCCGATTCTTATAATACCCAATACAGAAAACAATCAAAACATCTTTAAGAGTCAACTCTACTGCTTTCAAAATTTCCTGACCCAATGTACATCTACAGTATCCTACATTAAATAAAAGTCAGAAACTTAATAAAAATATAGTTTTAAAATTTTTGGTTACAAGTTACAAGAAAAAACAAATGATCTACCAATCTTAACCAATGGGAATGATACAACACATATAAAATTAGAAAATGCAATAAATAATTGAAAATCATGATTCTTGTCTTTCCCAAGATATTAGCCGAAGAATCAGTATCTCAGGAAGTACTCACCAACATAGTATATTTAAAACTATTAGACCTTATTATCTCAGCTGATAAACCAATTCATCTTGAGAATGTTCGAGCTTTTTAGTATTGTGAATGAATTTTCAATTATTAAAAATTAAATAATAATCAAAACATAATTTACTCTCATTTCAAATACACCTGCAGACATTTCAATGACTTGGTCACTATATGTCGATCCAGATCTTGAAATACCTTTGTTTCTTTTAAATTTCTAAAACGTTCCACCTTGGCCAAAATATCAACCTTGGCCAAAATGACTTGGTCCCAAATTTTTGTTCATCTTGATATCAGTCACTCACCAAGATACCAACATCGTAAAGCATGGCAGAAACAAGCATGGTTGCAACTAAGGAGGCAATCATGTCAATAAAGACTTTCATCACTGAGCAAAGCCAGAAGCAATACGACCATGAATCCTAACAATGACAAGATGAACGATCTATAGAAGGATCACACTGAAATTCTTGGTGCCTTCGAGGTTTGTGTGGGCCATGGATAGGCACTGGGATTCACCAAGATAGAAAAGTGGCTTCATAGACACAAGACCTAAGAGAGTAGACCGAGGAAATCACAAAGGAGCTTAAAAAAACAATGTTTCAAACACTAATGGACAACTTCAAGGTTCAAGTGATGAAGCTCAAAGCTATGATTGAGGAATAGAGAGAAGAAGCAAGAAACAACCTGCCTTCTTTTTTCTTTTGCATTATGGTGGAGATTAACCCCATCACAAGGCCCGAGGCCAGCTTAGAAGACCTGCAGGGCCACGGTAAGCACATAGGACCAATAAGGGAGAAACAAAACTAGTACATAAGACTGGGCACATAAGAAAACTGCCAGCTAGAATTAAACCCAGCTTCAAAGAGCATGATACCTACAAGACCAAGGCCACTTGTATGGAGATAGTGGTACAGTGTTGGCCAGGAAGGACGCAATTGCAAGTGAGGCTCCTCAAATTCAGTCCACAACTCGCATGCCTAATGAAACCTGTGATGCAAAACAAATTAATAACGTCCTAAGCCTTGACCTAGCAGTTGGTCACTTGCTCCTCTTCAGAGTAGGTCATGTTTTGTTGGTGCTACAGATATGCAGAATTCATGAAAAGGTTCAACACATGGATGTCAAACTAACTTGATGTGGCTGTTGTGCCAGCATGGTTGTGTCACTGTAGCAGCAAGATGGATGCACAGGATCTGTAGGCTTGAATTGCTAGCAGGTCATTGGGCTTAGTTGGAGGATGGTTATTCTTTGTTCTATAGCCATTTCTTGTCTGCAGGCTCGTTGACACCCCCAACGCGAACCCCTGCCCAGCCCGCCACCCCCCACCCCCTGCCCCCCCTCTCTCATAGCTAATCTCACAAACCCATCAAAAGTGCCTCACAATAAGAGATGAAATTACCACCGATTAGATCAATAGACCTAGTTGAGCTTGCTGCAACAAGCCTATAAAAATTTATAATTGCACAACACTCTACACTAACAAGTTCAGTTCCTTTACCTTCCCATTACTGTGCAGAATTCTGATTTTAATTAGTTATTTGATTGGAAAACCATAGGCTGTTGAATCCAAGTTTCATATCATTTCTATATCTATCAATGTTACATTAATTTTGCTGATGTCATGTCATAGGTAATTTCAATGCAACTTCTTTGAGTGTTTCCGTTCACGATAAATCATTTGTTTAAACAGAATAAGCCAAAACCTAACTAAACCCATGTAATGATAAAAGATATATTTCCTATTAGATCTAGAAGTACAAAATTTAAGAAACCAACAGATTATGCAAGCATGTCAATACTAAGAAGAAAGCCTACCTCCTCATGCCACCCATCTACAACGAATACATCCAGAGAATAGCCATCCGTTGTTGAAAAAACATGAGCTTCACGGATGTTCAATCCAATATCGGATAGCAAAGCAGACAGCTAGTCAGACATATTACAATTAGTAAGCCCATGTGTGCCATTAATTGAAATATAAGAAATAAAGAAGCAAAAAAAAATCACATCATTAATATAATAAAGAACTAAAGTAATGAATATAGGTGTATCAATACTGAAGGCATAGTAGCCATTGATAAACAAGCTAGATAAGGAAAACACATTAAAAATGTCCTTTTTACTAGAAAGATTCAGAATCTATTTCATGTGCAATTTTAATCCGAGTGCAATAATAGCATCAAACTCAAACTACTTAATAAGATAAATACTTAAACTTGTAAAGAAAACAAATTATTCATTATTCCAGAATGTACAGAATATACATTATGCAACAATGATTATGTTTGCTGATCATAACAGTAGGCATAATTTAGGCAGTCAAGTGACTCCATTAAAACACCAGTCTACATCACATGGATTTGATGACAATGCAATATAATAATAAATAGAATCAGAACATCCGTAGATAAATCCTTCATTTTACTTTCCAATATATATTTGTAAGGAAAAAAAGTATGCTTTCTAATTGGATAGAAAATACTATACAAGAATTGTAATTGACAATGCATGAAGCACAAACAAGTAAATAGGTTTATATAAAGCAGATAATTGAATTCCTGTACCCAAATCTGTGTTTAAAGAGAAAGAGTAAGTTATCTAAATATAGTATGAACTACGAATCAAAAAGGATGAAACATAAAATTTAGCCAATTATGCATAAAAGCATATACCTACCTGGCTAAGGAGCTTCGGTTTGTCAATAGTAGAAAAAGTTATTTCATGAATTGGGACATATGTAACATCATGCCTGCACATTATCAAAATTCAAAGTATTTAGCTTTTATTATTTCAAGCTCTAGAAAATACTTCAAGCATGCTTAAAGCATTATGACCGATGTATTATTTTGAGGTTTCGAGGCCAAATTAAGTCAACTAATGAGAACTTAAACCACAGGCAACTACATGACAACAATTTCAAGGTAAAAATTGGTGGTATAACAATATATTTCAATGGATCATTTCAAGTAATAAAATTATCCATCCCAGACATTCAAAAATTCACATAATGAGAGAATGGCGTTATAACAAAATTTCACATAATGAGAGAATGTTGCCACAACAAAAAAAAAAAAAAAACATACCAATGATAAGTAACTGTAGATTTTCATGCTTCTTTAGTGTTAGATCACTGTAACTCTAGAACTGACCAAGTTTCCATCAGAGTCAACTTTATGGAAATTCCTTCACCATTCTTTCTTAGCAAAAGTCACATCAGTCAAAAACATAGCTTTCTGAAATTCCTTTCCATGGCTTCAATCAAATGTCATTCCGATATATGAGTACTTCACGATTATGTCAGCAAATTGCGATTAAATCCCATATGCATAACTCATCAATCTAAGGGCTGTAGTTCCTACCATTCTCATGTTCAACTACCTAGAAGAAGGGCATGAGCCGTCAAGACATAAGACCTCATATTATTTCTGTAGCATGGAAGTTAAATAAACTGATCTAACATCACTTATTACTGGTACTCACATGAAAAGAAAACCATTCGAAGAGGATTCCTCGGGATTCCTACAATAGGTGAGCAAGGTCAAATAACATGGTTTTGTTTTTCTATTTTATCCATCTCCCAGTTATTAAGTTTGCATGTAACTCACCTCCTATAAAGCTTTTATACTACAACAACACTGGCAGACCACCATTTCCATGGGCTTGAATGATGAAAATCAAATATTATATACGTATAAGCCTAAGGATCAAGAAAAGTACAGATCGCAACATTTATATAGCATGAAGCTCGAGTTAAATCATCTCAAATGGTATAATTCTTGTTCTCACAAAGTATGGGGAAAATTCTTTTTTCGAAATTAACAATCATTAGCAGCTAATATCGAGGAAGACTCATATTCAGGCAAGTATTGCTTGAAAACCAGAAACTCAAAATCCCAATTGCAGATCAAACATCATATAGTTACAAAAACTGATCATACAAAAGGCACAGCAGATTTATCTTACGCAATCTATAAATGTAGCAAGTTTGAAGAAAAGTTAGTTCCACTGTCTTGTGACCATCAATATTGGAAAGCTTTCAGATTTAAAATAGTAATGGAAAATGGTTACAAAATAAGAGCAAACTCCCAGTTATCAAATATAAAATAAAATAAAATTCACATTAGATGCTACTTCAGATTGAGAATACTGTAACCTTGTAATTTATACATACCATAAATCATGATTAATAAGAATCATTATAACGCTTGAGCGCAGAAACTAGTTTTGGTCCGGCATATATAAATACCTTGGAGAAAGAGCATCTGCAACATTTGTTCCATCTTCAGTGTCCTCAGTGGTCTTTCTCACGTCAAAATTTGAGTCCTCAAGCTTTGAGCAAGGTTCAAAGTCAATCCCACAATCCCTATTTTTACTCAAATAAGTACTAAATAAATAATCAAGAAGAAAGTGTTTTAATGCATAGGAAGGTTTAGATGAGTAAAAAGCTCCAACAAGAAGGTACAAATTTGGCTAAGAATTATCACTATTTGCAAAACTACATGTTCTATGGTCGCTCTAACAGGATCAAGAAGGGGCGCAACAACAGATGTTTTAGTATAATATTGTCTAAAGTGGGGAACCTGAAACTGGATGTCATTCCCCTTCATGTTCAGTATTATCACATCCCCTTGAAGTAGAAACAGATGTTAAAATTTGATGCAGATCCCTTCCCGTATACTCTGGCATGAACATGCTACTCAGCATACAAAGAGAACAAGAAACTTGATAAGGAATGTTTGGGCACCAGTAAAGGGGGAAAAAAGAATTGGACTGATACTTCCACAGGGTTCATAGAAGTCACATATACATATTTGTTATTATTGAAGTTTGTTATCTTGAGGGGCTACCATCATAGATTTCATTTATATCAAGGCTGTCTTTGCACCAACAGTTTTATTTTCAAATATTACAATGCACAAAGCTCGAATTAAAAAGGGGGCAAGTTTTTCCCAATCAATACATCCTACTATTATTAGGGGCAAAAGGATTGAATTAACTCAATCCAGCTCCAAAAAAAAAAAAAACAAAAAAAAAAGATGACCCAATTCAACTTGAACATATGCCCTTTGAATCATGCTCAGAATCCAAAAGTATACAAATTAGCATATTTCCTATGAATTGTGTGCATTATAGTTGACCTAATTTGACATGAAAAGGCTAATAGACCAATAAAGTCATAAAGCCATATATCATTCTTGGATTCAATTATTGTCCTATATAAATCTGGATTCAGCCCGGATCACCCAAAACATAATATGACCGAACCTGCTTGCCAGCGTTGCATGGACACGAATACGAGAATTGGACTCAAACGCCTATCCAAGCATTTGACTTGGCAAGAAGGAAAAAGAAGATATAGGAATACATAGGATAAATTATAATTCTAGTTAAATTATATATACCTTTAACCTTTTTTATTTAAACATCAAAAAGAAATATTAAGAAAATATTATTTGTTAAGGTCTTTCAATATATATGTTTCTCATTTAAAGTTCCTAATTAACTTAAGAATATAAGAAAAAATGACATTTTCTAAAGTTATCTCAATATGTTCATCCATGGCGAATCACTATAAAGAAAAAAAAAATACTCATTTCTAACAAAAAATGGAGGGTCAAAGTCATTATTGGATGAGTTCGACTCTCTACCAATATTTAAAAGTGGCAATCATAGAACTTCATAAGTATCCAAATGTATGATGCATATCTGACTTGGATATGTATCCGATACAGGTTTCTGGGGGCGGAAGCAAGTCTCCAGGTAACAAGGCTGCTTGCAGCCCTTTGTTCCATACCAACAAGTTCCAATCCTTGCAAACAACTTGTTAAAGTGCTATATCCCATCATTTTGATTAGAGTCACTACTCCAACTTGAACCTCCATTGCTCTTCTTTCTTATTTCCTTCAAATAAATAGGCCTTACCAAGTCATTAATTGTTTTCTGAAAAAACAGGAGGCCATGCAAACTAAAGCTACAGAAACCATTATGCCATCATGCACCTGGTTGCATACGAAAGGAGGGGAAAAGAGATCTTCTAAAATATAATCTTCTCTCCATTTGTTAAGAACAATGACAGTTCCACTTCTTCAAGAGATTTCAATTACAATAACAAATAGTTCATTAGTCGACATACAAAATGGTTTTTAGACAACAAAGTAGCCAAGAACTACAAAAAAGACTATACTATTAGTCCATCCGTGGATAGGAAGTACTTAGACATTTTATCAATTACTCACATAGTGGTGGATGCTTTTAAAGGGGAAGGGAAAAGGGATACTTTGGGGTAAATTGTCATGATTGTTTGAAACTTTTTAAGCTGTCATTATGATATCATACTATGTTACTAAATCAAGATGTTGTTCAACATGCTAAATATGCTCTTCATACAATGACCTTCTCAAGGCAAAGCATTAACGAACTAGAATACTAACTATGATTGTAGAAATCAGGATTCCATGCACAGATATTGAAAAATCCTAATACCTTTTTAAAGAACAATTTATACCAAATTTGAATGGCCTAGGATAACTTCTGATTGGAAGAGAAAAATTAGAGAGTTTTTGTCATGGTTCCCCGTATCGGTGCATACCAACCCATACCGGGCATGTCGTACTGTACAGGTACTTAACCGAGGCTTGGTATGAGGGCATACCAAGTCTTGGTATGCCGAACTTCCGTGTATCAAACGTACCGACATTGCAGCATAGTACCGGTGCGGGGTCTAGAACCGAGACGGCGAACCTTGGTTTCTGTTATCAGATTGGCAATCGAATTCCAGCACAGCTCCCTAAGATACGGTCAAGGTTAGTGGAAGTGTACCTTCATGAAACGGACATGGAAGGCTGGGCGCTTTTCTGGATCCTCGGCTTCTGCTAGAATTTTCTGGTGTAACACAACATCTTCTGCCCTATCGATGCTCACATCCACTAAATAACTGAGTAAAATACAAAAAAAAATCAGTTTCTAGGTATAAATAATCGAAGGACAACAGGGCAGAAGGGAAACAAAAATCCATGCCATTTATTAGCATCAAGATTCAATCAAGAACAACAGGGCAAGGGCAGCTATTGAAAGGAATACAAGAATGCAAAAAAGAAAATAATTGTGTAGCACTGCTCGGAGTTTTACAATTTTGGAACGATGAATCTTGCTTTCTCTCAAAAAGTTAAACCAGAAGATTTTCTAAACCAGAATTTAAGTCAACCAGCTATCCTAGTGACATCGCAGAACAAGATTCCACACAAAACTTTAAAGAAGAAACAAGACCAACAAAGGAAAGCGGTCAAGATCGTCGGTCGGATAGAGCGAGAGAGTAATCCGTCGTCCGATCTACATCCGAAGTCCAAGAACCAACAAGAACTGCTACGACCCAAAAAGATCTCAAGAATTCCACTAAAGGACAACTAAATCCATTCAGGAAATGAAATGAAAACAAAAGGCATCGAGTTTCAATACCAAACCCAAGCTCAAATACGATAATACTCAAAAACCAGCACCAAATCCGCATCAAGAACCCGAGCAAACAAACCCAAGAAGCCATCAAGAAGCCGGCGAGTTCGACATCACCTGGGGGGCAAGCGGCTGAAGTGGGCATCGAGCTGGTCCTTGAAGTGGGGATTGGAGACGGCTTCCTCGATTCCGTTCTCCACCAGCCGTGCGAATATTTCGTTCTTGATGTCGGATTGCGCGATCCCTCCTCCGCAGGCGATGCCGATCCCCCTCGGCGGCGACGAGCTCTCCCCAACCTCCTCGATCGCCTCATCCGCCCCTGCCTCCATCCAAGCCGCCACGAGATTCGCCTCCACCCTCACGGCGCACCCATCGGAGAGGAGACCAGAGCTAGCTAGGGTTCCGGCGAGCGAAGCGAGCCAGGTAACGAGAGAGGAAGTTCTTGGCGGTGATATAGGAGTGGGCGAGTGGGGATTAAGGGAACCTAGCGGGGGTAGAACGGTCTTTTAGGGCGAGAGAGAGAGAGAGAGAGAGCGAGCGAGCGGAATGTTGAACCTTCGTGGAATTTTCGAGAGGAGAGGGAGATAAGAGGAAGGGAAAAAGTTTCGAGAGTTTTATATAAAGAGGATAAGGTTCGGATAAACGATGGAATGGTGGTGGGGGGGTTGGGGGACCGAGTAATGCAGCTGACACGAGGCCGATTTTGCGGATCCCCTCTCCGCCAGCCGGGGTATATTTGAGGTTCACAAAGACCGGACGAACCGGACCGGTCCGGTTCGTTCTAAAGTCCAATCTAATCAGACCGGTCAAATTTAGGATAAAATGAACGGCTTAAGGAAATCCTTGGGTCTGGCCGACAAATATTTCATGACCCGAATGCAGTCTCCCGAATAACTAATCTTGCAGTTTGTTTCATGGTTGACACCATTTTTTTTTTTGTACATCGGCTGCTCACACTACTCTCGCATGAGCACAGCCAGCTACATCACTAGTAAAAAAAGTGTACAAAGCAGAAGGAACAGAGATCTAGTAAGTAACGAGATGCGCCTCACTAATAGATAATGCTAGAGCCTGTGTTGTCAAAGAAACAAAAGGTGACTTGGGTGGAAAAGCTAATCGAATATAAAAGGATGAAAACTTTATTAGCTTACAGTTTTTGGGACTAGCTAGGGTTATATCCACATCATTCTAGATGCAAACTTTACTAACCTACTTGCTCATTGCATATGACTTAACTGAAATATTGAGCATCCAAGATGATACATCATTGCATAGCTCCAGTTGAACCATTTATTAACCATTTATGGACCAATTAGTTAGCCCAACTATCTTGCTGAAATATAACATATATATATATATGTGTGTGTGTGTGTGTGTGGTTTAAGAATAGGTACACATCAACCGGTTTAGACACGTCAACTACTAGTGGAGAAAGGAATTTGAAGAAGATGTGGTCATGTCCATGGTTCCGAAGTGGCCTTGATGGTGATTCTTTTTCATTTAACATCCCCACCAAACTCTTGGATTGGGATTGAAGCTGTGGGGTTGGAATCTTATTAAGAAAAGGCACAATTGGGATGATTCCTTTGATATGATTCTCCAATGAGAAGATTGCCTTTGTTCAAGGGGGCACTGACCCTGACCCTGACCCTCTACTCAGGCTTAAGCTAGTCCATATCAGCCTGACTAGTAAAATAATCAGGGTGATATATATGCTATATTTCATATATAAATGCCGTAGCACTAGTGTGGACCGCAAGATAACAACATTTTTGTTCTAACCTTCAAGGTGGAATGCTATCCCTCGAATCTCTTTGGTGGTAAAAGAGATTTTTTTTTTCCCACTTGATTTAAATGAAAAATTAGGTTTACTTTTGACTTGGATGCAATGAGGATGGGGACAGCCATTACAATTTTTCACATGATAGATGACAGTATTGCGAAAAAAAAGGGTTCAAAAAATTAATTGTCTTGCTTATCCCACTTGTGATGCAAGTTTAAATGATGACGATTTTGATGCTATATAAGAATAATAAGAACTTGATAAAAGATCAGTATTTTGTGGCCACATTGATTTATGTCATAGGATAGATGCAATGAATGTCAAACAACATAAATTTGGAGTGGTATATATGAACACAAAATGATTTTGCAAAGAGGCAATCTTCAAAAAGAAAAAAAAAAGGATGATTTTTTGTGATAAATATGTGTTTGATGCATAATGAGAACGATCCAAATTTATAGTAGTGCACGAGATCAGGAAGATCCAACAAAGAGTCAACCTCTTGACCTAAAATTTATGTTCGAGGTCAATAAAGATAACTTCTTAAATAGTAAGCTGATCATGGACTAGAAATAGTAGTTTTTATGAGAGTTGAAAATGAGGGTTTATTTTTTATAAGATAGTTTATTTTAGAGTTTTGAGAGGTGGTGATTTGTTCTCATGCATGATGCATATTAGCATGTGGTTCCCCCAAGATGCTCTCAAATAATGACATGACAATGGAGGAGCAAGTGTAGTGTGAGGCATGTAGAAATTTTTAAGGCTACATACCGCAGATTAACCTAAGTTTTTTTGCAAGAAAAAAGTTGTGCCATAATGACAATCATATCACCATGGATACTTCTCTTTAATTCACTAGTCATACACTCTTACTATACCCTCGTGATTCGCAGGCATATATTTTGATAGAGACATCCAATTATGAATTGAATCTTGGGGCCGAAGTGGGAAAAGAATAGAAAGAAAGGGAAAGAGAAAAGGAAGGTAAGGAAGAGAAAGTAAGGCAAGAAGTCATGTTGCAAGTCCAATCATTTATATTAGTCATTTTTCTCCCATTAATTATTCTCTGCAGGACTATATCTTGGAGATAATCATTTATAAATCTCCCATTAATTTATATGTGAGCCAATTTAATTCTCTCATATTTGATTCGCTGCTCTCCAATTAACTTTTGCGGCAAAAGAGGAAATTTATTCAACATGGAAAGATAGGCTTGGTTTAGGTTGATCGGGGAACTCTTAGAAATATATTTGGGTTAGGTTGCGATGGATCCAATTATTTCCTCTTTTTACCTAACTTGATCTAATTTGGAAACTAGATAACATTTCATAACCTGATCTCATCGAAATAGAAATTATATTCTGCACCATACGCACCACATAGCTTTGCACTATTCCAATCAAAGCATCGCAATTCCTGTGGGCTCTATTCACCATGTGCTCATGTCGCTGCACCTTTGATATGACGTACGTGTTGTAATATATAATTTTTTCTATAGGAGCCAGATATATATCTGCCTAAACTGATCTCGACATAGGAAGGAAAGAAAAAAAAAACCCTATAGGGAGACACTTTGACTTTATTTTTCCTTCCACAGACCTAAGTTGCTTCATTGGTCAAAGTGCAATGTTTTCTCTTGCAAACTTATTTCCTTTTAAATTAACCCATCATCATGATGTGAAGCCATATAAATATAGAGATTTTGGTGAGGAGGTTCCTAATTTTGAAATCCAATGCGTGTACAAACTTCTCACCATGCTCTTGCACCTGCTGCGTCTAAAATAATGCATGGTGGTGGAATAGTGGCGGTGTTGCTTGCAGTACGATACCTATTTTATTCCCATACCCTTTTTTTTGAGAGCGACGGAGTCGCTTTTATTTTATTCCCATGCCTAAAATAATGAAAGTTGCAGTCTCCCAATATTGTAATGACGACACCTTCCGCACTACAAGTTTGGAAGTAACTGTCAACTTGCAGTTAAACCTTATGATTTTGAGAAAAAATTTTAACAAAAGCATGCAGCTTAAGCTCAACTTGGTACAGGATAACCTATTACACTGGAACAGTGGCAGTAGGTTGCTATAGCACAATGTTACCATACTACTAACAAATTAACAGGGCTAGCTACAGCTTGATGTTTGCTTTTCTCTCTTACCACAAAGAGATGTTTTTCTAAAGTGATTAACATGAATAATTATTTTGCTATATAGATTATGGTTATCATATTTATTACGGATGTCCGATTACATATACATGTATATAAACATCTATAAAGATCTTATTGCATTTCATAATATCGTGCATATTGCTTGCATAATGAAACTTTAAGTATGCAGGTTTCGAAAGCTAATCGAGAAAATCATTTTTAACATGCAATTCAAATATGCAGTCGAAGCTAGATGTAAGTTTGCAAATTAAGTCAAGCATGGATGAAGAATTGCAGTGCCGACCAAAACTTCGTATTATTGATCTTTTTCATTTTATTTCATGATTTTTACCAAAGCACTACATTCTTGCATTGGGCTGTCAAAACTAGTTGTTTCTAAGGAGGTTTGTTGGTCGGTATTATTTTGATTTCTTTAGGTGAAATGACTAATAAGATCTTTGGGTATAAGAAATCACTGTCTCTGTGACACAAAGTCTTGTGACAATAGTATGTCTCCCTCTCATTGGCCATGTTTAACTTTCAGACAAGGGAAGAACAACTATGCCCACCAGTGATAGCGCCATGGAATCGATGCGTGCATGCTGGCGTCACCCATTATTAGAACCTTGGATTCCAAAATTTTATCATTTAAAATGAGCAAACAAACATCAGCACACCTTATTTTATGATAAGAGCATTTGGGGATCAATCTTTGTATCTTGATAAATTAGTAGCAGCCATATGAAACCTCAATGTATGTCTCAAGCTCCAAGTATATTGGACGATATCCCTAGTTGGGCGGACGCATCTCCTGCAAACTTGTAGACGCATGGATCTACTTTTGGTGGTGATTTTAACATGATATCAGAACAGAGGTCTTAAGTTCGAACCCGGCCTGTCTCCACACTCTTTAACCCCAATATTAAAAATTTCACACGTTGAGCTCATCAAGTCTAGCCTACATGTGAGGGGAAGTACTGTAAGAAAATATAAAATATATAAATAAATCTACCTCAACTTATTAGCTTAAGTTTTTAGGACAAATGATGATTTCAACAAAGTAAAATTCAAAGCAAATCTTTTGGTTACATTTGGTTCAAGCATTAAGAAGGTATGAGGCTTGAAATAAGTCTTATGCTTTCCGAACAGCATTTGGAAAGGAAACATAACTAAGAAACAGTCATGCTGATCAATTTACTTATCATAGGTAATAAGCTATCCCTTGTACCTACTTTTTACTTCTTTTATTGATAAAAATATAATTTAAATCAAAAGTGGAACTAAACAAAAATTGGCTTAACTTTTACTATTTCATTTTTGTTACTTCCCAATCAAATGCATCCTTAAAATACTATTACTTATCCCTGCTCACCAAAGCAGGTGAGTAACAATTGTAACAATCAGGCAGCTGCCATATCTATAATAAGGGTTGGGCGGCAATGTTTAGCATTTGTTAACCTTCTGAGTCTTCTAAACTAAACTAAAAGGTTGATCCAAGATGATAAAAATATCAATTGGTGAAGAGTTGTATCTTTTTTATTTATAAATAATTTGTATAGCGAATGACTATAATTAATCTCTTGGATGATATGGCTCCTAAAGTAATTTCATCAAATTGACTAGGCTCCAAGCAAAGCACAAAGTCTTCTTACGAGGTATTAAAAGGAAATATATACAAGAGATTTAATAAGAGACAGCAATACAAACGAAGGTATTAGCTGAAAATATATTGCGATAACAAAGTTTTGTTAAAGAAGATTTTTACAATGAACATCAATATTCTTGATGGTCGACAAAGATAAAGGAGATTCTGGTAACGAAAACAAGATCGATGATGTTCACCACTTTCTTTTTCGATGAAAGATGTTAACCACTTTCATTGTGACTGTGAAATAATACCCATTTGCTTCTTTCTTTTACTTTCTTTTCTTTTAAGCAACAGATGTGTGACGTCTATTGCCCGTGACCACTCTTTATGATGATGTAGCGAGCTAGAGGCGACCCAAGTTGTTGAGGCCGTGGTTTCAATTGAATTAGATTAGCCAATGCTTAGCCTATATACTTTTAGCTCAAGCATAGATTTTCATGTCACGAGCTAAGCTCGAGTTAGTTCAGGTAACATGTTAATTAGCACGCTGTGGACAAAGTTTAGCCTAGCATCAAGCAAATATCAGCTGGACTACTATACAAAATATATAGCTAAAAATGTGGCAATTAAGCTGGCCAAAATCTTTTAGCAGGATGATCATAACATGCATATGCAGCAACTTATCCAAATCAATGCATGCATGCATTACCAGTATGACCACACCAAATCTAGTTGGGTTATTGGGCTTATAGGTTCTTGGCTGAGTCTACCCTTCATTTAAGTCAAGGTTTTCATCTATCGATATCGAGTATCTATTGATCTATATGATTAATTATATCTTATATCATAGCATCTAACATCTTTTCCAATTTAAACTAATTTCTTTCAATCATCTTTTTTCACTTAAATATTTTTAAAATATTTTAGAAGTAATATTTTCTTAAAAATATTATTGTGGCAGAGATTAGATATCTTAGTTCCTTATGATCCCTGGCCAATATGATGTAGGCCAGGATTTCTTGGCACCAGCAACAGGACCTAAAAGGGCCCTTCCGTTGAATTAGACACAATTCCATGCACGTGCATGCGTGTGCGCGCGTGTGTGAGAGAGAAAGAGACTGCTTCAATTTAAATGATTGCATATACGAAGGATAAATCACAATCCATAACCAGAAAAAGTTTGAGTGGGATAGGATTTTCCATCCACTATGATGGCTATAGTTGGTTTCATAGATACTAAGTTCCCTTAGATTACATTCTCATTCACTGCAAAAAAGCTTTGAAATTATAAAACATGCAAAAATATATTGCCATTTTATTTTGAAAAAAAAATCAAAGAAATTAGAATAGCAGCCCTTTTTTGTCCTCCCTGCAACCTGGGTGATGCTCTTGAAAAATGACACCTTCTTTTATCTTTCTATGTAGAATTTGAACTCATGCTGGTCTCTATATCTATTAAAAAATATGAACACTGATGAGGGTGAAACCAAAGGCAGTCCAAGTCTACAGAGGGCTTGAATCATCCTTTGAGCACAAAACGACGTAGTTGGGCCATGTAACAGAACTAGGCTGAGTTCCACCTAGTCCATGCCTTCAAATTTTAGCCTGAGTTGACTCGTAAGAAACAAGAGCTTGAGCGCTGGCTGATCTCCAGATTGATATATATCCAACCTCTGGAAGCGATCTTGGATTGCACACCATCAACAAATTATAGCTAGGGAGCAAGAATCTTAGAAAATATTTTACAAATCGAAAGAAGAATTTGGCTCACCCTAACAAAAACAGACTAAAATCCAGGACCTAACACTTTCATCAAAATCCATGTCGAGGGTTGGAAACTGATGTATCCCTACAACTTCAACCACCAAAGAAAGCCTTCATGCAGGGACCAAGATGGACACTGTGGTTAAAGGCCTTGACTTCCAAGAAAGAGCCAGCCTACCTTTCTCATGCTGCACCCCATACCCTCTACCAAAGAGCCCCACCAAAAACTTCGCCTGAGAAACATTACAAGAGCTCAGTGGAATGGTCCTGAAACCCTCCAACCCACTAAACCCTCCTCCCCACCCCTCCATCTCTTTTAAAAACTTCCCCACAGAGTCCACTATCCTAGGTCCCAACATCTCCCTCTCAACCAGCCTCAGCCCCATCCTATAGTCACCCACAAAACTACAATTTAATGAATCAAAGATAGCAGAGAAGTGGTGCAAAGCCTCACAAAAGAACTCCACGAAGGACTTAAAAGGACCCTTACCGAAGCTAAAGAGATCTTCCTCCACCAAAACCACCAGCTTTGGTCTTAGCTTCCTCGCACCACCAAGCAAGAAGTTCAGTGATTTAAAGCTCCTACTTGGCCTTTGTAGCTGATTGACCATGCAGTTTATTACGAGCGATCCTTCGCCGGCTTCGACTCGTTCCAAGTCCCCTTCCTTGTTGACCTGCAGACAGTCAAACCGAAGAGGGAGCCCGATGGAGTCCGCAAACTCCACCAACCTCCGCCCGGTCCGGTGGACCGCCTCCACATTGCCGGCCTCAACGAGTGCAGTGATCCAAAGCGACGTGCCGATTCTGCTTGCAAGGTCCACCATTAATGGAGGCCATTGAATCCCCTCCATCACGTCCAGGTCCACGATGCGGACCTCCCGGTCCCCCTCTGTTGCCTCGAGGATGGCCTGGTTGGCCGCGAAGTGCCCGAACTTCACGTATGGCGATAATTCCTGCAACATCTGGTACGCCGACATGCCGTCGGACGCCATGGAATGGACCGGGAAGACGTCGTTTGCACCGAGATCATTAGTCCTTGCCCGGAGCCCCTGCGCCAAGTAGTAGGCCAATTGATTAAGTGGATTGGCGTCCATCTCTCGGCCAAGAAGCAGCTGGTCGAGCCTCGCAAGTGCTGTGGAAGCCAGATGCCAGTTCTCAGTCTCGACAGCTTTGGCACTGGCCAGGAGTAGATCAGCCAAGCTGTTCTCCTCCATTAGCTCCCCTCGGATCGCAACCAAGATCTCCTGTTGAGATGAATATTCATGAGTCGAGCCTGAAGGAAGGGACTTTTGCAGGCCCATGAAGGCGTCATGAACCAATGGCTCATCTCCACAGCTCATCCCAGGAAAGCCAGTATCCATGTGACCATCATCAGGAAAAACATCATGCATGATTAAAGGGAAGATGATGTCTTCATTGGCTTGTAGAGAACATTGGCCATAACTTGGCTCATACTCCATTGGTATTGAGAGGAGAGGAGCGTGGAGACTAGCCTCCATTAATGGCTTATTTGTGGGGCTATGAATTCGAGATTTTATACTACGACCAGTGTGGAATGAGAGAGAAATGGGCCCTAAACCCATATGCTTTGCTGGCTTCCTTCACACTTTGGTTTCTTGCAAGATCTGACCTAGATTATTTCTTTGTTGATATCCAAACACGACTCAGATGATTCATTTGTCGACACCTGTCAGCAATAATTTTAAACAAATTATTCATTAGGGCCCAATAAAATATTTGTTTCTATTGTCCTCGCACTGATTAATGAGGGATACTTATGGTCATAGGTGACGTGTACTAAGGAAGGTATGTACGGCAGTTGGTAGCGGATTAGCTGCTCAACTGGAGTACAGAATAGAGAAAACTTGGGCTCCTGGTGTCGCAATTTAGAGCCAAATCACTCCATCAAGCCAACTTTTAGGTTGTGGTTTGATGATTTTGCTGTTCTGTACTTTGGGAAGAGCAGCTGATGTAGAACTGGCATATCCTCCTCATTTGTGTCACTGCTTACATTAGCCATCAAGTCATCAGGACAGAGCAAATACTGTATAAACTTCACGTCAATTCTTATAACCTTGGTGCAGGCCTAACCCAACAATAACGAAAGAGATGGCAGTGTGAGTCACATAGGAACCTAAAAAAATTTCCTACCAAAAAAAAGAGAAACCCCTCAAAAATCTGAATTATAAAATACACCCTCAAAGTGTGATATTTATGCATAATAAAAATAAACCTTGGCATCGGAATATCAAAAATTGTCAAATAGCAATCAATTTTTTTATTTGATGATGACTCTCCCTGATGCATAATGGAAATAATATGCAAATTTTAAGATAAAGAATTTTACATACAAGTAATAGATCCTCTCAACAATATAGATGAAGGAGACATTCACAACGGATGCTCAAATTATTTTACCATCAAGTGGTAATAAGATATGTGACACGTCAGGTTGGGCACTTGCAGTAAGATGCACGAATTATATAAATATCTATCATCGATCTCTTTCCAGCTAATAGATTCTCGGCTTTCGGCTCTCTCTGGTCTTGCTTGCCAACTTGATCTTGAAGAGACCCCAACAAAGTAGTTATTATTATTTTTACTGGGCTGGCAAAGAGCAGAAGGACCTCATTAAGGATCAATTGGTAGTTATTTCGAAAAATTGTGAAGGACCTATTTATGAAGCTAAAATTTTCCAGGGTGCTATTAGTAGACAATTTTACTCTGCCTGTAGTGAGAGGAATGGCCTAATTCTACAGACACAAGTAGGAGGAGAAGCAAGTATTGAGCAGTTATGAATGATGCAATCGAGTTAGGATGAGCTCATCAAAGTGGACAATGTTTTCTGTCGCCTACAATGAGGGTGGAGAAGAAAGTCCTAAAAAACTACAGTGGGCCAAAGGGATCTTCTTCGTTTCCCAGCTCTTCTTGTTTTATTTTGAAACTTATTTGTTGGATTCTCCTAATAATGATGCCATTGGGCAACGTGGATGGGTTGTTTGATGGAGCATCGGCAACTCATGGGTAGTAAATAACAACAATCACGTTAACAATCTTCGCAAAAACAATGATAGGAGCAAATATTTCTACTATTCCAAAGTATGGCTAATGACAGTAACAATCTTCTCGGAAACAATGACAGTAACAAGTATTTCTACTACTCAGAGTATGTCCAATGATAGTAACAAACTTCTCAAAAACAATGACAGTAACGAAATTTCTATTCCTCCAAACAATATTTTGCTGGAATTTTAAGAATCTTATGCATAAACATTTTACTTTTTTCATATAGAAAATTACAGAAGATTCTTAATTTACCAGAAGTTGTTCAGGTTAGCTATTGATGTGACACTAGTACCTCAGCCAAATAGAACAATCATGGTGCCAAGGATAATTTCATGTAATAGGAGCCAAATGACAAAATTGAGGCCAACATCATACTCTTTTGATCGTCCCCTTTGCACAATCGCACAGTTTCTCGCATTGTGCACTCCGTCGATGAATATTAGTTGCAGAGCATAGATGAACCATACTCTATTGTACCACCACTAGAGACACCAGAGGAGCTGAAGCCGGCAAAGATGAACCTTTGTAAGGCTCTGCAAAAATTTATCAGCACGGACAGAGGCATGCAGTAGGAGCTATATGAGAACATACACAAGGTTTCTTTCTTCTCATTCCCTTAGTTCATATCCTAACACACCAACTCTCCCATTAAGGGACCAGATGAACCATCAACAAGTGCTTGATTTCCTTGAACCTAACCTAATTTGATTGACAAATGCAAATAAGATGGAATCATTTGGTGGCTGGGATACACCATTGTTACTGTGCCCTCAAAATAGTGGTATTGTGGATGGCCATCCATCACCAGGCAAGAAATGTGAATAGGACACAAGGTGGTTGTGGCTGGGGGAAAGGTACAGGCAGTGACCATGGTATCAGGCCCCCTCCCATAAGACAAGGTCTTTAGGCAGTTGGTCGCCCTCAGGGATGACCAGCTGTGGCCTGTGGGAACCTCTCTCAGCAGCCAACCAAAAGAGGTTGCTTTCAGTGCTACACCATCAAACCAATCCTGTCTCCTTATGTCTCAACTCCACCTACTCTCAAGAGAAGTGTGTCAGTGTTTGATATTAAATTGATGGTTTCAAGAGTTTTCTTCTATTGTAAGAGAGGAGCAGAAGACTTTAGGCTGATGATCTCCTTACTAGAAAGAGAAGTACCAGAGTACAAGTAGAGGATAAGGTAGAGAGTAAAAGGTTGAGACAGCATTGCCAAAACTTTTGCATAACCTGGTCTAACCGCACAAATTGCAAAATTCCATGGATAATTCTTGTCATTAGGCATTGTCATGATTACAGAACAGCTTCTCCCCTTGGAACAACATCTATATTCTCCTTGTGGAGCATGGAATATTATTATTACCTTCATCTTAAAGTTCTTCATTTTAGCAGTGATCCCTACTTCCACTCTAATCTAGATTCCTGAACTTGTTTAGCTATCCATTATTGAAAGATCATGATGCTGATAAAGAACAGTGGGTGGAGAAAAAACAACTTACCGCATACCGCCAACGGAGCAGTGGGCAACAGTAACTTAATTCAGACCCACAAGGAGTAGACCAGCTGATTTTAACTGCTGTTATTTCTGCCCCCAGCATGGTATACAAAGTGCTTGCTTGCATAGTGACCCTATTATGAAATAGATAAACACCATTAGAACATAATTAATAAATCAGCAATGAATATGAATATCCTAATAAGTTTCAAGTGGTGATATAATGCAGATTCTTTGTGCGCAGACTGGGTCTGTTAACCAAATCACTGGATCAGCATCCTTCCATCCCACATAACCTGACAAGCCTGGCTGTCAATTATAATTGACCAGCTATCCAGTTTCAAACAATCGTAAATGGCACGTAATGACATAAACAATCTGAGCTGGTCAAAAGGCAAGTTGACAATGACATGGACGGCCTAATCACAATACAACTTTAGTGTAAGTTCTGGTTAACTTGCTGCCATAGTCAAAATTCAGCATTCAAGAATATATCTACCATGGAGAATGATTCGAAAATGGAACCTACCAAAAGTTAAAATAATAATTCAGAAAACTGGGAAGTTGAAAAATTGAAATTATGAAATCATTGATACATCTGCACACTGCTTGATGCAAAAACTAATGTTAGATGAAATGATGATAAACAGTAACAGTAATATACCCCATCATTTCTCTTTCGCTTGTAAGTTTTTTTCTTGAACAAGTACAACAAACTTTTCTAGAATTTGTAACTGTGAATAGGTGGATTGCGTATAGGTTAGAGAATCATTTTTCCAACGAAAATGTTGTGAACAAACCAAGATTTTTCCAATATTTCAAATAAAATTGTCAGCATGCTTGCTATCCCAAAGTGTCAATTAAGATGCTCAATCATTCCATATATAATGTTCCAGTGCAGAAAGTTAAAAATTTAACTAACAATATCAGATGCCGGCTAACATGCATGTCTGTATCCACCAAACAAGAAGCATATGAGTTATTAGTTGATAAATAAATATATTTCAGTTGTTTTCATGATTTCATCAGAGACAACAAAGAATCAGGACTAAAATGATCAAAATTTAACCAGGCTTTGACTAACCTTAGTAACAAAAAACTCCAACAATAAAATGAGGAAAAGAGAAGCTTCAACAGCATGCAGACTCAAGCAGGGACAGTATGTAAAAGAGTCCTAGAGAATATGTTTCAAACTCTAAAGTCAACTATGCTAACTTGAAATATGATTGTCTCCTAACAGTTCTATTCTGCTCCGAGGCTTGTCCATAACCAATGTTGAATCTCAGCTAGACAGCTGTAGAGAGTTCCACACATCCAAAATTACTGGCAGTGGAAATGATAATTGAAAAGCTAAGCGCATATCTTGTCAAAAAAGGCATTGTTCCTTGCCGATGCAGAGTAGACCAAACAGCCAAGTACTTATCTCCCAAAAAAAATAGACAAGAATTTCATTACCATGAAAGGTTTAACCTGCATTAAAGTATGAGTGGAGAAACAAAAAGTATGATGTGATGCACTTTTATTAGCCAATAGTTGTTTCCTTACCCCCCCCCCCCCCCCCCCCCCCCAAACCCCCACAAAAAAAAAAGACAGAAAAAAAAACTTGTTTGCATGAGAACACCATCTAATGGCTTGAAAAATGGATATAATTGGAAAATCTCCTTCTTGCAAGCAATATAAATTGTCAAAGGCATATGGGTTCAAAAAAAAAACACTTTCAAGTGACTTTTTCTTTTGCTGAAAAACATACACCACCAGTGCAGGAAGACAACTGATTGTAAAAATGATAGCCTACTGGCAAAAGGAAGATCTAGATGGATCTGAATTTTAGAAGGAAAATTAAAACTTGAGATATCACTACAAACAGCACAAACCAAGCTGCACTGCCAATTGCTAGCAGATATGTCATTTTTTAAAGGATCAGATATATTTGTACGTACTCAAAGAGAATTATGCTCATGAAATGACTGGCAGATAGATAAATGTCCAACCACAACAATTTACATGAAATTTTAATCTCTTCTCTAGTGGCATGCAGATCTTTTTTTTTTACCCAATTAGAGGTAGTCTGATCTTGATTCTTTTGCAAAGCACTGTGCACTCAATAATCTTTAAAACTAAGTGACATAATGCAGCTTTGATTACTATTGAAACAATGCAGCTTCATGTAATCATTTCACAATGGTACTCAAACTAGGTCTGCTGGTGTTGCACTCAGATATCAACGATAAGCTTTGAGCAGCTTATAAGAGCATCTTGAGGGTCTCATGTTGTTGCTATTGTTCCACCTGTGTGGCAGTGATGGCATCTTATCCAATACACTCTGAAAAAGAAATACTACCAAAATTCCAATTATCTTGCAACAATTACACATTCTATGCAATTTTGATATGCACAAGAACTTCCCCTGTCTTCAGCCATGCCGTGTGGATATCTTAAGTAGTAACTAAAAGGATGTTAATGGGACAGGTTGGGCCTAGGCCTGGTGCAAGCCTGGAATCCCAGGCCCAACAAAGACCAACCCACCCTGAAGCAGGCCAAAGCCAGAAACAAACAGGGCTATTTTTTCAGGTTGGGCCAGACTCCAACTCAATTTACATTCTAGTCTAAGCCTGGACCCTGCCCAACATTTTTCAGGTTCAGTCAGCTGTAGGGACTAAAATCCAAGACTGGAATTGATTTTTTCGGTTTGGCTTCTTTCGGCCTCTTAGGCTGGCCCAGCTCATTGACAAACCTAAGTACTGACAGAGAACAAACCTAACCTTATACATGTTCCTAAGGTCTATAACCTTTTCTGTAATTGGCACTACTATAAAATCTAGAGGAAGAACAGAAACAAAGGGAATTTTTAAACCACTACTTGCAAAGTTTAGGCTCATACAGTAGGAGAGCAACCCTCAAAAACTGCCCTAGCCTTTGAAAGAGTCTAAACAATAAGAGGGCCTTTTTCTTTAGATAATCTGAAGGCTCGGAAAATGTGAAGATCACAGAACATAACAGAATAATATCAGCATTTAGCACAAGAAACTAAATTCTGTTTGGACTCATCCTAACCAGGAAACAAGTTCTTTGACATGACAATTAGTTTGGATCATAAATCCTTTAGTCACAAACTACAAACAGAGATTCAAAATCTAATGCAGTGCATGTGCAATGTCATCTTACAACAATACCACACTTGAAAATGAATACCACTTATTGTAGCTTACAACTAAGATCTAATTGAAATAACATGAAAGTGATTTATTAATCAGCAGGTATAAAACCAGATTTTTAAACTGGCCACATGAACTCGATGCCATATCTTAGATCACTCCAACCGATAAACCATGTGAACAAAAACTCCCATTCCAATTGCCAAGGACATATAATATACTCAATCTAACACACCAACCAACCCACAAAAGAGGAAAAAAAGAATCAAATCTTGCAACAGACCCATCAAATCTTTGAAAAAAACATACATAAAGATATCATTATATAATTAACGGGTATCTTATCAGAAAAATAGTAAAAAGGGTAGGAATTGGCTTAGAATAAAGAGATGAGCTTCCAGTATGAGCAACGACCACAAGATAAACAGGTGCTGAAATTTAAGATAGGGTTTTTGGATAGATTGATTGATTCCTTTTTTTTTTTTTTTTTTTTTTTGGGGGGGGGGGGGGGATCATTTGTTTCAATTTTACATCCAACAAGAAAAATGTGGGATCTATACTTTCGATCACAACATAATTTCCTCACCTCCATTTTACTGTAAATTCTGAGATACCATTCTACCATACAATTTTTCCAACTTCTTGTACATTTCTTGAAGCATTAGGATGGGACTGAAGACCTGAATTAAACTCATGAACCACACTATCCACCTCAATAGAGCTACAACCTCGGGTTTTCTCCACTCCATGACCTCTCATCATGACTCTCACCTTCTCAACATCTTCCCACCTACCAAGCTCAGCATACATGTTAGAAAGTAGCACATAGTTCCCACCATTCCTCGGGTCAAGCTCCACAAGCCTCTTGAGTGCTTGTTCTGCCAGTTCAAGATTTTTGTGAACCTTACAAGCTCCTAACAGTGCTCCCCAGGCTATCTCATTGGGCTCCATTGGCATCGAGCAAATCATTTCATAAGCCTCATGCACGAGCCCTGCTCGCCCCAGTAAATCAACCATACATCCATAGTGATCCAAATTCAGCAAAATCCCATACTCCTTACTCAAGTACTCAAAATAGTACTGCCCCTTCTCCACAAGTCCTCCATGTCTACAAGCAGAGAGAATGCAAGACAGAGTAACGGAATTGGGTTCGATTCCCATTCCTATCATTTCTTCAAAGACCAATAGGGCTTCCTCAACACATCCATTCGCAGAAAGTCCACCAATCAAAGCATTCCAAGAGGCCACACTCTTTTCAGTCATCGAGCGAAACATCCGACGAGCATTATCCAAGTCCCCACACTTGCCATACATGTCAACAAGCGCTGTGCCCACAAAGACGCTCATCTCGAGACCATGCCTAACCACAAGAGCATGGAGCCAGAGCCCCAAACTTCTCAACCCCAAGCTCGCACATGAAGAAATACTACTAACAATCGCAACTTCGCTCAGGGGAACCCCAGATAACTGCATCTCCCGGAAGAGAGACAAAGCTTCTTCAGGGCAACCATTCTGAATGAACCCCGAAATAATTGCTCCCCATGACACGAAATCTCTCTCAGGCATTGCCTCAAAGAGCAGCATTGCACGCTCCATGTCCTCAACCTTAGCATACCCTGAAATCATCGAAGTATATGAAACCAAATCTCTCTCGTCCATGTCATCAAACACCTTCTGAGCCAGCTCGACAGCAAAACATTTGCAGTAAAAAGCAATCAATGAATTCCGAACATGAAGATTGGACTCAACACCAAGCTTTACGACCGAGCTATGGATAGCACATCCAGTGGAGAGGACTTCACAGGCTTTGAGGACAAAGGGGAAGGTATAGAAGTCAGGGGTGACTCCACTGCGAAGCATTTGTTTGTAAAGAGAGAGGGCTTCAAAGAAGAGGCCATCGTGGGCATAGGCCTTGAGGAGGGTATTCCACAGGAGGGCGTTGGGCCGGTCAGCGTGGTCGAGGAGGTGGCGGGCGTCGGTGAGGCGGCGGAAGCGGAGGAGGAGGGAGAGGAGCTTGGAGAGGTAGAAATTATTGCGGGCGGCGCCGGTCTTGACGAGGTGGGCGTGGATCTGGGGGAGGTGGGAGGGGTGGGTGGCCTTGGCGAGCAAGGAGATGGTGGGAGAGTTCGCGGGGTTTGGCGGGAGGGATTTGAATTGGCGCGAAGGAAGAGGAGAGGGAGGGAGAGAGAGATGAGGGAAGGGGTATGGTGCTCCGCTAGTCTCCATGGGCGGAGAATCAGACACATGCCTAGCCATTGGAGATCTTTTATATTTGTAGTTTTCAATATCTCTTCTCCGTACCTATCAAATGGCAGAACGAAAGCTCTATTCGGAAAAAAAATAAAAAGTTATAAAAACTATGTCATATATAAAATTCCCCTTCTAATGTAAAATACTTCTAACACACGTTAACAATACTTTCCTGGTTAGGGTCTGGGACACATGGAACCTTCCATCTCATATCTTACCCCCTTTTTTTTTTTTGGGTGAAAAAATAGGAGAGGGGGAGAGGAGAATCTTACCCGCGTTAGCATCCCCTACTAGGCCCTCTTTCCACCAAAAAATGTTCGATACAAGCCTCAAATTTTCGCATACCTTCTCCAACCCATTTCCGCGCGTTTCGAACCTAGACCATCCCGATGAAAGCTAACGCCCCGTTCCACCTATACTACCACCTTAGAAATAAACAAACCTCTTGAAATAGATAAGAAGAGAGGAGTAGATCGAAGGTAAAAATGAAGGCCGCCTAGGCATGAATTCTCTTTCTTATATTACTTCCATCCATCTGTACGACTGTACGTTTCTCTATTTTAATACTCAACAGAAAATATGACTATGAGATCCATGACAACTTTGTCTTTGGTCTCTTGAGCCGAGTTGAGGACGACTTTGGCAAGAGTTAGCCATGCAACATTTTACTTATGACTGGATCTCGTCGACCTAGCTACAATTATTGAATAGATATGTAGGTAGGCCACAGCTCTGGACAAATACCTCTTGCTCTAAGACATCTAGCAATGTGCGAGAGATTGTATTACTTTTTAAACGAGTTATGTCTATCGCAAAACTAATGATTGGGTTGCATCTTTTATTATTGAGTACCCCAACGAAACATCGTGGACTAGTAGTGCAACCTTGTCACCCTCCTTTCAAAATATTTTATTTTTTTGACTTCTTTGGATATATTCAACTAAATTTCTGTAATTCGTCTGTTCTATCAAAAAAAAAAAAACCCCGACTATTTGTACCCTTTTATATTTAATATCTCATATAATATATACAATTTTTTGTCTATGCCAAGGCTTTAGAGCCAAATGCAAGGTTACGAGAAATGTTTGAAAAAAGGTAGCTTCAATCCAACAGCGTGAGCATGCATAACGATAGTTGAAGGCAGCACGATTCTATTGTCGAAGTTTAGCTTTGGTATCAAGTGAAGAAGAAGAAAGCAATCTTGGCGAGCCTCTATGTGTCTATTGCTTCAAGGAAACAAGAAGAAGGAGATGGATCAAAGGTAAAAACAAAGAGAACAAGGCCTAGGCATTCTATGATCTCCTTCTTTCTCTATTTTAACTTTTTATTGCAGTCCCGCTATTTGATCCTTTATATCTCCTAATAGTCAATGGGCAATAAAACTGTTTGTATCCTTTTTTAAAAATATCTACCATGTCCTATATGATTCTAGTTTCCTGTACAATGATATCTTTAAGCTTTTCATTAAGGGCATGTTTGGACATAAAAGAGTTAATTATGCTTTTGGTCCTTCAAATTTAGATCAATGTTTTAATAAATTTTTAAATTTTAAAAAGCTCAAATTTAGTCTCTATTATTTCACAACTGTTTTGATATCATCTTTTTCTTCAACAACTACTACTTTTTTTTACTAGAAATTCATGCTAGCATTAGTCAATGATTACATGGCAAAAATCATTTAGATTAGTGATTATGTGGCTGATTGGCGATGATGTAATATATGGATGATGATATATTGAAAATTATATTTTGATGATGTGACATATAGGTTATGATGTGATATATGTCTAATGACATGGTGCGTGTTGCGAAATTCTCTAGCTAACAATGTTTAATTACTGAGTGCCGCATCATCACCGATTCACCCATGTGCTACAAATTATGTTTTTGGTCCTCTAAGTTTTACAAATATTTTTACATAATTCTTACCGTTTAAAAATTCATAACTAGATCCCTTGATTTTCAAGTGTGATTTAATGTAACCTTTCCGGTCTCGTGGTGAGGCAAGTGACGATTCTAAAATGGGGTGAGTTGCTGAATGCATTTAAAAAGTCAAAGATGGCCATGGTGTTCGGAATAGGAGGTTGGGGCTGGATCTAAAGATGGTCTTGAAGCAAATGAGATTCGAGGATCTGAAGATCGCCACCATGGTCGCGACAATGACATTGGAGAAGTATGCGGGCTCAACGTTCTCAATCTCACTGTCATCAAGCTTATTATCGTTACCAAATTTCTTCTTGAGGAAGGTTGGGTCAGTGATCATGCACCATACAACTAGGGATCTCAAGCATTTGCTCTAACTAGAGTAAAATGGGAAAGCCAAGAGAACAAACAAATTAAAAATATATATATATATTTTTTTTTTGTAATCCTCTTTTGCATTCGGTTCTTCTTTGGATCTCATCAGACTATCTCCATTTGTATTTTAGAAAAATCAGAATCAAGGGATGGAATGAAAGGTTGAATGAACAACGTGTGATGGCATGTTGTATATGAGTCATTGCATTGATTCTTTTTTCCTTGTATATATTTATACCTGTTCCGATGAAAGGTAGGAGAAAAAGGAGGAGAAGGCTAAGGATATATATATATATATATATATATATATATATATATATATATATATATATTATTTACCTCTTCATATTAGTTTTACATTAAATCACACTAGAGAATCAAACAGCCTAATTAGAGATTTTTAAGTTATAGGGACTATGTAAAACTATTTGTTTAAATTTAGAGGATCAAAAACATAATTTATAATATATAAGTGATGATGTAGCATATGGATGATGATATAGCGTATGGGATCTATGGGTGATGATGTAGCGTATGGATAATAATGTGACATTTAACGACTGGACACTTTTGGACAGAAATTTTATAGTATATACCATGTCATCACCTATATGCCACGTCATTGTCTATATATCATGTCATCACCAATTGGCTATATAATTATCTATTTAAATGATTTCTGTTGTTTAATCGGCCACGTAATCACTGATTAATGCAAGTAGAAATTTTCGATGGAAGAAGGTAGTCGGTCTTGAAAAAAAAAAAAAGACACTAAAATAGTCGCAAAATAATGAAACCAAATTTGAGATTTTTCAAGATTTATTAAAAAACTTACTTAAATTCGGAGGACCAAAAGCGTAATTAAATTTTAAAAAAATCAGTTCTGCAACGTGGCAGGAGGTGGTTGGCTTTGCATCGTCTCTGCAATATTTGTGGAGTGAAGCGCGCCTCCAGGTTGGTAAAAAACTCAGTTCTGAAACGTGGCCGGAGATTATTGGCCTTGCGTCGTGGTGAGATGGGATCACAAGAGTGCTGACGTGGGGCGGGGATTTTAGAGGCGGAGAGCGAATCGCGAAATACGGAATCCCCGACACTTGTAACCCGTGGGGCCCATGGGCTCACGATTGCCCTACCCTACACCTTTTCGCGAGAAAAACGAGCATGCCTTTCCTTTTCATACGAGACGTTCTTTAGACGAGTTCAATTTTAGTTCTTAACTCAGAAAAATCGACACGTGTAATGGGTTTGTGGCTTTTGCTCATACAACGTCTGAAAGATATTTTTTCACACAAAGAAATATGTCAATACTTCAATTAATGATACGAGCATTTAAGCATTCACACTCTTCAAATATCGCATGCGCTACAAATTGCTAACTTTTAATAAATATCTAAATGATATAATTAGAAACAACTCAAATACAAATACATCTATCATTTACGATAAATTTAAAATATTAATTTTTAATATAATATTTATATCTTGTATGCATTGTATGTACATACTAAGTATAGATTTAATAATAAAAAATACAAACATATCTATTAAAAAATGTTTTAAAACAAAACAATTATTTTATAAAAGGCATTAAATTTTTTTTTGATTTCCAAGATATTTTTCACTCAGGCGCTACCTTCTCTATATATTCCAAGCCCTCCTCCCCTTTTTCCCTCTCTTCTTGCCGCCTTCGCTCCCTCTCCACTTCTCCGGGAAAGAGAGGAGATCCGTGGGTAACGTGACTTCCCCCTCTCTTCTCGCCCTCTTTTGTGCTCTCGTGGCCAAATTCTCCTCATATTCTCCATAGATTTATCATTGTTTGATGAATTTGCTCGATTTTTTCGGGGAATTTTAGTGCTGTCTTGTCGATTTTCTCTTTGTTCTTGACTGTTTCCAACTCCATGCCCTAGCGTTGGATTACGTCCGCCCGAGAAATCCGAGCGGAATCAGGGCATCTGCGTTCCATTTTTGACGGATCGAAGCAGTCATGGTGGGGAGCGTGGGGAAGGTATCCATGGATCTGCGGGAGAAGGCGGACCTGCTGCCGGAGGAGTTCGATCCGAAGGAGATCTCGGCCCCCGTGGATTCTCAGCCGAATGGAGTCTTGGAGGGCATGGACGGGAAGAGCCGGGAGATCGTACTCGGGAGGAACGTGCACAAATTGTGCTTCGCCATTAACGAGCCCGAGGCGGACGACGAGGTCACCGGGGAGAGGGAGGCTTATATGGCCAGCGTCCTGGCGAGGTACAGGAAATCCCTCATTGAGAGGACCAAGCACCATTTAGGTATGATTAGCTTTTCTTTCTATCACATGCATTGCATTGTTCGATCCGTTTGAATTCTTTGTGGTTACTTTTGTTGTTTGCATAGGAGTGGGTTTTAATGGTCTTTTGAAGGTAGAACGAAAGATTTGCAGTTTTAAGCTCGTCTATTAAGGACCGACATAGTTCTTGACGCCCTGCTGAGAGAAGCCAGTGTAGCACTTCATTGTTCGACCGGCTTGATCTAGAGCCGCATGGCCCACAATTTTTGGGTGTGGTCACCTTGGAATACAGGGCGCACCGGAACCAAGGTTCTTTGTTGGCATCTTGCGTAACAAGGGCAAGAGGAGTTTACGGCGTTCGCCTACTTTGATAGGCAGCGCATTGCAAGCAAATAGAGCAGCTAAAGGCTAATCCTGATATATGTGCTACCAATAGAAGTTCTGCTTTCATTTAAAAAGCTGTTATCAAATTTGGCATGTCAGGTTTGCAAAATATGTTAAATTGGAAGATTTTGTTTTCCTATAAGCCATAAATTTTGTAGAATCTCCACCAAATATTGCATTTTAGCTGCATCTTGTTTTCTCTGCTGACTATTAAGCTACTTCCGCACGAATATGTTTTTGCATGGTGTATCTGTCTGTTTACTACAGGTTCATTTTCCTTTAAGCATCCAAAATTATGTTGCAAGTAATGCCGGATGTGGGTTTTCTCGTTCCAATTCGAAGGTCTTCTTCTCTACAGGGATTTGAGACAGTTTTCCATCTCGGTAGACAAAGCTTTCTTTTATTGTTTGTCCACCTCCAGGATTTTTTTTTTTTTTTTTGAAGTTTTTTCACCTTATTTACCTCCGCTAAAGACATTCTGTTGGGTTGGATACGGGGTCCTCCCAAATAAAACTCAGAAAGTATAAGAAGCACTTCAACCACGCATTTGATAAGTCTAACCAAGTAACAAATTCCATTATTATTCATTTGTGCCTTTTGGCATCATTCACTTTGTATCCCAGTAGCATGCTGAAGCATTGGTAGATTAGAACATGTTTACTTGACAAAATATCTTCTTTTCCTTGGATCAAACTTGCCACTATGCTGAATGTGCTAATACACTCCACCTTCTTGTATTCTTTACATCCCTGGCCTAGAGGTTCCATGCTTTGGGTCATCTTCGATCAGTCAAGTGAATGATGTTGGAAAAGAAGATACTCAAGCATCCTGCACTTCAATTATGCACAAAATACTGTAATAGTAAGCTTCAAATTCTAGGGGCTCCTCTTACTTTTTTACATATCTATCAATGCTTTGATCTTATCGCTACCCTTTTTTCTTTCGGACTCTAAAAAAGAATCTTTAAGTCACTGCATCATAACAATCACAATTTCAATATATGGTAGCTCCCACTAGGCAATTATCAGTACATGTTATTTAGCTCATTCTCCACATCTATCATTTTGTTGGAAGGGCACTTTATATTTCTGCAATTGGCTGAACAGCATCTGGTATCAATTTCTTGCAATCCCAACTTGAGCTATTATCTTCTTTGATGAAACCAATCTTCTTGAATGCTATATTTGAAAATATATTTCATAAGGTATCATTTCTCTTTCTAAAACATGTCAGCAGTGTAACGTAGAGATTGTTAATGTTCCACACTTACAAACTTCTTTCACTTATATGGCTGATCATGGTTCTATTTTAGGTTACCCCTACAATTTGGACTTTGATTATGGTGCTCTGAGCCAGCTGCAACATTTTTCCATCAACAATCTTGGTGATCCTTTCATTGAAAGCAACTACGGCGTCCATTCCAGGCAATTCGAAGTGGGAGTATTAGATTGGTTTGCTCGTCTGTGGGAATTAGAAAGGAATGAATACTGGGGTTACATCACAAATTGTGGTACCGAAGGGAATCTACATGGTTTTCTTGTCGGGTCGGTAATCTTATATGGGTTTGATATTTAGGAAATGATTTAGTAACACAAATTACATGTGCACACCCTCCCACCCTTACTGGAAGGTGAAGCTTTCCAATTGCTGCAGCCTTTATAGTGCCGGTACAGGAATGAGCAATTGTTAGGAAACACATTAGTTGTGGGACCTATCTGTGAGATTCCTGTATTACGCTCACACAGTTCTTTATGTTTTTATAAAGGAATTATAGTTCTCTTCAGAAAGATGAAATTTAAAATAACCTGGCTATTTGGATTTTAACACTGCTATGCTTTTTGCAATTGGCTGTGCAGGCGGGAAGTTTTTCCGGATGGAATCTTGTATGCCTCAAGGGAGTCCCATTACTCGGTTTTTAAAGCAGCAAGGATGTATCGAATGGAATGCATAAGGGTTGACACTCTGGTCTCTGGCGAGATTGATTGCAAGGATTTCAGAAACAAACTAGTCCAAAACAAGGGAAAACCAGCCATTGTCAATGTCAACATTGGTAAAATACTATCTATATTTTCTTTTTGTAGTCTCCATGTCAGTTTTTTCTTGCCTTTCTAATTTGTATCATCTGCAGGAACAACGGTGAAGGGAGCAGTTGATGATCTTGATATGGTTATACAAACTCTTGAAGAAAGTGGGTTTAGAGATAGATTCTATATTCACTGTGATGGTGCTCTCTTTGGGCTTATGATGCCATTCGTTAAACGTGTATGTTTAACTTTTAACTCATGCCCATTTACTGATACCTAGACACTGCCAACCTTTGCATCATGGAAGATTTGCTATTTCTACCATTTTCTTCTTTTGGAATCATGTATTGCAACCATCCCTTAAATTTTAAAATGCATGGTTGGCCTAATACTACAATTCCTGATATGGGTTATGTTTGTGATATTGGACAGGCACCTAAAGTAACATTCAAAAAGCCTATAGGAAGCGTGAGCGTGTCTGGCCACAAATTTGTTGGATGTCCTATGCCTTGCGGTGTTCAGATAACCAGATTGGAGCACATCAAAGTCCTTTCAAGCAACGTCGAGTATCTTGCTTCCAGGGATGCCACCATCATGGGCAGCCGCAATGGTCATGCCCCAATCTTCCTCTGGTATACCCTGAACAGGAAAGGTTACAGGGGATTTCAGAAAGAAGTCCAGAAGTGCTTGAGGAATGCTCACTATCTCAAAGATCGTCTTAAAGCAGCAGGAGTCAGTGCAATGCTTAATGAGCTCAGCAGCACCGTGGTATTTGAGAGGCCGAAAGATGGTGAGTTTGTCCGCCGCTGGCAACTTGCTTGTGAGGGAAATATTGCTCATGTTGTGGTGATGCCCAACGTCACAGTTGAGAAGCTTGACACTTTCTTGAACGAACTGATTCAGAATCGTTCTAGCTGCTATGAGGATGGAAATATTCCTTTTCCCTGTATTGCAGCAGATATAGGTGATGAGAACTGTCTCTGTTCTCTGCATCAGAAATGATGCTTTGTTGTGTTAGAGGCTTCTTGTTTTGCCGTTTGATGCGGCTTCTTGTTTTGTTGTTTGATGCGGCGAACTCGTATGGCTTGTGGCCCGTTGTAGCAGGAAATAACTTTTGGTAATCATAGAGGAACTATTCTTACTCTATTCCAGTATCAGTCTTTTGGTAAATTAGCATTAACAGGAGCTGGTAGAGGAATTCTCAATTTTTATTTCTCTAATTTATTTCTCTATGAATTGAGCAACATCATGCTGGCTATGGCTTCTGATATATGATAGCTCCAATTGTTTCCACGAATCACCTTGCATGCCATGAAAAGCATCAACTATGAGGAGCATTAACTAACTTGAAGAAGCTCAAGTATCTCTGAGCAATAATTTCTCTTCGTCTTGGACAAATGCCATGAAAAGCATTAACTATGAGGAGCATTAACTAACTTGAAGAAGCTCAAGTATCTCTGAGCAATAATTTCTCCTCCTCTTCTTCTTCTTCTTTTTTGTACATCGGCGGCTTACGCACGATGAGTATAGATGCGACCAGCAAAATTAGAAAAAAAGAAGACTGCATAAAGGCTCTGGCGCAGACCCTAGGTCCGCCCAGGTGAAATCTTCATAGTGGTGAGCCGCGAAAGAAGCAACCCATTCTGCAGCATTGTTCGCCTTCCAGTAGACGTGCGTGGCCTGGTGGAAGTTGCACTTCTCCAGTAATCCGCAAATGTCGTAGAGCAACGGTCAATTCTCTACTAAGCATCTCCGACCTCGGATCCACTCAATCACTGTGGCCGAGTCTTTTTCGAGAAAAAGGCGACCCGTAGCCAGTATCTGCCTAACATAAGAGATATCCTTCCATGTAGCTCTAAGCTCGGCACACACTACTGATGAGTCAAAGATCTGCCGACCCCCGCCGCCGCTAGTCTAACGGTGTAGTCCCTGATGGCGAATTCTACATCTTCCATTCTCAGCTACGACAATTCTAGACGCGAGAGCAAAATGAAAGCTCTTGATGTCCGTTCCTTGCCTCAAATGTCTAAATTGTGCGCAAGAGCAAAATGAAAGCTCTTGATGTCCGTTCCTTGCTTCAAATGTCTAAATTGTGTGCGTACACGACGACGTCTGGTATCAGGATTCAGGACATCTTCATTAAAGACGGGGATAGTTGTTGAACCAAGACCCTCATGAGAGTAGCAAGACGTCTGGTATCAGGACATCTTCATTAAAGACGGGGATAGTTGTTGAACCAAGACCGTCATGAGAGTAGCAAGGCATGCTTTCAGGACAACACTCAACTCAAAGGAACAGACCATAAGTGAACAGTGACGCTTAGAAGTTAGAACATACAACTAGCGTTTTTTTCCTCTGGAAAAAGCCTTCCCTGTGTTTCAGTGAATCCTATACCTTCAACCCTCCCTACTTTAAGCTTCTGCTGGCTCCCCGAAATTATTAACCATCCTAAAACACCTAAAGATAGGCAGCGAATACTTCACTAACGAAAACAACAGCAATACCAACTCTCCAGATCAAGGAGGCATCAATGTCTTCCACAAATAATGCTTCCCCTAAAATTAAGAGGGTCTTGGGAAGGAACATCGACATTCAAAATCAACAAATCAAGCCGCACAAAATGTGTTTCAAAGAAGAAAAAGAATAAGAAAAATGCTTGCTATCTCTAATAGCAAGCACGACGATATTCCCCGTACCCACCCTTCATCTCGAGAAGGTAGGTATCTCCATATCCACCAATGTACAAAGTTACAGTAAGCACCGAAATATCAAACTGATTTTTTTAAAATATACTTCCAGTCAAGGATCTTGGATACAAATATTGTTATAATTAACATACAAAGAACAACAATTCCCTAGAAGACATGCATTAATATACAAGAACTATGCTTCACCTTAGCTGAATTTCATCCGGAGATAGCAGCAACTGTAGCTGGTGATCGATTATGCCCTCACATGAAGTCCATTTGGTCATTGAGAGATGGACTGCTCATTGATTGGCCATTTGAAGAACTCTGAGATGAAGATCGACGATGCTGAGCCTGATGTCCGCTTTGGTGATAGGGGGGCACATTCTGCTGAAGTCCCCAATTGAAGCGATTTCCGTTGATATTTGGAAGCTGTCCAGTTGCTATCTTAAGCCTTTGCACTTCCTCCCTCAGAGCCTCGTTCAGAGCTGTACAAGAACCAAAAAGCCATTCACAGTCAGTAACATAATTGTAACATGAACTCTCCATAATTCAATGTTGGTATCTTCAAGTAGCAGACAGTAAGTTGTTTTTCCATTAAGAGCACTTGGCCAAGAAACTGGACAACCCGTGAATCTGAGAACATTTTAAACAACATTACATTGTGAAAATATAACAATCTTCTGATTCTTTCACTTAAATTGTCAGCTCTAGAATATAATGATGCTAGGCAAGAAGAGTTAATGCATGCCTTTTGCTAATAACTTGCACCACTAAAGCTTTTACCGATATGAGAAAGAAGTCATTTTTTTAGAAAAGAAAAGCAAGCAGAACTACTGCATTCAAGGTATTAAATACCAGCACCGAATTCCATAACTGTTTTCCATCAGAATGGTATGACGTTGGTTAGGTACCAATATGGTCGGCATCAAGATTGACAAAATCAAGATCAATGAAAAGCAGCTGGTACCAACTGGAGTGGTTAGTAGTATCGGTCCAACCGGTTTCAGCATCCCTAGGCCCATACTGCTGCTGGTTTTCCATCGGAAGTCAAAACATTACTGTAGTGGTGGTGCTACCCCATTCCAATGGTGTTGAAACCTTGACTGCAAACTGTTAATATTGTCTGATTGGTTGATGAAACTAAAGATAATAGACAAGTTGCCGTGAAATGTAGCCTATCACCTAATTCCCCAGAATAATGAGTTTATAGGAAGAGTTAGTGTCACATTACACTAAAGCTCTAATTATTTATCACAATAAGATGCTTGGTATTGTTTACCAACATTTTAAACCATGAAATTGAAGGAAACACAAACACCAAAAATTTAAGCTTAAATCAGAACAGAGGACTTTGTAAATGCATCAGAAACATACCATCACGAAGATGAGCCTGTTGCTCCATAGCCTGCAATCGCAACTTGAGTTCTCTGTTCTCTGTTGTCAAACCAGTAGTGTCTCTCTGGGATACAATAGAAAATGAAAATTAAGTCATTATACTAATGATGAGTTAAGAAGTAGTGCATATGTTAAGATATTAAGGTAATCTTGGAGGTTAGTAAGAACCATAAGTGAAAAAGAAGATCCTACAGAAATTGGTCATCCATGAGGTAAAGTAAATTTTTTAGTTTTTACCGTAATAGGAAAGTGGTCCTAATAATAAGTACCATGAATTAGCATAACTTTTTTTTTTTGACCATTCTGCAGTACATCCTATTATATTTGGAAAAATATATAAGTGCAAGATTAGCCAAAAGTTGTCTGAATCAAAATGCCAATGCCCTTGAAACTAAATAAAGTTAAAACTTTGAATTCTCTTTTTAAATCAAGGCAAAACTTCTTCCCTAGATAGTAATTGTGGCATTATTGATAAATCACATTTAAACATAGGCATGATGATGAACCAGAAACTATCAACAGAATTCAGAAATTGGATTCATGACTCTTCAATGATAACCTATTCTCCCGTATTTCACTTTCGGTCATTACACATCACTACATTCTCAACTTACTATATTCAATTATCTTGGAGAAGCCTTCAAGAAGTGTTAAAATATATTTTACAATGAACCTGACACTGAGTACTTTATACCATTCAATCCACTTTCACTACATTCTTGAATTACTATATAAATTATCTTGGGAAAATGATGCATATGCAAACATGCCATGTGAACGCCACATTCAAATTGTTAATTAAAAAGATAATTTGCTGCACCACTGGTGCATATTGCATACCATATTTCTGTCCTGATCTAAGACAAAAGTAGCCATATCATATTAGTATCATATCAAAGATCCAATATACATCAATTTTAGCAACAAGCATACCATAACACATAGTATTAGTGTTTATTATACATGAACTACTTATGCAACTAAACCCTAATCTAAATATTTTATTAAGTATTCTTGACATCATTTGGATATTACTTAGGTCATCCCAGCAGTTGACATTATGAAAATAGATGCTCCATCATCCCAACAAACAAATATGATCACTAATTAAAATCTAAAAAACAAATTTAAGGGCAAGAATGAAAACCTGGGAAAAGAAGATATACAAATATAATAAAAAAATATAATAGATAAATTGATTCTGTGTGTTTTCTCTTCTTCATGTGAGCCCCACACTTTGGACTTGTTTAGCTGAACGTTTCAGTTTCAATCAGCTTAAAAATTCAGATTAGATTTCCTTATAATTTCTCAAGCAAAAAGCAGAATGATACAAGTCAATCAATTATTAAATTTCTCCAATTATCAAACCTTTCTAGAGAGAAATTGCGATAGTTCAGCTTCACTCTTGCTCTTTGGATCTATCAATAAAGGCACAATATAGAACTGGAAGTTGTCAAGGCATATATACCTATAACTGATACAATGATTTCTGGGGAAAAAAAAATCTCTTGATCTGCTAATATCAAACTACTGATAAATGCCAGGGTGACCAACAATATAAGACCTTAAAGAAGGCATGTGGAGCACTACATAGAAAAGATAACCAACTCAAGCTTCAAAACTGGATCATGCAGAAACCCCCAGGAATAGCCTCAATTGTAATACCCAAAACCCCATATGATATTAACCCCACTACTAACCAATCCCAAAATTAATATTTGCAGTCCAGCAACAATTTTTGTAGAGACTAATAACACCATACAGTTTCAACCAACATCTATCCATTAAAAAGAAGGGGAAAAGAGGATAGAAAGACTATTTGATGGTCCTGTATTTGTGTTTGCTTTTGAAATCATTTAAGGGTATGCTTTAAAAACCTTCATTACAATCTCATTAAACATAAAATAGAAAGAAACAAAAAACATTACAAGTGATGATTAAGTTGACACTTGACGCTATGCAAATAGAAAACTTAAAAGTTTAGAGTAGGTGCTTCTACAAGAATGCAATTAAGCAGACCCCTAACACTAACACAGATAAAGGAACCAGATGTATGATAAAATATGCACTCTGGAAATTTCCACCAACGTATTGCAAAAAGGAGATCAAATGGCTAGCAAAACAAATTGGTGCTAGAAACCACAATCAAAAAGTACCAACAATTCCATACTAAACCAGGAATCAATGAAGAACCAGTTTCCATACAATTTACTTGAGCAATTATAGTACTACGTAATTTTAATGAATGCAATGATGACATTCACCTCTTAGCTAATAAATTTTTTTAAGGAAGGAAAAAAAAGGCACGGAGTTCAATAACCAATTCTTGAAGCCGTCTTGGCAAGGCCTGACATAGATACACTTGGCACTTGCAGTAGATACCAACATGATGAACTATGAATAAACAATTCAAAGCATAGAAAAATAATATCAGTTGCGGATATTGTAGCTGGCACCAACAATCCTTGATCAAATGTAGATTGAGGGGCACACACATCATACAGGAAGGCAGCCTGATACTACTAAGTCAATCAAGGATTTGTTCAATGTCGAAATTAACAATAAACTGCTGCAGCCAATTTGACTCCTACCTGCAAAAGAGTAAGCTGTGCTGAGAGAGTGGTTGCCTCTGTCTGAAGTGTCTGAACCTTCCGCTCAAGTTCGCTGGTGTACCGAATCTTCCTCTCCTTTGACCTGGCAGCAGATTGCCTATTTGCAAGAATCCTGTAGAAGATAATCTCTATCTCAGAAATATAGAATCAAAACACTCGTAGGAATGAGTGTACATAAAAATTGCATACGAGACTACAAATGTTTACATAAAGAAACAACTTGAGTATTCTTTCTTCTTTTTTTTTTCTCTCGGTACACAACATACAAACAGCATTCTTTTCAACCTCAAAATTTTTTGTTCAAGGAACAGAAAGGAAGATTGAATCATCGATTGTGAGAATTAAACAAAACACATTAATCCAAAAGAACAAAGATTGCGTATCTAAATTTAACAAGACTCAGAAATCTCATGTCAAAGGAGAGAATATCGAAAAAAAAATCACCGAAAAAATAGGACTTTTGGGAGGACGTATCGACAAGATTCACATAAAAGGGGGGATTCTGGCAATGCGAAAGGCCGTTGAATTTATGTACAAGTACCAGAACACCCGAAAACCCTTGCAAACGTTAGTGGAGGAAATTAATTATATATAAAAACATCTACAAAAATTAGTAAACAAAACCCCTCAAATACTCCATCAAGTAAAGCACACCAGGTAGAGCTTGATATTACAGAAACCCAAAGGCAAACTTAATCCACAAAGTCTCCCAAATTAGATCTAAAATACAAGGACAGCGAGTATTAATTCGAAGTTAATCGAGAACTTCCGACTAATGAAACCCCAAACAATTCGAATTAGTCTAAATCCAATAATACGAATTCCCAAAAATTCCAATTTGACGAAATCTTATGAAACTCAAAGGGGGAAGAAAAGAAGGCAGAGGAAAAAAAAATTCAAGCCTTTTTGCTCTTTTGGGGTCGATCAGGGCCAGATCAGCGAGCTTGTCTGTCGCCACTGCTTTCTTCGCGTGATCCGACGACGCCGGCGCCGAGTCCCTCTCGAACAGCGACGTAGCCCCGTCCATCGATCCGCTCCGCCGGTGGAGGCCTCTCCTGTCCTGCACCCCGCCGCCACTGCTGCTAGGGGGCGGCCCCTGTAACGCCAGCCCCTCGAAGAACGCGGCATCAACAGAGAGGCTCCTGAGGTGATTACCCCCTGCGGGCCTTCCCACCCTCCCCTGCTCCACCGCCGGCGGATCCGACCTCCCTGAGTCGACCGGCGGTGGGCCGCCACCTGCGGAGAGGCTGTCATCTGAAAGGGAGGGGAACTCGATGTCGGAGATGCCGAAGTCGGGGTCAGAGTCGAAGAGGAGGTCGTCGGGGAGGGGAAGGAACGTCTCGGAGTAGGCTCGCCGGTGGCCGGCGGCGGCACCGACGACGCCGCGAGGGTTGGGGGGGATCGAGCCGAAGCGGGGGTTGTGCGGAGGGTGGCCGGTCGGGTCCATCGTAAGGGTCCACGGAACGAGCGGCAGATTGGGGAGGAGGCGCTCTAGATGATGGAGCAGTGATGGTCCTTACGGGGGACTTATTTGGGGACGGCCGCATCGATACGAGTAAAAAAAGATTAAAGTGAGATCGAATCCACCGTTGGATCATCCACTGGTTGCTTTGAGAGATGTGCAGAGGATGAACGATGGAGTTTGCATCGCTTTGCGATCTGTGCGGTGGGTGATCTAAAACGATGGATTCCCTCTTCGCGCAATGGAGACAACCCCGATCCGAGGGAGAGAGGCGACGCGGAATGGTGAGAAGAATTAGTTTTTTTTTTTTTTGTGGGGGGTGCTACAAGTGAACGAGACACTCGGTGTATCAGCACTAGATCAGGGAATCTGTCTCGTGCTGCTGACCGTCAGATTCGGGGTCAACCTTTTGATTGGAAATGGATGGCAGTGGATGAGGTATTGGAAAGGGGTACAGGGAAGGGGTGGGGGCCCCAGTTCTGGGAAAAAGTCGACGGTGAGAGAGGACACGTTTTAGTGGGACCGCCACTGGTCCCAAGAGTCTAAACAGAGTTCCACCCAACCCAAGTGTCGGCACGACAACCATCAAAAAAGAGAGGTGCGGAGGGCCACCAAGTTGCAGCGAAGTGCCACGTGTTTTGAGTGATTACTGCTCCATGATATTTATTATTTTTTAAATAAATTTTTTTATCACACTATACAAAGGGACAAATAATATTACAGGCTTGGGTGATATTCGATGCGGTTCATTACTTCAATAATTTTATTTAAAAAATATAAATTTATTTTTTAACTATTTTTTTGATTTTATGGGATGCATCCACGTTTATTATGTGTAAGTCACTGTTGTAAAAAAAATAGTTCCAACCAAGTGTCGGCATGATGCCCATGAAGGAAGCAAGATGTGGAGGCCCACCGAGTTGCAGCGAAGTGCCACGTGTTTTGAGAGGTTGTACTACTCCATAATATATGTAGTTTTTTAAATGAGTCCATTTTTATTATACTACATATATGTTTATAGAGAAAGAGACGCTGAGTCTGCATTCTATATAACTTATCACTATAATAATTTTATTTAAAAAAATTATATATTTGTTTTATTTTTTTTTAATTTTATGGACCGCACTTATGTCAAGTCAGCGTTGTAGTAAAAAAAAAAAAGAAAAAAAGTGGCAGTGTTCTTAACATGACCATCATAGCGTATTACGGCCGTTAAGCATCATGATATGTATGATTTAAATTTTTTAATATCAAATAGCCACTGATAGTAAAAAAGAACGGCGTTAATTAGCCGTTATAATGAGATGCCTTGGAGGAAACAATGGGTGCTGCGTGACTTCGAATCTTTATATTCTAATGCTGAGAGACTGGGAGAAGAAACTATCGCCTTCACAGTGAGAACCATCGTGGCCGCCAATCACGATCGCTGGTTTTTTTATGATGATTGAATTAAGATACGTACTCGATTAATCAATGGAGCTAGCTGGCAACCAACGGTCATTACGGGCGCCATAATTTCGGCTACGAGAGTGGACCGGGACGAGTCACTGACGTAAGACTTGGACACATTTGATCCTCCGTACGATCTCGATCCGACGGGAGTTGGAACATGGCGTATCAACCTCGAAATTGACGGTCCCCGTCCTGGTACTTTAGTTTCGTCCGCACGCAAGGCTGTCTTCCGGGTAAGTTTTCTTACATGTTTCTATGCCCGATCCAAATCCGTTCGTCCGATTCGGTGATCTTTAGATGATCGTACGCAACAGATAGCTTGCAGCGTAACACGGGCTTTTGCATCAATCATATAAATTGCCATGAAGACGCGGTATTCTAACTATGTCATTAAATAAATTCTTCTCTATCCGTTTGCGGGTCAAAAGCTTCTTCCTCTTCCTCAAACCTCAACTTATAATTTTTATATAGAAATCTCTCATCAACCAGTAAGGACCATTCACTTGCGACCTCTAGGTTGACGCATGCGCCACCGACGTCCAAATAACTCCATCTTCGTAAGAAAATATTGTCTTACTTCATACTCGGGTTGGATATATCTTCAATTCACAGTTGTTTACGTATTGCACAATAAAAAATAAATATCTTTATGAATATAATTTATTATTTTTTATTTTTGTGTATGTATATGTGTGTGTGTATATATATATATGTGAAATCATTTTTTTTTGCATGAATATTTTTTATTTGAATTTTTTCCTGATGATGTTAAACACATTTTTTAAAATATATGCACAAAGCTCTGTAAATATATCTCGTGTATTACATGAATTCTGCTACACGAGAGAATAATCTGCAAGATATAAATGAATGCTATTGCAAGAGATAAGTTAGAAAAAAAATTCCGGCAATTAAGAGATAAAAGAGAGAAAATATGTACATTGGTAAAAGAACAACGATATTTTTATTTGTTTTTAAATTTAAAAAAGAGTTTGGGTTGTTAGGAATGTTGATTAGAGATAAGTAGAGATTTTTGTAAATATAATCTAATGTGCACCACATCTTCTACCATACTTACCATCATGCAAGTCTACTCCTCTTTCTCTAACCTTTTATTGTGGAGTAAATTACAGGAACTTTGATATTAGAATATCAGTAAATTATATTTATTTTTTAAAATTTATATTATTGAACATTTTAATTTATAATTTAATAAATTATCAATCAAATTATTAATTTTAAATAGAATTCAAATATAATATCAGAAGAAAATTTAAAAATAATCAGAAAAAAAATGTGTACGTTCTTCTCTCGAAAGTAACCTCGACTTTTCACATCAGATCCATTAACATCATTAGTTTAATAGGATGTAAGTCTAAATTTTACTAATTATTAAATATAATTATAATAAACATAAACCTCAATTATGTAATATTTTGTTTCTTTTATTGTCCCTTTCTTCGCGTCTACTCGCTCCGTGTTTACCTGTCCGGCTGCGGAGTGCTCGGATAGATCCGAACCGTTGGATAAATGAAAACAGGTGGCTGGGCCCCGGTTGGGTCTCGTGGATATCATATTTCAATTCTGGGCCTTTTGGATTACGACTTTAATTGCACATAGACATTGACCAGAAAACGACACGAAAAGGACGCGAAGCAACGTGGAGCAAGATTTCAGTGACTAAAACAGCTAATCCACCGTCATTATTATTTGGGATTAGAAAATTATTCAGGATTAGAATAACAATGATGTGATGGTTGTCATTTCCATTTATTCAGTATAAAACAATAACTGTTGTAACGGTATTGTCCAAATTACAGTTCATTCATTTTTTTTTTTGGAAAAGAAAACGCAAGTAGAGGAGAAAGGAGTGTTTTAAAAATTGAATTAAAAAAAAAGACCATACAAATACAAATAATAGTCATCATTTTGAAACAGATCTTTGTATAATAAGATATCAGGCTAATAATGGTTGTTATTTAAATAGTCATTTGATATCACCGAGCGATTCGATTGGTAAAATCATTAGGACTGATGCCAATGACCCTGGGTTAAATCTCATCTTCACCATCATTCATGATCATGGTATATTTTTGTAAATGTTATAACCTTCACACATTAATTAATACTTATGCATATTCCATACTTTCGTGTGTGAGATTTCTGAGCAATGGTAGTCTCTAAAATACTTAAAGGTAAAATTGGCTCTTCTAGTTGTCAGAGCTGCTGCTAATAAAAATAATCCTCGAAAACATAGTATGAATTTATGGACAATTATGTTATGAGCCCAAAGAATTTGACAGATCTAATTATGATTTAAGAAATCGATTCTAGTTGTTAAATAGCCTTTTCTCTTTATTAGGTTGGGACACCGACAGCTTGAGCATAATATTAGATTTAGCATAAGTTAGAGTCAGACTTCTCTTTTGACATGGGCTATATCCAAATGCGGCATGAATTATTAATGGGTCCCAATTGTTGAATCATTAACTACAACCGCATTGGACATAACTCCCCAACCTCTACTTGCCAACCCTACATTTTTTCTTGCATGAAGCCTAATCTTGCACCCTTAGTAGGAGGGGAGGTGGCATGGTTTATAATATTATTGCAACCTTCCTTGTTGAAATAGGGCCAAACAATGGTTTTGGTTATCTTAAGCCAGCCTTAGGGTAGTTCATAGCTTGCAGACCAGTGCAAAATTTTATTTGGTGCATTCGGCCTGAGCTTACCTATCAAGTGCTCTCAAATAGCTTAGTTGTTAGAATTGGCATGTAGCTTTCTATCATCTAATTTCTGATTTTTTTATATTTTAGTACATTACCTAATTTATTTATTTATTTTTGCTCTAGAGAAGTTAGTCAGCTAGCCCAGTAGAAACTATTCTCGTCATAATAAATAAAAGAGCCATGCATCCAATAACATAAATTAAATATTTATCTGGAAAAAAAAGAAATAAATTGAAATATTTTTTCCTAATTACATTAAGATGCGTACCCTCCTGATCATTGATTAGATAATTGGCTCAGTTATGGGCTTCTTTAAGGCCTGCGGGCTGGAACCCGATTTAGGCCTCTTCCTCCATGGCTCCATATGCCCACATGACATGAATCTTTTGCAAATATATACGCCTTTACAGCCAACAAATTTTATTTATTCCTTCTGGTCCAAAAAATGCAAGCAAGCTTGGCATGTTAGTGTTAGAGAGAGAGAGAGAGAGAGAGAGAGAGAGATTGGATCAACTGAGAGTACATGTATCAATTAACATGACAAATGCTGTGGCATTAAAAGATAGTAGATCTTGAAAATTTTGCTAGTCCCATGTTTAAGCACTGCAATTTTTGTTAAGGATGCACATCAACCAATTTGAGCAGGGTCTAAGACCGTCTTGAGCTCAATCCATGCTCTCGAGGCAATCGTTCAAACTCGCGTTAACTCGACTTGGCCCAAGCTTGTTCAGCCTGGCCATCATAAGCTTTCGAAAAAAAATTTTATCAAGGATGAGCCATATATAGCCCACGACTGTGCTACGTTTGGGCCTTTCGATCAATGGCCTCAGCAAACATCAGCCTGCCCAAATTGATTTGGATTAGACTTTGTGCTCACCTCCTCCTCCTCCTCCTTCTTTCTTTTTTGATAAAATGGTAGCTCACACCGAACAGATGTAGAAGCAGCTTATAAAATAATAAAAAAAAATAGTGCATGGAAGAAAGGACCGTTATTCTTTCAAATAAAACATCCGGAGTGCAGCCTTCACTTTCATGGTTCTCATCAAAGGGGAGAGAAGGGTGAGCTAAGGAGAGCAAAGATAAAGGGGAGAGAAGGGTGAGCTAAGGAGAGTAAAGATAATTAATTAACTTAAACGCTGCCGGTTGCTATGGCTGTGCTATGTTGTCATTTTCAGACCGGCAGGTAGTCCGTTTCAATCAAATCATGGTAGGACTCCGGATTAGACGTTGGCCATTGCATTTTGTCTGTTAAGATAGGGTTGAATCATATGCTTCTGCTCCTGATAAGTTTTAAGTTATTTTGATTTCAATGTACTTCTCGCAGCAAGCTAACTTTCATGTATCCAAAATCATTCAAACGATTTTCTTATCAAGAGAGGGTCTATTTGTCTCTTTCATGTAATGATATTTGTCTCTTGATGAAATTGAGTTTGTTGGGGATGGAAGCATCCCTGGTAACACCTTACTTGCTTAGGGTTGAATGCTGCGTTCCTAATCCATCTTTTACAGTTTTAGTTAATGGTTCATCTTGTCCTTGCATCTAAACCTGAATCTTGATCATGCACTATCGGATTCCTTGTTCGACTATTTTCCTGATGCACAGTTAAGGATCTCCATTTGTGCCAAATGTCCCAAATCGAGCTTGGGATTCCTATATATAAAAATGTCTCATTAGAGCAGCGTATATGACAAAAGACCATATTAGTTGTACCGAAAGATATGCTCGAAAAAGATCAAATGCCAATTTCTTAAAATTCATACCACAATCTACGTTGATAAAATGAGGTAGATTCATTTATATATTTTATATTTTTTTACAATTGATAATCACTTCTATAGGGACGAATACAAGATGACACTTAACTCAAGTATTTAGTATAAATTTTGAAGAACCTATACGACCGCATTAAGAAAAGTAGTCCAATGCAAGTTAATCCAAAAGGAATCTTCTCCAATATCATCACAATCAATATTTTCATATGGGACTACTTTCATGACATTCTACATCAAGGTAACTTTTCAATACATCCAAAAGCACTCAAAATGAAGGCCACATGAGAAAGCATTAATAAAGTTTCTCTTGAAATTCTTCTTAAATTCTTGAGTGGTGAGAGGCTAGGGTTCATATACTAAGGTCTAGGGATGACCGAAGGTATGATGTTGAAGGTCCAGCAGGAAGAGGAGGTGCCGCAAGGCCTTTTGGTTACCTTTACTTAGTTTAAGTTTCTGCTGTACTACTTTGATCTCATACAGGATAGCAAATCTTATATAGGGTCCTTTGCATCATTTTCTGTCTCTATTGACCCACTATTTGAAGAATCCATCCGATTACTTTTCTATGGAGCTTGAGCTTCTTCTAGGAGTAATGCGGTTTTCCCTAGCTTTGGGTGTTGTATCGCACCCATCCTTTATTGACGCGGTTTGCATCTTCAACTTCTACTATGCTAATTAAGTTGGTCTCATTAGATCTTGGAATTTCAAAATTGCTTGAACAACTACTATTGTGAACAATCTATTAATTTCTGTGTCTTAGCTCCAATCTTTGATATCAATTGCTATAAGTTTAGGAATAGCTAAATAAAATAATATAACATAAAACCAGCATGGTGCACCAAAACTTAACGTGCTTCAACAAAAATTCAGACTCTGTCTACTAAAGGAGCAAGTGACCTGCTATAATAGAGTGCAAAGCTTTTACAAGTGTTCATCGAACGAAATCAATCCAGAAAAAAAAAATATAAGAAAGATCAATACAAGAAGAGAGCTTGCTGAGAAATTTAACATAGAAGTACGCCACTAAGAGAGCATGGAGATATCGAGACCATATAAAAATCAAAGAAAAAATAATATTCTTACCTTCTATCTCTCCTCCTGCCTCTCTTCTTTTCTCTCTGACTTTCTTCTCTTTCTGTGTTAAGATTACGTGTGAGGTTTAATATCATATGGAATAATTAGCTCTAGGTAGATGGATAGATATAGATGATTGGGCCTAAAACATAACAATTTACATCTTTAAGTTGAATTGGATTCCAACTTGTATATCAAGATCTTCTCCTAGTTAAATTTGAACCTCCTATCTCTCTACAATAAGTGGTATCGGAGCTAATCGTAATCAAACTCTGGAAGTTATAGAGGTGCTCAAATTAGTACTCTTAACTTGCCAAGAATGATAATATGCAAACTCCTAGAGTCAAGTCATGATGGCTGTGAAGTATGGAATGGCTGTGGTAAATTGACTCGATGAAGTAAGATTGATGTTGGGTTTGAGTGCCAGTCCAGAAATTGTTCTTCGAATAGTGGAACTACCGAGTGAAGTATAGTAAGACTCCTGAAGAGTCGGCTTTTGGATTAGAGACTTAAAGAGTGGGAGCAAATGGTGCAAGAGGAATTGGACATGGAGCTTGATTGGAGCGTAGTAGTGGATTGGACTCGAGGGAAAGTTACATTTGCTCACAAGCGATGGGAGAGAGTGTCGAAGAGTCACGTGTGAGGTTTAATCTCAAATGGAATAATTACTAGTGGGAGGTAGATGGATCAATACAGGTAATTGGGTTCGAAACTTAGCGGCTTAAGTTTTAAAATTGAATAAGATTCCAACTTATGTATCCAAATCATCTCCTTATAGTCTCAAACTTCCTATTTCTTCCTCACATTATCTAGATATCACCCTTGCAGTCATGCAACTGTTGGGAGAAACTGTTACATGTCAAATTTGGTATGGAGCATTCATGGCCACTCAGATGAGATAAGGATAGGTAACCCATGAGGAAGAACTAGGCCCAGAAAAGGAGGAACCAGGGGTACCCACCATGGTTGAATGCTTGAGCACTAACCCAATGGGGGGGCAGGACAAAAGCAGCCATGATTGGAAAACACCCAATCCCGAGTTGATAAATTTTTGTGGGTGGCGGTCGCGTGGAATGCATACTCCCTTCCCATTTACTAACGCAATCTATCTGTTCATGCATTATCTTGACAAGGTGCTCATCTATTCAGCAATCCATGAACACTTATATGATAGGCATATAAGCAATTCAAAATTAGAAAAAAGATAAAAAGAAGGAAAATATTAGAATCCACGTTCTTTAGGCTCGGAATCCGTATATAAATTCTTTTGTTGTTTTGCCCAAAAGATGTTGACCAACTTTCTACCGGATCATTAATTTGGTTGTGGTGGAGGTAAAGGAACTAAAATCAATAACTTTATTGATATCAATTTTAGGGGGCCACACATATGTTAAAGCCAAAACTTTAATGTTTTGAGCAGAAAATTAGAAAGTGAACAATGACTTGGTCACTACTCAAACAATGTTTACTTGATTTGCTTCGCCATTAGTGTTCTGCTCTCGCTATTGGTATTTGATGTGCCTTGATCGTGCTGGAATTGTTCAGAAAGGAGTTGCTATTTAGTGCAATTCCATAGCTGCAAGCATGAAGCCATATTCATGAACCACCATTTCTTAACTTCTTCACTAGATTTTTCTTGAATAAAAACACGTAAAGATATGGGTTTTTAGGAGTCTTTAGGAGTTTAGAGTATCTATCTGTTTGTTAAAGGGGTGGATTTTCAGAGTTTTCAAATATCTACTAATTATGCGCTTAGTGAAAAAGGAAAAGATAGAAAATAGACAACCCATTAGCTCATCCACCACATATTATAGTGGCATTTTCCTCAAGAAAAAAAAGAAAGAAAAGGAAAGAAAAAATTTAAGCAAAGGATTTGATCTTAACTTGCACTATATCTTTCTTCAGTGGCTCCACCATGGCTTGTAAACAGTGTCCACCAACCATTATATAACAGCTATGCAGGCCGTGTGTCTGCCACACTCTCTCACCTTCCCTCCTTCCTTCTTGCTCCCGTTCTTCTTCGATCGTTCTTACACCCCCATTCTTCTTCCTTCTTACCCTCATATCTCTTCATGGCCTGCAACGACACCAGGCTGACAATTGATGGCGTCGAGAGCTCCGAACCAAAGGGCGAGGACTCCGACAACTCGCAGAGGGGACAATGGCTTCGAGCTGCCATCCTTGGGGCAAACGACGGGCTGGTCTCCACCTCCTCGTTGATGATGGGAGTGGGAGCTGTGAAGGCCGACGCAAAGGCGATGCTGCTCTCGGGCTTTGCAGGCCTGGTGGCCGGGGCATGCAGCATGGCCATCGGAGAATTCGTGTCGGTGTATTCCCAGTTGGACATCGAGGTGGCCCAGATGAAGAGGGAGCAAAGGATCAAGGGTGGAGGAGAGGTGCACCAGGATGGGCTGCCGAGTCCGGTGCAGGCGGCGGTGGCCTCGGCCTTGGCATTCTCGGCGGGGGCGATGGTGCCACTGCTGGCAGCTGGGTTTATAAGCAGCTATAAGGTGAGGTTGGAGGTCGTGGCGTCGGCGGCAACTGTGGCATTGGTGGTGTTTGGGTCTGTCGGGGCGCTGCTTGGCCGGGCTCCGGTGGCGAAGTCTGCAGCGAGAGTGTTGGTAGGAGGGTGGATGGCCATGGCTGTCACCTTTGCAGTCATGAAGGTCTTCGGTTCCACTGCGCTGTAAAAGACCATTAATGGACCTCTCTCTCTCTCTCTCTCTCACCCCACTCCACGGTCAACACCATGCAAGTAGATATGTTTCTGTAAGCGCGTGGAAAGGAAGGACCAAAAGGTATTTATGTTTTCTGCATGCGATAACAGAATGAAAGCTCCTTCAGTCCAAATATATGCGTCCAATTCGGTTCGCTGGATATGTGTAAACACGCACGATTATTTTAACGGGGAGCGGGAGGAGGATATATATATATATATATATATATATATATATAACGTAGAGCCGGATATGATGAATATAGTCGTTCTGCTTGTCTGGAAAAACTAGAAGACAGAGGCAGAGGTTTCACTGTTCGGATTCAATCATTTGAGCCTGGGTTTAATTTACATGACTGTCACCTTATGGAGTGGAAGATAGGTGTGCACCACAGACCCAAAGTGGAATACAATTTTCACTGTTAAACACCTCCTCACTTCATGTCACCAACATCCAAAGGTTGTGCAGCTTATTCATCATGGCCGTCTTTCTCAAAATTTACAAAAAAAAAAAAAAATGATAATATAATAAAATCATCACCAAATATTTCCTTCGATGGTATTATCTGTTGCTACTTAGGCTAGATGTTGAAAGTTCGATTTTGGTTGGAATCAGACATTGAAGGAGTGGGGTTGAGTATAAGGTGAAGATTGGCCCCTCCTAATTTTTGAAAAAATAATAGAAAAAAGAAAAGCAAATCTAGTAGCCCTGCCCTCTTATTTAGTGGCTTGGTCATAAGGTGGATGTTGGCCCCTCCAAATCAGGACATAAAAAAGAAAACAAACAAACAAACAAAAAAGCACATCTCAACAGCTATGTTCTCTAACTTAGCCTAGGCTATACCAGGTTCAACAGGTTCAAAAGTAATAGTGGCTCTTAGGCCTAACTGGGCTCTTACTTAGCCCATTCTCTTGGAATTTGCCCGTTATGCGGAACCTAAATTTAAAATACAGGGGTTGGGTTGAGACCCAGTTTGAGGCTCAATTGATCAGAGTTCGTCAAAGAGGATCAACCATATTGGACCAATTGCGGGACATAACAGGCATAACCATGAATTTGAACAGCCTGAGTGCATGCGTCCTTAACGAGATTTCAGCTCTCTTTATATGGTAATGTCATATTTTCTGAGAGAAAAAGCAATATTTCTCAAGAATTTGACTGTGATGTCATAAAAGCTAACTCAAAAAACCCAGGTTTGAAAGCACACAAATTGATGTTGGTTAGTGGGCATTTCTTGTATGCAGAACTCTGCAAAAGAAATAGCCCGAGTGCTCCTAACGTTACAGAAAATGATTTATAAATGGGCAAGCTATAATTTCCTATATGTAACATTTGCCCAACCAACAGCTGCTATTACAGTGACAATCTCATAAACCCTAAGACTGCAAATGGATCGGATCGGATCGGATCAGGATCACTGCAAATGGATCGGATCGGATCGGATCATGAGAGATCCTGATCCGATCCATTTTTTTGTTCGAATCCTAATTTTGGATCCAGATCCGTGTCGGGTCAAGTCGGATTTTGATCCGACGGGTCATTCAGATCGGGTCGGATCCAGATCTATGTATTTTTATATTCAAAGTTCCACTATATAATGGTAAAAAACTGATCCCAAAAGAATAGGTCAGATCGGGCCCGGATCCAGGTCAAAATTGGGTGGACCCAACCCGACCCCTTGACATCAGTAACTTCAATGCAACTTCATATGTCACATAACAACCCAAAATAACTAAAAATAACAGTATATCAAATGTGCCAAGTCATAGCTATAAAATGCACAACCAAGCAACTGACTTTAAATTACATTTGTCAGCACAAGAACATACATAACTTCGCATAGGAAGTTGACAATGCAATAAGCAAACCTATCATGAACTATGGGTTAAATATACATGTCAATTCTACTATATTTGCATTTTCATAAGCTACTTTAAAAAAACAGTGCTAAAAACACCTCAAGTTGTATATACTAGGATTCAACTTCCTTAGCAAAATGAAATACTGTACATATGTGCATGAAGGAATCAGGATGGTTAGTTTATGAAGAATCTCCACCTGCAGGCTTGTCTTCACAGTTGTCATCCGACGATTGAGATCCACCTTGTCTAAGTAACAATTCTTTTATCTCCTTGTAACTACTCAGCACCGCTAATGCATCTGCTGTAGTCCTTGGCTTAGGGAGCCCAGGAGCTGTAATTCTTGAACTTGAAACAGGGCTCTCAGATTTCTCCACTTCAGCTTCCATGCCTTTGTTATGCTGGATCCTGGGGTTCCAAGATTCATCCCTGAAGACTTGAGAAGACCTGACTGAGTTGGAAAGACCTTGCTGCAGAGGTGGGGCAGTCTTGAGCATTCGCACAAGTGCACCAACGACAGCATCTGGAGATCTTTGGACTGGTACCAGGGCTCTGGTTTCCAAATTCTCGCTGACTTGAGTGCCTGCAGAAAGTTCCACCCTAGAAGAGGAAATTTTGAAAGCTTTAGATTATGCATGTAGAGATTGATTGTTTGTACATGGAATTTATAGGTTACCTTTGAGTGTAAAATTGGTGCAGTAATTTACATCAAAATCTGAAGTTTTCACACCAAAACTTCAATAACAAAACCATTGATTGAGAAGAGAATCTTCTCGTCAAAATAACCACCCAAAAAGGCAATAGTACCTGGCAGTTTTTTTTTGGGGGGGTGGGGTAGAGGCGCAGGGAATACCATTCATCCCTTTCTACCTTATACAAGAAATATACTTGCAATTTGGGAGTCAAAGCCAGAGGCAACAGAGATCCTGGAATACGTAACATTTGAGGGGCAAAAAAATCTTATACATGTATAGAAAATAGTTGTTCAATATTACTACTACAAACTTCATAATGCATTATCAATATTAGCATCCTTCTTCACGCTTTACATAAAAATCAGATGAGCTTTATATAATAATCAAACGAGTTATCAAGTGGTTCTCATAGGACAAGTTGAACAAAGACATACAAATTGATATTTATATCTTCTAACATATCAAAATTTATGCTAGGAGGATCAACACATGAAGTAATGTTCCTTCTCAGCCAAGACACTATGAGATGAGAAAAATGACACTGATATTTTTTTTTGTCTTCAGCATTTTAACTTGTTTTTTGCATCAGAAGAGCTAATTTGGTGCATGCTCCAAAGCAAGGCTTCTCCAGTAAGCTCATTGTTAGTAGGAGGCGTAGGTGAAAAGAGAAAAAAACTGCAAGACAGGCAATATTTCAGTTTTCAAAGGACCTTATCAAATTGGTTAAACCAATTCAGCAGACAAATTCAATTTCCACAACCAAAACCCTCAACTTATCCTACTGTACAGGCGCATGTCTAAATCTTTCTGCACAACACAATCTTACTTAGGGCTGCTTCCTTTATCAGTATGTTTTTGACAAATCCTTTCTCCCAGGCCTCTATCCTCGTCTTTTTATTAAGACCTCCGCTCCTCTCTCCTCACCTTAATTTTCAGATCTTTCAATACTCCTTTAACCTGTGTTGCACATGCCTTAACATCTCAATTGGTACTCCAGTTACCAATCTTACTTAGGGCTGCTTCCTTTATCAGTATGTTTTTGACAAATCCTTTCTCCCAGGCCTCTATCCTCGTCTTTTTATTAAGACCTCCGCTCCTCTCTCCTCACCTTAATTTTCAGATCTTTCAATACTCCTTTAACCTGTGTTGCACATGCCTTAACATCTCAATTGGTACTCTAGTTACCAATCTTATATTTGTGCAACCACTTCCCTTGAGAGAAATATCTTCAACACTATCATTCCTCCCCACATATTTCTGTCTCAGCATTTTGATTTGCAACAGTCAAACTATTTGCATCTATCATCTCTATTGCTTAATATTCTAATTCATAGGAACAATCGTGGTCCTAATGTTATCGGAAAAGATCTGTTTTGCCTCCTAAAGGTGGTTATAGAATTTATGGAAAGAGATAATTATGTCAAAATATATATGTGGACGGTGGTCTGGTACTCCACATTCATGGTACACGTGATACAAACTATTTCAATTATATCACTTCAAATATATGAAAAATAAAAATAATGAATCTGGTAAAACTAAATCTCCAATGATAATGCTGTAATGTTTTGGAGTGTTCTACAATTGCCATGTGCATCCAAGATTGCAAGAAAGTTTTATAATATGTTTCCAGATGAGCTGTTTTATGGATTGAATGTTGGGTAGTAACTAAGGTACATGCATGTAAGGATACTGCAAATCAGGTTGTTAAGGATGGATACTCGATGAAATCCAGAAGCATGAAACTAGAAACATAAGAAATAAAAACAAACTGAGAAGTCACTTAAATCGAGGATAGTGGAGAAAAATTGCTAGAGACATGGTTTGTTCCCCCAATGAAAGCAAGATGCAGATTGATCTTGAACTGTGTTTAAGCTTCCATTGTCCAATCAGATCCTTAAATTGCCCATTCACATCATCTTTGGTCATCCCCTTCTTGTTTAACACAGCCCTCAATCTTCACCGAGTTGTCCATGCAACAGACACGAAACTCCATTGTAAATGACATACAATTTAAGCCGGTTCACCACTTACCAATTGGTGCAACTCCTTCTTTCCCTTGAATGAAGTAATTTCCCACTCTATGCTTCATAGCTACCAATCATATCAGTACTCTCAGATTCATTGTGCTCACCTCATGATACGATTTCGTAATGGCTGGTATCCAGAAACATATATAACCATGGCCCTTGTTAACTTAATGATGTCCAATCAAAATTCCCTCAATTAAAGGCGTGCATCCATCACATAAAACTGCAAAAGCACCACTCCAATTCATCAACCGACATCTGATTCTATCAAAGCCCTTGTTAATGTAACAATTTCTCTTCCAATTATCCTCAAGTCCCAAAGGCATGCATCCATCACATAAAAGCACAAAAACACCTCTCCACTACCTTCCTTAAGCTATGATTCTATCAATTATGTCTACATCCATCTCTCCATTTCTCTGTATAATATACTTAAGATAAACAGAAGAGATCATAATGTTGTTTCTAAAGTCGAAGAAACCAGTAGCAGGCACCGAACCGATACCCCGACAGCACGAGCCGGTATAGCTCGTGCCGAGCCTGTACCGACGAGGCGACAAGCAGAGGCACGGTACCGTGGGAGAGAGGAAGAGAGAGAGAGAGGGGAGAGAGGGAGGGAGACGGATGTCGGCGGAGGGTGGCGGAGGCTGCGGGTGAACCCCTGTTTTGTTTGAAACAAGAAAACCGGCAGCGGCCTCCGCCGGCCCTCCCGACCTCTCCCTCTCTCTTCCTCCCCCACTCGCTCTCTCTTTCCTTCTTCTTCTCCGGCTCCAGCAACGAGTCTCGTTTCCATTGCCGGAGCCATACCGATGCGGCTCGGATCAGCCGGAGCCGCCCAGTTCGGAACAGTTCCACCGACTTTAGTTGTTTCGCTTAGCTAATGGACAGAGACTGGTTTCATAGAGGGCCATGCTATTGCATGCAAACAACAAATTCTAAAATTGAAGAAGGGTCTTCAATAAGATGTCCATCAACAAAGAAGAGTATTGGTAAGTGGATACAGAATCCTCTGCGGTGCGCATTTTGCAATATAAAATGCAGTACAACGCTCGATGGCCGCCATCAGAAAATGGACAGCTATCAACAATGATGTGTCTTGCAAGGCACTTAAGGCCACCCTGTTTGATAGCCATCCATTTCCATGATTGGACAATGTGGCGGCTATCAAGTGCTATACAACACCCTACGACGCAAACCATTCAACGTAGAGGATCCGCACTTTGGTAAGTGCCCTCCCCCAAAAAAAACTTGAAGATACCTAATCCCTGTCATGTGGGGACTTGTGAATATTGGATAACAAAAAGATTCAGATATGCAAAATAAATTTAATAAATAGGATAATATTCACATAGATGCATGGTAGACTTGGAAGGTCAAAGTTATGTGGGTACATTAAAGAAAAAGGACCGTCCACAATCCACATGGTATGCTCATGCACAACTAGGTCAGGGAGGCTTGGGAAAGGTCTCAAACCTGTGAACAGTCAGCTAGGATGAAGTTTAACATGACCAGGGAAAAAGTCACAAAAAGATGTCTGCGAGACATTATTGAATCAGATTAATCCATGTGTGATGAATGGACAGTAACAACTCAGAAAGCCAACCAGTCATATAACAAGGAAAATTACTCACCAGCAATGATTCATATGTATTATTAAGTATGAATATGTTTTCTTGAACTATCATGTCATATTGTTGTAGGTGTTCCTTCTCAAGTTCTAATAAAATGATGCATAACGATGATGCAACATTGCTCCAAGCATTTGCTTTATTTTTTCCCAAAATTGTTGGTGAGGAATGCTGTATCTAAGTGCAGTTTGAGCACCCTGCTGTTTTTATGTAAATCATTTGTGAAGGAGCTCAAACGGTTAATTGGAGGACTCCATAGTTATGACTACTAGAAGCACATAATTAGAAAAAACATACTCAGCAAAGAAAAGAGAGCAGGAAAAGCATCAGCAATTAATTACTGTTTTGGTACTAACAAGTTCCCCTGACTTGGTGGGTCTCAGCATTATCATATCAAAAATAATGTGCCAGAAAGAATATCACAAACCAGACATACCCATCCAAAGATAAACATTAGCCTTATCTGTCCGTCGTCTAGAACAGAAAGAGAACATATGAATAACGTGCTTAACTGGAGCCACTAGGAATAATGATTAATTATATCAAAAGAAACCTGTCTCGGAAGTCACATAATGTGAAATATAAACAGGTGTCTCTTATATGGAGGTCCAAAGTTCATATAGTATCAATTAATGTACCACTGATACGGAGACATGGATTAATCATGCAACATTGGAAAATATGATGCAAAACCCAACAGCAAAACAATCAGTTCACAGAAAACAAATGCACACATAAAAGAAATTAGCAATTAAATCTGACCTTTTCAAGCCATAAGAAATCACTATCAAAACTAACTATATAAAAACACTTAAGATACATTAGCAGAAAACATCAGAAAAATGATGGATAGCCAAAACAGGGCCAGTGATCACAAGAGAGTATAGAAAGTAGGAGTACAACAAAGTATTATAATTCTCTTTTTTTACCAGTGAATCTGTAGGAAAAGTTGAGTAAAATAATGCATTAAACGATAAATATGGCTCCATGACTTGTTCCAAAGGTTCAAGGCCCGAGCTGTGAATTTTGGACGCACAAAGACCATCTCAATTTATATGGGTATCTTCTTGATAATGTTCATTAAATATGCATCAGTGAATATATAAATTTGGTCCCACTTCATAACACAGAATGAAAAAGCACAGGCCTGACATTGTTCAGGTTTAACAAAACTTCTAGTAAAGAAAAGATCGAGGCTCTGGAATCCACCAGAAATCAGAGAAAAGAAAATATTATTAAATCTCTATCTCAACTAGTACAGCATAAGGTATATTTATAGCAGCCTCTACCTACTCTTCTTACAAGAAAACCCTATCTGACTTGATTATAAGTAAACTACTATAGAAGGATAAATAAATAAATAAATAAATAAAAGACGACCTTATTTGACTAAAACTTTGACTTAATTACCAAACTAAAGCATGCAAAATAAACAACTAAAAGGAGACCTGGAGTCTAACAGTTTCAGATACACCTGCTTCTCAAGGACTTCATCCCTGTTCTGCATCACTTAAGCAAATATAAAACTACAAAAGAGAGCAAATTTTGCAGACCCAACTAAAAAGGCCCATGTACAACAAAAGGTTATCACCATTTTCACCCTGTAGTGGCCGCAAGAAGTCCATCGTTACATTGACTAACCAATGCATTTCTCTATGACTATTCCCGATTCTGTATAACCTCCTTATTCATCATACCGTGAAATAAGGTTCACCAAACCAGTATGCACCACCCCGTACCAAACAAACCATACTGTACCGGTACCAAACCGAGACTCGGTACATGCGCGTATCGAGTATCAGTACGCTAGACAAACCTTAATACCTAGTGTATCAACATGGTACCAATACAAGGTCTAGCACCGAGATGGCGAACCTTGCCTTGAAAGGAGGACAAAATCATGCACTCGATTGTTGAATAATACACATAGAGGTACAGATTATAAATTACATAACTCTAAGCTGGAAAAAGCTATTATAATGTTGAAAATCACTTTTAGATAAGCAAGGGTCTTGAACTTGGCCTCAACTATTCATCCTTTCCTCTTTCTTCTACACCAACCACAAAACTGAATGAAAGAAAAGAAACTGATGCAATCTAGCCCTATCATTCCACCAATCAACAATGATGACCAAATTTGATTAAATAATGACTGCACAAGGTCTAGCGATGATGATGATCATGATATGTAAAACAAGATTCAAGGTTGTCCACTTTCACATCAACATTTTAATCAAGCAAATTTCTCTCAACTTCGTGGATTCAGTGTTAAGACTCCACAAGTCTTACCACAAATCGGTTCAGGTCTAAAAAAACGAAATATTTTCCCATTCTTTGAGGTATAGACAATCACATGGGCTTATGCTTAAACTATCCTAGACCAAGCCAAGTTTGGACTTCAAAGTTTCTGTTTAGCATTATGAACACCACAGTAAAGAGGTTAATGTGTATGATTTTTTTAACTCATGACAACTGCCAAATAATTCACTTGCACCAAGCATCTACATCTTAAAGCTGATTGCAGTAATATGGATAATTTGGTCATCAAAATACATAATTAACATCCTTGGGGCTTTGACTAGTAAACATTCAAACTAATAAACATTAGCAGTCAGGATTTCCAAAGAGTACATTGGTAGCCCTACTATGGTGGATCATAGTGCAGTGTTTGAATCACATGCAAGTCAAGCTAATGGAATGACCTAAGCTAGTAGAGGGAATTATATGGTATCTTATGACCACATACTAATCATGATCATGAGGCCTATGTTTAAGAAAACTGCCAAACAACTGGTCCTGACCAACCATGTGCAGTTTAATCTAGCTGAGAGGCCACAGATTGAATAAAATGGTGTCCTTTCACAAGCATAAAATGTATATAACATACACCTGCACTTGCATTTATAAAGAGAACAAAACCTTGCCATAATGCACAGCATGATGGATGCAACAAATACTTCCACAACGTATGATTTAATTTTAGATTTTCCAAATAAAAAATAAAACCATTTGCAGACTTAAAGCTTCATCGCACAGATGTTTAGTATGATAAGTGGAAGAAATAAAACATTTTCGATAACTGAAGTTTCCAAGCAGCAGGTTGCAGCATCTAGAAAAGCTGAAGTTGGATCACTGATATGCAAAGATACAGGTTTGCCAACCCACATGCATGAAACTAGCATATTATCCGTCGAGTGAAGAACCAAAGCAAGAAAACAGCCTCTTATGTCAGGAAGAATAATTACATATCCTATAAAATCAACTGCATCATAGCTATGCAGAAACAAAACGAAAATCTAGTCTAGCTTGATAATCATAATGTTTAAAACAATGTATAGTAAATTAGAACACATTTTTGCATCACGTTTAAAACATCAAACGATAGGTCACACTAGCAACAGAAAATCCCATAATGGAACAATACCTGTTGCATGACTCTGTTGTATCTTCATCATCAGCAAATGGATAAGCAAACTCAGAATCATCAAACTCATCCAGGAGAGACAACCTACTACAACTTCTAGAAGAAGGGATGCATGCCGAACTGCACTTGAGTCCAGGTGAGGCTCCAACTTCATCTTTCCCAAAAGAAAATGCCTACAATACAAACACCAGAACTTCGCTTGAGAGTCAAAATTAAGATTGCAATTTTGCTTCCATTTAAATATTTAATAGTTTTAGAATTTACATCCAAATTTCCTGGGCTAAGGTGAAATATAAGATATTACCTTTGCCAATGATATGCCAGTCTGAAAGTCCTCTGACCTCAATGGATCCTTCTTAGTTTGTAGCTTACTTTCAAGGGAAGAAGTCTGAGATGCAGAGGCAGTGGTATTTTGAGCTCTGAGTAGATCAGTTTGAGAAGAACACCTAGGCCTTCTAGGCTTGGGAGAAGATGGAGGCAAGGCCTGATCAGGTAAGCCACTATTTCTCCCATGCCTACGTGAAGGAATACTGACTGGAGAACTCTCAGAGCGTAGGAGAGAATTTGGCAAATGGCCCCCATGGGTTGGTGTAGAAGGGGAAGATGTAGGTGAAAATGGAGATGATGATAAGTAATCTTCAAAACTTGTGTCTTTCTTACAAGCTGCTGAAGCATTGCGTGGGATTGAGATTGCTGACGGAGGCTGATCATGCAGGTGTCGAGGAGGGAGGCGTGCATTCGGGTTATAATGCATAGCTTGAGAATCGGAGTATGTAGGTGATGGAGAGGGAGATCCTGAAGGCAAGCCTCCATGGTCATTGCTCCAACTATGTCGCCTGGTGACCGAAGCAAGTTGAGGTGCCAGTCCTGCTGAAGGGAGTGACTGGAATCTCTTGAGAGGATCAGTTGTTGGACTACCAACATAATCCATTATAAACTGTGTAGACAAGGGTGTAGAAGGCTCTGAACTCACATCTTCCAATATTGGGAGGTATGAGACACACAGACACAACCTGCCACATGGAGTGTCAATGGGCACAAAACTAAATTGGTTCATCTCAGCATCCTCTGCCCGAGTAAAGGGCTCCACAAAATAAGTGATTCTGTGGGAAAGGCTAAGCGGGCGGATTCGGCCTGAGGAATTGAGTTCACAGAAAAGTTTGTAAGCAGGTAACAGCCTAACAAACACATACAAAGACCGAAGCATTATGATCGTTCTCTTGTATGTTTTCTTGTACCAAGCCGGGATTTCAGAAGAGCGATGAGACACACCGCTACTTTTCCTACTACCCAAGTACATTTCCTTTCCCAAGCTTCTGTTATTTCGACTCTCGTACTGTACAATCCATCTCTCTACGATCTTCTCGCTTCTAGTTTGAAGCTCATCCTGCCTGGGAATCATTGGAAACCTATCCTTCCCCGAGACATTCTGCAGTAGGCACCCACCAGGAGACAGAAGAGTCGCATCCATGGCAGAGGATCGACGAACCAAGAGCACATCAACAACCAATGGGTCAAGATTGCTCTGCCGCCCAAGGTCAAAATTCTCAAGCGCCGCTGGGCAGTCCCGTAAAGCCAAATTGAACCACTTATCCCTTGGCCGGCTGCTCGATGATGAGGAAGAGGAGGAAGGTGAGGAGGTAAAATGATCCACACTATAATTACGTGAGGAGACGTAAGGAGACCTCGACTCGAGTATGATGTGGAGGCTCTTGGCAAAAAATTCGGTGATCACTTGCTCGATTATTGGAGGTTCAGAGTAGGAATTGCATGAAGACGAAGCCATATCGTACCAGAGACTCAAAAACAGCTTCGAATCTATGAATTCTATAAATTTCAAATTCGATCCTTCTGGACACAAGTAATACGATCATCACAACTTGAAGTAGAACACAAAGTCGATACCTTTCAATTAATTCTCGAGTTCTTGCAGCGATGAATCAAGAGAAAAGAGTAATTGCATGGATTTTTCAAGATTACCAGCTTAAAAAACTAGGGTTTTAGAAGAAACCAGACTCGTGATTCCACTGTAGAAGCTAGAATCCCCCAAAAAACGAAGAAACAACTCAAATCAAACCCAATGAACATAAAAAAAGAACAGAGTACGCGAATTTGATGATGCGATTAAACAAAAATCAAAGAATACACGCTCAAGAACCTTGAAATTACCAAAAAAAATCCAAAAAAGGCGGATTCAGGAGCTTAATGGCAACAAACTGGAGAAAATTTCCGTGGCCTCGATGGGAAGAAGATCGAGAGAAAGGGACTACCTCGAGGAATTATATGCAGTTTGGTGGTTGAAATCTCGGAGCCGTTGGAATCTAGGGTTTTACAGATTGATTGCCCCCTTTTTCCCACAATTGGGAAACCCTAGGTCGATGGATTTGGGCGCAGGAGAGCTCCAATGATGCGGGTCTGCCACGGGCTATTCATGGGAATTACGGATGGGCCCCGGCGATTCGGCGGAGGAGGCAGAGAAGGTGGATCAGAAAGACCGGAGCTGGAAGTTGCAACGCTTCGCCTCGCCTGGGATGCCACATATTAAATGTACTATGCTACTCCATGGCAAAGAGTTTATTAATGTCGACATGATGAACTAATTTATAAATTACACTTTCATTATAACATCTAGTATGTTAATCTTTTTTTCAATTTTTCCTTTAAAAAGTATTTTTTAACTTGTGAAGTATGTATGTATGCATGAGATTCTAGTATAAATATACTTTGGTTTGAAGCATGAAAAACTGGACGAAAAATGTTGATTGTTGGTATGAAAGACTTTTATTTAAAAAATAAAATTGGCGTGTATCCAAACATCCTTGAAAAGATTCTAAACTAGGGTTTTTTAGAAAATACCAAGGGCAAAATTGTTAGTTTGGTCATCGAAGCCCTTTATGTACTAAATCAAGTTTAGACCCTTTGCATGAACATTCTTAGTGAATGCAGCACTGGAGCCCTTCATATATGGTACAAATTCTTTCTGTATACAAATATATATATATATAAATATTTGTTGTATTTTTGTATTTTATTTTCTACTTCAATTCTTTATTATGATTTGAAGTTTATTGGGTTATAGGTGAATATCCTCCATTGTCATCGTCATTTAGACATTTCGTCCATTAAGATAGAGTCAGTATAGAGGATGATTAGGAATATCATAGAGCGAATGCAACTAGAAATGCTAACATCTTTGCCGATCAATTTGGCTCAGCCAAAAACTAGCACAACCCAACAAGCAACAGGCTAGCCATAGCCAAAATTCATAGTCTTTCTTGGGAACATAACTATTAATAATTGTCATCATCTTATTATTCACTAATCATTATCCCTTCATTCCTTTGTTTATTATTACTTATTATTTATAAGTACCTCAAAGATAAGTAGGTAATTAAGCTTTCATATAAGGATGCATAGATGATTTTTCCTTTATTTCGACGTTTTCCATGTAAAGTTGACGCTGCATAAATCAGTTTCTTTTTTTTTTTTCAATGACAATGCAATTGCAAAATTTTGCAATATCTATCTATATGAGAGATGCAACTCAAGAATTGTAATTAATTATACACTTAGGGACCTATCAATACTTTCCTCTACAATTTTTTGTTGGCTTTGTAGACAATTGTTGTACAAATGACAGGGTTGCAGAGTGAAGCAAAAACTGAGACAACATATGGAAGAACTCCAAGATATGCCACTCTTCTTCATGGAAAGAGAGTACAAATTCATAAGCCAGCAGCTTTCTCCAGATGCATGTAGGAATGGCAACTTGAGTGAAAATGTTCTAGAGTTGGCTTGATGTCTGCACATACGTAAACCTTGCAGTCCTAGCTTCTTCATTAACTTCTAGAGGAGGCCCATTGTTATATGTGTTCTTTTTCTTTTTATGACGACAAGATGACTGCTAGATCTGATGGTGCAAGAAGAGTTCTGAAATTGAGAGTTTGAAATTTTGTAAAACAAAAGGAAGCAACCATACTACATTTGGCGAATTTCTGAGGCTTCTTGTAACTTTCGCCATTCTATCAACTTTCCTAGCATTAACTATTAATGATAAGCTTTTCTCTAACCACAAGACAGTAACCTGCATAGTTTCTGATATATTTTTTTGTTGTAGATCATCATAACCTAAAGTCAAGGTCGAACCATCGGAAAGTGGTGGAAGTTAAATTTGAAGAGTTGTCCAACAAATTTGTAAATCTGAGTACATTCCATTTTGAAACAGAATCTGCTTAGATTTCAGATAATGATAGTCATGTATAGACATAGATATAGATACTGAAACATAACAACCCTTATTTCATTAATTTGAAGCTTGCTTAAGCCTTTGAAATAACAAGGTTCTCAACTTATATATCTATAACTCCATCCTGGTTTTTGTTGATCTTCTTTCTCTTCTATGATCCTTCAACCCCTACTTGGCACTTCCTCATCAAATATATTGTTTTGGCCTATACTGTACATGTGCAAACACTAGTTCTCTCTCAATCCTATGCATGTCCCACTTTTTAAGTTCTAAGCTTCAGATGATGACATTAATTTGAACTGAATCCCTGGAGTTTTGTTGGACATCCATCTTGTTGGATCAGAATATTGGCTGTACAGAGGAAACACTATATTTATAAAGCTGGTCTTATAATGGTACAATAAAATTTTCTGGAATTCCTAAGGCATTTGATACCTTCACCACACTGTGATAGCATCTTAACTTCATTTTGCTCAGATGACCTAAAGATGCAGAATATTGATATTATTTATGCAGAAAATAATATCAATGAAGGTGATAAATGGTGCTCAAGTATGCTAACATGCTATCAGGAGACTCTACAATTAAGATAAAACAACAAATTAGTTAGATATTTGGATAACCACAGTTGACATCATGGATTAGTTGGATAAAACAACAAAAGATGATTAAAATAGCAGGACCTGGTTAACAAATTTCCATGTTCGCTGGTAAAATGAATCTTGTCCTAGGCGTTCAATTTGTGCTAATTATAAATTTTCAGCTTTAAAGACTCACCGTTGCTCAACCAAAAGAATCAAGTTAAATGTCAAAACTGGTGTGAACAAAAGGCTACTGACATCCAGTTAAATGTTACAACTGATGAAAAAGTTCTTACATGGATAATGAAATCATTCTTCAAAAAGGAATTCTGAGACTATATTAACTCGAACAGATTTACATGATAATTTGTGATTTTCTTGGCATCAGCATGAAAGGAACTCTATTGTATTTCAAATACTTTACATTTGTTCTGTTTCTCTACATTCATCTTTTATACTACCAGATTTTAAATGCTTGGAAGTCTGATAGTGTTCTGTTCTCATCTTCTACAATCCCGGATTTCTTTGAAACTTGGGACTGGTAGCTGACTCTGGACGTATCAAGGGCGTGACAGCCATGTTCTAATATTCATGACATATTTGGCGATTGCATTCTTTTTTGTGTGTGTAGATCGGAATAGCAGTCATATATCTTCTCTACCATCTTAAAATGATGGTGGAATTGCATGCTCGCAACTATATAAATCCCTGACATACATCCATTTATAATTCATTTTATATTTCTGGAATTTCTTCTGTCCTAAAATTCGAGATTTTTGGAGTTATCAAATATCTTTTTGTCAGATCACTCAGTATAAATGCTTAATATGTTTGAACTTTTAAAGCAAGCAAGCATTCAGCCAACAGCAAAGGATTATGAGCTCACTTCTTGCATCCAGTTCTTCGATATTCCTATGATGAAAAGAACAAAATGATGTTTATAATTCGTCTTCATGGTTTCATTAATATTGATATCCCCCAAATGAGGTTAACTCCTCCTCCAACGAAACAATAAGAACAACTTTTGTCAATCTACCAACTCTTGTTTCTGACTTGACCAAATAGTGGAATTTGCTAGAGTAGTGAAGGATGTGCGAGCATTTAGCTAGGTTGCCGGATGTCAAAAACAACTGAAGACTCTGAATATTAAAATCTCTCTCTCTCTCTCTCTCTCTCTCTCTCTCTCTCTCTCTCTCTCTCTCTCTCTCTATATATATATATATATATATATATATATATATGAAGCAAAATCTTAATGAAGATCTTCAAAATCTAAATCCAAAAGGCCTTAAAGATATTTTGAGAGAACGCATACTTGCATGCCACAAGTTTCCCACTAAGAACAAAATTGATCCAAGCCTACAAATTTACCACAAGTTGGGAGAAATATGTGTCAATCCCCATCCATAATTAAATTTCTAGAGGGAAGCACCAGCTAGCTCCCACTTGCGTATCTTATTTACGATTACTATGATTGTGATCTCTCCAGCAAACCATCTCCAGCGAAGTGGATAGACTTGAAGTGTCTTCAGATAATTCTATCTGTGAGAGTTTTGTGCTTTTGTTTTGTTCTTTAGTTTGCTTTATACTGAACGAGCTGTTGAGTCGCCGTTGCTGCAATTTGGAGCTACACTGGAGCCCACACCACAATCTCTATGCATAATCTAAGTTTCGTGGGGTTGTAAACTATATAACATAGGTCAGTTAGGATAAGATTTCCGGAGATACGTGCCTCCCACGGAGATGTCTATTTTGCAGGGAAATAATATTTCCAACCGAGCTCCACATTAGGGGACTCTGAATGCAATTTAACCGATATGAAGTTCATTAGATGGTGCAAGATTGCCGTCTCATTATCGAATTCTATACTGGTGCCATACTAACATAGTGTCAATACAGAAATTTTTTGGTATACCGAATATCCGTACGCCACTCATACCGGATACTGGTCCCGAATCGAAACGGTATGGTATGTCCTCTACCGTCCGGTTCGGACTGGTACGATATAACATAACTTGGTAATATGGTGAAGATCGGCAGGCATGTCACATCACAAAACTAGTAAAATAGAGAAGCCTTTGCTAAACATGGAGTTAGAAGGTTTAGGATGCAGTTCTCTGCAGTAGAATTTGCATATTCGTAACCATAAATACTAAGCTTTGCTCTAATTATTCTGCGTGGGTTTTATAAGTTCTTATTCACCCAACATTTTTAGATAAGATTCTTTTGTTTGGTAACTTCTAATTATGTTATTTTAGATGTTCCCCTTCTCTTTCTGCATTCTTAAACGAAAATGGAAGTTTTCATGAGCTCCTCTCTCTCTCTCTCTCTCTCTCTCTCTCTCTCTCTCTCTCTCTCTAATACAAAATTAAATTATCCCAATTTTAAGAAATTTTGCAAATATAAATGTTTATAGAGCATTGATCTTAATGCTGTGTCGTGCATCAGCAATGATGCTGCATTTTTTGACGCTAAAAACTATTAATCTCTTGATCCTAGCTAGGTTCCCTTGATGCTAAAAACTAAGAACTTAGATGACATAAAATCGAATTAATTCATGCCCAAAGCCTAGGCCCTTCGATCAAAATCAGTGTTGAGCTTAGATCCATCGAATGCATGGCGGCAACCACGACAAATCGATGAACAAGGGAAGTAGGTAAAGAGCTGAAGGATAGTTGGATGAGTTCAGTATCTATCTATTTACCTATCTACCTATATATATATAGTTTCAAATTCTCTTGACATAAATTCGTAGCCACTGATCAACTCAAATTATGTTCAACCAAATCCAACCTGACAAGCCTCCATCAATGGAAGTATCCATTGTTGCGATAAAAAGGGTTCAGAAAAAGATGGAAGCATCCATTTTGCGATAAAAAGAGTTCAGGAAAAGATTGAACATCTGGAGCTTGATGCTGGGACCCATGGTGAGAATATCGCTGAGGTTTGACGTCGCGCACTCGGCCGAAAGGTCGCGCGCGCGCCCGTTGGAAGCAGCACTCCAACACGCCAAAGCCTTCCACACCCAGCTATCCAATCATATGATGACAGGTGTATAGTCATGGCTTTCCCTGGGATTTTCGTGACACGTGGCACTGTTTGCTGCGTTAAAAGTGGGGAGGGCTGTAAACAACCATGATGGCCGCTGCAGTGCGTTTAAGAATATGTGCGCTTTCTTTAGCTTTAGTGCAGGGTTGATCTCTTTGGATATTCGGCAAATAAGTTTTATAACGTAAAATATCTTGTACTCAGATACACTGTGCCCGAGTCTTGTTTATTCTTTTTACAAAGTCACCTTACGGATTCAAAGGACCCAGAGGTGGATCCAGTTTGCTGGAATTATGCACGCCAAGTATTTGTAAGTTTGAATATATAAACAATTATCTTTACACAATTATACTTTATCTAGATAACGGAGACAAGATTCGATAGCTATAATTATAATTATGCATGCATATAAAGAGATACACAAAGGAGAAAGAATTAATTAGCTTCCGTTTTCCTAGGATCACAATTATAAAAGAAAAAAAAAAAAAGGAGAAAGAATGATAACTCTTGCCTCATAGACATGCTACCATATTGTAAAACTTCCCCATTACTGTATTTTTTGAATTATCTATTAACATCATGCAAGCTGACAAAGATGGAAAATAGGAAAAGTTTGTCTAGTGGACAAGACCTATGATATTTTTTGTGTTTGTGTGTACTAATCATGAATCATAAACGACAATGCAAAAGATAACCTTCTCTATGGCTTCTATACTACAATAATATCGAAGATTTTTTCTTTAAAAAGCTCATAAAAAAACTTATCACAACACCAATAAAACCTCTCATCAGCCTCCACAAAGGTTTTTTGTGCTTAAAAATTCATAAAACTACACCAAGAAGTTAGTGCTGCTCTCCATCCTGGTATAATTTTGATGCTTCCATCTCAAGGTACAAGTTACCCATCCACTATAAATTAACTATTCCAAAAGCTAAGCCACTTTTTTCAATCCTCTCTCTCTCTCTCTCTCTCTCTATATATATATATATATATATATATATACACCCCATTTGAACAAGGCCACCAGAACTGTCCTCCAAGCTACCTCTCTTTGGCTAAAACGCCACAACCATGTCTTCTACTTCCTCCGCTTCCCCAGCCATCATCCAATCTCAGATCATAGACATCTATCATAGAAGACTTCTGCTGATCCACACACCCCTCGATAAACAGCCCATTCAACTAAGACCACCTTTGACCGGTCCGGCTGGTTCTGAGCCGGATTCCAGCATGCCGGGAGGTAGCGTCGATGCCAACATCGTCCTGATCCTCGCCGTCCTCCTATGTGCTTTAATTGGCGTGCTGGGACTCAAGTCTGTCATCCGGTGTGCACTCCGGTGCTCGGTCGAGCCCGAGGCGAATCCGATGATGGCCCGGTTCACTCAGATCGGGATCAGGAGGAAGGCACTCCGGGCCCTGCCCACCCTGGTCTACTCGGCCGCTCCCGGGCTCCATCGAGCTAACCCAGAGTGCGCCATCTGTCTCTCGGATTTTGTGCCTGGGGATCGGGTTCGCGTCCTACCCAAGTGCGATCATGGGTTCCATGCCAGGTGCATCGATCGGTGGCTCATGACTCGGTCATCGTGCCCGACCTGCCGGCGATGTTTGTTTGGTTCGAGCCCAAAGACCTCCGATTGCGCCGAGGTGAACCACCCAGGTCCGGTGCCAGTTCAGCCAATTCTGGTACCGTTGGAACCAGAAGGTTTAATTGCTCGCTATGAATCATAGCAAGGGAATTATAAGTTAGGGTCTAAATTTTTTTGAGCAAATCAGTGCTGTTAAATACTAGAATTTACTTCAGTGTTCCAAACGTATGTAAATTGTATATGTTCATCAAAAGAGTATATGTAAAGAGAGAAGTGTGGTGTTAGATGATTTGCAACTTGGGCTCTTATTTTCCTACATTATGTTGTTCTTTTAATCCAATTGTCTTTTAAATGTACCTAAAGATTTTGAGGTGGAGAAAACGAGGAGGTGCAGTTTGGCTACAGTGGAAATAGCCACAGCTAGTAGCATGTTTGCTCCACTGGTACTACTCGTCCATCACAAATCTTTCTGCCTAACGTCTTCCAGTGCATCCAATACCCCAACAAAGGCGGCATCATAGGTATTAAAGCTCCTGGCCCCCCACAAAGCCTCACAACGTAATGTAGCACTAGTAGCAGCAGTGGAGATATTTAGCTGAATTCTAGCTATACAAAAAAAGGGTGGCAACGAAGAAATTAACTGGGGTCTTCTTAGCCAATGAAGTTAGAGATGAATGAGACTCCGAAGTGAAGCCCACTAAGCACCTTGGAGGTTCTAGTCCAAAGGTGGCACCTTGAAAAAGATTTGTCTGAATCTCTTCCGCCAAAGCATAGCTTAAGTAGATTCTGTCAATCTCTCCCATGGATCAGTCTCCACTTTTTCTGTAGTGGATGCCACTTGTTATAGCAGTCGGGGATGACGAGAGAAAGGCCGTCAACCAACCTTCAGAGACTTGAGTGGAAGAATGACACAAATCGTCGGCGTTCTCATAAGCTAATGCTATTTTGATTTTTCTCTCTCTTTTTTTTTCGTTTCTTTTCATGTCTTTTTTTTTTAAAGTAAAAAGGAGTTTAATCCAACATGTAAGAGTGAATGGCCATTTTCAAATTAATAACTTAACGCATACCCGTGCCTCTGTGATTCGATGGCTGAAAGAAGAGAATACGAGGAGACTAATTCATCAGTAATGTAGCAAGTCCTTGAGTTTATAGTGCTACACAACATGAAATGGCCTGTCAACCAATTACTCTCTACAAGGGGCTTTGCTTGTTGGACTAGAAAAATGTCAGAATTAGGAGCATCAAAGGGTCAAGTATGATGCATGGAGTGAAATGTTGCAACTAATATTGCTTCTCAAAACAAATTACACTGATTCACGTAGAGCAACAAATTCAAATACCGCTTATCCAAAAAGCATGATACCTTACATTTGGTGAACGAGAAGGCTCCATTGGGATAGCTCAAGCAACAGCTTGGGGGGTTGCACAAATTTCGATGTGACGGTCAAGAGATAAAATTCACCTCTTCGATAAACAGCTTAAGGGATTGATTATTGATTAAATATGGGAATCTTCGATGGCGAAGGCTGATTAGGTCACCTCATTTGCTGCTCATTATTCTGAAAAATCTCTCTAGAGTCTAGACTAGCAATTCTCTATTCCTTCTGCTTTGTGCAGCTTTCTTGCTAGTAATAAAGTTGGTTGTGCTCATGCGAGAGCGGTGTTAGCAGCCAATATATCAAAAAAAAAAAAACCCTAACCTCTAATTGAAACCATGAAGCAGCACCATGGAAGAGCTGAAGTAGGAATGACAAGGAAAGGGTTTTGAAAGGAAGCAAACCATGTGTTCACTGAACTACCACACATCATGCTACGGCCACCAGGTGAAAGAATGCATGGATTCAGTATCTATCATCATGCTAAGGCCATAAGGTGAAAAAATGCTACATCAGATCCACCATGGGTCTAAAGTGAAATCATCTTTGCTAGATTCATTTCATCTTAGGATGAAACTATTAGAAGAATTCAGTTCACCTTAGATTAGATCTATGGTGGACCTGATGCACCTAATAATTTCTCCACAGAGCATGACATGCTTTTTACTCCAAACAACCCATACTGGCAGGATAAGGTTTCATCACTATCCTGCATGCCATGTAGGTGAGACAAGGGTTTAGCATTACAGTGATGTCCCATGCAACTATGTGGTGAGGTGGGATGAGTAACCTTTGTGCAGGCCTCCAACTGGTATTCTAGCAAATGTAAATTTTGCTAGTCATCTTTCAATTGCTGCAGGACATATAATGCATGACCAACTGCTGGTCTTGCAAGTAATCTTCAGACTAGTTTCCAATAAGAATCTTACATGCACACTTCCAGCAACATTGCTTAATTCTTCAAACAAAGTACAATTAGTAAATGTGATTGCAAGCATGTCTAGATCAGCATCACAGTAAATTAAAACATAGATACCGAATTAGCAAGCTAGAATATTGAACCTTCCACTATTAGGCGCCTTTGATTTGGGCTGTAACACTCCACAATCATCTAAGAAGCTGACTTCTCTCTCTTTTTTTCTTTTCTTTTCTTTTTTTCCTGCTTGAAGAGGGAATGGAAGTAAAAGTGGATGAAGAGTGAAGGTGCTGATGCTGACGCAATCCAACAACCACTCTGAATATTTATCTCATGCAAAATCAACAATTTCTACTCACATCTGTTTTATGGATCCTGCATTCACAAGATCTAATTAAGTTTCAAATAGAAAAGCTTGTAAGAAGACTGAGAATTTCTGAAGCAGATAGCATAACATCCCTCCCTTAATAAACAAAATTATCAGAATTTTTGTGCTGTCGAGAATGATTTTCTACGGTCAGCATAACACATTAATGCATATTTCCACCGCAATCATAGTGCCACCAATAACAGTGACAATTGACAAGTAAGCAGTTTAATATGGAGATCATCAGTAGCGGTAACAACTGAGTAACAATAGTTCAGGCATGTGGTGGCTAGAACATGAATTTATTGGAGGTTAATGAATAAAGAAGCAGCACAAAAAACATCGTCCACCAAATGCAGCATCCCTTGATCACTTTAGCTTATCAAAAAGCTTCTCTGCTACCTGCATCACCCACAAATATTCAACATAAAGCACTCTCTCTATATAAATTAAAATGCATAATGAAGTTAGCACATTGCATTTTGTTGTGTCAGGCATTTCTTTTTGCAATCCTAGAAGATTCACTAAATATTATAATAGGTGAAAAATAGAAAATAAAGAGGAGATTTACTTACACATTTATCAATGCATTTCCAATAGTCAAAATATTGGCCAGTGCAGTGCTTGTGCCCTGTTTCATCGTCCTTGATTCTCTTGACACACTCCTGTACATCATAAGAGGAATTAAAACCATAATTCTAGACAAAATTGCGTTAAATCGAAAATAAGCAAAGGGAAAAAGATTAACGACTGCATAAATCTTAAAAAAAACTACTTTTGAATCACGGGATCGTTCAAATCCTGGAAATGGCATAGAGCAAGGGAATTTAAACCCTTATGCCAAAGAAGAAAAGTTGATGATGAACCTCACAAATCAAATTTAAGCACGAGTTGCTGAAATCATAAAAGTTTTAGACTACAACATGGGCATATGTCCAGCAGGCTTTCAAGGGAGGAGCACTGGAATTGCCTGACAAGGTTTCCTTCATGTATGGTGGGTAAGTTGATCGGTGGTCTTGGGTTACAAGTCTTTGTGAAAATAAAAATTGGACTTGTCATTTTTTAAACAATGATGCAAGTGCAGATTATAAAAATGGAAATGATTAGATTTGTAAGTATATTCTTAGTCATCAAGCAAGTAATCTATCTACCACAATATTAAATCGTCTAAATTCTCAGACACACACCAGAAAATACATCCAGTTTTTAGTCAAATAAATGACATCAACTTTCAAAGGAACAAATCCATTTGCATTGTTTTCATTTTAATATCACAGTTCAGTTAATAAAGAATTTTTTTAGATTAATAACTATCATCAAGTTTTCCGTCATTTCAGTACGGATGCAGTAAAAGAACATAAAAAAATTAAGCTAGAATCTACAAAAGAAGAAATGACTGGTCATGAAGCATCTCAAAAGTATGAGAATAGTGAAACTCCCAGCAAGAGGAAATCAAGGTAGACTGATGCTGGAAGAAGCTGAAGGCTTTCATGATCAAGGACACTACTAGCACATGCAATAAAATTTATAAGCATTTTGGTTGGGATTGGTGGACATAGATTTGGTGGAACAATGATGTCGAGAAAAATGCGCAGGCACAGACAAAAAGAAGCTCAAAAGGAAAATTATGGCTGCAAAATATATAGCCAGCATAAGCTACCTTCCTTGAAAATAAAAGAAATCTAAGAAACAATTTGACTGAGTCCCAACAGATACCTAAACCACCTATAATACCCATCAACAACTAGAACAGCATGAGATCATGTCATACAATATTTCCTAAATAAAGATAGCAGGGCTTGATCCTGTCTTACATTGAAAATAGTGTTCTAAAGACGAGAGCTTTTTTATTGATTAAAACAAAAGACAAGGAACAGCAGTCACGATTTTTGTCCTGACTAAACACAATTGGAACAGGATTCGAGTCATGCAATATGATGGATTTATGTCATCATGTATTTTGAAGATATCAGCAATTCTATACAGTGTGCAACATGACAAGCAGTTGTTACATGATTGATTTAATGATCACATAACAAGGGTGTTCGATGGACTCAAAAATCCATTTACTTGACCGGTGGAAAATTACTTGATCCAAGTCAATGATCTAGTATCATTGATGGTAAAGTCTAGTTGAAACCCTTAACATTTGATGTTATGAGTGAGAAAGAAAAGAAAAGCCAAAGGACAATCACAAGTACATCATTTTCTATTGTGTATTTTAATTATGATTTGGTACTTGAAGGTCCAAATTATCAGCTATACTTAGCAATCATTTGAGCAGCATGGCAGCAGCCATCAGATAGAACATCTCACTGCCGATTGACAGTTACTAGTCAAGGCAGCTCTGAGATTGCCTGGTAGTCGTTAAGTAGAAAACTTGGGGTGTGGAAGCAGTTTCACATATGTGAAATTACAACCACACTTCTTGATTGTAATGAGCTTTATAAGTATGGCAGCATTGCAAAGTACCAGATCACTTTATTAGGAATAAAGTTGCATAAATGAAACAGTTAGGATCAAAACTAAGTGGATCTTACATCCAGCGACCTTGACCATGTCTTTGGGTGCTAGTCCTTCTTAATTGGCATATTGTGTTCACTTTCTGATATTATTTATGTTAAAGTAACTTGTTTAATAAGTCCAAGGAATTATGACAATGAAGAATAAAGATGTTCTCAAATGCACTCATCAGAAGTTTATTTCAATGCATCTACATATGTATTGTATATAGTCGGAACGAAGGAATAGCAGCACTAAGATTGAGCTCTAACAAATGCATAAACAAGACCGACTGAAACAACTGAGAGGAGAAACTATCTCGTACTCATAGATAGCTATTTAAGAAAATAATATGCATTACCCGATATTCATATAAAGCTTTTACGCATCTAGGCTGGCAACGTTCCTCAAGATATTTCTTTGGATCAACAAGCTCGTCATCCGCCCTGAACATACAAAAGAAAAAAAAAAACATATCAATATGAAGCACAAAAAGAAGTAGCCATACATGCATTGGCGCTGAATGACCATACGATAGATAACAATTCTTATCACAGCTATATGAAGTTACCTCTATGAATTCAGTTACAGAGGTTAACTGCTACCTTAGGTTGCCTTCAAAGAAAAGGAACAAAAATTTGCCAGGAATGAGATGTTTGCAGTCATCTAATTATAACTTGGTTGGTCAAAAGCCGTAGCCAGTTTAAAGCAATGTCTAATGGTTGCTGAAGGAAGCAATAAGTTCATTGAAGTAAAACAGCACGAAATCAACTACAGAACGTGAACGTACAATAATCAATCCCCTCTAATCCTCTATGCTTGAGTCAACCTAGAAAAAGTTCTCATGGCATCGAATAATTCCTTTCAGATTTCTGCAACAACATAAGATCCTCGTTGTCAGTTCTCATGTCCTAGGTGTACATTAGATTCTCTTGTACTCAATCTCTAACCGCAATATATCGGAATCGAGAAATCGCATCCTATGATAACTACTGCATTCATTATAATTGACTTTTATTTGATCCAAGTTCAACTGGCTATTCTAATTTCTAACCATGACTATAGATTCAAGAAGATGACAAGAAAAATATATGCAAGGAATAATTTAAAAAATACAAATCAATAATGGAAAATACGCGGGGAAAATTTATTTTAAAAAAAAACAGTGAGCCAGATTTATACACTCACATGGAGAACAAACTCGAGAACTGGATATTGTTTCAGCGATTCCTCCTGAAAAATCAAGCAAAAAAATCGCTTACTTTACAGATTAAAAGTCAAAATCTATGATAATTTCGCAAAAAAAACACTCGATCTGCACAAATCTTTGATCGCCGGAATCGGGATCAGCGGGAAGAAAGGATGGAGCCATTGGGATCGTGGATCGGGTTGATGGGATCCATCGATTCGTGGAATGCTTACCTTTCTGGCTGGATCTTTAGAAGGTGGCCGGCTCTGGGCGCGGACTTTTTGGACGGCTCCAGGGCTTCGGGGAGGGGAAGAACCCTAGGTGAGGCGACTGACTTTTTTCCCCGTTTGGGCGTTCCAATTTGGTGGCGTTCCATCTGGACCGTCCAATCCGTGGGTTCAGAGACTGGGAGGATACTGTTCGGCCTTGTGAGTGCGAAGTGATCGGGGCCGACTTTTTTTTATTAGGCCCACTTGGGGAGAGCGGTTCTATTTAGTAACTATATTCTGTGTCAGTTTAATATATGTTTGATAAATAAAATAAAAAAATATTTTTAGTATAACAAAATGATCATAAAGGATATTACATAGTATTATATAATAGAGCATAATAAAATATAATATATATTAATACATAAATATATGATATAATATAATATTCTATAATGTAATATAATATTATTATAATATAATAATATAATATTGTATACCATAGCAAAATAGTTTAATATAATATTAAATTATTTAACATAATATATTAATGTATTATGATATGATGTGATATAATATTATATCTATAGTATAATACAATAATAAGAATATAAAATATTATAATTATTAGCGTAAATTAATTTTTCATAATATAACATTTTTTTTAGCTAGGTGAAAAAATTGGTTAAACAATTATTAAAAGAATATTTTGTGTTATTATGATATTTTATTATGGGTATTTTGGTAAAAAATAGCTTTCCGACCGGACCTAAAAGTGCTTTTTTAGAAAGCTCCAAAATGGTGCTTCTTCCAAAAAACTTTTTTTAGCTTTCGAAAAAAAGTTAAAATAGCTTTTCAAAATTTTTAACAAACACCACTATTTCATCTAAAAGTATTTTTGGAGGACTTTTTAGCCCTCCAAAAACTCTCCCAACGGAGCCCTTAGCTTACCTTTCTGATAATATAGCTATGATTGACCGAACATGCACCATTCGATCGCACAATAGCCGCTATAAATTTATATAAATAAAATTAGAGACATCTCAGCAATGGTTAAAATCATTAAAATTAATAATTTTTTTGTGCGAAAGATACAACCCACATCTAATGACTAGATTCTTGAGTTTGGACTGTATCTGTAGCGCAAAAGAATGATAGATGTTCTTTCACGACATCAATTATTGGATCGCATCTTGCACAGCATTCCAATATCTTTCTTCCATCCATCTATATAGATTTAGAAACTATCGTTGCATTGCATGGCCCAATGGTTGATATTGGAAAAGAAGATGAATCATTCTTTCGTGCACAACCCGAACACCTAGATTGATTGCCGATAGTTTTGGAAAAAAAAAAAAAATTTGCTCGTGATTCAAAATTTTAGAATTCAAGAGTAAGAAAAAATCATTTGATTGCATACCCAGATTAGCTAGTCCTTCTGGGTGGGAGGGATTGTTCTCTAATGCTTTTGTATGCGGCTATACTCAAGAATTTATGCAGCAAGCATTGCATGGATGACTATGACGATATTTTGGTTGGGCCCAAAGTTCAATTGCAAGGAGATGTATTGCGCAGGATCTCATTTAATCATATTGTGTGAAAGATTCAAAGGATGCATGATGAACTCCGAACCTTTATCACTGCATAAAAGTACCACGAGAATAGCTGCACTTCGTGAGTATCACGGACATTGCAGCCCAGCTTTGATTAAATTAAGTACGGAAGACCGAGGAGAGCGGATTAATTAAAAGGCAAAACATGGGAACATCCCATGAGATGCTTTTGCGCTCCAGCCTTCCAAGTTCCCCACCCACCAACGCAGAGATGATGATTCCAACTCTTTCGAGACCCAGATCAGTACGCCATCATGCGCTTTGGGCGCAAGTGAGAGAGCACGTGGTCCCACCCAACCATTAAGAGCCGAGATTCGCTGAACCCATACTGATCGGTAATCGGTATGCATCGGTACTGAGTCAAACCGGACGGAACCATCTGGCTTTATCCTATTCTAGCCGATTTGGGCCGGTTCTGGCTAGAGCTAATTCTAAGACCGAATCGATCTGGTGGGAAATTGGTTCGGCTCAATTCAGACTAAACGGATCAGTACGGGTTGGTTCAGCTTTTCTCGTTAAGAACGCAACCAGCTGTGTTTTGTTATAGATTATCTCAAAGTGTGAAGGATGATGTACAATCCGTACTTTTATATGCCATATTTTATGTCCATTTGACGTTATATTCCTTTCTGTGTTTTGTTAGATGGACTTTTTCTGTATAGGATGATGCAGGAGTCATACATTTATCTGGGATCTCCGCCATATGAGCTCCATCTGGTTCCCATTTGGGAAGGCCTCTAAAACTTTGGCCTAATTGAATATTTTTAGACTATTTTAATAGAATTTAGATGATATGGACTGATTATATGTAGGCTCATCATGGAATGAATGTTAATAGGTCTAGGATCTAGCATGCACCTACAAGTATTGCGCCTTTGCAATCACTTACTTTTTGTTTATATGAAGATAAACTTGTTCCATTGCGTACAACGAGTTTCACATGATGACTTCCCAGCCAACAATATCATTTACACCTTGGTTATAGATGGGATTGAAAAAATATTAATACCCGATCAAATACTTATAAACAAACCTCAAAAATCAAATGCATGCGGGAGATAATCACGCTACCAACAACAACAATAACAACAAAGGTTTTTCATCCAAAACAAAAGCTAACCCTGAATTACTGCTCGTATAACCTAGAAGATGCTCTAGGGCATCTAGCTGCATATCAGGGTTTAAACGAGCCTAGTAATAAGTTGCTGAAGGTCGACTTAGAAAATAGGCCGACCTAAACTCAAATCACGCATAAGAAAACATGATCAGGCTCTGAATTTTTTTTTTCTACTCATAAATGCACGGAGCTTAGAAATTGGTCTGAACTCGGCGTACTTTCTACCAAATCGAGTTGATATCTAATTAAGCTTGAGCTGTTTAGATCATTCTCAACCCTGTGCACATGTGGAATTCTTTCAGTTCCATTAACATTGACTCTGTAACTCAGCAATCAACTACCTGGACATGCATGGAATCAGTTTTTGAATTTGCTCTCTATCACTTGGCTGAGAAAGCTTCTTGCATGTGCATGACTCGTATAGCTCATTTTTAGTATGGTAAATTACTTAAAAAATAAACTTATTTATTTGACAACCAGGAACAAGTTGGGAGTGGGCCGAGTGGCCGGGTCCGGGCACCAGGCCCGTGGCAGGCTGGGCTCTGCCAGCGATTTAGGGGCTGTTGACCGGTTGGCGTGACCGCACACCTTCGCTTGGGCCCACCGCACGTTCCCCCCGGCCCACCCCCAGGCTGACGTGCAAGGAAATCCAACGGCCAATATCCTCACGATCCCCATCCGACGGCCCTCCTTCCCAAAAGCCTATCCGTGCCAGCTAACCCACACTCTCTCCACTCTTTTTTATGGCGGCGCCGATGATTTCCCCCAATTTTAGTGGAAGAAAATTTTAGCGTATTTTCGTTCGAAATTTTCGCCTCGCCGGCCGGCTCTATATAAAAGCCATCGCCTCTCTTTCCTCTTTCGTATCGCTATTCCTTCGGCGGAGAGAGAGAGACCGAGAGCTCGCTGTGTCCCTCGGCCCTCGAAGCGGAGGCAGCGGAGAGAAGTCCCGTGCCTGAATCGCGACCATTTTTCTTCGGAACAAAGGTCAGTCGATCTCTTCTCTTCTTCTTTTCTATCCCGATATCTCCATTTGATGGAGAATAGCTTCGATCTGAGAGGCTATGCAGCTTTTTCTAGAGCTTCGTAATGGATCACTGGAATAATGGTGAATCGATCGAGTTCTTGTCGTGATTTTGGAATCTGTGGTTCTTTTGGATCGAGAGATCGGAGATCGAGCTCCAATTCAAAAGGATGTTAGGTTGTTAGTTAGGACTTTCTTTGATTTTAGTAATTTTCTTGGATCTGCAATCTAGATCGAGTGAACTGGAAGCAAAATCTAGAGAAATGCTGATGATCCATTGATTTAGGATGCCTTTTTAAGCGAAGATCTGGGGGATTTAGTGGTTTTCTCGACGGATCTTTGAGAGTTGTTCTTTTATTTTTTGAATACTGTGTTCGCTGGTAGGTTTTTTGAGGATTTTAATCACCCTGCTTTTGATGATTTTTTGTTTTTTTGACAAATTTCTGGTTATTTGAGTCGGTATGGTCCCGCTACATTGTTTTGATTGGGATGAATTGATCTGTTATTTCCTGTAACATGGGTGTGGCTAGATGTCCTGAAGACTTACTTTTTTGGAGGCTATATTGATCGCCCGTATATTCTTAATTTCTATGGTCTCTTGGTCCCCGCAGTAAATTAGATCATTGGTGCGGCATTTTAAGTTGCAACTGGCAAGTAATTTGAAATATTTTACATTTAACCTCAGAATAAGACTAGCAAGCACCATTTCTAATCAGGCACATTTAGGTTCTCCCTATATTCAGTTAAGCGAATGTTTACAAGTGATTGCAGCAAAATGAGTTTTTTATGCCTCAATTTAACAATGAGATAGTAGGTATATATCCATTAGTTACAATGGTATTTGCGCAATGCTTGTTTAGCAGATATTTAGAAGATGGCTGATGCTGAGGATATCCAGCCTCTTGTCTGTGACAATGGCACTGGAATGGTCAAGGTCAGGCAATTAGTCCCATCTCTATATTATTCCCATAGAATTGTTATCAGCTGCCTGGGTACATAGTCATGTACATTATTCATCATGCAGGCTGGTTTTGCTGGAGATGATGCTCCTAGGGCAGTTTTTCCTAGCATTGTAGGCCGACCTCGACATACTGGTGTTATGGTTGGGATGGGCCAGAAAGATGCCTATGTAGGTGATGAGGCCCAGTCAAAAAGAGGTATTCTCACCTTGAAATACCCGATTGAGCATGGCATTGTTAGCAACTGGGATGACATGGAAAAGATCTGGCATCACACCTTCTACAATGAGCTCCGTGTTGCCCCTGAGGAGCACCCTGTGCTGCTCACCGAAGCTCCTCTCAACCCAAAGGCAAACAGAGAGAAAATGACCCAGATAATGTTTGAAACCTTCAATGTGCCTGCCATGTATGTGGCTATCCAGGCTGTTCTATCCCTCTATGCCAGCGGCCGTACAACTGGTAAGTGTAATTGGTCGCGCGAATGAATTCTTCTGCCTTGAATGTTCTTGTCTATCCAAGTTGGTTTAAACTCTTTTTGTTTTCAGGTATTGTGCTGGATTCTGGTGATGGTGTGAGTCACACTGTCCCAATTTATGAAGGATACGCCCTCCCTCATGCCATCCTTCGTTTGGATCTTGCTGGCCGTGATCTCACCGATGCCTTGATGAAGATCCTTACTGAGAGAGGTTATTCCTTCACTACCACTGCGGAACGGGAAATTGTCAGGGACATGAAGGAGAAGCTTGCCTATGTTGCTCTTGACTATGAGCAGGAGCTGGAGACAGCTAAGAGCAGCTCCTCTGTGGAAAAGAGTTACGAGCTGCCTGATGGGCAGGTGATTACTATTGGTGCGGAGAGATTCAGGTGCCCAGAGGTCCTCTTCCAGCCATCCCTGATTGGTATGGAAGCTGCTGGAATCCACGAGACCACTTACAACTCCATCATGAAGTGTGATGTGGATATCAGAAAGGATCTGTATGGCAACATTGTTCTCAGTGGTGGTTCGACAATGTTCCCCGGCATTGCCGATCGTATGAGCAAGGAAATCACAGCCCTTGCCCCAAGTAGCATGAAGATTAAGGTGGTTGCCCCACCTGAGAGGAAGTACAGTGTCTGGATTGGAGGTTCTATCCTCGCTTCCCTTAGCACTTTCCAGCAGGTAAATACCAATACCTCCCCCACATGGAATTTCTGCATTGTTATAAAGCAAACAGATTGCCATTTCATCAGATGTTTGGGTCCTTTTCATCTATATGTCTTTGTTTGTACACTAAAATTGTCATGCAAAGCTGCTTCCAACTTATGTTGCGCTAAGTTGTCTGTTAATTATGGATCAACAGATGTGGATATCTAAGGGAGAGTATGATGAATCTGGTCCTTCGATCGTTCACCGGAAATGCTTCTAAATTTCCAGGATTGGCCGGTTGTCTCTTCTCTCTTCGGGGCGGTTTTTGAGTTGAGTCATGTAAACCTTTCTAGTTGCGTTTGCTGCTGTCTTTCTCGAGGATCTGTTAAATTTGCTTCGGTCATGTGTACTTTGGACACCATCAATATATTCAGGGGATGCTATAAGATCACTACTTCATTCTCATTTCGTTTCAGCCATCTAGGATGTTATGGTTTGGTAGTACTAGCAGAGTATTTAATTATTGGACTTGATTTTTGGTTGTTAGATGTAGCAGCTTGTTGTACCCTTCTATTTAATTTTACTTGCATGTTAATAATATTGTATGCTGAAATTTGGTGCTTTCGGATTTGAGGCAGTGAATTTATATTATACATCTACAAATAAATTTGTGATAGCTTGGATAATTTGTACATGAATGGCAAGATATATGATGATTGAACCCTATTTTTGCCAATGATCCTGTCTGAAACCCGTCTTCCTACCCTACTTGAAGGTGCTCTTCATGAATTTCGAACATATTGGAATGTCGATCATTAACATAACCGCTGGTATTTCGAAATAATTGTGGAATGTGCCAATGATGCAGCATATTTCAGAGCATGTTGCTGTTGCTTTAGGATGTCGCAGGCTGTTTTTTTTTGCTCCCTTGCTCATCTGACCTAGTGAATGAGGAGTAAAGAAACCATTTGGCAGCACATCTTCGGTAATGAAAGGCATGGATTGCTTACTCTGGAATTATGGACCACAAGGGCATCCATTTGGCCTTACATTTTTGATAAGCAAAGGTATGGATTGTTTTGTCTAGAATTATGGACCACAAGGGTATTCGTATTCTTTGTTTGGGAATCTATTTGATTGCTCCTTGTGTGGTCGTGGTGTGTCTGCTTTCGAGCAAGGAAAATGTTGTGTTCTCTTTAGCGGACCCTAACCCGGATTTCTTGAACTACCAGTGGCAAAATAAATGTTGAAGACCTTCGTGAACCACCTACACCGTGTTTGCCGTACAAAAACCCGGATGTGTCAAGCTGTACTCTTCATGTAGAATTATCAAGAAAATGCTTGGCCAGGTATTCATAATGCCTGCTTGCTTGAGATGCAAGCACGTAACGTATCTGATTTGGGATTCGCGGAAAGAAAAAAAAAAACTCAACGGAAAAAAAAATATTTGGTTAGAAGTTTATAACTTTTACCATGAAAATAAAAAATTTATATTTAATGGAAAAAAATAAAAATCTAATTCTCACCAAATAAAAATTAGAGTATTTTTTAAAAGAAATCCTCGAGCTTTTATATAGATTATAATATATTTTTTTATTTTATTAAAAATATAATAGATATGTTACGTAATTTTTTTTTAAAAAAATAGAAGTTTGGCTAAATATAATTTATCCTAAAATGTTCCACTTACAATCAACCAAACATATAAAAATTATTTTTTGAATATTAGATAGCTAAGCATAAGCGGTGAAGAAAAGTTTTTTCTATCTGAATTGCGCGAGTTAGATCGCGAGTCTACATCTGGAAAACAGAAAAAGAACCAGCGAAAATTGCAGCTTGTGATTCATCTTTCGCTGCTGGCCTTTTAAATCTTCCACCGTCACTGCGGGCCCGCTTTTCTATTGCTAGAATTCATCCTTGAGTATGAAACACAGATCTGGTCTTCGGTGCAGCTGCTGTTCGACTCAAGCTAGCCATCTGGTAGGGGATTGCAGCCTAATTATTGCGCACTAATTAGATATAGGAAAGGCACCACCCTTGCTTGGCTCTGTGCTGCAGCCTGCGAGGGTTGTGTGCCCCGTGGGGAATGAATGCCTAATAAGCATCCTGTGTCATTTGTGGGAAATGTACCCTCGCATGACCCACCACCGTAATTTCTAGGAGGGAACATGGAATGACCCACCACCATCTTGAAGCTCTTGATACAAGTGGATCCGTGCGGGCATGTGTTTAGTCTTACATTGATTATTCGCTGGATAAATCTTGGATACTTATACATGATCAAGAAATCTAAATAATATCTTCTTGTTAGCCATTTTGGGTGAGGCCCTGAGTTGTTACAAATGGTATCAGAGCGGATCCGGGTCATAACTTATGTGAACTAAGAGACACTGTAGCACGAATCCATTAAGGCTAATTACGAGCCGATCGTAGTGTTCGTGATTAGATTTGAATAGATTTGAACCCTTAGCCTGATGAAGATGTTAGGGCTTGAACGGAAAGAGTATGTGACGGCTCGTGCGGGCGTGTGTTTAGTCCCACATCGGTTATTTGCTAGGTAGATCTTAGGTACTTATGCATGATCAAGAAATCCAAATAATATCTTCCGGTTAGCCATTTTGGATAAGGTCCTGAATTGTTACAACAAGTCTAATGGTTTGCTATGGACTGCATCCAGTAGGCAATTCAATTGTGAAACCAGGTATTATATATCTATTGTGCTTAAACACCTGATTCCACAATTTTTTATGGAAAATGCTTCCAGCTATCCATTAATTCCATAGAAAGAGTTTATCAGTCCTGCAAATATTTGGCAGCTCCGCGATCAATGGACCCTCTATATTGGGCAAGAAATGCGCCGACTCCATGGAAAGAAGATTGTTCGTAGAGTACTCTACTGATCATCCACTAATAACCAATACTTAGTTCACCCGAGCTACGATGGTATGGTCCGGTGCCAGCATGATGGGGTCAAATTTCATATTCCATTTTCTTTTGCCGGTTGAATCAAATTGATTGCAATCTCTATAAAATCCCTTTTTTAAGTTGGAGGAGATCACAACTTTCTCAAGATAACTGCAATTATTGAAAATAATTTTTTCTTAATTATGAGTTATGCAAGATCAAAATTTTACCTTAAAAAAAAAAGACCAACTAATTTCAAGGCTAGGACATCATTGTAGGCCTCGTGTACTATGTGACAAACTTTTTAGCTATAATTACATTGTTATTGTACTCGTCGTGAACTTCATTTAGGCAATTGGCACATCCAAAAGAAAGTTATGGGCATCATAAGTCGAAGCTTGAAATCAAGTCTTGAATATAGTGGATACAGCTTCAAAATACTGTCCAAACTTATTTGGGATAGGGATAAAGCTTGGATGGCTTAGGTTGGGATGAGTGCCATCTGCTGATGACTCTCGCCCTTCTCGACGTGTCTTGTGTCTATCGTCTGCAAATTCTAACTTATCCGACATTTATACTTCCGACCTTTATTCATTTTAACTGTAATTTCTCCGCCCAACCCGACCAAACACAATACCAAGCTAAAATTGGACCATATTAGATTAGTTGAATTAGGTTAGAGTTGGGTTAGGCTGCATTAATTTGGTTCTTTCGAATAATAAACTTAATTTAGGGAAAAATGTTTAGCATAGTTTTGTTATCTTAATAGTTGATGGATCGATGTCTCAATCATTTATTAATTTTAATCATATTTTGAGGAAATTTAATAAGGGTAGGAATATGGTTTTACAAACATATATAGATCATTTACTAATTTATTGGGTTGGGTCTTGCTAATGTCAACCTAACCAAACGTAACTTAAGTTTTAGTTGAGATTTTTGAGCCCAAGCCCAACTCATATTTATAAAATCTTAACCCCACCCTATCTAATAAATGGGTTAAGCAGGTCGGTTCAAGTTGAGTCTAAACAAAATTGCACCCTTAATCTAGAGTAATCAGATTGATCTATAATAAGCTTGGTGACCCTCTAGAATCTTATAGACTAAGGAAGAAATTGAACTTTTATCTCTTGTATCAGAAGAAAAAACATTTCTAGCTCAACCAATTAGCATTTCTGAATCAAACCCAGTAGGATAATTACCTTTTACTTAATTCTCAAGACTCGACTTAAAACAAATATTTCTTCTAACCGTAGATTTTAATAGCTTGTGAGGAAGTGGCTATAGGGCTATGTTTATTTAGTCAAAAATAAAAATAAGAATAAGAATAGCAAGCGAGCTCAATGCAGATATTCATCGGATGTACAGAAAATAATAGTAATAGTTTTTGGATTATCTGCTCAACGTCTCTCCCTTCGGGTTTTTCGAAAACGCGCCAGAATTTTACGTTGTTTTTGACGTATCGCGCCAGAATTTTAGAAATCAAAGGGCATCCGAAAACGGAGTCGCGCCACGGATTGCGATCCGCGTGCTCTAAGCAAACGAGACATCCGCCGTTCACTGTGGAGTAATCCAACGCTCCGAATCAACTCGCGCCAACTCCCACAAAACTCCCGAATTTCGAATCCCCGCAGATCTCCGCCTCCCCGTCCCCACCCCGCTCTATAATTATCCCCTTCGCCACCCCCAAACCCCCAAATTCAAACGTTCTTCCTCTAAATCCCAAATCCCTAATCCCTAATCCTTCAATTCGAAATCATAATCTTCGCTCTCATTGTTGGAGATGGCGAGAACCAAGCAGACGGCCAGGAAATCCACTGGTGGCAAGGCCCCCCGGAAGCAGCTGGCGACCAAGGCGGCCCGTAAGTCGGCCCCTGCCACCGGCGGCGTGAAGAAGCCCCACCGCTTCCGCCCCGGCACGGTGGCGCTTCGGGAGATCCGGAAGTACCAGAAGAGCACCGAGCTTCTCATCCGCAAGCTCCCCTTCCAGCGCCTCGTCCGGGAAATCGCTCAGGACTTCAAGACCGACCTCCGCTTCCAGAGCTCCGCCGTCGCTGCCCTCCAGGAGGCCGCCGAGGCCTACCTTGTCGGTCTCTTCGAGGATACCAACCTCTGCGCCATCCACGCCAAGCGCGTCACCATCATGCCCAAGGATATCCAGCTTGCCCGCCGGATCCGTGGCGAGAGGGCGTGATCTCTCTTCCCAGTCGATGCTATCTAGCTTTTTTATGCCTCTTTCTATGTATTTTTTTTCTTTTTTTCTCCTTCTGGGTTGTTTGGGATGGGAACTGGTGGCGAACTGTTTGTAGAAATGAAGCAAAGGAAGTGGATGTATGTTCGGTTTTTATGAAATGTTAACGCAACGGGCGCTTTCTTTCAGGTCTTTGTTCTGTTTAAATCTTTTTGAGTTTTCTTCAATGCTTGCTGAAAGGAAAGAAAGGGGGGCAAACTTTCAGTGCCCTTCACGAGGGTGGTTCAACATTTTGTAAGATCACGATCACACTGATGAACGTTCGATGACAGCGCACCGCTATAAAGATATCAAATCCCCAAAATACCCCTCAACGCCCTATTTTCCCGTTAACAACTCATCCTCCCCCTCCCTCTCTTGCCGCTCCGACGAGGACTGGAGAGATTATCGCCTTTTGTTCCCTTCCTATCCTAGGGTTTCTTCTCCGATGCGTCGATGCCGATGAAGATTACCGCCCCTGCTCGCCCTCCGATGCGAAGGCTCCGGCGGCGACTCCTCTTCGGGGCCGCCGGATCCGGTGGTGCTGGCCAACGTCTCCGACGGGAGTCACTTGGGCTACTTTCGGCGGAACGCCGCCAAGGAGTTCATTCTTGTCGTCGGCCGCACCGTCGCCAAGAGGACGCCCGTCCCCCAGCGCCAGTCCGTCCAACATGAAGGTTTTCTCTCTTTCCCTTCTACTACGATTTCTTCCTGTTAGATTATTATCCAAAGCGCATGTAAGTCTGTTCTTTTATCTGTTTCAAATTGCTGCCGGAGTTTATTTTTGTCTAAATCTTGAAAGGTCGTCCTGAGGGATGAGGATCTTGATTTTTTTTTTTTTTTTCCCAGTAGTAGTGTGCTGATTCACGGTTTCCGATTGATGTATATCCGAATCTCGAACAGTACTTCTCTTCTCTTCTCCAAAGTTGATGTGATTTTATGGGTCCCGCTTTTCTTCTCCCCGCCCAAACTTGGATCTTACGGTAACACCAAAGTTACCCATTAATTATAAGCACCAGCATAGGCACTTGTGTTCGTGGTTCATTCAAGGGAAGAGTGGATTTGATGGATGTACATGATCCCACCAACTCTAATTGGAATAAAATCCCAGGCCTTATATGACATTTTAAATCTAGTCATAAAAGTGTGTCCAGAGTCTGTCTTCAAGGTAGATGGATTTCGGGCAATGTTATGTTGGTGATTCAATGCTACCTTTGTTGAGGTTGTACCCATGCAGGCAGTACATTTTCTTTTCAGTGCTTGTACTCATGCTTTGCCATAAACACATTAATATATTCCAAACACCGCATAAGAATCACACTCTTAATGCTTTTCTGATAATACGGTCACTTTTTGTCCCCCTCCACAGATGGTTCTACAAGCAAGCCAAGAATACCAATCAGTGCTGTACGATCCTGTAGCACCATTGAAAGGCCACAAATCTTGTTAAATTACGAGTGATTAAGGGTGTAATCTATTTCTCGGGAGTCAAATCCTTGGTAAAATGATGGTTGTATTCCTGATATTATTCTATGAATTGCCTGTGGGTCAATTTATGGCCTTGAATATTCTTTCAAAACTGTATTATTTTTACGTAGATATAGTATAAAAAGACCAGTCTCCGGATGTACCATGTTCTTGAATTATAGTTGTTTTTTCTTATGAATCTTTTTTTGACTTTTTAGTAGCTGTATCATTTCTTTAACTAGAATATGAAATGTTCTTGTAAAAAGCAAGAATTCTTTATAAAAATCCTTTTCAAAAATGCTGGGTACTTTGAAATTTCCTTTTACGTTTTTTTTTTCTCTCTTATTCTTTTGGTTGCTTCTTGTTCCAGACTTACGGCTAGTCCTGATGATTCAATGATAGTTTTTCACATTGCAATATTTTATGCTCTGCAGTTGATAAAGAGTTGGTATTGAGATTTTGAAATTACAGAACTCCATTCTAGCCATGAGAAGATGCCAGCTCAAAAGCACCTGCAACAACAATCACACGAGAGGTACATCAGAGGCTCCCATCCCGATTGAAATGGAGATTTCACTAAATTAGCTATAACATCTGGCAAGAAGAAAACTGATGTTTAGATGCACCACAAAACAAACAAATAACCAGAAGCCGTTACAACAATCAGGCATTTTGAGTTTGCAAGCAACCATCAAAAGCTGGAATAAGCCTCCTGGATAACATAATATGGCATCCAAGCTGCAGATAATACCACTTCCATATGCAGGTGTTTATGGAGAAAAAATAACAAACAAACAAAAAAAAGAAGAAAAAGAAGCATACCTCATGGGACTGACTGCATTCATGGGATTTCAGTCTCCTAGACAATACTGGGTGCATCTCCCACCCAGCTACAAATGGCACGCGGCCACCGCGTTCTAATACAGTCTACCAGCGGGGCATGCTGAGAAGGTTGATTTACCTCAACAAGGCCACCTTCTTTCCCAGCGGGGTCGCTGCTTGAAGCGGCCGCCACATCGGCCAGATACTCTTCCTGCGTCCACCTTGGAGGGACCGACACACTCAATTTACAGAGCCTCGGTCTCTGCAGCAGACTCTCACCTCCTGCTGCTATGTTCCCATTCAACACAGACTTGGCGATTCCATTGAAATGGTAGATATCAAAAATCTTCTTTCCCGTTGACCCAGTTGAGTCCTTAAATCCACCCATGCTTTTATCCAGATCCAGCAAGGCCTGCCAGAACTCACTCCGTACAATATACCCTGTACAACAGAGGTTTTCAAGCTTTTCGGGTGGCATTTTTATGTTGGTCTCCCTGAGAACTTGATGAAATCCTTCCACACTGATAAAGCCTCCCCCTCCACTCTGGTCCTGGGCATCGAATGCTCGTCTGATCTTCGACTCCCGTTCTTCCAGCTCATTCTCTTCTTGCACGGAGGGGTCGAGTGCAAAAAGAACAGTGTAGTGGGACTCGCTTCCAACCACCCATATTGGCCACCTCGGGCATTTTAGAAACCGACCAACCTTGCAGAAATTAAGGGATTCCAAAAGGGAAAGGAATCCGACCTCCATGCTCGCCGGTATGCCTTTGAGGAACATGCCACCACCAAGATCCATTCTGCCATCAAACACATTCGGAACAGCCCGTCCACAAAGCAGTAGATTCACAATTTCCTGAGGAAAACAGGATTTGTCAGCAATTAAACAGATCTTCCATAAGATCATAGAAATGCTTTGCAACCAATGCACATACTAAAATATTATTTTACTAGGACAGTCATGTTCAGGAGAGATATAAACTTCTCAAGTTTATATCTCTACTGAACATTTCTTAAAATATTACACTCGAGCTGTCTAGCATTCAAATTTCAAGGCATCCTATGGAGCATTATTAACTGGGTTTTTTCATAGTACAATGAAATCCCACAAAATCCCTGAAATCGTGGGTTAAATTCTAGATTTATGAATCTCTATCATCTTACTACCATTTCGAACTTCTTTTGACCACCAAACACCTGCTGAAAAATCTCGAATATCAAAATCTAAAAATTTGAATAACAAAATAGAACAAGATCATAATTTTGAAATTTAAGATGACCTAACACAGCCACAGGAGTTGAAGTCAGAATGGGAGAGCAAAAAGCAACAGGCAGACCAGGAGTTGACCTAAAATACCAAGACTAGGTAACTGTAGAAGAAAACAAGCACTTCTAGGAATAGATATCTGAATGCAGGAAACAAGAAAAGTCCTATTGAGGTAGTGTTGACAGTAGTTAGAAGAGAAATGCCAGCTCCTCAACACAGGATGAATTATATCCACTTGAACCATGCAACATGCAGCTTCCATTTTGATACCGATGATAACACTTGCCTCTCCTATCATATTTGTAGCCAAAGATTTTAAAGGAACACTAACTAACAGTAAAATCATCAAATGCAACTAAGACAAATTAAGAAAGAAATGTCCAACAAGAGCTTAGCATTGCCGTGAGGGATGTTGTGTCTACCAGCAATATTAATTCATGCAAAACAGAGCAACAGGACTTGATCTGATGCGTCAGAACAGCAAATGGTAGAACATCCATTTGCCAGTGTTAATTTTGTATTACTATTTGAATGCAAGGTTTACCCCACTAATATGTACATACCCTGCACCGAGCGAATGGTACCATACCAATACCGAACCGACTCGATATGTTGAACTGATACCCGTAACAGGCGTAGCAACACTGTACCAACATGGCAACAATCATGAGGTCTGCTAATGAGATGGCGAGCGTTGACACAGCATACCCCAAATAGTTAGGAAAAGGCTAGATGGTCATGATTACGGTTATGTAGCATCATGTGATTCCTTTTTTTACTTTCCTTTTAACATATAATAACCTTAAACATTTATCCAAAGAAAAAGCAATTTGATATACTATTTATCCAAGAATAGATATTCAAGTCACATGATATACCTGTGAGGCATGCCCAAATGGAGCCGTGACTAGTGGTAAGCTAGGATCATCCCTATCTGCTTGAATGGATTCCTAAACCGTGATAATGTCAATAAAGATTCAGCAACAGCCACTTCTAAACAACAGGTTGTTCAAATTCAAACTCATAAATTACTAATTTCCAAGCATCAATAATATATAAAAAAAATGAAATTTTAGGAATGTTGCTTTTGAAAAGACATGTTATGGCAACAATAACAGATACTTCTTAGTGAAAGCGATGGCAAATGTACAGCTAGCTTCACCAAAACTATCCATAAGAAAGTGAGTTTGCATATGAGTTATTGACCACATATGTTAATCAGGCCCGGAACATTCCCATTTTCTACAGACTACTCTCATATTCCAAAAAAAAGGTTCAAGTTTAAGCAAGAAGTTACATGATATCATTGAAAACTGAGCTTTTCTTTTAGCACATCTAGAGTTAGTAGCTCACAAAGGCCCAGAAATTGCTGGCTACAGAACAGTATCTTCCTGATGTTATTTTCCCTAGTAAATGTACACTGAACAATTGAAAGCCATTCAAAATCTTCTATTACCACTAAGAACATGGTTCGAAGATGGTCATCACAACATGAAGTTTATTTTTATCATTTGAGAATGATGCAGCCTCCACTGAATTCTGAAAATGGTAGAGGAATTCCAATTAACAGAGCCATCATCTCGAAGCACTGAAAATGGTGGTTCAAAGGTTTTACTCAGATTCTGCTTGCAAAGTAAATTAGGGCTGGGATTCTCTTGGCATAGTTGATCCCACCTATCAACCATTTTTTAAAGAGTGAAGGATCCTCAACTAGATTTTGGTGTGTTTCCCCTCTCCCTAGCAAACCCCCCTCAAATCAGTCAATTAGATTCCACATCTATTTTTTCACTTCCCTTCAACCTTCAAATCTGAGCCATCTCCTTCATTCCTTGAATTCCTGGTATCTCCAAATCCCACCCAAATTAAATTGTTTCAATTAGAAGGCTGGTTTGCACATCTATCCCAAGTATTTCAATGGCATGTTTTAACTTTAGTTAGATTTATGCCCTTGGCATTTCATCCATGGAGTTCGAACTCGCCTTTGGGCATGCCAAGTGTTCGATAAATGGTCGGTGGAACTGTTCTGAACCATCCGATTTGGATTTGGAGCGTCTCGAACTGCCTGGTTTGGAGCGTCCTGAGCCGTACCGGCGGTGGACCGGGAGGGTTCCAGCAACGAAACCGAGACCCCGTCGCTGGAAGGGGAGAAGAAGGAAAAAGAGGAAGAGAGAGAGCGGGGGAGGGAGGGAGGGAGAGGGAGAGGGAGAGGAAGGAGGAGAGAGGCCGGCCAGTCTCTCTCTCTTCCTCTCCCGTTCTCTCTCTCCTCCGCCTCTATTGTGTTAGTACAGGGCGGCACGACAAGGCACGGGACGGGCCCATACCAACCCGTGCCGCCAGGCAATCGGTACGGAGCCCGATACTGGCACAATAGACGTTGACTCAATATTTGTCTTCTTTAGGATTTTCATTTTTTTTCCTATTTGATAGGTCTTTCTTTTGGTTCTACTATCTTGATTGTCCTATAGAAAAATTCAGATCTTCATTTCTCCCCATAATTGGATTTATTGATCTTGTCTAAAATAATATTGACTTCTTTCTTGATGACTAGATTTGTTTTCCCATTCTCAAATGGCCACAATATTTTCAAGGACATACCACATAATTTTACAAAATTTACATCTTTCTATGTTTTATGATCTATTTATTTTCGACTTCAACACTTTATTATAAATCCATTCCTTGAGCTGAAAAAAAAATAATGTATTTGTATCAAACTAATAGAAGCAATGATCCTCCTATACACAGATATTAATGAAAAAAAAAAACTTCGAAAAGAATATGCTAGAAAACCCTAGATATTTTACCCCATATGACTACTGAATTTTTTTCAGGTTTGAATTTTTTTCCTCTCTTTTGCTTCAGGGCAAGATTTGAATCCTAGCAGGCACCTCGGCCATTGTCTCATCTCCTAGCAAGCATCACTGCTACTCTCTGCTGTTTGTTACATCACTCTCCTTTTTTGAAGCCTTTGCTAATTCTGTGTTTGGTAATAATGATGTGGAGAGCCCTGTTTCACTTTGCTTAGAGACCTTGAGACTTGAGCATCATTATATGTTCTCTCATGACCCATGGACTAGGTTTTTGGCCTTTTCCATATTGTATCCCAAGAAACCCCTTAGATTTTCGAATATTATACAATGAATATCTAGTTGGAGTGATTGTTTTAAAAATTTATGAAATTGATAAAAACTTTGCTTATTGTTATGTTAGACTAGACAGCTTATATGCAGGTTGTGTTAGAAGTATATATATAATGATGATCACACCTTATTCAATAGTTTTAAGTGTGAAGGTGATATATGAAGTGTCCAAAGTGTCCTAGTGGCTCACATGTCAAGGAACCCAAAACTTGGGAGTATTCAGGTAACAAGCTGCCAGAAGTTCCATGTTAGAGAGATCATCATATCTTGAAGTTCATTGGCTGTTCATATCAACAAAACCTTCCAAGGCTCCACTAACTGAAAAATATATATAGCAATCATCTCATTGCTATCATTTCTGTTGTCACCGGATCATTATGCAATAAGCTTCTTCCGTATCATGTCCGCTTGCCTTTTCCCCTTCATCACCAGCATCATATTATCACAACCTCTGCGCATCAGTAACTCTTGTGTCACTTAATACTTTTAAGAACTCATTCATGACCATTTGAAGCCATCCTGTGATTTGATGCCTTTATACCCAATACTTGTACAATTGTTACCATGCTACCTCTCTAAAATTTTCTTTTCCCTGTTAGTGGATTTATGATATAGTACAAACTTAATTTTCATCCACAAGGTGAAATTTTAATTGTTTAATACAAAAATAGGGTTCTTCCAGAAGTACTTATCTATTCCCTGCATGAAACCATAAATGGATTGTATGTAATGAAGTCTATAACTAAGTTCTACATATGTATCTCATATGGCAAAGCATTATATGGCGAGCCTAGTCTATATATTCTGTATTAGTTTCCAAAAAGAAATTGCAATTGCAAGATTTAATTAGTAATTTCACCAATAGAACAATATGAGGTGAATAGAAATGCCAAATAACAAAGTCCAAAAATTAAAGTTAAGCAATATGCTTCTTAAAACAAGGAAAAACATGTATTAAATTCATATGCTAGTATTATAATGAAAAGTTGCAGAGCGTTATGCATACCAGTCCTCGTGAAAGCAGAGAAGATATAAGAAATATCATTGCCCCCATACGACTTCGAAATACAGGAAGCATTGCCATAAGCTGACTAAAAGCAGCTGTCCATGAAGCATATGTTTTGACTCTTAGAACTTTCTGCAAATCTGAAGCTGACTCAATTGAAAGACCTTCTAAGGCTTTAGTTATCATCTGCTTAAATGTTGCATCAATAGCATTAGTAAAACCGAAACAGCCCCAAGTTAGTAGGCTAAAAATGATTGTTAGAAAATGTATCTATCATCATCACCTCATTCTGATCAAATTCAGATCCACCATCTGCATGATGGCTTAAAACTCCTAAGGTTGCAACCACAGCTCTCTTTCCACTCCCACATAAAAATAATATTTCAACCATACTGTGAACCAACGCTCTGAAAAACAAACTTGTGGTCAGCATTCGATATTCAAAAATAAAAGATATTGACTAATAAAAGCCAGAAAAGTCATCCGACTGGAGAGATAAACAAGAACCCCACAATGATAAATAAATACATAAGTAAACTTGCTATCCTACATACCATCCATCTTGGTGGAAAAGTTTAAATTCTAGATGAATCCCACAAAAAAAAAACACATGATCTAAAGTAAACTCCACTATGCCTGCTTTCACATCTCATGTGACCATACATTTCAGTTATGTAATGGATACCTTCTAACATATAACTAATGTAACATCAGAACCAATATAGGGGCATTAGAAGAGAACCTTCTGGGCACTCTCAGCGTCCAGAGGTCAGCTTATTGATCAACAATTGGTAAATCCTGCCAACCCACACAATCAGCTTCCTATCACCGTGGCATATTAGATCAGCACCATCATCTTTACTAGGGTCACTAATGACAAAAAATGCAAGTTTTCTTCCATTTCCCCTCCTATACACCCTTTCTTCCTCATTTACATCAAAACAAAGAGTATGAAAGCCTCAAAATTCTATTTTCTCTTTTTAATCAAATTTTGTTGCAGCATTTTGGAAAATTCAAATGCCAAAAGGCCCAAAACTCTTAATGAACCTGACTAATCATTGCCCAGACTCAGGGAAAGACCTAGCCACCATCAATTTACAAAGAATTATAATAAAGGCTAATAATCTCGCTCATCCAAAGCACATAGGAGAAAAGTCTTAAGATTTAAATTATGCTATATAAAAAGTAAATACTTTTTTATTAGTTTGAGAAAATACAGTTTAATTTATGTATGCCATCATCTGGTGCATCATAACAAAATTAGAAAGACTGCATAAAAGAAAAGAAGGTTGATTATAGATGATCAATGGTTTAAGTAAGAAAAATATTGAGAAACTTTCTGGCAAATTTACTTAAATGTTTTTAAATATGTAAAATTTCTAAAAGGAAAGAGTTGGGATATCTTAATTTTTGCAAAGAGTTTTGGTCATTTCATGAATACTTTTAAAATTTTGTTTTGCTTTTTTATGCAACATAAACACAACCGCTAATTTATGTGATGAAATACATAAAAGTATCACTAAAAACGAATTCCATAGCAAAAATATGTGCAATAATAATAATCAAAACTAAATTACTTACAGATAAACAGGATGGTTGGGAAAAATGATAGATATTAAAGTCAATTTAGAAGGCATAACAAGTAACCAAAACATTACCAACATGAACTTTAACTTAAAACAGTGCCAAAAAATCAAAAAAAAAGAGAGTCATTAAACAGGTAAATAAATAAGAAAACCTAGTCTACTGTCATATTTGAACACAGCAGTGAAAGTAAGACATGAGTAGAGCTAAAGGGAAACCTAGTGTGTGAATGGTGTAAAGCCAGACATACTCAAATAAATGCCACCAAGCTCTTCATGCATTAAATGCAAAAGCAATTTGCAGGCTAGTCAAAGCTGCCAAAATTAATCCTCTCATGTAGTCACAGACTCCCCAAGTTTGCAAGGGAAGATAAATAGAGGGCAGTATAATTAATTATCTATCATCATCACTACGACCATCATACAAGCCTTTTCCCATCAAAATTAGGTTAGCCTTCGAGCAAAGCTTTGTTGAGCAGACCCCAAAGAAGGACTGAGCAGATTTCTACATCCAGCTGTCAACATGATTATATCCCATTACATTTACTAATAAAAATGATAAAAATGCAGCTAAAATATATCTAAGGATTAATAAGGGATGGTTTTGTAAAACAGTAGAAATCAGAGTGTGAGAGATGTAGAAAGGAAAACAATGGAGGATCCATCTCAAGAACAAGAGCTGGATAGAAGCAAAAAAGCAAAATCTGTAATGTGGAATAACTATAACAGAGATAGGCACCTATAAAAGGATTACTGATTAAGTTGACATTACAAAGCACGAGGTTTTTATTCCTTGGACTAAGTTTTGCCTATAGTATGTAATAGTTGTCTCAGTTCATCTAGACAAATAATATGATGGGAAGTTATCAAATTGTTCATAAGAGTTCTAATATAACTCTAAATGGTAACCTATTGCAGGCTGTCACGGACTTAATATGGTAATAGAATATCACTTGGCAAGTCAATCATGGTGTCGTAGGTGTTGCAGAAACTAAAACAACACTAGAATTAATTGAATAATAAATGGAAACTTCTACTAGAATGAGAGTAGTCCTGAAGAAGAGATTGCCGACAAAGGAAGATATATGCAGGAAATGTAAAGGATACAGTGTGACTATTAACTAAAACCTATAAGTTCTTTGCTAGAATTATAAATGAATATTTTAGTATGTTTTTTTCTTTTGGGGGTAAAGGAGATCAGAATATGGTTAAAGAGATATTCAAAATTCTAAAGCAGTCTGTTGGAATTTTAATTAATTGCCAGATGTCAAGTTCAATAAATAGGCATACAGGGAGATAAAATAGCAATAGCGATAAACATAAGATCTAAGGAAATTTCGCCAAATAGGAAGTTCATGTGGGACAAAACTGCAGTGTGATAGTAAAATTAAAGTTTTTCCCATGCATTTCAAGGATAGAAATGACAGACATACCTATCCAAATATTCAAAATGATTATTTTTGTAGTATAAAGCCTTCACGTCCTGACATTTTTCATTCCTTTTCTTTTATGGTAAAGTAGTGCCTCTTGGGCTTCAAAGTTTTAACTATTGGTGCCAATGAGCATGCCAGTCACCCTTCAATATGGTATATGTCGTGCCACGGTTGCACGCTTTGAGGCTTTAAAAATATTTCAATTAAAAATATATAAAAAAGAGTTTAAGGAGATGTCATGCTAACCCATCTGCAGCTTTTTGCGAAAGTTAACAGTGATATTTATTAGCAATAAACTTGTATTTTTCAGAATCAGCATGTCAAAGGAAGTCATCACTTCCAACATGAGATGAATGATATTATATGGTATAAGCAAAACAAATTGATAGGTCTAAAGAATCTGTAAAGACATAAAAATGCCCTTAATGGCAAAATGTAACAAGTTCAAAGAAGAATACAATAACCAGTTGCCCACATTTTGTTTTCAGCAAGCAGAAATACGATCCACAAATAACAAAGGAGATACACTAACAGTCAGAGAGTTATTATGGGCAGAGTAATCACCTTTCCTTTCTATCATCAGTTATAGATGCAAAATTATCAGATGCTGCAAATGAACTTTGACAAAATGTCTTTTGAACTAAACTATACAGTGGATTATTGGCTTCAAGTTTACCCAAATCATCTGGGAAAAACAAAAGATATTTGAGGACATAGGCCTGCAGGACAAAGAAAAAAATTAATGCCAGAAAAGATCTTAGGAAAAAATGAATAACAATGCTTAAGGCCAGTATGCATATCTCAAAGGGTCAGTGTATATAATAATATCAATTCAGCACATCCATAGTCACTGACATAAAATGTTCAATATCTAACTCACAAATAGCAACATTTGGAAGTACAATTTTAATATGTTATGAGCATGTAATCCACTAAAAATGCATATAAATTTTTCGTGACATTGCATCACAACAACAAATTGCAAAAGATTGTTACCAATTGGGGCATCTACTTGCCAGCCAAATCTTTAGAGAAACTGAATTTTTATGCAAATCTGGAACTATGATAGACCTTTTTTTACCTTTGTATATTACCCCCTTTATGGGCTTGATACAAGTTCACCTTACCATTTCATATCACATTCCTGCACATGCCTGAGCTAGTCCAGTGAATAGCAAAAGGAAACGAGAAAGTAAACATAGAATGGCAATAGGACTACTTGATTGGGAAACACCTTATAGAAAACTTGCACACATTTCTGACAACAGCTATCATCTTAATAAGCATTGAAAAAAAAACAGAAGGCTATGAAGCAACTCAAGATCCAGTTGATAATCGAGCCAGTATACTATGAGAATTTCATAAACAATTCAGTTATTGATGTTATCTAAGAACAACACTTGATAACATAAAGGTGGCAAAAAGGTTCAAAACAGTTCGATCAACATGTTCTCTTAGCAAGAAGGACAAGGAACTATGCAGAAAAATCAGAAGGCAAAAAATATGATAGGAGAAATGAAGATTTTAAGTAAAGGTGACAGAGAATATTGTTACCTAAACCAATATAAAACAAGGAAGAGGAAATATACAAGTAAGAAATAAAATAAGTTTTGCATGAATATACGCTATCAAACCTGCCAATTGTAAATGCAAGCATTGATCCAACTATATGGTCAATCTTAAAAGTTACTAAGCAAGAAAATATGCATTCTGGTATCCGCAACAAATTTATTTGAACTAAAATGAATTTTAACTTCTTCCAAGCAATAAGGTCTTATAAATTCAGGGTCTACCATCTTTTGCAAATTTGCTGTAAAGAAATCTCAAAGATTAATCATTCTTAGGACATCAATGAATAGGGGAATACAAAATTATTGAAAGTCAAAACAATCACAAGATAAAAATAAAATGCAACAAGATGGGCCGAGAAAATTGGTTGTAAGGCAGAAATGATGGATGGCATGTAAAAACAATAATCAGAGAGAGTGCTACCTGTATGGTTGCCAAGACACCACAAGGACCTCCCTCATGCTGGACCAGACCCATGCATGTTTCTGGATCAGAGCTAAACCTATATGCATTAGTTCACAGAAAATCAGCAAGACAGAGGAAATAGAAGACAGGGAGTTCATTAGTATTGCAATCAAATTTTCAGAACTTGTTTATTTAACGATTATTAAAAAAAGTCACTTTTTATATGGAAGTTCTAAAGCACTTGAAAAAGGTTGAATAAATCAGAGAAGTAGCAGCTAAAAAAGAAAAAATTCAGTGCTTCAATAACAAAAGGCACTTGGTTGGTATCGGAATGGTACTTGCTGATATGATGTCATAGCAGCAAACCCAAGTAATTATTAGCCCTGCTGAGATAGGTAATGATAGGTGTGACCATGGTCACAGAGCTGTAAAGGCAGAGGACAAATTGACGGTAGAACACCACAGGTGGGACATACGCATTAGAAGAATAAAAGCAACAAGCATATCATAGGTACAGTTATTACCTGTTTTTACTACCAAAATCAACACAAATGCCTATTCATTGTAAACACTGCTTTGAGAAAAAAGAAACCAATTTCTAATCGAGATTCAGAGAATCAAGGATCCAAGTCCCCCATGAATCGACAATTCATGCATGGAGAACATCATAGTACCATCCAAATTCCAAACACAATATAAGATGAGAAGCAAGTACTTTGGTGAAGAATCAACAAAAACCTAAAATCAATACTTCCAACACTGCCTTAGCACAAGCAAGTCAAACACCAAATCAACAACCTTAAGGCTTAAGCATTCCTTAAATTTTGCAGTAAGCAATATTAATCTTACAATTTGTATTATGGTGTATTCTAATGACTGCATCTTTCTATCTTAACCATGCTGAAATTCCAGAATTCAAATGAGATTCCTATTATTTGAATCTTGAGTTCTATGTGCCAGCTTCAACTTTGGATACCAACCAATGCCATACAAGTTGCAGCTCAATTCTAAAAGCATTGATTTTCATGTAACACTTTTTGTTTTTAGTTATAAACACCGAATATTAGATTAATTTTTAGGAAAGAGCTTTTTGCATGTAGCATCTTTTAGGATATTTTGAATTCTAATGTTTAGCAAAAAGATCTTGCACTGTCAGCATTGAAATTCATACCAATTTATGCTAGAACTCTATCCATATGGCAATATGCATTAAACAAAGGGAAATCTCTGGTCATGGACTGCTCAATGTTGACTTAAGATTCTATTGAAAGCCTGAAAGCTTAATGGACAACCTCCACAATTTCACCCATCACGACTTTATACAACAATTATTAGGCTCAGTTGCTAAACACAAAGCACTCAACTCTTCAAATCATCGCATTCTCTCTTAAATCAGAACCAATATGTTGCACTACAAATGGAGAAACAACCTGCCTTGATTATTCAGTAATAATATCTCAAGATCCACCTCTATGACCTCATAATTTCCTTAAACATAGCCCAAACATTGTGTCTGACAGGATACAGCATCATTAAAAAAGATACTTCCTCTGCAAATCAAGGACGACATTTTGGACAGTTGTTAACTCTCCATTAAAAAATGTTTTCCCAATGTCTCGCAAGATCCTATCTGCGTATAAATTAAATGACAGGCCAATATTTCTCTACTGAACTGAATTTGTACTCTCTCCAGCCTTCAGACACAGACCTTTTTCGTTTGGTTCAAGGTTTGCTGCACATCCAAGGCTCCTCATCTTCAACACTCTATGGGAGCTAGACAATCCAAAAAGAGCTGAGCATCCTATATTTACTGCTGGGCAGTAGATGGGTTGAAGTATCATTTAGTTTAAAATTTTAAATTTTAAAGAACTGAAGTTAGAAAACAAGAATTCATACTGAGTTAAGCTGTTCACTATTCATCATAAGCAGTTGCAAAGTTCATGAGAAGTCCATAATCAGCTATTATGATGCCATGATAAATTTGGTTAAAATCATCAAGGAATATCAACTTTAATTTATGAATTTCTCAAGAATACATAGACAGCAGAAGCTAAGGTCATCCATCACCACTTTCTTTTTCACCCGAAAGCCTTCCAACAGAATGTGGACCTTAGTTCGGTGACATCATAAATAATATAACTTTGAAGTGTTCAAAGTGTAGATAATGACCATCTAGGTTTTATTTAACACCAACGACAGTGTAAAACTATAAATAAAAATAAAAAAGAAAACTTTCATATATATGGTTCCTGGTTAACGGAAAACTGCTTGAAGCATCAAAAAGTCATGAAAAATATAATCAAACGTGTAAAAAAAAAAATTATTTTTTGAGTAGAAAGAAACAAAAGACTGGGAAATTCTAATAGATCAGTTAGACTCACCTGATACCCTGATTGCTCCATTGCGCCAGCACATCCCTCGACACGCCCTTCCCAAACACCATCAAAAACAGCTGGTCCGCGTCCGAGGACGATAGCTCCTCCCCAGAATCCAAACCCGTGCGCTCCCCCTCCTCCACCTTCCCACCCTGCGAACCCTCCACCTCGGCTTTCGCCGCCGCGGGCCCCACGGCCGCCGCAGCGCTCTTGGCCACCACCTCCTCCCTCGCGCCCACCGGCCGTGCGGCGCTGGCGCTCTTGTTCTCCATTGCCCTGATCCGCTTCTCGGCCGCCGACGCCAGCAGCTCCCTCTGCAACCTCCGGTTCCGCACCTCCACCGACTCCTCCGCGCTGTCTCTCGGCTTGCTCCGCTTCGCCTCCGGCGGCGAGCTCTGGAGGCTCATCCGCAGTGCCATCTGAAGCTCCTCGTCTTCGCGATCCGCCATGGGAAGAGATACCACCGACAAATTCCCAAAATCACAGCCGAAACCTACGGAACGGATATCTAGGGTTTCGATCGATCGAATTAGAACACCGCGAGAGATCGAACCAGCGGGAGAATAAATCCTGGTTTCGATAGGATGGTATCTAACATGGAACTCGATTCGACAAAAGATTCGGTTGGGAAATTGGGATTAGAAACCCTAAAGGCGAGTGGCATTCGGCGGCGAGGGTTCGTCGAGGCGGAACCGGCCGGGCGACGGGAGGCGGGGGAGGATGCGAGACGGGGGATCGGAGAGTTAAAATACCGTCCTCTTCCCTACCACCCGCGGCAGGATAGATTTACCAAAATGCCCCTTCACGTGCACTAATAATAGCAATCCCCGGCCGTCCATCTAGTTGAAACGTGAAAATAAGCGGATTACGGCCGTCTGATGGCGATAATTTAGTTACTTTGGAGGTGAAGTTGAGGGCAGTGATTTCCAAAAACGGGACTGGGGTGAGGTGGTTTCATCCAAGTGAAGCAAGGCAGGGAGACACCAGCTATTGTCGGGACAGGGTTGCATCTTTCGCGCGGAGGAAGGATTCACCGTCCTTCGCGCCTACCCTTCATTTGCGCGAATCCACCTTTGGATCGTGTAATGGCTGCTTCGAGATCTGTGCAGGCGCGAAAAGTTTGGTTTGCTTTGAGAACTGTGCATAGCACGAACCCGAACCCCTCGGCATCTGGGTGGGAGTGGGAATGGAGCATTAACTACTTGCTGTCTCAAGAATTAGCAGGGGAATGACGCTACGGAATGCAGACAAGATCACCAAGTGGGTCCCTATCTGATGTGGCGCCTTTGAACGGCGCCTTTTCCCCTGCCATGTTGGTAGGGAAATGGCCGCGTGATAATATTCAAATTAGGATGCACTTAGGAAAGAAAATGAGGGATTAATACATAATCATGTAACAATTAATATTTACCTTATAATGTGTAATTTAATATTAAAATAATAATTGTTATAAAAGTGCATGATGAAAATTAATAAGTATCATAAAGATAATGTTTTCGAATCATTGTTCACTTAATATAAAATTTATCATTTTTAGATGGTAAAAAAACATGTTTAAAATAATAAAAAAATTATAAATTATTTACTCAGTATGTTTGTTTGTGAAGAAAATACTAAATTTTTCTCGGCTTCATGTCTGAATAGAGTGGTAATAAGTTGTACCGAATCAATTGATTCATGTCAAATCCCTCCATGGAGCTTAGGTTGGTGTGTCTCCCTCCTTTTATTCAAAAATATATTATTTATTTGGAAGAACAATAAAAATGCAAATAACAACTATGCTTTTTGTTATGTTGTCCATTATATTATATATTTATAATATTATGGAGGGATCTGAAAACAGTATAAGTCATTCTAATATCATGATGGCAGTCGTTTTAATCTTTGGTTCAAAACTAGAGGCCAGGTTACTAGGTTGTTTTAAGTGGAAGAATGAAAGTCTATGATCATAAGAGAGGAAATATCAACCACTTATTATCTATATATGATACAAGCACATCAGCTCCTAGCTTGAGAACATATCGGTAGCTAACTGACATCCATTGCTGCCATTCTAGTTTGAGAAACATAAAGATTATATTGGACTCAAAAATGACTTAATTCTGTCAAGACCGTTAACTGATCAGAATCTAGTCAAGAGTTTTTCAGACCCATTCAATTTGGACCAGGTTTGGAGTTTTCAGAAAAAAGAGACAGGGATGCATGGCGTTACCGATCTGTCTTGTTCGACTTAGGAGCCACTTTTTCAGTTTTTTGTATGATCTGGTAGCTACCATTGGGAGGGCTCACTAACACTGAGAGCTCTGTAGAAAATTATGATAATTGATGTAACTTCAGTTTCCATGAAGCAATTTGTAGTTTTGACTGTATGTCTTGACATAGTGAATCACATTTAAAGGCCGGTAGCTAAAATACTCTGAGAAATATTAGCTTCCATGGAATGGTCTGAACTCTTGTTGAGAGACCAAATTAGAACAATTATTAACTCTCACTTAGGAATGATCCATTCCTTTTGCATGCAATGACAGAATTACCAAAAGGTTTCTATCAAGCAACTTCAGTTGTTGCTATGTTACCTGCGCCTTGAAAAAGTCGAAAACTAACAATTCTGATTAGTAAGAGAAGTTTATGAATATGATTTCCAAGTATAATTCATACATATAAGAAGCTCAATTTATTTAGCCATAAATGAATCCATGATGTCAATCCAAACAGCTTAAAATGAATAGTTGATATCATAAAACAATCAAGCAACAGAGTACATCATCGAATGGCTAACAAAAAAATAGCGTCTTCTTAGCATGCACAGGTAATTCATGCAGCAAAACTTGAAATCGCTGATTTAGAACAAATAACATATGCGTCTTTGCTCACAATTATAGCCAGACAAAACAAGTCTAACGCCTTAGGCTCTGCATGATGTACTGAGCATAGAGATCCCTGCAACCATACCCACCAGAGAGTATAATCAGCAGAGGAATATTGCAAAAACACATACATATTTTATGAATGATGACAATCACAAAACACTAGCCTATATAATGTGTTGCATTAGGACCTTATATGCGGTTCTGGCACATTAATATTCACAACAAATATGTAAGTTTATGTTTCAGAAAACAAATGCATGCAATAGTTGAAACAAACTTACATGGAGTATTGGATGGCCTCAACAGCAGTATTTGCAGGCAAGAACTCATTGACAGCAACCTCTTTATTCTCATTCTTTTTGTCTGAACTTGGTCAAGGATGCTGTTAATGATCTGTACATTTATCCTATCCTCATGGAGCAACTGAGCTACAGCACAGCACTGCCCCCAGCATTATTGACAACGAGTAAATAGAAAAAAAAAATCATATCTTCATAAGTTAAGCAATATGAAAGCTTTAGGCAGGAAGTAAAACAGGATACAGTCTTCAAAGAAGCGCTTTATTTCAGCAAGACGATGAGGAGAGAGCTCTGAGAGTTCATTGTAGTGGCGGTACTCAGGATCATCGGCGCACACTGCAATGATTTTATCATCTTTCTCTCCCTGTTCAACAAAACCAAAGAGCATGATCCTCGGAGTAGGAAAATGAATAAATGAATAATAAAACTTCCTCTAATGAAATAATACTTGGTCAATCATGGGCATGAGTCCAATGGCCCTGGCTCGAAGAAAGCAACCAGGAAGGACTGGTTCCTGTTCAAAGTATTGGAAGGGCAACTTATTAGTACTTTTGACCTTCTGCTTAAAGATCCTTATGGTTACTTAGAATCATCTTGAGGTGCATCTGAGAAGAAGATTTAAGGGGGAAAAAAAGATGCTGTTTGTTGTATAGGATACAGGAGGCAAGGAACACAAAACAAGCAATGCATTAAAACCATAAATTTATCTTATAAACCACAAAAGCAAGTGGTCAGTTAGTACATATTCGAAGTTATCAGGTCACCTGCATGAGGATCAAAACATCCATTGGATCATTGTCTTCACAAAGTGTTCGAGGAATGAAACCATAATTATGAGGATACACTACTGATGAATACAAGATCCTATCAACCTGGGGCCAATGTTGAAAATTGTAAGATAATCATCAGGAAGAAAAAGAATGATGAATGATATGAAAAGCATAATGATGAAGTATACAATTCGATTCTAATCATTCATAGTTATCCCAGCAGAAAGAAAGAACCCCCTTTTATTATGCCTGCTACTCTATCATGCCTTGCAGATCTCAGGAAAATTAAATGATGTAAATGGCAGCATTTACACACCTTAATCAGTCCTGTCTTCTTGTCAAGTTCGTATTTAACTTTACTTCCTTTTGTTATCTCCACAACCTATACCAGATGAGCAGGAAAAAAGAATCATGAAGCATTCACTTTCTTTCAGAGTACTGATTTAGAAGAGGAGTGGAACCAACTCATGTTTGTCATATCACATTATGCATTTAAAATCTGAATGAGGGATTAAGCTTCATCAAACTATAGTTATTATCGATTTAGAATATGGAACATTCTTAACTGGAAATGGTGGTGGTTGTGCTCCAAGAAGCTTTTCTCGGGGCATGAAATTAAAAATGGATCATAAAAAGCTTATAAAAAGTAAACTTACCACATTGAAAACAGAAGGAGCTCCAGGACCTGCATGCAAACCACACGGTCACTCATCTGCTGTTCGCTGATCAGATGCCATTGAAATCAAATGGCAGGTAATCAAGATTATGTTGAGGTGAGTACCTATTTCAAGATCGTGCCAAGGATGCGCAGCGACTGATCTCCTTGACAAGGATGAGAGAATCCTTTCATTCAGCCGTGGAACAGGGCGCTTCTCGGTAGCAGGGCTCCCATTTTCTTCACTCATATTTCTAATAGCGAAAAGCATTAAGGGAAAATTAAAGAGTGGATGTCCAAGAGATGTATAGATAAACAACCAAACAATAAACACATGATTCTAATCAGAAAATCATAGCATTTACATTTGTCCATCAATGGTAGCTGCTAAATCAACTAAAATTGGATTGGAAAGTACCGATAAAAACCACAAATTGAAGAGTACACTAGAAGATATTTCAATTTTTTTTCAGCCCCAGTCCTGAGAGAAACCTTATAGTTTGCATCTCCACTATAGTAATAGGTGAATCTATTATTCAAAACAAGAATCCTACAGTAGATCTCTTTTCTTATGTAAGAAGAAAGTAGATAGGTCCAAGATCTAACGCTATTATCATATCTATTAGCGCACCAAAAAAAAAGAGAGGAAATCCAAATATACAATCTACACAACCAATCCTAAGCATTTGCACTAAATTCAAGTAAATAAAAAAAAAAAATCCTTCAACCAAAAAATTAAACTACAAATAGAGTCCTGAAGCTTCCTATGTATTTTCAGAATAAAAATCCCGAGGAGGATAAGAAATCAAAAAAAAAAAAAAAAAAAAAACTCTTGGAGAAATATTAACTTTTAGAAGACTTATAGAACAGTATTGCAGCAAGAAACAAAAGCGAAAAAAAAGAGATAGAGAGAGATAAATTATTAACCTTTGAGCTCTAAGAATCTAAAAGCAACATCAAAATGTAAAAAGGCAAAAAAGGAGAAAAGAAAAGAAAAGAAAAAAGTGCAAGATCTTGATCTCAAACTAAAAGTTGCATCAGCAAAGGATTGATGAATTGATCCAATAAAAAATATAGAAAGGGGAAAGGAAAGATCATTACCTTTAATGAGCGAAATCTGTGTCGAGGGAGAGGAGGAGAGGAGGAGAAGAAGAGTGCTCTGTTGTCTGATTTGGTTGGTGGAATCGGCCTCCTGGTCTTTATTTTATATAAAAACTCGGAGTTGGCGTTGCCGTGTATGAACCCAACGTTCGCGGACGCTGACCTTCTCACGAAAGAACCGGCGGGATGGCTGGAACACCTGGAGAGAATATGACCATACGAAGGTCTTGAATAATTCTAATCTAAATATTTAAATAATTTTTATCTCAAATAATAGCCATTCCTCTTCACTCACATAAACTTATTCGATCTCTCTTTCACCAATAATCTCAATCAGATTAAAATCGATTAAGTGCCAAGTGTTTTCAGTTTTCTGAAATGCCAATTATATCATTGGGCCTTTGTTCAAATGCTCAAAAAGTTATTTGACTGAATAAATTTAGGAAAACTAAAAAAAATATTCAGATTTACTATAGGCCCATGCAAATCACAACTTTGGTTCACTGAATCGAGCATTGGAATGAATAGGAGATTACAACTTTGGCCTAATTGCTATATTAGCTGCGCTAGTAAAAAATAGAATTACACTTTATTTGGAATCATAATTCCTTCATTCTTGAAGGAATAGCAATTCTGCTTTTACACAAGAGAAATGGGCATTCCTGTAAAAATAAAAATAAATAATTTAGTTGATAATGATCTGATCTATAATATTTTATAATATAAAATAATAATTAATATTATATTTTAAAAATATAATACTATAATATTATACCAGTAGTGTGCATTATAATATTGTATCGATTGTTACTTAAAAATTTACTGCAAGCAAACAAACATGATGCAATACATTTTAAATAAATATAATACAAATCAAATTATAAATTATCAAATAGTATTAAATAATATATCAAACTAAGAATTAAAACTTAAGTAAAATAATCAATAAAACATAATATGTCAATTAAAAAGTAAAAAACAAAGTAGTAAAATTCGAAGAAAAATATAAATAATATTAAAATTGACATAAAATTTTAAACTTAAACAAATATGAAGTATAAATAAAATAAAAATAATTAATAAAAACAGGAAAATAGAAGATAACAAGGACAAATTATGCACAATAATCAAAAAATACCAAAAAGAATGATAGCGACCATTAGTATAAAATACTTCTATCACTTAGCTAATGATATTTTAAAATAATAATGAATTGATTATATTCTGATATATAATTAGTTTAGTTAAATATTGAGATTGAAGTGCTATTTTTCTTGCATCCCTCCACTTCTTCTCTAAACACTGGAATGGGAATCATGATTTCTGTTGTGGGATGGGGTTCCCAGTTTAGTCCCACATCGGGTAATCAGCGGAAAGGTCTGTGCCTTAAATGGGGGGTGCAAACACCTCTTCTCACCGAGGACCCTTTTGTGGGACAAAACCATGAGGGTAGGGGGCAACCTCCGCGGACCCCCGCGCCGTCAGGGCTCGGGACTGTCATTGGGCCACGGCCCTGGGCGACCTCCCGCAGACCCGAAGCGGCAATCCCAGAGCGGACAATACCTCGGCGAGGACGCGGATGCTTTTCCTGCTCGCCCGGTGTGCGGGCTGGTGTCGGGGTTCCGATCGCACATCAGTTGGCGCTAGAGGAAGGGCCCCGGCCACGCACAGACCTTCCCGCTGGGGGGGCTGTGTTGTGGGATGGGGTTCCCAGTTTAGTCCCACATCGGGTAATCAGCGGAAAGGTCTGTGCCTTAAATGGGGGGTGCAAACACCTCTTCTCACCGAGGGCCCTTTTGCGGGACAAAACCGTGAGGGTAGGGGGCAACCTCCGCGGACCCCCGCGCCGTCAGGGCTCGGGACTGTCATTGGGCCACGGCCCTGGGCGACCTCCCGCAGACCCGAAGCGGCAATCCCAGAGCGGACAATACCTCGGCGAGGACGCGGATGCTTTCCCTGCTCGCCCGGTGTGCGGGCTGGTGTCGGGGTTCCGACCCCACATCAATTTCAATTCCCCATCCTTCAATTGATCAATTCCCATTCTATTTCAATACCTATTCTGATTTCTTTTGATCCCTGGAGTGCAGGAGTCATGTATTAAGATGCCAGATATTCTGGCATTTCAAAATTTAGAACTCCATAAAATTGAAAAGAAAAAAAATGTTGTACAGACTTCTTCCATTTTGAAGATAATATGTACAGAAAACTTGTCAGGCATCTGCGGCCTGCCTGACTTTTCTCAAAACACGCTCAGTTTTTAGCGCAATCCCAGGTGGAGGAAGTAGGCAGACCTTCCTAATTGCCAAACCTTTCAAGGAAAGGGGGGCAAATGCGCACTTTTATTTATACAGTGGCAACCCTTTTTTTTTTAAGAAGAAAGTGGTTGCACCACACACCGTGGAAGATATGATTGTAGTTTTTTTTTTTCTAAATAGATGATTCATACAATTCTAGTACGAATGTACGGTTACAGCTTTATGTGAATATAATGAAGTATTTTTAGATTTCTGAGTACTGTTCTTGGATTCTATTGCAAGCAGCTAATCTTTCCAGTACTTGCAATATTTCTTTCAATATACCACTAAGATATCCAAAATTTCAGCAGAGTTGGTCTGATAAGCTTAGCATGTGCAATATAAACTTCAACATGCAGACCTGCACACTTGCACCCATAGGTCTCAAATAGAAAATCTTGTACACTCTTTTGTCTATCTTGTATTTTAGAGACTGCCAATGTAATTAGAAAGTGCACATCGTTGTGGTAGAGTGGCATGGAATGCTTATCAATTTACAGCCCTGAAACAGATGATCAAAGGAGAAAGCAAACTCTATAATGTTACTAAAAGACAATGACAATTTGTAAATATGATATTCCTAAAAAATAACAAATATTATGCATGACACTGTGACTTGAATAAGATATTAAAGTGCTCGGCCAGTAGGTGTTGTTCCAAGCGTGGAGGGTTCTACATTGTCCCAAAGACCAACAGTCTTCAATGGAAACAAATCTAACGAAACAACAAGAGCACTTCAGCAAAAGGAGAGGGAAAATTTTAATAAGGGGGAAGTGGTGGGAGTCGAACATCTTAAGTAGAGCAACACCCAGGGAGCTCGCATTGCGATAAAGATAAAATTAACATTATTAGTTTAATCCAGCAATCCAGATCACCATTAGCAGACTCACTTATTCACTATTTCTCAAATTTCCATTTCAAGACAGACATTTGAATCAAGTCTCAATTATAGTTGAAATTTATAATTGAAATTTCACCTTTCAATTGTTGTTCTCAACCTTTTACCTTGGTCATACAAGAAAATGATTATCCTTTTCAACTCTTGAATAAGCAATTCATGACCCCCCTGTGAAGCCTTCATTGGAAGCCAGCATGAGAACAGGAACATATAACATAGAACTCATTTCTTGGTTTCTAAATGGTAGCTGGTCAAAAGAACAGGCTTTTAAAAGATAAACATCACAACCAACCACCCTTCAGTACATAACTTTGAGTTCCGCAAAACCCGACTGATAACAACAGATGATTCTGAAATTCTAAGCTAACAAAAGTATTTTGGTTCTTTTAAAAGTTCCACCTCCATTGTTTTCTCAAGTCAAGCCGTCTCTCTGCTTTGGGAGCAACAGATGTTTGCACTCTTGCATACTCACAGGAGGAATACAAATATGAATTGCTCGCGTCTCCCTTGAAGCTTCCTGGCCAGACTTTAAGGAATCAAGAACCCCACACCTCTTGGAGGCAGCAATTCACATATTTGTTGAGTTGCTTTTTGGTACAAATATTTGTTTAGTTCCTTGCCCACATCTTGCATGGAGTTCTCCACTCCACTTCCCATCCCTAATTTTCTGAAAAAAAAAAAATACATGACATAAAGTTAACATTCTAAGTCACAATTCTTGAGCCCTCAATTTTGGACCATTCAATCATGACTTGTATTTGATTACCTCTTAGAATTGTAACAAAAATTGGAAACAGCAAGTGATCTAAATTTAGTGTTTTGCTACTGATTCATATTTGCACCAGCTTCACAGCATTTAGACATAATGCATCTCAGTAGTCTCGTGGAAGTTAATTTGCAATGTTAAGGAAGAAATGCAAAGATGACATTAACTGAGCACCAGAAATTTAGTACCACCAATTCCCATCAAACCAAGAAAAAATTCGTTAGGTGACAATGACCAATATAAGTAAAATGTTCAGTTAAATCTCAATATTGAAAGCTACCATGAATGGGACAATGGAGAGCGAAACAAAATGAACCAATAAGAACCAATAAGCAGCCTACCCCAATAACAGTTTTCCAAGGCAAGAACAACCAGATAATGTTTACTAAGACCAAATAAGAGACTCAAAACTTGCTAATCTTTTTTGACTAATCCAATTAAAGAATAAGAGGGTTATTATGAGGATCATAATGCACTGATCTGTGTATATAAACTCTTAGAAGGAATTTATCTAAAAGAGAGCCATCTTCTTCAACTACAGTATTTAATCCTCATTTTTAAAGGCATGTCATCAACAGCAAGTAGAGTCAGGAAGATGATTTCATTTGATGTAAAATACTCATAAATTTGCCTATTGTTTAAATAGCATGTGGAATGAACCATCTCAGGGCATTCCATTACTTGTTATCAAGGCTATATCATTCGAAGAAATGTAGTGTCATCTGTGACATAAAAATTTTAATTAAAAAGGTCAAATGAATAGTGCATTGTAAAAGATCAAAGATCAGAAACTGGATAAATTAGTTCGTTACTATCTTATCAGTTCTTATTTGAACTTTATTGTCAACATTTTAATAGAGAATAATATTGGGAAAGGGAATCCAATATCTAGTAGAGTGTCACTATTAACAACTGTAGGAAGTGATGATACAAAATGGGAACATTGTTTATTAGCAGATAATAGTGGTGAAAATATGAAAGCATATTGAATTAACAAATCTAAACTGTAAATCATAAAACTAAACAAGTAATAGATCATTTATTACTATAGTGTACAACAACAAAAATAGAGAGACAAAGTCGAATTCTGCCAGAATGGGACACGTGAATATGATTCTTATCAATCTATTAATCAATACTATGAAAAGGAGTGAGAAGATTTTAACCATGAAAGCACTTGCTTGACATAGATAGCTAAAAGAATTGGAATAGAGAACAGGGGCAGAGAAGTTCTAGTCAATGACTACATGTCATTGATAGATCCAAAACCGATAAAATGAAAAGAAAATATGAAGAAACACTAGAAGCATCTATAGAAAATCAAGAAGAAATATGAAGCCATGAATTGTAGCAAGATCTTTATCAGCTTTAAGGAAGTCTTGTGCCACCATCTTATATTTAAAAAACTAAGTAGGAAATCTCAAGATAAAAGGCAAGTTAACAGAATGGATCCTGATATTGGGCAGTGAGCAGGGCCTGTGAGCATTAGGGAATGTATTTCAGAAGTTTTATGTGAATTTATTATAAAACAGAGACTAATTATTGACTTCAAAAACGGTTTTAACATGTGGGAAAGATATGAAGCAAAATGCTGGGCAGTTAGTAGGGCCCAAGAGCATAAAAGTGTAGTAGAGATTAGCATGTCGAAGTGGGTTTGTTGAAGAATCAAGATAGGTTGAATTTGAATAAGCGCATTAAACAAATTTTGGGCTTATGCTATTGGAAGATAAATCAAGGTATTCATCTGTTTGTCTAGACAACAGCAATAAAAACAAGTGACGACAATACGACGGAGGGGGGGTCTGGCATATAGATTGAAGATCAGTTGTCAAAATAGACGAATAGACAATAAGCAGTCATTTAACTAAGTTCTTGTTTCAAAGAATTAGGTACTCAGGTTGGTTGTGGACCAATGAAAAAGTAGGATTCATGAAAATGATCTAAAATTGATGGAATTAAGCTTCTTCTTTGTGCTTGCCCATTTTCAAATCAATATGACTTCAAATCTGACTTTCAGACATGCTACTAACTAAAAGATAAGCAAATGATAGATTCTCATTTTTGTTTTGCTTATACTTTTGTTAATAGAATGGATCTAATTTTTGCCAACTTAGATTCTTTTGTTAGCAGTATGTCTGACGTTAGACTTGAAGCTTGACTTGTTTAAACAAAGGTAAGCTTGCCAATGATGGGCTTACGTGTGAACTAATAGACATTTTCTCATATCAACTAACTCGTTATCTATGTCCAGGACCAACTCTCCAAACAAGAAACACAAGCTTTTATTTGCTTCCCTTGTATACAATGATACTTGATTATACATTTTCTGCCTTCACTTTTATGGGCACTACAAGTTTGCCCACATACTCTTCCAGAAGTTTGATTGCACCGATGATGTTTTACACTGTAAGATTCATCCAGATGGTGCCATTAATCATATTTACAGAAAGGCTAACAAATAGAGAGCGAGAGATTAAGTAGATATGATCATTGAAGTTGGCCCAGATCAATACAATGCCAGACAACTAAGCCCCCGAGACAATATGAAAAGATCAATGAGGCTACAATCTGGCAATTAGAAGCTAAGTCAGAGTTCAGAGAGCATTTTTTTAAAGATTCTTTCCCTCATTTTCAGATGTAGGAGAAAGAATTGCAGAGATTAAAGATTTGGAGTCTTGGATAGTGAGCAATAATTCATGAAAATTTTATTTATTTCAGGAGAAATGTTCTTTGAGGCTTTGATGCAAACAATCAGCGAAGTAAAATCCATGTAACTGACTTCTTGATTGATGGAACATGACTTCTCATTTTTTTCATTTAAATTTTAGATCAATTAAACAACATATACAGAAGAATCCAATCACAGGTATAAATCATTGAGTTTGCCATTGCAATTCATACCTCTACTTCATCAATCTGCTCACGGGTTCTCATCAAAAAGAACTTTATAAAACCTCTTCCTCTCTTCCCTTTTCTCGGCACTGTGCAGTCTCAGTGCTTCCTCTTCATCCTCTTCTTCTTCCTCCTTCGTCGGTCTCACTTCAACCTCACCTCTCTTCCTCCTCTTCTCCAAATTCGCCAACCGCCGCCTCCTATTATATTCGTGAAGTCCCTCCTGCATCAATTCTCCGAGGTTATCCTTCGCGACCACCAATGGATCCTTTTCGACAAGCTCCGATCCCCTGTACCCCTCCCGGAGGACCACCGTGTATATCTTGTACCGGTTCGACACATAGAATATGCACGGTTGCTGGAGCAGCAATAAATTCAGCCTCTCCGGCAATCCGAATTCCCTCTTGAAATGCTCCAATTTCACAATGGACGCCTTCTTCCACAGTGTTAGTGAGAGAAGCTCATGGACGATGCCGACAGACCGCTTCTCCGACTGCTTCCAATTATCGGAATACGGTGAAATGTATGGCGTGCCATCATTGAATTCGTCAAATTTTGCCCGAGTTTTCACCCAGCTCGGCGGCAGCGAGCAGATGTACCGCGGCTCCGTCCCCCGTTCAGCTGCCAATGCCTCGACGGCGGAGACCGCGAGCGCCGGGTCCCACCGGACGAGCTCGATCTCCATCGAATTCCGGCGGCCGTAGCGGTTCACGACGCGGAAGGTGTCGGGGTATTGGGGGAGGATGCGGAGGATGTAGTCATCGGGGAGGCCGAAATTTCTCTTGAGCTCGTTGAGCTTGACAACGTTGAGGCGGCGGTCGCGAGAGAGCATGAGGAGCTTGGCGAGGCGGCGGGCCATGGCAGGCTCCGTCGAGGCCCGGACGGCCTCCTCCTCGTCGATGAGGGCGGCCATGCGCTTGGAGAACCGGAAGTAGACCTCGCCGTCGTCGTCGGCGAAGGTTTCGAAGCAGCAGGGGTATTTGTGGAGCCAGTTGAGGGCTTTGCCCTGGAGGTCGAGGGTTTTGAACTTTTTCTGTAGGGATCGGACGGTGGCGGTGTAGTTGGGGGCGCGGAGGAGGATGTGTTTGATCTGGTTGTTGACGATCCAGCGGCGGTTGCGGGATAGGACGGCTTCGAGGGCCGGGTCCTTCTTCATCGACCAGAGGGCGAGGCCGCGGTGGAGGATGCGGAGGTTGTGGTTGACGTCGGGGTGGAGGTGATCGAGGAGTCGCCAGGAGAGGAGGTGGCCGAGGGCGCCGGACCGCCTCGTCGCCATGGGCACGGCTTAAGGACGGACCGACGGAGTGACGGACTGTAGCAGCCCGGCAGGGTACTCGGCGTCATCGTAATTGGGAATCGCTGTTGTAAAGAAAATAACGGCCGGTATTTGTACGAATCACGAACGTATACACTTGGAATTACAAGTTATTTGTACCAAAAAATAATACAAATTATCAATTAAAAAATAATTGAATTTTGTTTTAAAATATTAATTTATTGCCCATTTTGCCGGAAAATCAACCGATCCATCAACAATTTTGCGAGAAGCAAAAGATTTTCTGGATGCCATACCCAAACAAATGATGTTAAAAATGTTTTAATTGTAAAAAAAATTAATTTATGATGTGGTGATACGTAATATCATTCTCTAAAATTATGTTAATAAAAAGGAACGATATAATTAGGATAGATCAGTTTATAAATTTTATTATCCAGCTAAAAGTTTTTAAAAGTCTATTTGGATAATTTTGTTGGATTCTTAGGGTTTGTAACAAATTTTATAGAATTAATCTATGAGATATGTTTTTTTTTGTTTTTGTTTTTTTTTGGGCTAAAGTGACATATGGCTATTAATGAAATCTCTCTCAACCTATTTATGTAAGGAGAAAAAAATTTGCTGAGTTTTTTTTATAAGATATGATACATCTCGTTTGAAAGATTTTTTTTTTAAGATTTTCCGAGGCCACATATCTATAGAATGGTAAACAGTGCAGCTGACTAGGTGGCTTCATTCGTAGTCCATTATATTGAAAGATTCATTTGAACGGGCACCGAGGTGTTCTAGTGTTATTTGTTTTAATTCTGTTGGATTCTATCCATGCACATGGTAGTCGATGTAAAAAAAAAAAAAATTCCGGTGAATCCCGTGGATATAAATCTGCTCCGGTTTGTATTTTTTTTTTCCTCTTTTGGATTGTACAGAGTTATTCATATCAGCCCTAAATCTTTTAAAAAATCGTTAGGATACACCAAGTTATGCACGCACGTCGCTATCGCCCTTCACCACTGCCTACATGCCCGGCGTCATTCCATCCACCAAAAAGCCCCAATACAAAATTCATACGTCAGCGCAATATCCACCGCTCCTTTTTATTTCTTTCATCCAATCCTCACCGTCGATGATCCGACTAAGAACGCGTCAGAAAAGTCGGAAAACAGCGGTGCGCTTCCATGCGACCTGTTAGAATAAAACATCAATATCACCACCACCCGTAATTATAAGACATCAGCCACCGCCCTTTTCTAACATGGTGGATGAGACCGGCAACCGGTCAGGTGACGGCACTCAACCTAGGAACCCGATTTGGTTCGACGGTTAGGCGAAGCAAAGTGGTATAAAACAAGGCGAATGCTCCGATCTCGGTCTCTCGCATCCTCTGTTCTTGAAATCCACCGCCAGATCTGGACGCAAAGGAAACAAGAAGGCAGAAGGCGAAGCTGAGAGTAAGCAGAGAGAGAGAGAGAGACGCGAGAGCCGGAAGAATCGTAGAAGCGATGTCGAGCGATGGCGACATCGACGAGGACGAGCTCCTTCAGATCGCTCTGAAGGAGCAGGCAGAGCGCGATTTGAGCTACCAGAAGCCGTCCAAGGCCTCGAAGCCCGTCATCAACCTCGTCCAGCCCCCGCCGTTGCCACACTTCATGGAGAAGGGCCAGGGGAAAGCTAACCCTAATGCCAGAGGGGGCACCGCTGCCGGCAAGGGGCAACGCCGGTCGATCAGGGGCCGCGCGGACGACGACGACGACTCCGAGGTCGAGCTGCTCAGTATCTCCTCCGGAGATGAGGATACCTCCAGGGATCGCGCCCCCCCGCAGCGGAATCGGGAGCGGAGGGCGTCGAGGGACGATGGGGATTGGGAGGGGGACGAGCCGCGGAGCTGGAAGAAGGTCGATGAGGCAGAGGTATTCTCGCATCCGTTCTTGATTTATTGATCCTTTTGAATTCAAAATGGATTCGCTATTATTGAATTTGAGATGGAGTCGTTAGTATTTCTTGGTAATTTATGCTCCTGTTCTAATCGATTAACTCTTGAATTTAAGAAAGAGTCGCTGGCAGCTCTTAGTATTGCATGCTACCATTTTTTATTTACAGTTTCTTGATTTTTAGATCTGTTTTTTAAGTATTTCTTCGTAATACATTCTCTTGCTTTTTATTGATTCCTTCGTAAATCTCAGATAGACTTGGTTCACACAGTTTGTGCTGATGAATTGGAGTCACGCATGGCATCAATATTCAGATTATTTCTTGGTCTGCCTGTGCTGAAAAGATTCGTGCATTAGAATTTGATTTGAATTTGATTTGAATTATATTCAAAAGAGTTATATATACTATTTTTGGAATCCCTGTACAAGATATGGTTGTTTATATTAAAGCTGTATTCAATCTAGAGTGTTTGTAATGGATTATGTTAAAAAATTTGCGATTCTGTTGCTTTCCAGGAGAAGCATAAGCAATCTATCGTTAACTTCATTATTTTTTCTTCAATTATAACATTCTTGGTGATAGTTATTGCATTTATTCCTTATTTTTCTTCACCATGTCATAGTTTTTCTCGCCATTATCAATCCTAATCCCATTCCTTCAATAGCCTGAGAAATGCAGAGGGTCGTAGTGTCTTGATAGAAAGTGGATAAGCTGGCTGACGTGATTTGGAAATAAAGGGATCAACTAGCTGATTTCATCCAGAAAATGGACAGGGCAGATGGCATTTTTTTAAGGAAAGAGAGCTGACTTATGCGTAGTTAGATGGTAGTGAGTGCAACACGTGTTTTCCATGTTATACACACATGTCAGGGCTGCTTTCATAACAATTCAATAGCATCTTAATGGATTTTGACTTATTAACAGTGATCATGATTTTGGTATGTTCTCCCAGTTAAAATTAGGTTAAGAGTTAATTTTTGTTGTAATTAGCTGGGTTAAAACTGCTGCTTCTTCCAAGAAATTGCTGACCTGCTTTCATTGAAAGAATATCACCAAATTTTTAAACTGTTTTCTTTTTATAGGTAATGTAAACAACGATCAAGTTCACTGGTATGCTACTAGTATTTACTGCTCGTAAGCTATACCTAAGAATTTGGGTTGGTGTAGTGTATTGGTAAATGCTGATATTTTAAACCTCATAAGGCTTTGATGCTTACTCATTAAGGACAACCAATGGTTGTTATTGCTAATTCCTCTTTGGCCTTTCAGTACCTTGACACTGTCAAGTTCTTCACTGTTCTTTATGTAATCTTGTGCATCATTTATGATCCATTCTGAGTAGTCAGTATCATCTATGCAACACTAGCAGCTTTGCAATATAACTGCTCGTTTCTGCTCAAGCATATATTTCTTACTGATAAGGTGAAAGATGAATGATTTATTTTTTTTTTTTTATTTTTCAGCTTGCTCGTAGAGTCCGGGAAATGCGCGAGGCAAGGGCAGCACCTGCCCAAAGCTTAGAGCCAAAAGCGACAGCACTAGGTCAAAAGGCGCTTACCAACTTACAGTCCTTACCTCGAGGAGTGGAAGTTTTAGATCCACTGGGACTAGGGTAACATTTCACGTATATTGATTGTGATTGCTAATCATTTTGTTTATTTTTTATTAAAAAATCGGTATCTACTTCATGCTTTCTCAGGCTCATCTTCTCAATCTTGAATTACTTTTCCCCCTTAGTTGTGGAATCCAAGTGCTTTTGGATGCAATTCAATTTAAAATGTTTCTCTTGTTAGAATTTAATTGTGGTGTTCCAATTTATATATCCGTCCAGCTTTATCTTGTTCTAGATTGCCTGTTTGACACGTTAGTAAATCAGCGACAGTGTGAAAAGTTTCTTTGGGCTGTTAAAATTTGATGCCATACAGTTTTAGGTATTTTTTCTATGATTATATTCAAAGTGGATATTCACATAGACATGGGTTTATGCATGTGTACATATGTATGCATTTATGTATATGTACCATGGAAAGCTCAATGGATTTTTGCAAGCGAGGATTTCTTTCTCCCTTTCTTTCTTTTCAGGCAATCTTTGATAATTGACGTGGACTATTTTGGAATTTTAACTAAAATTCATGAAAGTTAGTCTACCCATAGTATCACATGCTACCCTTTCTAGCAAGGTTTGCCGTCTTGGTATCGGACCCTGTATCAGTGCATACAGGATGCCACACTAGCAATGTGTCGGTACGGTACTGTACGGTATAGAATCTTTTCAGCATACTAAGTGTCAGTACGCCACCCGTACTGAGTACCGATATCAAACCAGTATGGTACGATATGCTCTGTACCGTCCGATTTGCGTTGGTATGACGAACCATGCTTTCTAGTTTGTTGTTCTCTCTCTCTTTTTTTTGCATTAATAAGTTTCTCTTGTGAACTGGCAGGGTAATAGATAATAAATCTTTGAGGCTAATTACTGCAGCTTCAATAAGCTCACCGGTTTCTCGAGAGAGATCTGATCCATTGGATCCCAGTACTCGAGGTATGCTACTTCTGTTTCTAGTTGACTTTTATGACAAGTGATGGAATCCCATAATTTTTGTGGTCTAATTGTTGCTAGTCCTTTTGATACTTTACGTAGCCTTCAATAGTAATGCACATTGCTGAACTTATGCTTTTAGTGATCCCAGTGAATTCACATGCAAGTTTCCAGGTAATAGTACTTATAGTGGTTTTTGATGCAAAATCATGGAGCTCTATAAACTGGATTTTTGAATAAGCTCATTGCTTTAGTGGATTGCTTCTGTTGCATTTCACTCCAGAAGGTTTTTAGTGCTTTTAGAGGTCAAACACCTATTAATAAGTTATCTGGCATTTCCTTATAACCTTTGATATTTAGCTATAAGAGGGATGGTCTTAGTTTGTCTGTGATAGTTTTGTCCATATTTGGGTCATAGGTTGTTCCATGTGCTTTTAGAGTCAGAGGAGTTGCTAGGTGTTTGCATATTCTCAGCGAGAGCCATTAGCAGTGTTTTATGACCATTATCTACTAGTGAATCTCAATCTATTGAGACATGGCAATTAAGGCTTTTAGGTTCTTGGTTGGCAGTCAAATACCTTAAGGATTAAGATCCATAACTTTGCATTTTAAGAGATGATTGTCAACTCTTGACAAAATAAGCAGAGGAAGATCAGGTATGCCTTGGAGAATAGTGAATTTGGTGGATATTATGAAGCATTTACTTCAGGCTCTTGTTTAGGAATATTAATGATTAGCAGGTATTTTATCAAGTCTATGAGAAAGATCGATCAACTTCAGACCTTGGATTTTTGAACTTTGGTTTGAAAATGAAAATTTATAGCTGCAGGGTTCCAAAATAATGGGAGAAATATTACATGTTTATGGTAGAAACCACCTGAGTTGATGAATGGGCAAAATTTAGCAGAATGTTGAGTAGAATGTATAAAAACTGTAATGAAGTCATCAGAAATTTGCATGTGGACTTGCCATGTACATTCACCCCCATTTTCTAAGAAATATACACCCAAATCCTTGCATTTCTATGTAGCAAGTCTGTAGAGTGAAACCATAGAGGATTGCATAACTCAAGGAGGGTAGTACATTCATAAACCCCCAAAAGAAGTGTCGAAAGTTGTGCTAAAAGTGGATGTGAAAGTTCTAGTGCTAAAAGTGCATATCACATGAGGCATGGAGAAAATTTGCAACAATAACAAGGGGTTTATTTGGGATTCGAATGAGTTTTACCCATTATATCATGGAAGCCAAGCTCTCTTTCACCTTCTATGGTTCATGGCAATGACAGACTACTGAAAATCAATTTTGGGTTTGTTCTCCGGGTTGTAACTTCTAACATGAACTGGATTCTTTCATTACTTCTAGTTTTCCTTTAGATTTGTTTCTCCAAGGACATGCTTATTCTTGGTTGGAGATTCTGTATGATTGGTGGGTACATCATAGACCCTTTATTTCATTTCTAAATTGTTTGAAATTAGTTCATGTTAAGGTCAGAGCGGCAATATTGGCCTGATTGCAAGCTAGAGTTAATGATAATGTTTTCTATATCCGCTAGAGTTAGCAGGGAGATAGTCCTTGAAGTTCAAAATATTCGTGGTAGAATTTCATGCTTTTATTATTACATCGATTTCATTTTCACCGCTGTTGATTATTTAACATAGTTTCTGTCAATTTTTGCAGAAAAAGTAATGTATTCTTCATCAAATTTTGATCCCAAGGTTTTTCTTGCACGGGTTCATCAAGAGACAAGTGCTGCTGATTTAGAATCTGGTGCCCTTACTTTAAAAACTGACCTTAAAGGAAGGACGCAGCAGAAAAAGCAGTTAGTGAAAGAGAATTTTGATTGCTTTGTCTCTTGCAAAACCACAATTGATGGTATTTAGTCATTAATGTCAATGTATAATTCTGCTGTTTACATATGGTAATTTGTGGGTTTTGTTTTAATAGGTTTGCTTCCTGCCACTGTAAGAAGTTACTGATGTTTTTTTGCAGATATCCAGTTGAAACTGGCGCAGATAGAGGAAGATCCGGAAGGTGCAGGTACTGCTCACTTGCATCAAATCACTCAAAATATCGGTGCAGTAGCAAATCATGCATTTGAGCCTCTAATTGAGAGGCAGGTAGAAAGCTGAATCCTTAGTTTTAGAAGTCTGATCTGTGAAGCTTGCAGTTAATTAATGGTTCCATGAATTTAATGAACTTGGATTTCTCATTTGTCTCGACAATGATTTAGGTGCAAGCTGAAAAAATCAGATCAGTTCAAGGAATGCTTCAGAGGTTCCGCACGCTGTTCAATCTGCCAAGTGCAATTCGTGGGAGCATTAGTAAAGGCGAATATGATTTAGCCGTTAGAGAGTACAGGAAAGCAAAGTCAATTGTGCTTCCTTCTCATGTATGTTAACCTTGCCAACTTAATGATTTTTATGTCCTGGACAGTAAAGTTGCTCTGTTTTTATATCGGTTATGCTTAGCTTCATCATTGGGTGTAAGTTCTAGATAAATCCTGTAGATTGGTGGTACTTTGTGGTTTGAATCATTCTTGATGACGAGACATATAAACTGTAGTATGATTTATTTTAGTCAGGACTAGAGAAAAGATGAATATGGAAGAATCGATCCAGAGGAAGTCCTATTCTAGAGTATGAGATTCTGTCCAATGCAAAGAGAAAAAAACTGGCTGCTCCAAAAATGGTAAAGAAGAAGAAAAGATGTTTCAGGGTGTGTTTTTTTTTTTTTTTGGGAGGGGGTGGGGGTGGGGCTGAGGTTCTTTCTGAACCATCATGGCAGGCCAAAGTGGTCCTTATCCTTTTCAGGTTTGGAATAGAAATTATCAAACTACATCTGTGATAGTGCTCTTGGGGCTCATTACTTGGCAGAGGAAATTAATAAAAAAACTCTTAGGTCTCTTAGAGACTAAGCTAAAGGCTCTGTAGGAATTAAATGCCCTCTTGCCCTTTGCTTTTTTCCGCTCTTAGTTTTTTGTCACTGCTCTTGCTTCATTTTTTTGAATTTTCTTCTCTCTTATCTTGGCCAGACTTCATTCCTCCCATTTATTTTCACATAACCTTTCGATTACCTTCATGCTTTTCCATAAGAGGGAGGAGCCACAGTATTGTAACCAAAACTTCTAACACACACAGCCCTTTATTTTCTGAATGTTACTGCAAATAGAAGAAAGGAATTCAGGAAGAAAAATAAATAGCAAATTAAATAATAAATCTAGGCTCCATGTAAATATAGTGATGCCATTTCAGTAATATATCAAAGTGGTGGAGGTACTCATAATTTTCTTTTTAAAAAACCATGGAGATCCTAAAGTTGCGTTGGATATCTTTTTGTCATTGCATCTTATGCCTTTTTCTTTTCAAGGGTCAATCTAATCTTCTAGAATAGCGTCAAAATGCTATTTTTCCTTAGCTGGTTTTGCTTTTTGAGGAATCCTCTATTTACATGTTTGCCTTGAACAAGCATCAATAACTATGTTAAGTTCTCTTTGGTTGGATTACTAGGCATGTTATGAACAAGGGATTCTGGTGAATGTTAAAGCAAGGTATGGGGATGTCAGTGAGAATTTGGTGGAATTTTGTGGTAGTTTGAAACTTTATTAACTATGAATTAAATCCTCACTCCTAAGCCCTGGAAGAAATCATGTCAAAGGGAATTGGTAAGGTTACCATCTGTAAATGTTACTAGAATTCCCTTTTCAGCTATGGTTTGGTTTAAACATGAGACCCTGTATTTCTGGTAATGTGGATTCTATCTTGAATCATATCTCCGTTCTATTGTGGGAATAATAAACTCCTAAGATTTGTGTAGAGCAGAAGCTCAAGTTGAAAGACTACATTTATCGGCACAAAGATAGTTCAAGAGGAATTCCTATATGTCAACTAGAGTTGATCATGGGCCTTCTGGCTCGCCCAGCCCGCCCAGCCCGGCCCGAAATTTTTCGGGCTTGCATATTAAAAAAAAAGCCCATGGGTCTGGCCTGGGCAGGAAAAGCGGCCCGACCAAAAAACCGGGTTGGGCCCGGGAACTTTTAAAAATGGCCCGGCCCGGCCCGGCCCGACCCGTGTTTTATATATAAAACAAAATAAAGGTAGGAAAATAGATCCAGTTTTAGAGAGCCCATTAAGCTGTTGGGTCATTCTGGCCCATTTCCAGATTCCAAACAAAGAAAAAATCGGGCTTGTTGGGTCGGGCCTGGGACCAGATTTATAAAGTCGGGTCAGGCCTGGACAAAAATTTAAGCCCGACAGTCGGGCCGGGCCGGGCCTGGGCATAGCTATCGGGCCTAATTTCTGCTGTAGAGCCCGGCCCGGCCTGAGCCCGGCCCGGCCTGGGTTTTGATCAGCTCTAATGTCAACATCACTTTGCACTTTTAGAACCTTAACTTAAGTCCCAACCCTTAAAGTCCACAAGCTTATTTAACACCATTTTACTTTTCGCAACTTCCAATGCTCTTTATCCTGGTGCAAAATTTAAAAGATTTGGCCTTGAGATAATGGAAATCTTTTTTTTTTTTTTTTTTAGGAAAGATGATGGAAATCTTGTATTTACCTAATTACCACAAGCAAACTTTGCAGGTCGGTAAGAACCTAAAATTCCTGAATTTGAGTGTCTGAGATCAGCTTGAAACTTAAAAGTTGGAAATAAGTAGGATATTTGGTTTAGTGAGACATTTGAATTGAAATGCTCCATGAAATGTAAAGTTTAATAAATCCTATCATGAGAAAATGTTGGATATCATGCATCCTTTTTTTTCCGATGAACCATTTCTATTTTAGATGTTCAAAGATTTCAAGCTTCAGCACATGGTTCAACATATATTTTTAGAACTAGAGAGCTTCATTTAACACCTTGATGCTTGAAAATGGAATGGTTTGCAGACTGATGATCTGATAAAACCCGATCTAGATTATTTTTTTTTTGATATTTGTCCTGATCATGATTCGGCATATTGGTGCATACCGCCTCGTAACCGTATCATACCAGTACCAAATCAAGACTCAGTATTGGAAGTGTACGGAGCCTCGCTACGTCGTTCCATCCTTCTTATCGAGTGTACCAACTACCAACAACACTGTACCGATGTGGTACCGGTATAGGGTGCGGTATTGAGATGCAAACCTTGGTTGTCATAATTGTTAGGAATCCACCTTTTCTATGCTTTCAAATTTGCTGTTGTCTTCTTTTTTTTTGTAATTTTATCTCCCTTGCTTGTCCTCTCACACAAGGCAAAACCACATGAACTCCCACTGAGCTCTTAACAGAGCATGGCCTGATATTTCTCCACTTTCAACAACAGTTCATTCTAGTTGGCTATTTTGGCATCTTCTTTGCAATCTTTGTAATCATATTTTGCTCGATAACTAGAGCACTTGAGGACTACATGTCATCTAGCTGCTAAATTCTTAGGAAATCATGTTTTTTCTATATTCTAGACAGGAATTCCCTCACAATACATTCTAAAAAGTACCATGTTTATACCTCCAAAGTGAAGCTTTGGCATTTGGGATATCTTTGTGCACCTGCTTGCCCTATCCGCCCACCCACATGCTTGCACGACACATCCATATCCGCACTAAACTTCTCCTCCTCCTCCTCCTCCAGAGAGAAGCTTCGGCATATGTCTGTTTCCCGCTATTCATCTGTTGCATTGTCGAAATTCTGAAAATAGAGCAAGGTTTCTGTGTCATGCTGTAAAATCAAGGTATTATACATATGTATCATATGTTTCTTTGATGTTCTTGGAGAAGAATACTTTACATCTTGCTCGAAGCAAGATTAGCAGTTGTCCTTTTTTTTGTTACTATTAGCCAATCATTCATTGTCGTATAAATTTTTTGCTTACAGGTGGGAATACTAAAACGTGTACTCGAGGAGGTGGAAAAAGTGATGCAGGAGTTCAGGGTTATGCTTTATAAATCAATGGAAGATCCACACCTTGACCTAGCTGATGTAAGTTTGCTCCTATGCCAGATTCGCTTTTGCAGAACATAAACGAGCTAACGTAATGGTACCTTATGCCTTACAAGTTACCATGCTGGCTTGGCTTGAGCCTTTGCATTGGGCAAGTCACCTAAGTTATACACAGATTAGTTAATAAAAAAGGAAAAAATATTTTCATATATTATAAGAATCGGAAAATGTTTAAAGGAGGAAATTGATGGGACAAATGGCCTTCTATTTCTCCTGGCCTAGGATTTCCTTGTTCATGACCTTTCTTATTGTAATTTTTTTTTGACAATTTGTTTAATACCTCTATATGAATTAATGCCAAAATTTTTGATTGCTTGCCTTTCAACTACTTTCGTACGTCTGGTAGGTATCACATGTTCCTTGCACATATTTTTCAAGGGCCCCACGTCTTACATTTAACTAGCGTTCCATGATTCTTCTAGCTTGAGAACATTGCCAGGCTGTTGCTGGAGTTGGAGCCTGATTCAGATCCCTTGTGGCATTATCTTAATATTCAGGTACTTTCTAATAGTTCTTTAGAAATTACTTGTACATAAAAAAATTCATGCTGTTTCATCTTCTTGTTAGTTGACATTTACTTAGCTAAGTGTTTTTAATTTCATTTTTTTTGTCAGAATCGCAGGATTCGAGGTTTGCTTGAAAAGTGCACTTTAGATCATGAGGCACGGATGGAAATTTTGCATAATGAGATCCGGGAAAAGGTGCAATCTGATGCAAGATGGAGGCAACTCCAACATGACTCAAATAAATCAGTAAGTGCTTTATTGTTAATATGCTCTGCTAATGCATTTGACACTACCTATCAATTTATTATCTGCTGCTTATTTCCATTAGGATTTCCTAAGAATCAATGAATCAGATGGTAAACATCAAGATGGAAAAGAATGCCACATGGGAACTAAACAAAAAAGAATTATGTATACATGCACTATTATATGTACATTTGAGTTACATGGTTGAATTACAATTATTTCATGCATAAAATGTGCATTCACCTTTGCCATGCTCAAGACTTAATTTGTGTTAATTTCATCATGTATTATGTATTATTATTTTGTTCAATGTTAAATTATATGTTAATCTGATTACTGCTCTCCTGATTACTTGCTATATTCTGTTACATCCAGTTAGATGTTGGTTCGTCCATAGGTGACTCTCTTCCAGTTGATTCACATCCAGTAGATCTGGTGGGGGAAAAGGTGGATGCTTTAAGAGGAACATACATCCACAGGTTAACTGCTGTACTTATCCACCACATGCCGGCATTCTGGAGATTAGCTCTATCTGTGTTCAGTGGAAAGTTTGCGAAGGTACTACTTTGAATCACTCTCTAATCCACTTTTGGGTTTAATAAAATGAAACGCTCAATATTTTCGCCAACTGTATAATGAGTCCACTTGAGAAATTTACCAGGAAGCAAGATTTTGGGTCCTAGTGGGATGACGGGTGTCCCATCATCTTGAGTATTGGGACGGGACTGGGCAGGGGGCAGGACATCCACCATCCTAAGTGTCAGGATGCTGCATCTCCCATCCCGCAGAAAAAGAGGGACAGCCCATCCCACGGATTTGAATCCTTGCTGGAAAGTCTGCATCAGCTTGGCAACTGATCCATTATGCTTTTGCTTTCTTCAAGTTTGAAGCTTTCGCTAATTTTATTTGACATGCTGAACAAAAGAAATCTCATTGGGAAGCAGATGATTCAACATGCTGTTGTCATCTACATAGTGCTATTTTATGGTGTACCTACTTCAGGCTAGATTTTACATATCAAGGATCTTTGTCACAGAAGTTAGATTCTTCTGTAGAACCACAAAGTTCTGAACTTCCTTGCCAACAATGCTGACTAATATATGAAAAGAACTTTAGAGGAATCAAAACAAAGAGCTCATTGTCATTCATTTCTGCATTTGATATCATCAACTAACCTATCTATAGTACCTTGGTAACTACAGGCAACAATTTGACCTTCTTAATATGAGCATCACTGTTGCTCAGGTCTTTTTACTCATCTTTATGTGAATTGGATAGGGATGTTTCCTTTCATGTTCTACATATAAGCATTATCTTATAGAAAAATGAAATGTCAAAGTAAAATATGCAGGATATTTCAAATCTATCACATAAAATACCATTTTTTATTGAATGGTATGGTAAAGAGTACGATATGTTGATTAAAGAAAAGATCTAATCTTTGTTGATCTTTATCAGGTTTTGTAGGCATGATAGTAAAGTAGATGCTTTGGACCATCCATATGTACACAAGTTCCTCTGTATGTGACTATAAAATTTCGACCATTAGGTACACTAGCCCGGAGCATATGACTTTTAATGTATGCCAGCCAATGACATGGACAGACTGGTTTGGTTATGATGTTCATGTGTGACCTTGTTTGTTATAGTTAACAAAGGAAAAAACTTGCAGAATTAGGATAATGATAATAATTATGGGAGGTTTATAGGAATTCTGATGTCAGTTTCTTTACTATATTAATCTGTGAGTTTTTTTGGACATGGTTATTTGCAAGTTTTTTCTTCAATTGTCACCTGCAGAATTAATACAGTATGCATAGCATGAGGTTCATAGTGGTGGAGTGTGAAATGCTGTATACTGAGAATGCATGCTTTGATTTATGTCCAGAAATAATTTTGTTTACTCTTAGACATGCTTCTTTTCCTTTTTTCCAGGTTACTGCCGGCAATACACTTCTTGATTCTGAGACAAATGTTAAACCCGCCGCAAATAGGGGTGAGGATAAAGTTGGTGAGGTAAAATACTCGAGCCATTCTCTTGAAGAAGTCGCCACTATGGTTCATGGTACTATATCTGCATTTGAGGTCAAGGTATAATAACTTCTCATAATTTTCTTGTGAATTAGTTAACAAACCCTATGTTTGTTTTCAATTTGTTCCTTTTTTTTATTCTTTCTTATAAGTTGTTTGTTGTTAGTTCGAAAAACAAGCAAAAACTTAGTGATGCCATTACTTCTCAGATTGATTTCATTGCCCTAGATATCGTATATCACTTCTCAGATTGATTTCATAGCCCTAGACGTCATGCATTTATTTATCCTTCCAGCCATTCTAGAATGATTTGTAATATTTGGCTCACTGACAAGACTTCAATAGTAGTGTAATTGGAAGCTACAGCCTGTTTTTATTCCTGTAGCATTGTTGGTAGGTACAGTAATGTAGATAAGTTCCTGTTTTGATGACAGGTCCTCAATACATTTCGTGATTTTGAAGAATCAAACATTCTTCGCCCATTCATGAGTGATGCTATAAGGGAAATAGCTAAAACATGCCAGTCTCTTGAGGGGAAAGAGTCGGCTCCTTCAACTGCTGGTATTAAATATTCTTTTCTTAAAAGCTGTACGTTAGTCATAATGTAAGATGGGCTACAATCTTAGAGCATTTTCATCGTTCTACCAGTTAAAACATTGCGTGCCCTTCATATTGAAATCACGAAGATTTATGTACTAAGGCTCTGCTCATGGATGCGGGCAACAACCAAGGAGATGGCCAAAGATGAAATGTGGGTTCCTTTATCTACTCTGGAAAGAAATAAATCTCCATATGCAATTTCTTACTTGCCCTTGGCATTTCAAGCGATGACAATGTCAGCTATGGACCGTATTGATGTGTAAGTTGTTGCTTCTTTTTATGGATTTTGCAGATTGTGTATGAATTTTTTTTTTATCAATTTGTAATTTTATACATATGTTATCCTTCCCCTCATTTATATTCATGGGTCTCTTGCACTTTATTTCTGCAGAAACTTACACACAGTCTTCCTCCTAATTACCTGTTGTTGTAGATTTCTCTTAGCTTTTTAAAGTTGAAACCCATCGGCTAAACAGGTAGATTTCTCTTGGCTTTATTGAGGTAGAAGCCCATATGTACGATCTGCGAATGATAGTATTGGAGGTAGAATAGCGCATGCATCCAGAGAAGGAGGTGGAGTGAATGTAATGCTCCATAAGTTGGAGCTTATAAATGAATATACGCTTCAGATAGATCTCTCATGCAAGAGATATTTACTTTGTGCATACTTGGGATTGTATTTCATTATCTCTCTCCATCTATACCAAGGTCCGCCGTACCGATACTGGTCGGCGTACCGGTGGCCGGCCGGACCGGTACGGTACCGGTCCGGTCCGGTACGTACCGGCCGGTACGCGGTGGTTTCAAAAACCACAGCGCGCGGCGCTGTGGTTCTTAAAAAAAAAAACCGGTTCGCACCGGTACGAGGCCGGTACCGGCCGGTACGGGCCCGTACCGGCCGGTTCGGATAAAAAACCGGAAAATACCGGTTTTTTTGTTGTTCCGGTACCGGTCTAGGACCGGACCGGTACGTACCGGCCGGTACGGGCCGGTACGGCATTCCATGATCTATACTATTTGCTACTCTGGTATATGATTCTTCTTTTTTGTGAGTATTAGATCATGGGCTCTGGAGATTGTATAGAATCTAGAAATGGTTAATTCTTTATGCAAATTCTTGGATTTTTTTTTGTTTTTTTAGAAGCTATTGATGCATATCCAACTATTTTCAGAAGCCAGCGATCCTGTCTTTGTTTTACTATGTTCTGGGTTGAGTTTGAGTTTGGTTCACCCACTTCTATTGATCATTTTTTTTTGCAAGTACCTCCTTTATTATTTTGATTGGCGGTGCATTTACACGTGCACCATTGTGATTTACTTAATGTAGCATGGTTGGCACATATATCCTGCAGCTGGTTGCTTATAAACATCACCAGCGAGGCAGTAATGTTATGCTAGAAAAACCATAACTACAATATCATTGGGACATTCACCACAATAGTTCCTAACGTACATACTCTTACACATCTATTTGTTCGTGGCCTAACATACATACTCTGTTCCTAACTTCCATAATAAGCTGAAGGATGTGTTTTTCATTCTAAGGACAATTAATTTTTTGTACTACCTTGAGGTTGAAGTTCGTGACTTAATCTAATCTGTCTCAGTATCATTTCAAGTTAAAGAATTCTGTGTGCCATACTGACATATCATTGTCTTTTCTGCTTTTTTGGCTGCTGATATCATTCCATTGTTGTACTTGTTTTGGTTCCCTGTCTTCTTAGCAATGATGAGTTGTGGTGATAAATATGTGCAAATCGGTCATTCTTATCAAGATGTAAATTAAACATCAGGTATTAGTTTCATGGGTGAATGATTGTTTAGTTAAAAAATTATCTTCATGGATTTTTTTCCCACTTAGGTAATAATAGTGTTCATTGTAACTCTGAAAAGGATTTTCTTCTTTATTCTGTTCTGATACATTTGATGATTTCATTTAACATATCTAGTTATGTTTTGAAGATTTAACATATTTATTTTATTACTATTTTGATTATGAATCTGCCGTGCCACTTCTTGGGAAAGAAGACTTTTGAGCTATTCATCGAAACCAAGGGCAGAACAGCATTTCTTTTAATAATGTAAGTTACAGCATTTAGTGCCTCTAGATTGATGTTGTTTCTACTTTCTTCCTGTTCAGTTTGATTCAGTATCTAAGGAGTGAAGCAACTAAGTCGGATAGCATTTTAGAACAAGTTCTAGAAATTCAAGAATCAGTTAGACTTGCATTTCTCAACTGTTTCCTGGATTTTGCAGGTATGCTTAATATTGAATGCAATAGTTAAATAACTTGTTGTTTACATGAGTTAATTAATTATCACCATAAGTATCATTTTCTGTGCAAGTGACTCAGGTTATCTTGAACGAATTGGAGGTGAAATCTCACAGAGTAAATCAAACAAAGAAAACAATCACTTGCAAAATGGATATTTTGATGGTCTTGGCAGAGAGTCATTCTGTATTCATGTTGGTGGTGGTGGTGCTGATTCTCACAAAAAGCTATTAATAGTTCTGAGTAACATTGGTTATTGCAAAGATGAGCTTTCACATAGCTTGTACGACAAGTATAAGCACCTATGGCTGCAATATAGGTATGCTATTAATCTTAATCCCTTTCTCCTCATCATTTGAGATCCTTATGACTGTTTTTTTCCTCCCTAGAAATTTCTTATGAGAGTCTTTCCATAGCTTAAGTCTTAAGTTTGGGGTGGAAAGTAGCTTTGACCATGGTCATGAATGTTCTTGATCGTGAATCCAGAATTCAAACTCAGAGCATGCTAAATCTGGAGAACCTTTCTTACTAGGGAAAAGATGGCAAATATTTGCCCTATCCAGGGCCAAACACTCTGAAATAGAAGCGTCTTTAATTTCTCACAAAGGAATAAGCTGGTATATATTTCTTACTGCTGCTGTTAGAGTTTTTGTGAGTCACCTGATCTTTGCCCACGTCCAGTCTTCACCAGTGCACCTATATCCAGGATGCTTTGGAATCAAGATTTCAACTTACCTTTGCTTATCTGTCTGAATTTCATTAGTTTCAGCAGTTCAAAGTCAAATACAGGATTATTAACTTAACTCTCAAACTAGCTAAAGTGTTTATATGCTCAATGGTATGCTGAAAATTTTAACAAACCACTAAGTCCCCACTGTTTGAGGTCAAAGTCTCGAAGAAAGATGAAATCCCACATTTAGGTAGAAGAGGACTGGTTGCTAGAGGGTTTCTCATGATTACTCATAAAAATCATCTGCTTACAATGTTTTGAAGGATTTGCTGTGAGGGCATCAGGGTAAAAAGTTGCCGGTCTTCCCAAAGAGACTCTTTGCTGAAGAGAGAAAGTTGTAGTTTTTGCAGTATAATCTAGCTTCTGAATTATAAATTCTAATAGCTTGACCAGCACAGGAGGAAATATTCTTTTTGTGGACTCCAGTCAAACTCTATTTGCAATCCACTGTAAGTCCAAACCTCCAAACAAAGACACTTTAAAATCCTTTCCTAGGAAAAGATAACATGAAGACTAAATTACTGAACTAATCAAAATTACTTTTAGGTGACAATTCTAATGATTTTCAAACTTTCATAACCTTCTCTGTAGCTAAAGTAGGTCTCTTAGGTTGTGCTTTCAAGAATAAGAGAAAGTAGAATAAACATAGTTATTTCTTTTGGAGTAGTCCTTTATGTTTTTATTTTGCTTAATTTTCTTAATTCATGTTGGAATAACTTTAGAGCTGAGGATATCCTTTTCATGTAATACATGGGGAAAGAGTGATAGATGGTGTTGTTCAGAGAATAATGCTATCCTGACACTATGAGAATAGTTATTTCCAGGAATAAACAGATTTGACGGAATAAGTATTCCTCCTGTTTTAACAAGCATGCTTGGTACGAATAAGGTCTATTCTTAGTCCCAAGCCAAACACAGCTTAAATACCTATCCAATTTAAATATGACGTAGAAAACTACGAATAAAGATAGCTTTCAGTTATTCTAAAAGGTGCAATATACCAAAATGCCTACTAACTTCTAGATCCTTGTGTTGCAGAAACATCTGGATGTCTTCTAGCTCACCAAGGTCTGATATTTCTTACGTAGAAATCCTATTATGAGTGAGAATGAAACATTATATTTTCTCCTTTTCCTCAATTTTGATATGCTATCTTCCTTAATTTTTTCCCTCTTTATATTTTATTCTTCTCTTTTCTTCTCTATTTATTCCCCGTTCTCTTTTTCTTCTTTCCCCTGTCTTTTCTCTCTCATCTAGAACACTACAAACTCATTAAGGGTCTTGATGCCTTGTGGCCTAGAGCCTGCATGGTTGCCTTAACAAATTTGGGCATGAGAGAGGATTATAAAAGACTGTTTTCGCTGTCAATATGTCAAAGTGGCAGGGGGCAATAGACAAAATGGAATTAAAGAATAAGTTAACATATCATGATTTAATTATTTTTACTACTATAAATCAATTGTGATGGTTTGGTATGTATAATCAAAAAGTAAGGCAGGTGCAGTCAGGATAAGGGTTTGAATTGTGTCAGAGGATCAAGATTTATGTGTTTATGCCCACGCTTAGTCCATACACATAGAGGGAGAGACATTTAAGAGACAGTTGCACAATCCAATCCATTGAAACTTAAAATGAGTCAATATTACATCTATTTTGTAGTGCATGAAGTATAACTCAAAAAAAAAAGTAGTAATACTTTGTTTTAGATTTGGTTTGACATACAAATTTACCTCCTTATGTATTTTGGTCAACAATATCATTGGCCAGAACTTTGAATCTAATTAAGTTCAGTTAGATTATTCCTTTGTTAATGAATCTGTGGGTTATCATAGACTTATTCTTTTATATATGTTTTATAGCCATTCTGACAGTTTGTTGTTATTTAGGGATAAGGATGAGCTATATGCTGATACCCGAGACCTAGTAACATCATTTTCAGCACTGGAAGAGAAGATCCTTGAACAGTATACATTTGTGAAGGTGCAGTGCAATATCCATCCTCTTTTGGAGTGTTTTATTAGAATTGATTATTCTTTGCCTAATTTGTCACATACCTTGATGATGACATAAAGATGCAATCTTTTGTTCTGTTAAAAGAATTTTCTAAGGGCCTCCTTGGACATCAGAAGAACTCAGCAGTCTGATAAAGATCTTCTGATGGGGCCTTTCTCTTTCAAAAACATGACTGAAACTATGGCAGGAGTTCGGGGCTGCGACTTTTTCTAACCCTTGGTTTTTTTTTTGGATAACTAATCACTTCTATGAGGTGATTTATCTAATCCCTGGAAAACTGGGATTAGTTACTCCTCTGGCCTCCCAATCACCTTCCATTACCCCGTTGCTATCGTAATTTCAACGGTGATGCCCTGCTGGAAGATCTTATCCTATTGGTTGATAAGATCTTCTAGCATCCAAACAAGGCCTAAATTAATTAATGGTTTTACATGAATTGCACATTAGAATATTGTTTTCAAAATGCAATATCTTGAACGAGATATACTAGCTAATTGAAAAATCAAGCTTTAAATTCTTTTTGGTCATAGCAATTGACACTTTCTTCTGGTCCCCATTGCTAGAATATTCTATCTTGTTGTCCATTTTTGGGATGCAACAATTACATATGATGACAAAAATTTCCCTGAAGATCGTAATTAAGAACTTGTTGCATTTTTTCTTTTTTCACAAGAAGGCAATCAAAATCAATCAAGGCTCAAAACTTGCTTTTGATTTTAGTTCTGACCAAATCAAATGAATTTTGATTTCAATAGTCTTGATTCAATAGTATAAAAAAAAGTTTTTGAGAATTAGGAGAATTATCAAAAAATAAAGTAGAAGAAGTCAGGCATATGATAGATACATCCTTTTATAGCACATCATGCAGTTTTGGGAACTTTGGATTTATTGTTCGGTCGTTTGAAACTGAACTAATAATAAATTATCATTGTTTGATGGCAGTCTAACATATGATAATCTGAATGCTGACGACGTTCAAGTTCAGGATAAACTTTTATCTCTTGTTCCATGCTTCTAAGTATAATCAACATTGTAAAATCTGAGTTTAGTTTAGAGAAAATGCTCCCAAGATTTAGATAGATAAAAGGGTAAAATATTAGCATATATAGTTTTTTAAATGCACTTAGTTTTGGTTCCTTAAGCAGGAAACTAAGCTTTAGATCAGGTCTGTGTGAAACTGAAACATGTTGATTTTGGTTTTAGGATTTTGCAGTTTGGGAAAAACTAAACCATGAAATCAATAATTTAAATGGTTTTTGGGCCTATAAGACAACCATACTTCTAATACTTTTGTGACTATATTGGATTCTTTCTACAATTATTGATCTCGAAGCCCTGTTTTTTCCTTGTACATTTTGCTCTGAATACTATGAACTTGATTGAATATAAATTTTAAGTGAGGTGGCCATAAAATGGTTGCAACTTAAGCTGGGTTTGGCCTGGCTGGGCCCCATTTAAGCCCCTAGGTGCATAGTTGGCAGCCTGTGACAATTTTGTCTTAAAGGATCTGGTATGATTTTCAGAGTAAGAATCTAGAAATTTTCAATGTTGAGCAATTTCCTTGATGTAAGTTTAATGATCTGGAAATTTGTTTTATGGCTCTTCACTTCATGGATATGAGGATGAGGTTTCTTAATTTATAATGTATGCCTTAGTGTCTGTGGAAAGTAAAATATACAACTTCTCACTATTGCCTCCTTGTCTTCCGATGGCTTTCGTAGTTAGTGCAAAACTGTATGTAAACTCTCTCTCTCTCTATATATATATATGAGTATGTGTGTATATATATGTTTGTATGTAATATACACGTGTATGTGTGTGTAGGTATGTATATATGTTAATGAAATCCTTATTTATGTAGTCCAGGTAAATTGGAGGCTTATGTTGTTAGTTTTACAAAACTATGTCTAATTCAATGTTTTTCTGTGTATATATCAGTCAAATTTGATTAGAACTGCTGCTTTAAACTATCTGCTGGATTCTGGGGTTCAATGGGGAGCAGCACCTACCGTGAAGGTAAAAAAAAAAATGTGGAAAATATGATATCTAGTTTATTCATATCATTTGGCTTTTGATATGAACATCTGCTACAAAGGAAAGCTTATTTTCCTTCAGGTTTCTTATGAGTTGTTTCTCTTGCAGGGTATTCGAGATTCAACAGTCGAGTTACTACACATCCTTGTGTCTGTGCATGCAGAGGTGTTGTATAATGTGTCTATTATGCATTATATACTCTCCATGTGTTTTCATTATTTTATGCTTTTAATTAATAAAATAAAGGATAGAATTCTGGTGCTTAAAATGGGAAAAAATAAATGGATGTCTAGAATGCTGATTCTGTCAAATGCAGAGGTTTTACTCTGTTGTAGTGTATAACATTGCTGTGGGCCCAAACCTACATGTCTGCAGGATCATTGCTTCGTAGCCTGTCTTTTCTTGCAAGTGTTATTGGTGCTTATAGTCTCCATCTAAAGAGAGTATGTTTGGGAGGATTGAGTTTATTTTGCATAAAATCAATTAGGATGCATTCTAGAGACATCCTAATGTTTAACGCAATGATGACAAGGCTAAGAGAATTATAAATATGGAGTAGCTAGCAAGGCATTCGTTAAGAAGTCCTGTTTATTGCATTCTCTGCCCTAGGATCATCTTTTATTTCTGGGCCAGTAAATGTATCCGCTTTCACTTGTTGTTTTGCTTCCTATGCTGGTTTCCATCTGTTGGCAATCAATTGCTATTGGTTGAAGAACTTAAAAGATTGTGTAAATTTTTTTTAGTTTCTACTATGAATTTCTCATGGAACCTGGAGACTAGGTTTTGGGGTTATGAGATTTCTTAAAACAGTTTCATCCTAGTCATCTGCTGAATGAAAAACTCTGATGCCTTCTTGCATTTGTATGTATGTATTAGATGAAGACTGACTGCAAGGTCTTGCTTAAAATATACATGTAAAGTGGGGCAACTCTTTCAGAGTTTTGTTGGTGGTAGTATAATTTGTCTTAATGGACAAGGTCACTACTATTGAATAATAATACATGCATTTCAGTGGTTTCTGAACTCATCAAAGTATAACAGCCTGCTATCCTAAGATTGGTGTTTCTCTTTGTCCTACATAATCAGAGGCTTCCACTTGTATCAAAATCACAAAGGAATCTGGAGTTGTTAGTGAATTGGTGGCTGACTAGTCTAGTTTTCTGTCAGCTGGATGATTCTAATAATGATATTGCTTGTTGCAGGTATTTTCTGGTGTGAGGCCATTGTTGGAGAAGACATTGGGCATTTTGGTGGAGGGCCTAATTGACACATTTCTCAGCCTTTTCCATGAAAACAAAACTAAGGATCTGAAGTCATTGGATGCAAATGGCTTCTGTCAGCTTATGCTTGAGGTGAATGTACAAATATATGTTTTTCTTTGTTATTTTTTGCGTATTCGAGGGGTCATGGTTTGGTGCACTGGTAAAAGGCTTAGGTTGACAGACGCAATGCCGTAGGTTCGCGTTCGAGTCTTGGGGCAGCCACTTTGTGCAAAAAAGGCTAAAGGGTAGGGCTGTCCCCAGTTCGCCCCTCCTAGGACCCCGGATTGCCGGGACCATAAGTGGGTACTGTAGAATTGTTTGCTCATTAGGTGAACTGTATTAATATTTTATGCTTTTGGAGCTGTTACGGGTGAGTAGCGACATGAGTACTAAGGTGGTTTGGAACTCTTTTTAAATGATTGTCTCTACCTGCAGCTTGAATATTTTGAAACTGTCTTGAACACATATTTCTCGCCGGATGCAAGGGAAGCATTGAAGTCCTTACAAGGATTATTACTAGAAAAGGCTTGCGAGAGTGCAAATGAGTTTTCTGAGAATCCGGGGCACCACCGCCGACCAACTCGTGGAAGTGAAGATGCCATGGCAGATGATCGGCAACAAGGACCTGCGGTGCCCCCAGATGATTTAATTGTAAGATTATTCTTTACCCTTTTAATCAACTTAAAATTTTTTAAATGTCCTGTTGTTTTCGTGATACTATGATGCCTGATGTGGAATCCTGCTGATATATTCCTTTGGAAAAAATATGATTGTTGATTCTTTATATCCTTGTTTGAGGGCTAATTACAAGAAAATTATTATTCAAAAAATATAGGCAAGAAATTAATTGTAACTGTCTGTTAAAAGAAAAAAAGAAAATTCTTACTTTTCAAGATTACTCTGGGATTCCATCAAAATTTATCAACTATTTGCAACCATAAAGTATTTGAGGGGTTTCGTTATATGTATAGGTGCCCAAGTGAGCATCATTTTTTGCCTATGGTTCTTGAAAACATATTCATGCCTTACATGCCGGGGCCTGTCTCTATGTAGAGAATACGTAAGCCTTCGATGCTATTATATCTTTGGTAGTTAAATTTGAGCATAAAAATCATGAGGCCACATACGGCTGCTTTTCATAACATTGCTCATGAGATGGTTTTTTGAGGGGTGATCATCCTCATTTATATTTCATTATTGAAACAGTCTATACTGCTGTATTTTATATAATCTAAGGTTATGCAGTATTGGTATCAGCATCAAGTGAATCTGCTTAGGTAGGATTGGTAATAGATACAAAATTTTGTTATATTTGTGTGCTGGTTATTCTTCACAAGTAATATCCTTTTTTTTTGTGATTTGAATATGCTTAATCGTGCACATGAGCTGAGCCAAGTATCAGGCTGCTTGGGCTTGTCTTCGTATGTTAAATAGTTGTTCCAGCTCAGCTGGAGCTCGAGCCGAGCTTCACACGATCTGCTCATGCTTGGCTTGGCTAAGCTTCGAGCCAAGCTGAGCTTTTTCCATTGTTTGGCACAGAAAAGGCGTTCAGGCTTTATGAGTCAATTTTCTGAATGTGTTTGGGCTCGGTTCATTTCCTAGCTGAGCCGAGCTCAAACAAGCTTTTGGCGGGCCAAGCCCGAGCTGCTCATAAGCAGCTCGGATTCATTTGCAGTCCTAGATATGCTCATATACTAGAAATCATTTGAGCTTCTGTCTTGCTGCAACAGAACTCACAGTCCTGCACATCTATATGTAGGAGTTAGAATTTTTAAACATCATAATGCAGTGCTGCTTTATGGATGTTATGGTACTTTGGATTTTCTATTTATCTTGGTATAAATATTCCATAATGTTTTTCAGGCACTTGCGCAACAATATAGTACTGAACTTCTCGAAGGGGAACTAGAGAGGACTCGATTGAACATAGCATGCTTCATTGAATCTTTGCTTCAGCCAAGCTCTGCTGCAGGAGCCACAAAACCTGCTTATTCTTCCTTCCAAGGCCCCGCTGCTTCTCCAAAATACAGGAGGCAGCAAACAGTAAATTCTTCAGCAGTCTCTTGGAGACGCAGATGAGTTGATGGGAAGAAAAGTTGCTATCCGTTGTTCATTTGTCCTCTCATTTTTTGTCTTTTCAAGATAACTGATGGTTTTCTTATCCTGTATATTGGGTAAATTTTTGGGCAATTGTTTGGTTTTTTGTAGATTATTTCTCCTGAGTTGAGACGTGTTCTGGTGAGCCTTCCTGTGTATATTTGCAATGTATAATCATATTGATTTGAATGCGGAATATTCTTATGCAGAAAAAAAGTTGGAATCCGATGAACGCTAGTGCTTTTTGGATAATTACAGAAACATTCGCGGGATGAGGCCACGCAAATCTCAATAGTACATATACGAGGTTCGATTGATAGGGATGACTCAAGAAAAAAAGAGGATTGATGGAGAGATGAACGGTACGGAGATTAGGTTAAGATGAAGGAATAAGGTCTATCATACGTTTATACTTAGAAGATTGTGATTTAATTTAGAAGGATCTTCTGAGTTATTTCATGCAGCTCTATGGGGCGTAAGAATGTGCTCTAGCTGGGGGTTAATTAACTTTACGAAGCTGGAGGTGTCACAGATGCTTGCGTATTAAGTCCACCAAGCTGGAGATGTCACAGATGCTTGCGTCATATGTATTAAGTATTTCATTTCTGTTTCATGTTCAACTACCTCATTTATCTTCACATGGAGCTCTGGCAAAATGGGAGCGAGCAGCCGAGCAGCCTCAGGCTGCATAGAAGGTGCACAAAGGTGGATATGTATAATGGGCAGACGTGTTCTTTAACTTTATCGATGCAAGTTGATTTAGAGATCTGATTGATCTACGGGCATGACCAGAATAGCCAAATAGATCGACCAATGGACTTGGGAAGTACTTTATAGAGGCTAGTATGCTTAGAGGTAGTTAAAGCAGTCGGATGCGGTAGTTGTGAACGTTCATCTTATGTACAAGATAACTAATGAGTCCCAATGCACGATACTCGTATCTTGAATTACCTGCTGGTATATGCAAGATGGTTATATGGGTCTTTGGAAAAGCTAATATTTAGTATTGCGTCCGTTACAGATGTTTAATTATTAATGAAATGGGTCCTGAGAACCTTTACATGAAGCCGGCATTCTCCGCCGACTATAGACAGCGAGTAGAAAAATTATAAGAAAAAAGGCTTCCTAATTCGATGTTAATTATTCTCCGGGTGTCGCCGTAAAATTATGAGAAGTTCCCTGAAAGGATAATTAACTATTTACCAGTCACTATGACCATAGGTCCCGGAAAAATTGATAAAAAGATTTTCTTTTGGAGGAATGATATTATTTATTTACCCGTTTCTAGGTTAAGCTCCCCTCGAGGATTGGCCTCCCTTTATTTTTGACTCTAGGGTTTCGTCACCGGAAGACCGTACTCACCACCGGCGTTAGGATTTCAGTTCCCCTTCTTCTAATCCTTTCTCCTCCTCCGGCGGGCGGGCGGCGGCGACACCGGCAGCGATGGCTCGGAACGAGGAGAAGGCCCAATCGATGCTGAACCGCTTCATCACGATGAAGCAAGAGGAGAAGCGGAAGCCCAAGGAGCGCCGCCCCTACCTCGCCTCCGAGTGCCGCGACCTCGCCGAGGCCCACCGATGGCGCTCCGAAATCCTCCGCGAGATCGGCGTCAAGGTTGCGGAGATCCAGAATGAGGGCCTCGGGGAGCACCGCCTCCGCGATCTCAACGACGAGATCAACAAACTCCTCCGCGAGCGCGTCCACTGGGAGCGCCGCATCGTGGAGCTCGGCGGCCCCAACTACACCAAGAACTCGGCCAAGATGACCGACCTTGAGGGCAACATTGTCGACGTCCCCAACCCCAGCGGCCGCGGCCCCGGCTACCGCTACTTCGGCGCTGCTAAGAAGCTCCCCGGCGTCCGCGATCTCTTCGAGAAGCCCCCCGAGATCAAGAAGCTCCGCTCCCGCTACGACATCTACAAGCGCATCGACGCCAGCTACTACGGCTACCGCGACGACGAGGACGGCATCTTGGAGAAATTGGAGGGCCCCGCGGAGGCCGAGATGAGGGAGTCGGCGGTGGCCGAGTGGCGGAGGATGGAGCAGATCAGGAGGGAGGCGAGGAAGGCGGTGAAGAGCGGCGAGGTGGCGAGCGTGGGGACTGCGGCGTCCGCCACGGAGATACTCTTCGAAGGAGTGGAGGATGTCGTGGAGGAGGAGAGGAGGATGGAGAGGGAGAGGGAAGAGAGGGAGAGGAGCAAGGAGAAGGAGTTTGTGGTCCACGTGCCGCTCCCGGATGAGAAGGAGATCGAGAGGATGGTCGTCGAGAAGAAGAAAATGGAGCTGCTGAGCAAGTACACGAGCGATATGCTGTTGGAGGAGCAGCTCGAGGCCAAGGCCATGCTCAATGTCCAGAGGTAAGAGTCTGCTGCTCTCGTGATAGAATCTTTTGCTCTTAATTATTGGATTTAGTAGATCAATTTGTTCAATTCCTTCTTTCTCGGCGACAGGATTCTTTTGTTACGATCGCCTATAAAAGAAGAAATTAACGTTTGCTTGATCTATTGATGTCATCATTTTTCATGTTATTCGTGTGGTTAGGGTGGTGCATTGATCATGATGGTTTTTATACAATTAGTTAATAAAAGTTTTAAGCGTGTGTTTACTTATCTTGAAATTAGGATGATTTGTATGCCAACTTTGTTTTTTTTTTTCATGGAAATTAGTTCAAACTTATGGTTATATTGATCTCTGAAATTGCGCTCCCAACACTGTTTGTCCAAGATGGTCCATTTTTTGAACTGTGAAGTTAACTGTTCCTGCTGCATCTATCATTCATAATCAATATACTTTGTGGTTCCTTGATTGCAAACAGTCGATATATTTTCGAAACCTTCCATCTCTGATAATGAGATTCCATGCAGAAATTTCATTTTTGATTTTGTGCGAACAGAGTATGACTAGATTGTTAGTTCCTTGGTTTGGCATTCTCCATCAAAACAAAGGAGACATTATTTTCGAGAATTTAAGCACTTAGTAGCTAAGATGTTTTCTCAGATGTGATTGTCGAGCAAAATAATATGTGGTGGTTGTTTCAGTATATTTTACCTTACAATTCCTTGTGGATTCCGCTTACCATTTCATCATGAATTTTAAAAGTTCAATAAGATGCAAGTGGCTATTGACAGAAATAACTTTCAATCATTTCGTGTACGTATGCATTTGAGTACATTCAATGGGCAGACCACTAAATCTTTGTTCTGTTGCAGAATATATGTATGTTTAAAGCATTAGAGAACTTTTAATGGGCAGACCACTAAATCTTTGTCCTGTTACAGAGAACTCACATGATTATCCATTAATATAAGAAAAGAAAAAAAAGGGAAAACTTCTCATTTCATGGCCTCATCATGACATCCAAAAAATGAAACTTTCTTAAACAAATGTTTGAAAAGTTAATTTCTTATTATTATGTAGCTATATTTAGCCCATAATCTTTTTGATATCTATAATATTGTCGTTGGTTTGATATTGGTAACACTTTTTCCTGGTAGCTAGTGTTACTTTCATGATTCAAGCTAGCTTAGTTTTTTGTTCCCTCGTCAGGTAATCTTCTATCGAAACTGTCGTGCTAACTTGTCAAGCAGAAGCTTCTGCTTCGAGGAGAGGAAGGGATGTTGGAAGTCTTGCGAAGCGTCTGACTGCTAGGGCGCAAGCAGCAGCCGTAGTAAGATCCTGGCTTCTTCTGAGGGATAATATATCATGAATTTAGTAACTTGTCATTAATCCATATGCTTGTGAAGACTCAAGTATCTTACTATCTTGGGATATTTTGCTCTTTAGTTTTGGAGAAATTGTTCTGATTATGAACAAGTTTGGAGGGGCATTTATTCATATCAAGTTTGTAGCCTAGAGAAGATGGAATCAAACCTAATAGTATTATATTAGAAAAATAAGATTTAGATTTACACGACTTATTCCCCCTTATCGGGAAAGAGAGATATGCTCTCTTATTCTCAAATGAATGTAAGGAGCTCCAGAGATTGGGATATCCCGGATCTCTCTCTCTCTCTCTCTCTGGGTTTAATTTAATAATAACGGAGGGATATATACTGTAATGAAGGCATGCAGCTTGTCCAAGTTCTATTTGGATGCAGAATTTAGTTGGGTAGAATTAAAAATGATAATAACCAAAGATACAATAGAGGATGGGAAAATAGTATTGTAACTTATGAGCCCATAATTACCGTGGTCGGGCACGGGGAAATGAATGTACGTGTACGTCACCGAAAATTCACTTAATTTCATGGATGAACTATTCGACACCCTGTGTCCCTCTATACTTTATCAAGCTCTCTTGTATCAACATGCTTTACCAGCTACACTACTTGACACCCTCAAATAAATCAAGCCAAGTGTGACTTATTTTATTTTGTTGTGGAACGTGAACTCCGCAATACCCGGGCATATCTGTCCATCCACATTTCTCCCACTCTTATTTCTTTCAATCTTTAATTCTCTTGCTTCTATGTGGTTAGTATTGTTTACCTAGTTCGAGTTTTCACCAATTTTGTAGCTATTCAGGTGCATGGATCACATATGCTACATCTGGAATATTTTAATATAATTAAAAAAATAATAAAGAAAAAGAGAAGAGGAATGGTGACTAAACCCCCACCAAAATGCAAGAGAAGCTTGAACTTATTATAACTTTACTAGCTTGGCTAAATGGCGATTACTATAAAAACCTATTGGCTCTCTATCATTGCAACTTCATCCTTTTTCCCGTGTCACTCCATTGTTTGAATCTATTTGGAGCGATGCCCTTTCACACATCCAATTGGATTTTTATTCATTTTCTACAATTAGATATTGTTTTCAAGTTACACTAGAGTAGTTATAAAATCTCCTTCTGCCTTTTATATGTTTGTATGTATGTATTTATTAAAAAATATATAACTGCATAGTATATTGGAAGATTTGATGATAGAAGTTCATGCCCTTCTTTTTACTTGAATGAGTGCAAGTTGGTCCCACCACACATCAAGTTTTGGAATCAGGCGGATGGCAATGCCGGACCTTATCAAACAGTAGAAGCAAGCAGGGACACGTGTGATCATTGTCAAGCATGCAAGCAGCACGTGCTGCTGGTTGCAAGGACCGATTGCAATTAGGTAGTCTTTAGATTTGAAAATTGAAATGGGGTCAAGACCATGACAGCAAGTTTCTCTCCAACACCTCCAAAGTGTTATTTGCAACTACGACGGAGTTTCCATCCATAAACCTCTTTGCATCTTAATTTTCCGGCATGGTATCTACTGCATCTATAAGAATCTCCTTTATACTTAATTATTTCTTTCTACATAATCAATATTATGGGTTATAATTTATTTATTTTTGCCTTTTCTTTGTGAAATTCTAGCCATGCTAGTGACAAAAAGTGCCTTCCGACCGGCCTGGCCTCCTTATTGATTCGTTTGATTTGACACCCCAGCAACCCAATCAACCATTATTTTTTAGTTTCCTAGAAAACAATTATATATATGTATATATATTTGATAATGTTTCCTTAAACATTTTTTTTGAAAAAATAACCCATACGAAAAAAATCTAAAAATTTTGCAAAATATATTTTATTTTCATATTTCTAAAAAAAACCATTCTTGTGCAAAGAAACAAACTACTTCGAATTTTTATTCGGTCATTAGTTCTTGGGCAAAACGCATATTTATTTTGTGAACACACATTTATTTTTTTGCACTTAAAAAATAGTAAAAAAATAAGATTGCACCTAGAGCCTAAAACTATATATATATAATTGCAGGTTCAATAATTAAGTGATATTTCTCCTAAAAAAATTTATTCCTGTAAACATACATTTATTTTTTTGCACTTAAAAAAATGGTAAAAAAATAAGATTGTAACTAAAACCTAAACTCTACTCTATATATATGTTCATTCTTGCAGGTTCAATAATTAAGTGATTTTCACCTATTAAAAAAAAAAAAAAAAAAAAACTTCCTTTTCAAAGTGTACTCCCCGGGATACGTTTCATTGCATGAAGACCGGTTTGTGTCCCTATCAGCTTTCTACCTTATAATATCTGGGGCTCATATGGTCCCAAGAAAGGGCACCCCAGTGGGGGCCCTACTCTCCCTTGTACATTGAATCAAACCCCCCCTCTCTCTTTCGCCGCGTCATCCAGGCCGATTGGTGGTCTTTGGCGACTCTGACACCCCGTTGCCCCCAAAATCTCGCCTATAAGAAAAGAAAAAGCTCGACTTGGATCTCGCCCTGAGAGCGTCGAGTTGGCTTCTCATGCCGGCATTTTCGATCCAGATAAGTCCAATAATCATCTGTTTGTAAGTCGAATTTGATTTCCTTGCCTTTTTGTTTTGGGTTTTCTTGGAGTTTCGATCTTGCTATTTGTGGCGAAGCTGGAATGGCAAACTTATGACGGTAGCAGTTTTCGAGCTAAATGAAGAAGATTTGGCGGTGATTTTGATCGATTTTCTCTTTTGTCTTGCTTAAATTCGGGATTTTTATGATTTTGGCGCACTATCCTATTTTTGTTTAGGGTTTGACCTAAGATTCAGGTGGTTCTTATTGAGGTTCTTACATTGTTGGGGTGAAACCAGCTGGAGATTCAGAAAGGTGGAACCTTAATGGGTTTATTTTATATCCTGGGGGTTTGTACAGTTTTGAAGACCCATAGCTTCTGAGACTTGAAATTTTAAGTTGTTATGAAGAAAAAGTTAAGGCGAAGGTGGGATCTTTTTCAATAAAGCTGTCTAATTTGAGCCCAGAAAAGGGGGGAAAAAAGAAGAAGTTGTAGGATTCAATCTGTTCCAATCTTTTGTTCCGTGATAGTGGATGCGAACAAAGTTATTGCAGGGAAATACTGCTGGTAGGTTGGGCAAATCTTCAAATTTTCAATAAAAAAAAAGGTGTCAAATTTAAGCTGTCAAAAAGAGTAACTCGTCCATTTTGATCTGAACTTTTGTTCAGTGACCACAGATGGAGGGTAATTTACCAACCAGTAACATGATGCCTTATGGTGTTCTGGACTTGCAAGGTTCCATGCACATGCATCATCAACACCACCCACAAGCAACCTTCCATCATCACCAGCAACAGCCAAGCAGTGCTCAACATCAGGGCTCAATGATTCAGCCACCGATGCATGAAGTTTTCCAGCTAACCGTCAACCAGATGCAGGATTGCAATCAGCAACCAGCAGTTCCTGTCACGGACTACAATAAGGGAGAGCATGGTAAAGCCTCCTTGAGTGACGATGATGATCAGAACTTCACGGAGGATGGAGTCGACGGGCAGAATGAAGCTGGAAATGGGAAAAAAGGCTTTCCGTGGCAGCGGATGAAGTGGACTCGTGCAATGGTTAGGCTCTTGATAACTGCAGTTTCCTACATAGGAGAAGATGCCATGTCAGAATATAACAGTGGTGGGAGGAGGAAGTATACCCTATTGCAGAAAAAGGGGAAGTGGAAGGCAATATCAAAAGTGATGGCAGAGAGGGGCTGTTATGTTTCACCTCAACAGTGTGAAGACAAGTTCAATGATCTCAACAAGAGATATAAAAGGCTTACAGATATTCTTGGTAGGGGCACATCTTGCAAGGTGGTGGAGAATCCAGTTCTTTTGGATCAAATGGACATCTCTGACAAGCTGAAGGAAGATGCGAGGAAAATTTTGAGCTCGAAGCATCTGTTCTATGAGGAGATGTGCTCATATCATAACGGGAATCGGTTGAATTTACCTCATGATCCTGCACTTCATCGGTCATTGCAGCTGGTTCTCAGAAGTAGAGAGGAGCATGACATAAGGAGGGCTGTGCATGAGGATATTGATGAAGATGATCAAAGCGCAGACACTGACAATGAAGAAGATGATGCTGAAGAGCATACTGTATTGCATGGTGATATTGGGGGATCGTGCATTCCGAAAAGGATCAAGCATTTGGTGGACCATGAAGAAGTTGGTTTTGGAAACCCTTCAGGGTCACAGGATTGTACAAGGCGGCTTCATCCCCAAGGCATGTCTGTGGATATGAACCAAGTACTTCCCGAAGGATCTACTGTTGCTTGGGGGCAGAACAACACGATGAGTTCTCGTTCACTTCAGCTGGAAGACCAGAGACTGAATATTCAACTTCAGATGCTGGAGCTTGAAAGGCAACGGTTCAAGTGGCAGCGATTTAGTAAGAAGAAAGACAGAGAACTGAACAAGATGAGGATGGAGAATGGAAGGATGAAGCTCGAGAATGAAAGGTTGGCACTGGAGTTAAAGCGCAAGGAGTTCGAGATTGATCTTAATATGAAGAGAAATCAGTGATGCATGATTATTTGAAGAGAGTTGTGTAATTTAAGCTTTAGATATAGTATGCTGTAGCCTATAACTAAAGCATTCTCCTAGGTGGAATCTTTGTTTTGTATTTCTCAAAACTGAATACATTAGTTGGGTCATTCTATTAAACTTGTGAACATGTGCCATGCTATTAAACCTTTATTTCCTTGTCACATGGACATGAAAAAGTTTCTATCTCTACCGTCACAGACAGAGTGATTGCTGTTCTGCAGGCAAAATGAATGAGCTCTTGGATTTGTTATTTCTTTTTACTGGCTTCTCTTCACATTTTCTATTGCAGCTCATGTATGCAAATATGTAATGATGGAAACATGATGTTAATTGCCAAAATTGGGAGTGGGAATAGGTGAGGGTTCAGGGAAGCGGATATTTTAGAATCACCTCTAGTAAGGAAGCACATATCAAGTAGTGCGAGATTGAGATTTTGGAAAAATTCTGAAGTAGATGTGTTACCCTAGATAGAAGATTCAAGCTACTAACAAAATGATTACTTTCTTATGCTGAAATTAATAAAACGGGTCCTTGTATAATCCTCAAGTCTTCTACAGATTAGCAGATTGGTTACTGAAGATGTTCACGATGACTTGGGCTGGAAAATTTGATGTTTAGAAACATTGCTGGAAGGTCATAAGGTGTATTTTTTGTCTGAAGAACCTCCCGAACAATTGTTGTGTTAAAATTGTTATCATATAGATTAAGTTCGACTCTTCTAGGAGGTTTGAACAGAATGCTGTACATAGTTGTGTGTCTTTCCAGTCATTGCATTTTTGTATGAAAGCTGAATGAGTTTCTGCAAATTATTGATGTACGGTTTTACTTCTCTCTGTTTCTTGTACCTAATCTGTTTAAAAATCTGGGTGGAAATGAAGACTTTTTGTCTTAGTGTGCTGGAATCCATTATATGTGGCCCATATTAATTATTAAAACATTCACAAACATGATTTGAAATGTTATGATCATGTTAGGTGCATAACCTCCTATTCAAACCCCCTGGCTCATATTGTTTCCAAGGAGAGGATTTCAGATTGCGTACCCATAAATTATAGTTTGATAACTAATGGTTGTTATATTAGTGCAATCTAAAAAGACAGTTCGATTAACAATTTCTTGGAATTATATTAGTGAAAAGATTATCCTTGTGATGCTCTTCTCCTTGCCTTACCCTCCTTCACTGCCACTAAACTTCATATAAAATATATTATACGAAGGAGAAGCAGCAGCTTCTTTATGACAGCAAGCATATTGCTTTGATTATTGAATCGGCAAAAAATATTTCAATATAATTCAGCTTTATGGCAATCTAATGGATGAGCTTCCATGAACATTTGGAAACACTTTCTTTAAAAGGATTCTTGGTAAATGATCATGGGATATAACAAACTGCAGCCATCTGGGGATCGACATTGCAGTACTTGAACTAAGTATTTATTCTTACAGGAAATTCCTGAAACCAAGTATCTATTCCCCTAGCTTTCTCAATTCTCACAGGTGATGATGATGTTCCAATCGTAATTTTCTTAGGCTACCCTTTGCTCGTTTGGCACTGCTAGGAATTTTTCCAATCACACAAGTGGGTCCTTGATCTTTTGACACGGCCTTAGAGAGCATCAGATAAAGTGGGGAGAATATATATTATTGGAGGCTTCAATTCTCATACGTTTATAGGACCAAGAAATGAGAAAGTCCAGTGTTTGGTGGCTTGGCAACTTTAAGAAAGAAATCTAAAAAAATGATTGAATGATTACATAACACACTCATGCAAAATAGAAAAATATAGGTATATCATTAAAAAAACAGATGTTATAATTAAATAATGAAGTCTACTTAATTAATTTAAACAAGATATAAAAGACTTGGACATGTTATATCTGGATGGCTCTTGCTCCATTCTTTCATCCTGAAAGATATCAAGATCACATAATATTACAGGTCTATTAAGTGATATGATTTCCAAATCATATATAGATTGTCCACCCAACATGCATTGTACATGTACATCCAAACAAACACAAAAAAAAGGAAACACAAACAGCCATTTATGAACTCTTATTTATGTCATGGCTACCACAATATATAGCTACGTAAGATATCTAGGCTTGAAGCAAACGAAGATATAAAAGAAATGGCAGCAAATGAAACTAACAAAATGGTCATCTTGAGAGTAGGAATTTCTAGAAAGCAATAATTTAGGCATTATAACCTTTGACAAGGATGTGCAGTTCTATACAAAACGGATAATTTAATTGATTCAATTATATTTGCTCGTCTAACTTGCAATCAACTTGATTATTCTCTCCGTATGACTTTTGTCTCATCCAAATGCGATCCTGCATTAATCACTTCATGGTATATGTGCTTGAACTGAAATTTACGACAAAATAACATGACTGTAGATCTTCTGAAATTTGCCCTGCTCGCGTCTCTGCCCCCCTGTGCTACGATTGAATTGGAACGACTCATACCAGTTATTTGGTTATTGGAAAGATAGACATGAACTGCATAATTTCCTTTTGTTGAAAATCTGATTGGATTTTTTCAAAAGATTATCCGGATTCTGCATGTCTATATTTTGCAGCGGATGCTGGATCTCTCATATATCTTTGCATTTGTAAACTTAATTGGTGGTAGTCCATGTTCCATCTACAAGACATCAGAAAACAGTTCTCTGCAAGCAGATCCATGGCATGGTGGTAGACCACACGACAGCAGCTCAGGAGGTTATCAGTTTTGCATGCAGCTGGCCCTCATGTAATTCTCCAAGTTACAATCAGATGATTCATCCACTTCATTGTGCAAGTCTGTAAGCCTATAAGCCCAACATAGAGAACTTGTTACCCAGAAGCGAGGCCCTTGTTCCCCTGGAGTAAAGCATGAAGAACAAACCTTATTCCTGCGAAAAATCAGACGAAATATGTCTGTCTTTCATATCTTTCTCATATCTTGGTGCTCCAATATTTCATGGCTCTCCACTTCATTTCCACTTTCCAGCAAGTATTGGCCTCTTCTAATTAATTTTGCATTGAAAAGGAAACTCATATTACACAAATTTATGCATAAATCATTCCTAGGATTTGATTTATTTGCTCATTAGATTGGGATGGGCTGTGAAGTTCTAACATGGCATCAGAAAGTGATGGTAGCAGCATCCCAATGCATGGCAGCCTCTTGGAGGCATCTCTCCTAGTGGAACAGGGGGTGCCCCATTTAATTCGAGTAGCGTTCAGTGTAGATACATCATATATTCATATATATGTAAGCACTAGTATAATATATATATAAGAAAGGAAAAGAAAAAAAGATGACTCTTTTTCTTTTTTCTTAATCATTGTTTAGAATGTTAAATACTTCATTCCTGAAGTCCAGTCCAGCTTCATGTGGCCATGTAGTTTCTATTACCTATAGAGAACTTAGTTGTACGTATGCCCATCTTGATCCAAGTTGGCCAGTTATTTACGGTTTTATACAGTAGTTGGACTTTCATTTTCAGTAGTTGTATCACAAAAAATAAAAAAATGAAATCAAAATTTTATTTCTTATTCTGTTTGGAATCTCAATATATATACACATCTCAACTATGCCTTGGGTTTCGACTGTCCTATCTTTTTCTTCTTTTCTGACCATCCATCCTAAGCTTCTTTCACACTCTCCCATGTAATCTTATTTCTATTTTTTTAATTTATTTTATTATTACTATTTTAATTACTTTTGTTAGATATCTTCATATACATATCTACACCAAAGCAAAGCAGCCAGAATTTTTTATATAAAAAATAATAAAAACAGCTTTGGATGATCCCAAAGTGGTCTGCATCCTCGAGTGGCCTTACACCGGCAAAAAGGATGGCTTGGGACTTCAAATTTTTTAATAGAGCAGAAATTAGATTAGATACGGATCGAATATTATAAATATATCTATATTTATATTTATTTTGTTTGACATATACAGATATGAATACGAATGGTAGTTGGATGCAAAAACTTATATCCATATTTGCTCCAAAGAATACAAATAGATACTGAAAGTATTGATATAAATATGAATATAAATTCAATAATTAAACTTTATAATTGTAAAATAAAAAATATTACTAAATAGATAATAAATTAAATTAATAATATATTAATATGATCATTTATTTTAAAAAAAATTAAAAGTGCTATATAAAATTAAATAAAATTAAAAATAAAATTAAATATTCGAATACGGATCAGATAGCTATTTATATCCGATGGATATGAGTATTGATATGAATATAGTAGAATACTTAAATTTTGTATTCATATCATCATACATTTGGAAATAAAAATAAAGCCGGATTGATATATTATACGATCAACCCTCACCTCCATCCTTCTCACTTCACTGTTGATGTGGCTCCGATGGGGTCGCACCCTTCCTGTGAAAAAATTAGCCCAGCCTTTTAGGCATCGCGCGCTGCAGAACAAATGTCGGAACGGAACCGCTTCCCTCTCGCAAGTTATTATAAGCTCTTCCTCGTTGCCGTTCTTTTTTTTTTTTTTTTTTGGTAAATCGGCCGCTCACACATGACGAGCGTGAAGCTGGCCTACAAAATCAGAAAACAAAATGCTACGCAAGGACGCAGGCACAGCATCGTGGCCTGTCCAAAGAAAATCTCCCGAATGATGAGCCGCGAAGGAAGCAACCCAGTTAGCCGCACCGTTTGCCTCCCGATATACGTGCGAGGCTTGGTAGGAGGCAGTCTCCCCCAATGCTCTACGAATATCGAGAAGCAGCGGCCGGTCGTCGACTGAGTACCCCCCTCCCCGGATCCACCCAACCACCGTGGTCGAGTCTCCCTCGAGAAGGAAGTGACCCTCACCAAGTACCCGCCTCGCATAGGAGACACCCTCCCAGGCCGCCTGAAGCTCTGCGGTCGCCACTGATGAGTCAAAAATCCTGCGTCCACCTGCCGCCACAAGTCTGGCATCATGATCCCTAATGATAAATCCCACACCTCCGCAGCTCCCATCCGCTGATACACTGCCATCAAAGTTCACCTTGAGAAAGCCAGGGGGTGGGGGCACCCAGGATACAAGTATCGTCCTGGACGCTGCAGTAGCAGAATGGGGGCCCCAGATGTCCCTAGCCAACCCAGTAGGTGTAGACTCAACAGCGCCGATGATCTCCGCCGCAAGCCGTAGAGCTCGATCCGCCACCAACCTCGGATGGTGGCTCTCACCATCGAAAACCCATGTATTCCTCCCCAGCCAACAATGATAGGCCAGGTAGGCATCACGAGTCCCCCTCTCCTCGCGTACAGACCCCCGGACCGAGGCCTCCAAGTGACGGAGGAACTCCTCAACGGACGTCCACAACTGCCTCTGGTCGGGCTGAGCTGAAGCATGTCTCCATATCTGGCTAGCTCTAGGGCACTCAAAAAGAACATGATAGATGGTCTCCTCTGTCGCCTGACAAGCTCCACATCCGGCCTGGACCCTCACTCGTCTCACCAAAACCCCACAAGTAGGTAAACACTCCCAAGCCACCTTCCACAGGAACAAGGCCACTCGAGGGTGAATGTGCATCCTCCAAATCCAGCCGCAGTCCACCTGTCTCGCAGAGGGCCCTCTACCAATTGCTAAAAGGTCCCGAACTCTCACAGTCGTCCCACCTGTCCTGCTCCATACCCTCCTATCCACTGCCTCCCCCTCCGGGATTGGCAGAGCTAGGACGCGCTCAGCAAGGTGCTCCCCGAATACCTGTCGAGCAAGGCTCGTGTCCCACCTCCGCTCCCCCTGGGCAAATAAGGCACACACTCTACGTCCCTCCATCCAGCCATGGTCAATCTCGGTGGGCCACTCCTGCAAAGCTACCTCAGCCAACCATCTGTCCTCCAAAATGCTGATCGACCGCCCATCCCCAATCTCCCACCTGATCTCTGGCAACACTCCTGGGGCGCGAACGCAGATCTCTCTCCAAATAAAGGAAGCTCCTCGGCCAGTACGTAGGACGTAGTGGGGGGCAGGGTCCCCGTACTTCGCCCTCAACAGTGAGCCCCAAAGGCCCTCAGGCTCTAGAAGAAACCTGGCTGCCAACCTGGTCGCCAATAACTCCCTCCGCTCGACCAATGAGTGAATACCAAGTCCTCCCCGTCAGTCGGCTGGCAAATAGACTCCCAAGCCACCAGGTGAACACCATCTCTGCCTCCCCGCCGTCCCCAGATGAAAGTGCGAAACATCCTCTCCAATCCCCGGATCACAACAAGAGGGACCAGGGTATTGGAGAGCAAATAAATGGGGATAGAGCTCAACACTGACCGTACCAAGATGACTCGGCCCATCATCGACAGTGCACCCGCCTGCCAACCCTCCAAACGGTGGGTGATGCTCCGCTCCATGGATGTACACTCCCTCCGACGTAGACGGCGTCCCGTAATAGGCACCCCGAGGTATGTAAGGGTCCCCACCTGCTCTCCAATCCCTAGTAGGCTCATAATAGACTGCCTCGCCCCATGGTCAGTCTTCGGGCTAAAGAAAATGGCAGACTTGGTCAGATTGACCTGCTGCCCCGACATACCACAATATGCCCCCAAGATCCTACTAATGGCCCGGGCTGATCTGCTCGTCGCGCGGGCTAACAGTATACAGTCATCAGCGAATAGCAGATGCGAAACCCTAGCCGTCCCGGCCCCCGGGCCATAGACCTGCAACTCCTGCTCATGGACTGCCTGTCTGAGTGCACGGGACAAAGAATCTGCACATAGAATGAACAAAAGTGGTGACAAAGGGCAACCTTGTCTCAATCCTACCGACGACTCGAAGAAGCATGATGGTGAGCCATTAAACAATAAGGCAAAGGACGGGGACAATATGCAACCGAGCACCCATCTGACCCACTGTGGGTGAAATCCAAATCCCTCCAGGCATCGCCGCACAAACTCCCATCTCATCCTGTCGTATGCCCGCTCCATATCAAGTTTGACTCCCATTAAGCACCTGCACTTAGGCGCTTTCTGGAGGTCAGTCATGAACTCATGAGCAATGAGGACGTTATCCGAAATGGAACGCCCCCCAACGAAAGCCCCCTGCTCAGGGCAAATGAGTCTGGGTAGGATACCCCTCATCCTCTGGACTAGTACCCTCGCCACCACCTTATACAGGGTGGTACACAAGCTGATCGGTCTGTAGTGGCTCGGCTCAACAGGGTCCTGTCTCTTCGGAATCAGTGTAATGAAAGTCCTCCTCCACTCCACAGGCATCGCTGTCGACACAAAAAACTGCTGGACTGCCGCGGTCACCTCCTGTCTGACTATGTGCCAATACCTCCTGAAAAGACAGGGGGGAAGCCATCTGGGCCCGGGGCTCTGTCCTCGCCCAAAGACCAAAGGGCCGACTGTACCTCATCTGGGGGAAGCCATCTGTTGCCGTTCTTTCAGTGATCCATTCAGCCCACCTTTTATCCATCTTTTCTTCTTCTATTCTGCTTTCCTTTTCTTCTCGAGAGAAAGATGGGAGGTTGCGCGACGAAGCCCGCGGAGTTCGAGGCCCCTCGGCCGCTGGAGGAGTCCTCGGCGGCGGCCGGTTCCAAGGCCAAAGAAGCATCCGTAGAGAAGAAGAAAGAGGCGGCCACCGGGGGCGGCAAGGAGGTCGATCAAGGGCCGCCGGAGGAGAACCGCCGGAGATCCCTGGGCCTCTTGTTTAAAGAGGTATGGTTCGTAATTTCCCTAAACTTGGCGCTCCAACTTTATATATATATATATTACCGTCTGATCAGAATCTGATGGTCGTCTAATCTAGGGAGGTCCAAATTTTTCTTGCTTCTTTTTTCTTGGAATTTAGATTTGGGTTTTATTTCAAAATAATATTATTATATAAAATGTGTAAGCAGTTGACTCTATTTCAAATTTTTTAGACAAGACAATCTTCTGCATGTCGCAAACTGCCACATCAGCGCCTCAGTTTGTTCGACCTTGCAAGTAAAGAAGGAAATTAAAAAAAATAAAAAAGAAAGGAGGAGAAAATTGGATATGCTCCTTCCCTCTTCCCCTTCGGTTTGTTCGCAGCCCTTCCATATCCCATCTCTCTCTCTCTCTTTTCTTAACATCTCACAAGAACTATGGGATCGAGTGGAAGAACGGCATGGAAGAAAAGGCTTCTCTCTTTCTTGTTTTCATAGTGGTGGATAAATCAAAAAGGGCAAATCCTGGGAGGATGTAAAGCAAGGCTCCTTCAATATCTCGTTTATGATTCCTATCATAGCCCAGAATATCAACTAAAAAGCTAGCCAGAAGATATTATTCGAGTTCTTTGGTCTTGTACAAATACCCAAGATTTATCTGGTGCATAACCGTTGTGTGACTAAGTACATGCCCACATGGATTCTTACATACTCGTCCTATTTTAAGCTCGGGTGTCCTTGCTATGTCAAGAATCTAAATCTATTTAAATCTAATCACAAGTACCATAATCGGCTCGTGGTTAGCCACATAAACTTGTGCTGCAATATCCCCTAATCTACATAGGCCATAGGTTACGTTCACTCTGATTCTATTTGTCACAAATCAGAACCTCACTTAAAAAGGCTAGATCGAAGATGTTATTTGGATTCTTGTCCTTGTACAAGTATCCAACATCTACCCAGTTCATAGTTGATATTTGACTAAACACACTCTAGCACGGGTCCTCACAATACCAAACACTTCTTTCTTTTTTTTATTTAAGAAAAATGTTGAACAAAAGATAAGATTTTTCCCATCTCTTGGACCTTTCGGTTTGAGGATGAGCTGCAGGTAGATTTCAGTTCTTGAATCTTTCAGAGCTGGACTCTCAAGATAAGATGTCCCTAGTTGTATTTTTATACTGATCGTTGACAAATATTCAAGGGATCAAGGTCTGGTTTACATTAGAATTCTTACTGATGTTAGTTGACTAAAGGGAAGCCTCAAGTTGCATGATAGGATGTGACTTCATCATTTCGAATAGCTGAAGTGGGAGCTAGACATGAGTATATATGTTGGAGAAGACGTGCTCCCGCTGAGGGAAGACGATATAACTGGACTTTTCTTTTCTAGTCTGATTGTGCTCCCTTTCATCACTGGCATGTTACTCAAGAATGAAATAGCCGCAGAGATGCATGGTGGATGTTTACTCTTCTTTGATACGTCGTCTATTAGAACTGGATTGAGTTTGCTGGTCTTTGGTGTCCTAACTTGCATTCACCAAGATGGAACTTGTGATGTTTTGGGATTGAGTATATCAAAAAGATTGAACTTTAATGAATTTAAATTATTGCCACACCATTAGTCACTATTTCATCACATGGGCCTCATATTCTCTTGATCTTTCCATGACTATTTAAACAAGGAAAGAGCTTTTAAATTTTCCAGTGCTCATGATGTACAGGGCACCAATAACATGAGCACTCTCATCTAACTCCCTACTTTTTCTCACACGCAAATGGAGAGAGAGAGAGAGAGAGAGAGAGAGAGAGAAAAGGTGATCAGGGAAGGGCTACTAAATGGGAAGGAAGTTCTCTCTTTCGTTTAAAGTAGTGACTCTGGTTGGATGGACTCACAAAGCGGTGAAGTGGCACTTGTTAGATCTAGGAAATGTTATTTTGTTAAATAAATTTGAAGTAGAATTAATTGCTTAAATATTTTATATGATAATCTTGTTTTGAAAAAAGAAACTCTGTAGATTTTAAACTACCACAACATTTATGTTTTATGCCAGTTACCTTCTCTTTGTTTTTGCTGTGTAATTTAGAGACTTGAGGAACACTGAGGAAAATATTGAAACATTGGTGTTGCCTGCAATTAAGTTCCACCGGTCTGGGGAAAATAATACTCCTGGAGTCCTGGCTTTGGATGCCATCGTACGCTGCATCAAAATGAGTGCATTTCATGCTTTGAGATCCATTCCATTTTAGAATTCTTTGTGACAAGAATTACTCACAGCAATGCATGTGCCAATGTGGCAGCATGTGATTGGAAGTTATTCGAAGTTTTTGGAACCTCTTCCAATCATGCGCCGCCACATATAAAAGGAGCGTGTAGAAAATCTCACCCTTTGTCACTCCCTGTTGACCCCTGAAAGTAACCTGTGCTAGGCCTGATAATGTGCCCAGGCTTTCTCTAGAGGGCATAAATGCAATGCTAGTTATACTAATCAGTATTTTTTCAGAAAAAAAAGAAAATTATATGCTGCTCTGGGCATCATAAACTGAAAAACAGGGGGTGGGTGTTAAGGCATCATGCCTGCCACAATTGGAGGAAATAAAACATTTGAATTTAACTTCAAAATCATGATACTGTTCTTTTCCTACATCCAAAATTGTTGAATTTTATGAGTTGATGAACTTAAAAAATGCTTGGTTGTTTAAAAAGAAGGTTCAAAAAAATGAAAAAGTGTAAAATAATTAGGAGAGGACAACATGAATTTGAAATAATTATAAAAGCTTATTGCACAATCAAACATCTAATGTTATACAATCATGACTTTTAATTTCAAAGAACAATTACAAGGTATCATAATTTTGTACTACATCCGAACACACTCTTATTCATTTGATTTTTCTTTTTCCAGAAACACCATTTAGTGGCAATGCAGGGTTTGGCATACACCCCCCTGTAGAAGTATAGTAGTAGTCTATAGATATTTGCTTGAACACATAATGATACCATGGAAGGATTTCTTAACCTCTAGGCTGCATGCGCATGGCATACAAATGGCCAGTTGTGGTAAAATATTTTAGTCCTGTTTAGTAGCAGTTATGTGATTTATAAAAGAAGTATCTTGCTTTAGCTTTATGGAGCATCATGTTGCCTTTTTCTTTTCCATGTAATGCATTGTCCCCACCCTTCTAACGTATGCTTTTAGGAAGTGATCCATTTTTCAGGGTCCAGCTCTTCTTTGTTTCCTTTAGCTGTCACAATGGATGGCAGAAGCTTATTCTCCATTGCATGGTAGCCCCACCTCCTTTTGTATGCGTTGTTACTTAAAGATCTGTTCCCCATGGAGCTACCCTAATTGTATTATAATCCCTGTGATCATGGGATTAGGTGATTAAACTTATGATCTTTGTATACAATTTTCTAGCACTTACATAAGGTCTTAGGTTCGTTATTTTCATGAGTTTCATTTTTCAGCATTAACTTACATGATTTTTTTTTTACTTTAGCTTTGAATGGAATGGTTTCATCTCAGTGCTGTACACTGGGCCTCAAACTAGATGCCTAAATTATATAATAAGACACTAATCTTGGATAATAAGCGAGGTTTACATCCATGCATTACTGGTATGAGGGAGTAACAACATAGACAATTTTTCTGAAGTGTTTAACTAGAGGTCACTGCTGTACAATATTTTCACATCAACTTAAATATTTCAAGGAATCTCAAGTGCAATTGAAGTTACACTGATTAAAGTTGCTGGCAATGCAGAATGAAGAGATCAGTGGACCCCATGAAACTGGGGAGCATGCTATGATGGAGACCATTACACTTCCACCAAAACCAGTGGAAGCAAAGGAAGAACCAGTTCAGTCCAAGGCAGAAGTGCATCATATTGAAGAATCTAAACCGGAAATTATAACTGCTGACGTATCAAATCCAAATCCTAGTACTGAAAGGACTTCTGTTTCTGCAGCAGTCCAGCCCAAGACAGAACTTCGAGCTAATGAAGAATCTAAACCCAGGACTGTGGTTGCTGATGTTTCAGTCACATATACCAACCCCGAGCAAGCCTCTGTTCAATCTACTGAAGAGTCTAAACCGAAGGCTATTGTTGCTGACATCTCAAGCCCAAACCCCTTTCCCAGAAAAACCTCTGTTACTTCTCTTATAGCAGCTTTCAAAGCGAATGAGAAATCAGTGGATTCAGAATTGAAAATGGAAGAAGTCAAAGCTGCGGAGGGAGATGCAGTGCATTCAAAATTGATAGCAGAAATCCAGAATGATAAGAGAGAAGCATTCAACTCAAAGCCAAAAGCAGTAGAAATCCAGACTGCAAAGGAAGGATCACCAGATTCAAAATTGAAAGTGGAAGATGTCCAGGCTGCTAAGGGAGATGAAGTGCATTCAAAATCGAAAGCAGAAACCCAAGCTGATAAGAGAGAAGCATTGGATTCAAAAATGAAAGCAGAAGAAAACCAGACAGCGAAGGAAGAAGCAATGGATTCGAAATCGAAAGCAGAAGCATATACTGCTACAGAAGAGGCAGTGGATTCAAAATTTGAAGCAGAAGACCAGGCTGCAAAAGAAGAGACTGTAGAATCAAAACCAAAAAAAGAAATCCAGGCCAAAAAAGCAGAAATAGTGAATTCAAAAATAAAGGCAGAGGTCCAAGCTGCAACAGAAGAGACAGTAGATTCAAAACCAAAAGAACTCCAGACTGAAAAGATTGAGGCAGTGGATTCAAAATTGAAAGCAGAAGGTTCAGATACCAAGGAGGAAGCAATTGATTTAAAACCAAAAGCAGAAGCTCAAACAGCTGAGGGAGAAGAAATGGATTCAAAACATAATTCAGAAGTCATCCAGATGGCCAAGGGAGAAGCAGTGGATTCAAAATTGAAAGCTGAGTTCCAGATTGCTATGGAAGTAGTGAATCCAGCTATTGGTGTCAAGACAGGAAGGAGCAGCTGTCTTATAAAAAAAGATGGATACGTAATTGCTAGTTCCTTCTATACCAGAACTCCAGAAGATCATGGATCAAATATTCAAATGGACAAAAACCACTCTTCTAGTTAGGTTTTGGGTCTGAATGCTTGTTATTTGAGGCTGCGTGCTTTCTTCTGTATTTTATTTATCCAATTGATGATTTGCTATTTGGTTTCCTGATCCAAATTTCTGATTGCATTTAAGATTTTGTTGTTCACCTTTTCTTCCAATTTTTTGAAGAAATTCAGCAATCCAATGATGTATTCTTTTGCATATTCTTGGATATTATTGCTCCCAATGTGCTAATTAATTATTTCTTACTTATTCCCACCATGCATTCTTAAGGCATAAGCTGGTTGATCGCATCTGGAGAATATAGCTGGAAGCATAACTTGTACGATGTTTGCGGTAAGGCTATCAGTAAAAGGCTCCAGATGAAACTCATAAATCTGGATGGGCATGTCATTTTAGTTTCTGGATCCATATTATATCGCTGCTGTATCGGAATTGTTATTGTTATTCTTTGCTGTTGCTGCTGCTGCTGCATACTGTCATTTTGGAAGCTTATGCAAGTCATAGATGTTTAAGAACTAACTGGCTTCTCTCCATAATTCAGAACTCTTGCCATCAAATTTTAATTCAAACATGGATATTGACAACCACTTCAACCATCACACTCTTTCTTGGGTCATCATTCTCCATGATCTACCAATCTATGTCCATTTGCATGGGACCCTTCCTCAAATGAAGATCATCTCATCAAGGAGAAAATTCAAGAAGAGAAGGTCGCTTCAACTCTTCAATCCTCCAACCTTAAGACGACAATAATTTTGGAGATTCTGTTACTATAATTGAAAAGTTTTCACAAGATGATTTTGAAGGCATCAACCATAGTTCCTTTACTATTTTTTGAAGGTAAAATATTAAGGGGAAAAGTTCAAGTGTCAGCCTTTTCATCTGTCTAACCTTTGAATCTTACATCAATTTCATCCACTCGTCCTCTAGAATCATAAAAGCACTGGCATGTCGCCCCCACCATGTTGATATGCAATCTGTGGAGCTATATACCTTTATCAAAGTTTTAAAGCCTAAAGTCTTACAATCTCAAACAAGATAGAAGGTTGGAAAGATTTATAAAAAAAAAAAAAATTGGGATCTCAAATGATATGTGGAATTGGGGCTTGCCCCAATGGCCAATGTTCCCATCCCTCTGCTAAGATATTAATTTTAATATTTGGTAACTAAATAAGGGAACGAATGATATGAGAGAGAAAGGGTTTTTTTTTTTTTTTTTTTTTGCGCGTGTATGTGAAAGCAAAAGCTTCTTTGACTTTGCAATCCTACAAATTATATTTATCTTTATTAAGGTTATGGAAGAGGAGAGCTTGGCATCTAGCCCAAGACGTCAATCTCTCCATCGATTACGAGCATGCATCGTACTCCCACCGAAAATACCCTATATGCCAAACTTCACAATCGTCATTTTTAGAGTTTTTATAATTATTTACTATAACATGAATAGTTTGAAGGCATACATAAGTAGAAACTTAGTATCTTGGTCTAGAGCCAATCTTACCCAAAATAAAGATGAGTAAAATTTTAAAAAATCAGTAAATTAAATGCAATATGAAACAAATTGAATGCCAAAAAAGATTAAAGTTGATGTAGAGAACCATGATTGGGACACCGAAAAAGTAGAACTCCTCAAAAAAAAGGATACAATTTATTTGGAACTTAATTAAGGGGATTGATAACCTACTCTGTGTCATGGTATATTATCAATCTACCCATTTTTTCTTAAACAAAAAATATCCTTATTTTTTATAACTCTTAAGAATATTTTATGTCTTTTTATAATTCCACATTAACTCACCTTCTCAACTCCTAATTAATACTCTCTCACACACACAAAATTTTTATCGCCAGAGTGTGTGAGAGAGAGAGTGTGTGTGTGTGTGTTTGCCGCAAAAATAGAAAGAGAGAGAGTATACACTTTCTCTCTCTCTAGTGATAAAAATTTTGTGAGAGAGAGTATTAATTGGGGATTGAGAGAGTGAGTTAATGTAGGATTGTAAAAAGACATAAAATCTTCTTAAGAGTTATAAAAAGTAAGAATATTTTTTCTATAAAACATGGGTAGATTGATAATCTACCATAACAGAAAGTAGGTTATCAAATCCCCCTAATTAAATGCGACAAAAACTAAATTTGTTCGAGCTAACTCGTTGCCTCAACTCGTCCCAACTTGTATTTGGTATTGAGACCAACCGAGACATGTCTTGGTATTGGTCTCACAACTTTCTTGGAGCGTTGTCATGGTTTGCTTTAGGTGATGTTTTTGTAGTGTACACTCTTGACAAGAAAAAGGCTAGAGATCGTTCACCTGATCACCGTTTATTTCATCGATCTATAAAGGAGATGATGATCAGGTGACCAATAGATGGGTTTGGATCAGCACCGCTCCATTGAAGTGTGGTTTGGGAATGGGGGCTGCACCAGGGGAAGCTAACTCCACCCCTTTTGCGTCATCAAAAAAGGTCGCCCCCAAGAGCCCATGAGACACCACGCGGCGTTACGACAACTCAGGAACGCAACAGATGCCACCTGAGAGACGGCTTTCAGCTGTCACCACAGTCCAGTTTGTTGCACACTGCACCTCCCCTCTTAAATAAACCCCCTTCCTCCCTCCCTCTTCCTCCTAGGTAGGGCTCAACTCATAGGTATCCTTCAATCTCTCCAAGAGAAGAGCAGGTGAGAAGAAGGAGGACTAGATCATCTTGCTGCTATTTTTTTTGCTGAACGATCTTCTTGCTGCTTTAATAAAGCTATTCCTCTTCCTCTTGCATTTCTGTACGCACATGAATGAACGTATATATATATATATATATATATGAAGGAATATTGGTCGGGTTTTCGGTAGGGTTTGGAAGAATGGGAGGCAGAAGTTTCCGGGATGCGGTGGAAGAGACGAAGCCGGCGGCGTTGATGGTGTTGGTTCAGGTGGCGTTCGCCGGGTTGAACATCTTTTGCAAGCTGGCCTTGAACGACGGCATGGACGTCCGGGTCCTCGTCGCCTACCGGTACATCTTCGCCATCACCTTTATCGGCCCTCTCGCCTTCTTCTTAGAGAGGTAACACCTTCCTTATCTTTTTTCTTTATTTTTTTTTTGGGTCTTCCTTGGGTTTGATATCTGGTGATTGATGGCAGGAAGAGCAGGCCAAGTTTAACGTGGATGATATTGTTACAGTCCTTCCTTTGCGGATTGTTTGGGTAAGCAATCCTAAGTCTCTCGTACAAGAGTCACACAACCCAAACTTTTCGTTTGTTTTTAAGGATATTGTTCAGATTTCATTAGGTAGATGAAATCAGGAACGGACTCCATATCATGGTTCTGTCATTCTTTCTATTAACACTTTTGCGAAATTATGATAAAACAAGGTAACAAAATCAACCCAAAATGTCACTGTGCTTTCCCATTTGACCAACTGGTATTTCCTCGTTTTTATTCTTTTACAGGGGGACCCTTGCACAAAATCTCTACGTGGCCAGCTTAAAGCTAACTTCGGCCACCTTCGCCAATGCCTTGAGCAACCTCATGCCTGCTTCCACATTTATATTGGCTGTCTCATTCAGGTTTTTTCCATGCAATAATAAAAAAAAAAGGTCATGATTTCTTGAAATACTGCATGATTAAGATTTGTTCTAGATTACCAAAATAACATTTCAAGGAATTTATCGGTGGCATACTAGATGAAGTCTGAGAAATCCTACGTGATCTGTTTCATTCACATATTTGGCCATGCCCTCAGTTAATTAGTTCATAGCTTTTCATTCAACAATGTGAAATATGCATAAGATCACAAAGTAAAACAGAACATTACCAGGCCTGTAATTATTAAATAGCAGCCAAACCAAGAGCAAAAATTTTCTGCATATTTTGCTTTATTTTTTCTACATTAAATTCTGGTTTTTTTGACCATCTTTGTATATATTTATCTTTTCTTTTATTTTTTCTAAGGTTGGAGATTTTAAGGATTCGACAAGCTTCGGGACAAGCTAAGGTGTTAGGGACACTTGTAGGATTAGGTGGGGCAACACTTCTTACCTTCTACAAAGGTCCGGAGATCAATCCTTGGTCGACAAACCTCAACCTTCTTAAGATCCATCAAGAGGGTGACCATCACCAAGCTTTGCCTCATGAGCCGTCTAAACGAATCATGGGTGCATTCTTGGTCATTGCTTCTTGCTTCTTTTATTCACTCTGGTTAATAATTCAGGTGATCTTAACATGAAATGACCCTTTGGTGTTGGGGACTACATTGACTCGATCTATTGCTCTTATTAGCAATTCCTGTTGATGGAATCTGTAGGCAAAGATGAGTAGAGCGTACCCTTGTCACTATTCAAGCTCAGCACTGATGAATCTAATGGGAGCAATCCAAACTATTCTTATAGCCCTCTGCACAAACAGAGATATGAATAAATGGAGATTAGGTTTCGATGTGAGGCTTCTCACTATTTCCTACGCTGTAAGATCTCTCCTTTCATTTCATTTCATTTCATGGCAATTTAGTTATATAAATATACTTGATTTATTCAAAAAGATTGTATCGCATTAGCCCATTTTATTAAGAATGAAAATAAGAATACCATCAATCATTTTATCTAAATGATCGGAGAATTATTCATGTCAAACACTTCGGATAATATCTCCTTTCCACTATGTTGCGGTATAGGGAGTTGTTGCATCCGGGTTGATCATAGCAGTGTTGATGTGGTGCATAAAGAAAAAAGGTCCATTGTACACCTCAGTTTTCAATCCTTTGCAGCTTGTGATTGTTGCCTTATTAAGTTCACCTCTGCTTGGCGAGAGATTGCACTTGGGAAGGTAGGCTCAAATTTTAATTTATACATAAAATCATATTTAATTTAGATGCATGTACTAGCTCTTCTTCTTTTTTTTTCCTTCAGCATATTGGGTGCAGTTTTGATTGTAATTGGACTTTACTTGGTGCTGTGGGGCAAGAAAAAGGAAGCAACTGTTGCAGCTGAAAAATCACTAGTGGAGGCTAAGAGCGAATCGGTAGAAGTCGTGACAGCACCAAGGCCAGCTGAATCCTCGGGGGCAAAAAACATTTCTGAACCTAACAACAAAGAAGAAGAAACTCTCGCACTCAGGTCTGAAAATATTGGCATGCTAAATGCCAGGGGAGAAGAGTTGAAGACAAATGCAGCAATGCCATAGGATAGGGAGGAGAATTTTTATGATTTGCTTTTGCCTCATCTTCGAATAAATATGAGACCGGGCAAAAACTCAGCAAGAATTTTAAAGTAGAAAGATAGATGAATAGGTTTGATGCTAGAAGAAATGTTTAATATTTGATATCATTTTTGAAATCTAAATGTTAAAAATAATGGGTTAACTTGGGGCAGCTTGATCCATGTTTATATATTTAACTTACATGGCCTTGTCAGAAATTTCAGGTTCGTCATCGTAAAATCTTCAGCTGGTTTTACTAAGGTAACATGAGGGATTTGTAGGCAGCTAATGTTTTGGTAAATTTTTGGATTTCTTTGAATAAGGATGCATGACTCCAATGGCTGAGTTGCATGGTGCATGGGAAGAGTTGAATGATGACATTAGGATCATCAGAGAACTCTGCATTATACTAGAGGGAATCTGATTTAAATCATTCTGGTACTACTGAATCCAATTCTAGTATTGTAAGAATGGATCTGTGCTTCATAGTATTGGAATTCAAGTTGCCTTTATGTGATTATCTTAACAAAATGTTGATCAGGCCATGTTGTCATGAACTCAAGCATTGGTAATTTACAGAGAGTGGAAGGCGAGTTTCTTGCATGACATCAACGCTGCAATTATTTAACATCCACCACAAAATTAAATCATTAAGAAATTCCTGCAGATTGCACTGTAAACAGTCTATGGTAGTGATACTGTCTACATAACGCAACTAGCAATTAGTGACTGCCAAGGATTGCAAAGATTTTCAGACACTGTTGGTCCACTTTCAGAATTGTAGGCTAAGACTATTTTGATGATATAGCTTAGGTTACAAATCCATATTCAGTACAAAATATAAACTTTCATTTTATGCAAAAAAACCAAAAAGCTTCAAAATTTACATTTAATCAGAGCCATATAAAAGAAGTGGACGGACTGGTGATGGCATGTCTTCAGTTGGTTGCATTTCTCTGCTCTTTCCCCATAGAACGCTGTAAAGGCCTCCAACCATCAAAACTCCACCTAAGACACTGCAAACACATTGTTGAAAACAACCATGTGAGCTCTTTCATACAAGCTACTGCAATGCATGTACCTGAAGTTATGCTTGCGTCTTGCATCACCTTCCCAAGATGATCACTTGACCAGGAAGAAATAAGGAGCAAACGATGGTGAAAACAAGAGCCAAAGGTTGGGACATTGCCATGAAGACCGGCCCTTTCTTCTCGATGCACCAAGCTTGCAAATAGAATGCAATGCCCGAAACAAATATTCCCTGCAAATTGCCTCTCAATTTAGATGCAAAATATCAGTATGTATGATAGCTCTCATCTTTATTTTGTTTTCTTTTACCTTCATGAAATGAAATAGGGTTCCAAATTAACCACATTTTAGGTCATTGTAGGTTTGCATGCTAAGAAATGTTGAGTGTTGTTTCTATCTTTCCTGATGATATTGATCTATGCTTTCTGTAGATGATGATAAAGGTAAGAATATATTCTAGATAGCATCTAAGTTTTCTAGTAGTTTACATTATATGCCACAGCGAGAAGGCCTTCATCCAAATGCAGCTTCCATTCAGCAAAGTCTCTCTCAAAGGCCAAGCCGACTAGAAATGATTGTATTGTGCCAAAGGTGTTGCAGAGGGCACTAAAGAGAAGCTTGGAAGGGTACTCCTGCAATATAAGTCCCTGTTCATGTTTAAAAGAGTTAATTGAAGAGATCAGCCATAATCAATAGGCATCATTACCCAAAACGTAAAAGAATGGATGGATCCATTTGATCATATATCTCCATCGACAAAATGGGCTCGGAGTCATGATCTTCTGGATTTCCTTCCACAGGGGAATATGATACTGTTTGTATCATTCTATCTTAAGTGTGAATGCAAAACTATAATACTGGTTTCCAGACCATTAAACTGGGGTTAATTTTTCTTTTCTTTCACTTTACCTGCAATACTATCCATAGAGACCAAGATGTCGTAAAAACAACCATTAGAAAGGTTCCCAAGACCCATTTTTGCTTTGAATTGGTGTCGTTATCTATTGCATTAGTTCCAAGGAGGCTGAGCTGCAGATGGTTAAGTGATTTCAGGCTGGGACCTTCATAGAAGGCAATCACCAAGACACCGGCGAGACAGAGTGCAACTCCGAAGATTTTTGCAATTCCTGATATGCTCTTTAGTTTGATAGTTTCCATCCTGTAACGTGTCAGTAAAAATAAATTTGACGGAGATGAGAGAGCAACCACCAGGCAAGTAGAAAGAATCTTTTTGAAGCCCAAAAACCTATGCGCTTCATCCTTGTAGTCGATCTTACCGAAATACCAAAGCTAACAAAAAAGTCATCACAGGGATTGTATTCGTTGCCGCAGATGCCACAGCTGCAGATGTGTAGTTGATGGCCACACTAAGCACGTTCAAGGAGAATGTAGTCCTAAAATTTCAGAAGTCTTCAGTATTCCTTTTTCTAAGAAATCAAAAAAAAAATGTTTATAGTGCTTTAACCCACAACACTTTGATAAACAACCATGTCAATTTTAACTTACCCAAGCAAAGCAAGCAAGAAAATCTTGACCAATATGACAAATGATAAGGATGGTGCTGATCTGCTAGGAATTGGAAGAGAGTAAGCCTTAACATAGAGATAAGATGATAACATCTGATACCAAGGAATTGGAAGCAAAACAAGAGGATGGGGACTTTACCTTGTAAGAGCCAAAGCAAAGGGTACCAATACGGCTGTGCCAATTGCTTGTCTGTAACATACAAAGACAGCAGTATTCATGCCTCCATTGAATGCAGCCTTGGAAAGCAGAGTCATTCCAGCATAAATGGCTTGAATGACAATGATGGCTATGTAAGGCTTCTTGTCATCCATTGCAAGCAAATTGGCAGAAACTACAGCTTCTTTAGAGAGATCAGAAGGGGAAGATGGGTTTTGGTAGAGAAAGGTGAGGTCGGCTGCTTGAAGGAGGCATGTATAGAACTTGTGGCTAGCATTTCAAACTAGCTTCTTTGGATATTAATTTGTTTTAAAGGGTCCAAGCATGCTTAATGGCGGAGTTCTGATGGGATCTGGTGCATTAGTGCTGGTATCATGGATGAATCTTTTGTCTTTGAATTGAGAGTGTGGAAGATATGTTTCGCCTGCCACGTGGTTGGTGAGCATTTCTTTGGATTCAATGCAAAACAAGTAAGTTACCAGGAAAAAAAGAGCAAAAGAAGGCCTACCAACCACCAGACAGCATGCATGTCAGACTTTTTGTCCTCGATTCGAATGGAACAACGTGCTTTCTGAACACCATCCGATGGTAGCTGGTAAATGGGGTAGAAGACGAGAGAGGTGATCAAAGTCATATGATGCAGTAACCAGCAATGTCACACAAAAATGTTACAGGGCCGATGTGCAACTTTCCCATTGCTGTACTCTTTCTTAGACCACATATATTAGTATGCAATGGGCAATCTGATAGTTACGTCAGTTGTGTAACATTTTCGTTTTAGATTTTCGTTCTATCCAGGTATTGTTTGAGCTGAAAACTGAAAGCATTTGCTTTCTTGTTTTTCTTTCTTTTTTTTTAGGGGAAATGGAGGAAATATCCGGTTTCAGATTCGGTGTAAGTTTTACCATTATTTATATCTGCTTTGGATCCGCTGCGGGCCAGATAAAACCTATTCCATTAAGATCGGGTTGGGTTGGATATTCGATAGGGTTAAGTAAATTGCCACCCGTGTGTGCCCATTGAAAGAACTCCAGAAGAGTCTTGTGAAGGACCGGGATGATACAAGACTTCTTTTGGAGGTTTTTTTTTTTTTTTTTTTGAAGTTTCTCTCTGACCAAATGTGCCAACAAATTGCGGGCTAATCCCATGCTCTTCTTAAGTCACCTTCAATTTTCTTTTGTCTTCACAGTGCCCAAATATCACGGATATCAGTTAGCCAGCCCCTAACTAGAGCTATAATTTTAAAGAGAAGCATAAGCTTCTGGCAAAGAAGCACACATGAAGAGACGACAAACAGATGCAATATTAGCACCATAAAAGGAACAACCAGCTTTTCTCCATCCATTTCCAGCCAATATCTCACCGGTTTGCAGTCTATTCTTCAATACTAATCGCATAGAAACTTTGATTTTTGATTTTTTATTTTTTAGTGCTGCTACCTTTCAAATGGTTTTGGATTCAGTGACTCTGTGATGTGGCTGTGGGACCTTGGTATTAATTATATGCAACAATGGCTAGGTAAAAGCCAAGGCCTTGAACTTCATGATGCTGCAACGTGATGTTACTGGTATCTGACAGGATTTAGTTAACGTGATTGATTTTTGGATGGCTTCTTCAGTCATGATCATCAATGATTCACTTTTGGTTTGTTCAATCATGATTATTATTTAGACAAAAAAATATAATATATCTAGTTAGACATTGCTATCAGGCTAAAAAAATATTAATTAAGACCTTTTTTTTTAATATATCGCTGAATTAACACCACAAGAGTCTCTTCAAATCTATTAAAATAAGAAAAGCTTACATAATATAAACTTACCAATCATAATAGACTGAAGGTATATAGATTTAGGGTTCTTGGTATTGGTATACAAAATATGTTCAAACTGGATGAAATGGTGATGCGGCTCCTCTCTCCTCGACGCTATTCTTTACATCTTCATTTATTGACTCACGTACCACATCCTCCTTGCCTTTTCCCCACAGAACGCTATAGAGACCTCCGACCATCAAAACTCCACCTAGGACACTGCAACCAAAGTAGAAGTCATCATAATGTAAGAATATATATAAATCATACAAGTTAATCAAATCTTGAACATAAAAACCTACTTAGAAAAATTTACCTTCCCAAATGGATCAGCTCGCCCAAAAAAAATGATGAACAAATTATGGTGAAAACAAGGGCCAATGGGGTGGACATGGCTAGGAAAACAGGGCCCTTCTTCTCGATACACCAAGTTTGCAGGTAGTAGGAAACACCACTAACAACAAATCCCTGTCATGCAATGTTAATATGAGTAAGAAGAGATGGTAATTCTCATCAGTTTGGAAAGGAAAAAGGAAAATCCTCTAATCTCGTGTGACTAGTGAATTTGTTGAATATATTATATCGAGATAATGATTCGATACATAAATACTGTATTTGCATGGATAGTTAAGCAAAACATATATGCATAGCTAATGAACCAGAACAGGTACGTAAATTCACATATATTATTTGAAATGGTTTATAGCACTCTAATTACAATTCTAAATGAGAGGGAAAAAGAATACTTGATATACTGACACAATATAAGATAGCAAGCAGCCCGGTATCTAAGCCTATCTTCCATCTCGATACGTCTCTCTCAAATATCATGGCAACAAAGAAAGACTGAACTGTGCTCAAAAGGCATTGGAGAGTCGTAAGAAGAAGCTTTGAAGGGTAGTCATTTAATAAAATTCCCTGTCGAAAAGGAAGAGATTAGAAACAGTGATATTAATTAAGTATGGCAGTATTAAGGGCAATTTTATTGTGATTTATGATTAACCCTCTCCAAGTACACAAATAAAAAAGTGTTTCGATGTACCTGGAGAACAATCCCAGAAGACCAAGCTGCGTTAGCAGTGATCATGATGAAGGTTCCCTTGATCCAGCTCTGCATTTGTTGGGCAGGCCCATCGCTGGTGGAGCTTGTTTTGTGGCCGAAAGGGTGGTAATGGATCAAGGGATTTAGATGGGGACCTGTGTAGAAGGCGATGGTCGTGATTCCAGCCAAGCAAAGTGCTACGCCTAAGGCCTTGGCCCCTCCTGGGAGGCTTCTCAGGTTCATAGTTTCCATCCTGTTGTATGTCGTTGTATATGTAGTCATGATCACAAAAAAAAAAAAAATAGAAACATTTCTCTCTCTTTCACACTTCTTGGTTTTTTAAAAAATTTTTCAATTTAAAAACATGCATTGCCAGATTAAACCAGCAAATCAAAACTTTGTATGGTATGTTTAGTTGTTCATGCAGGTTCTTGTATACTATAAGAAAGCTCTCTCTCTATCTCTCTCTCTCTCTCTCTCTCTCTCTCTCTCTCTCTAGAGGGGGGAAAAAAAAGCATTCGTGTTTCTTTTCAAAAAATATAGAAGACAAGATTCAAATGCTTCTTTAAATAGTAAATCATGTGTGAGGACTCGTACGGGCGTATGTTTAATTCCGCCTAGGTTATTCGTTGGATAGATCTTGGATATTTATATAGGATCAAAGAATCCAAATAATACCTTTCGGCTAGCCATTTTGAATAAGGTCTTGGATTGTTATAAATGGTATTAGAGCGGACCCATCCTATAACTAATGTGGACTATGGGACATTGCAGGACAGATCCATTAGGGCTCATGATAGTATGTAATGGACACTAAAAATCCTCATGATCCATACAACTAAAAATATTTGAAAAATGAAATTGGTGTAAGTTAGTGGCCTCCAATTTATGCATCAAGTAGACAAAAAAAAAAAAAAAAAGATGGTTTTCATTATACTATTATGCTAAAAAACATGGTAGTAAAGTAATTATGTTGAGAATACACTCCATTGATCTTGATCTATACATATCAAAACATGTATAACTATGAAATCAATAGAGTTTAGTACCTAGATTAGCAAAACGTAATCTTATGTCATTAATTTTACATATTTGTACCATTTGATGTATAGGTTAGAGATCATAAAATATGTAATTTTTGGTTTCTAGATATTTCTAATAGTATAAATCCTGATTAGATCTTCAATTCAGATGCCTGATTATTGATTTCTCATCTAATAAGAGTGAATACCCTCTTCTCTCTAAAGGAGCATTATCTATATATATTCTAATGAATCTCTACTCAGATCATGTTAGATTTACATTGGACGACAGAGATCCTAATCTGATGATCTGAGCCATTGAATGTAATTTACTATCTCTAAACTACTTATACACAAAAGAATCATATAATCTAGAGATCTCTAGTCTATGCATCAAGTAGAGGATTTAAATAATATGAAACAATACATGCTTTTTGACCGCTTGATGTGTGAGTTAGGAGTCTTATATATATTATGGTAAATTTGATACAAGTCATATGATGCCTTCATTAAAGTTTGAAGGGGCTTAGGGATGGTGGAGCTAGTCTCATTGACAACAAGCCTCTGTTTGACCAAAAATAGAGGTGCATATAAGTGTAGTGCATCATTTGTGCTGTGTGTGATGACTGAATTGCATAGGTAGCCATATTTAGACCAAACAGCTCTATCTTCTTCTCAGGAGGAAGACAGCTCCATCCTCTTTCTCACTCTTTTATTTTTCACTCTTCTGAGGGAAGAATGAATGGCTCCATCACGGTTCAAGGCCAAAACAGTAAACTCAGGGTCACCATAATCCGTCCTTCAGGTTTATTAATTACAAGATTGAATGTCATGCATGAGCTATAGCAGTGATTTAATCAATAAGAAAAAGTAAAAAATGATGGCGTGATTGCGTGCATGAATATACGTAGGTAAAAGAAAAAATAAAAAATGGTGGTAGTTATCTCGTACCATCGCTTGAAACTTAACTGCAATTAAAGCCCTGAAAGGTAGGCCTAGCCAGTGCAACTGATAACTCTGCTGTTGATTTACTCCCAAACAACAACAACAACAACAAAAAGATCACTCTGCTGTTGATAATTAACCCTGTAGCATACCTAACTAAAAGAAGTTGATCCTAGCCAAGGAATTTCTTTTTCGTAATGTCCTCTAACCTTTAATTCCATTAGATTGTGCCTTGTTCAAGGCTTTAATCATAACATATACGTTCTGAAGGAACAGTGCCATACGACCATCTCTGCCGAGACATCAATATTAACAAGAAGACTACTCCCAATTGCTAGAGACTCTGACCGAGTGGTAGTGCTAAGCATAGTTTCAACTTCTGATTTGGTCTAATTCAGAGTGCACACAGAAAAGAAACCAGCCATGGCCACACGAGCATCTGCCATACTAGATGAAGGAAAGGTTAATTTTCTTTAGAGAAACAAGAAGATATCTCAATTATTTTTTCTTTAACTAAATATTGTGTCCATTAAAGATGCTTAATTATTAAAGTACTATGGTTATATATTTTTCCTTCTTTCTGTAACTATATATGATCAAAACTGAGCAAGATAGAGGCTTACCGGAGTAGCAGGGCCAAGAAGAAGGTGTTCACTGGGATTGAGCATGTCGTTGCCGAGCCCACTGTTGCCGAGGTGTATATCAGCCCGATGTTGTACATGTTCAAACTCAATGTAATCCTAAAAGTCCAAGGAGTCAGCATTATTATACTGAAAAATCTACACAAAGCAACACTAACTTGTAACCCAACATACCCCAGCGTTGCATGCATGAACGCCTTGAGCAATACCGGAAATGGTAGTGGTGGAGCACTTTTCCTAAATATTGTTTAGCAAAGACATTAACACAAAACCAGAGATGGTGCATATCTTCCAGAGATGATAGCAAAAAGCAAAAGAAAAGAAGTTATTGAGATTGATGTTTACCTTTCAAATATAATAGCAAGTGGCACAAACAATATGGAGGCAGCTGCTTGCCGGTAGAAGACGAACACGTATGAGCTCAAACCATTATCAAGTGCCGCCTTACAGATCACGTAAAGCCCGGTATATATTAATTGTATGAAGATCAGAACCATATAGGGCTTCTTTCCATCCATACCAGTCAAATAGCCTCGATGGCTCTGCTAAGGAGGTAGAGTGAGATTCACTTGAGATGGATATGAGCAGCCTTAGCTAAATGAGTGCAAAGACGAGCTAATCGTGAGGGCACTGAAGAATTGCTATCATATGGGCAGCCTCATATAAGAAGATATCAGGCCACCAAAAGTAGGTGGTATTTGCTTTACAAAGGTGTACCCAGTGGGAAATACTTACGGAGTATTATTGAACTGTGGTTTGCTTTTGTGGACCGGATGAGGTTCTTAGCTGCCTATAGATGCTTCCAGTAGAAGGGTTGTGCCTATAGATGCGGGGAATACATATGTCTCATATCCCAAGCCTATATTTTATGCCCCATATCTTTAGGGCTTCGTCAATCAAGGGTCATATTGAAATGATGGGTCCTCACCATGGTCATTATATTAGTCTTCTTTCTTCAATGCGAGGGTGCATGCTGACAGTTCACACCTGGAAAGATCCGTTTTATCACTGTCATTGAGAGGACTCCATTACTAGATAGTTGAGCCAGTGAGGAGTACGTGTGTAATGATGAGTCCATAGTCCATCAAATTTTGAGTTCTAAATAGTGCCTACTATCTTGTCTTCTACAGACAGATTCATGAAGGAAGCCTGGAAGCTCATGGCATTCAGAATATAATCTAGGAATCGGAGAACATTTTGATAAAAATGGAGCAGAAAATGGCAGAGAAAGGAGTGCTCATGGATTGCTTTAGGTCATCCTTTCAGAATCTTGCTTATGAGAAGCTTCACTGTTTTTGTCATCCTCTTTAACTGTTTTTTGATGCTGTATATTGGATGAGACTGGTGGAACTCACTTATTTTTGGTTGTTCTACCTTTCATGAACAGTTCTATGGCAACATGAAAGCCTCTTGCCAGCTATGTGCGCATTAGTTTCCAATTGCTTCTCTCTGCTGCGTAGGCTTTATAGGACGCAGAGGACCAATATATAGGAAGGTCCCAGGCTAACACTGTACCAGCCTTGAGTGACGTTTAGCACTGCTGGAGAATTCCTCTCCCCATTTTCTCCAATTGGGTTAGGGTTAGATTTTTGCACACCAAAGAATGATTCACTTTTTTTCGCAACATCAACCTTCGAACGCATAAAGAATATTGGAAGACACGGATAGGATTGCTTTGAGATCCATGCAAAGCACAATCCAACAGTTGATATTTCGAAAGAAGATCAATCTGTTTTTGGCACGAAAGATACGTGCCCAAACCTATCGATTAATTTTGAGTGCAAACTCTCATTTTGGTAGAGCCATCTGGTGTTCCGACACATAGTTCCATTTTGGAAAAGCTAACTAAAGTGGCACTTGAAAAACGAGTGGAAGCATAAATCTCTTAAATGGGTAACAGTTCTGCAGGCAAAATAGAGTGGGCGGATTAGGTATGAGCAAACTCGGTCCTTGCGATATCAGCCGCTCTACTTGCAGGCCACTTTCGCTGGACTAATCAGTGGCATAACGACCTATAACTTTGGCAATAACTACTGCTTGGGCACCTTTATAACCTTCCAAGATCTTTACAAACGAAGTTTGATCTTGCCAATATGTGTAAAGGCTTATTTGTCCCTAAGTTGGAATCAGTTAAGCATTGATGTTGAAATATAGCACTTGATATGATTTTTGAGCTATAAAATATGTGTGAATAGAGAAGGCAGACACGAGAATATTGGCTAGTTTGTGTGTGCCAAAAAATTTTAAAATAACTTTTCTATATCCAAATTCCAAAGTTTGAAACCACCACCAACACTATCTATTTGAAATAGGCTAGTTATATGCTTAACATTAACCAATTAATAATTGGAGAAATAAAATAAAGGTAGAAAAATACATCCAATTTTAGAGAGTCCATTAAGCTGTTGGGCCATTTTGGCCCATTTCTAGATTCCAAAAAAAAAAAAAAAAATCGGGCCTGTCGGGTCGGGCCTGTCGGGTCGGGCCTGGGACCAGATTTATAAGGTTGGGTCGGGCCTGGACAAAAATTTAAGCCCGATAGTCGGGCCGGGCCGGGTCTGGGCATAGCTATCGGGCCTAATTTTTGCTGTAGAGCCCGGCCCGAGCCCGGCCCGGCCCGGGTTTTGATCACCTCTGGTTTGATTACTAGAATGAAGAATTGCTCCTAGGTCAACAGATCCTAGCTAGTTGGTAAAATGATAAGATGCCTAAAAAAACCTATCATTGAAACTGGTCTAGTGGTGAAGCACTGCAATCAAACCTTTTTGCAGTTGCAATCGTTCAAGATGGAATATCTAGCCTGCCCATTGAAAACAAAAGGAAAAAAAATTAAAAAGAACGGGTGCTGCTCGGAGAAACACCTCTATCAATTAGTAGCCACAAGCATCAAAAGTAGCTATATAAGTGCGAGATTCTAACATAGCAAAAGTAGCGTCATCATCTTCCCTCGCATCTTTGTCATGTCCCCTTCAGGTCTTTTTTTTCTTTGCAAGTAGCTCAATAACTGTCATCCTTTTAAGAAGCACAAAGATTCCCAAGCTAAGATCATCCGAACGTAGGCACATTAGTTTGTCCATTGATGTTCAAGACCTGAATCCAAACTTTTGTCCTAATTAGTTTGAAATTATATTAAATCAAATTGGCCCGATGACTTCAAACCCTAAATTAAGTTCGGCCTAATTCTACATCGACTAATTTTGGACGGGGCTAAATTGCATGCTATGCCAAATTGCCAGTACGTAGCAGAGATATCATACCTGCTGAAGAAAGAAAAAATGTAGAGGAATCATCATTTTGAATTTGATATATAATAAGTCATATTTTGATCTAAAATGTGGACGGAGAACCTCCTTGGGCTAGGAAATTTCTATTACTTAGTTCTTATAAAAATAACAAATTGCCTTTTATAAGGTTGGATGATGGAAAGCCAAAATCAGGACTTGACCTTAATTTTGTCTATATTTTTCCAAAAAGAAAAGAAAAGTCTTTTTTTGATTTTTAAACGACGCCTTGACGCCATTGGGACACATATGTAAGATTAAAAACGATAAAATCCATGCAGCACAAGCATGCAAATATGCAAGTATTACCAACAAAAAAGACATTCACAAACATTCCAAAAAAAAAAAATCAAGATTGATGCCTAATTAATCACCATTGAAACTAAGGACTGTATAACCGGATCGATGGCCTCCTTCGAGAAAGCTTCAAGGGGCATTATCCCAAATTTTTTGATGTTGTTTGTGAAGGTGTTGTCAAGTATTGTTTGATCATAGGGGTTCTCCACTGCCAAACTACCCAAGTACATGAAACTTGGAATATTTAGGCAATAAAGTTGTTTCATCTATCCCTCATGTATTTATTCAATTTGCTAGTCCTAGCTGAGAGGGCTACAACATAAACCCATATAGAACGTTAGACGGCTCTTTCTACCATGGACCAGGCTCGAAATAGGTTCCGGCCCAACCCGGCCAGATAACTTTTGAACCATTACTAGTTGGGCCGTCCCCTGGGTGCAGTTGAGTCTCTTGGAGGACCATTAGACCTTCTCGAGAGATTGGGCTTTTTGGCCTCTCATGCCCACAACTCACATTATTTTTTGGTCAAAAAATTTTTCTGTCCCTTCCCAGGAGCTGGACATTGTTGGGACTTTAACCCTGGACCAAGAAGCATTCGTCCTTAGGTGGGGCCCGACCCACCCTTTCCACCAGGCTCCAACCAAAAGCAGCATGGAGGATGTTCCATTCTTCGGACTTTGACTCACGCAGTATGAGTTAATTAGATTGTTAAGTGGCCCCAAAGGTGCGTATTAGACGGTCACTAGGTCAACACCCACAACATTGCAAGCCACGAAATGCAAGGATTGCTTTGATTCTTATTGATATTAAAAGAAAATCTTAAAGGTGGTATGAGAACTATGAAGCAAGACATCTGGCGGATGGTGAGAGACTGTACTGACTTTCAGGCAGTGCATGTATACAGAAAGGTGAATAGGGTTGCTGATTGAATTGCATCATTTGCAGCACAGCACTCCGGAGGGGCTTTATGGACCGACCAGAATATCCTTTCTTCGCAATTTTATCAAATTATTGCTCTTTATTCTGTTGGTTGTACCTATATTAGAATAGAGTGAACAACCGTTGTAACAAAAAAAAAAAAGAGCAAGACTCACAATAATGAAAAGCATCTCGATAATAAATGAAAATTTAAATAAAAAAGAAATTTCACGGGACCCAAGCTGTCATTTTACTATTAGAGAGAGAGAGAACATGAACCCAATAAGAGACCTCTGACCTAAGGGAAGGCTTTTTGTAAAGCTCAGTGCTCTCAATTTCATAGGCATTGGAAATTTTTCAAGGTTGCAGTCATTATTTGCACTGCGGTGACATTAAAATAAAATATGAACCGCTAAATTTCATTCTTGCTCTATGGAAAAGAAAAAATAGAAATATTTAGCTAATAGTGAGTGCTTTATCGAGTTAGATAACAGATAAAGTCTTTAATTAAATGAGATTCATGGCACTGCTTAAGAAGTGCTCATACTCGGCCAACCTCAAGCATGCTTTCATGCAGCTGCACAAGGACCAAACCTAATTACATCCTCTTTCTTTTTCTCCGAGTAATACGCATTCCTTTCTTTTGTTAGTCATCACACGCTCATTATTGAATGATATGTTGTGGAGGTTTCTAGTCCACACAACTATACTTGTTGCCAACTTATTTAATCACAATATATGCATTTCTTGGTGAGCTGCATGCAATCCTAATGCACTTGTAACCACCATAAAATATAATTATTAAGGGCATTAGGAGTGAAAGTAAATCGAATAATATTCATCTAAATCTATTTTAATTTCGTATCTAAATCTATTCGGATATATATAGAAATTTGAGTATCCGGCTAATATCCGTATCCGTATACGTATCCGTATCCATATCTGTCAAACATAAATGGATATAAATATGAATAGATAACTATCTGATCTGTAACCAAATATCCAATTTTATTTAAAATTTTATTTAATTTTACGTGATAATCATAATTTTTTTAAAAAATAAATAATTATATTAGCATGTTATTAACTTGATTTTTAATCCATTTAGTAATATTTTTGATTTTATGGTTATAAAGTTTAATTATTTAATTTATATCCATACTTTTAATATCTGATTTATATCCGTATCCATTCAAAATAAGTATGGATAAAAATTTTTGCATCCGACTAACATTCGTATCTATATCTATATTCGTCAAATAAAATAAATATAGATTTAAATATACTAGTATTCAATCTGATTTCAATTTTAAAAAGTATATGCAGAGTTAGTTCTGCAACTAAGAAAGCTTAAAATCATGGCCTTCCTTGCTTGTCTTTTTTTATGTTATGTACATTACTTGTTTAATGTCAGGCATCAAGTACATCGTGCTGTTGTTTTGTGCTAAATAATGACACGTGCAAACCTCCTGCCGAAGTTCTTCTCTATTTGTGGCTAGGGTTTTATCAGTAAACGGATTCCATGATTTGATGAAAAAAGTTCCTAAAACCAAAGAAACAAAAGGAGATGGCAAACCACATAGAAAGACGTGGAAGGAGCAAGACTATCAGGCAGCATGATTGCAAATTATATTGATCTTCAGCATCCATCCATTTGTAGTTAAAAGTTCTATAGCTATGTTTCAAGTAATCAAATGTACAAAAATTAGACTTAATTTTGCCTTCATAAACTTAACTCAGCTAAGCCCTTAGCCCGAATTAGTTATTTTCACTTGGCTCGATTCAGAACTATACTTTCTGAAGAATATTGAAATATTAAATTTTTTCTCACTACATCATGCTATGATGAAAAGTTTTGAGAATCATAACTTGTAATGAAAATACATGTTTGTGCTGCCTTCACTAATTCTTGCAGCTATCATTTTCACAATTTCGGTTAAATTAGCCGTATCTTTTTTTTTAGCTAGGATGGGCAAGTCATATCTGATGAGTACGAATGCATCTAATAAAATCAGAAAACAAAATATCTCGGAGTGTTCGAGGCAACTTCCTATTTCCAGTCCATAAGATGCTACCTGCATGACTGGCCATATAGGCGGCCACCCAATCGGCAATTTCATTGGCTTTTCGAAATATATGCTTGGCCTGAAAGGTCCCTCCATCCCTTCTCATTGTCTAGATGTCTCGAAACAATGGATGGTTGCTGCCGGCACCTCTCGATTCCTTTATCGATAAAAGGCAGCACCAATTTCCTTTAATGTCAAGGAAAAAAAAAGAGGAAAGCAACAAAGCATGCTTCGCCCTTGCAAAGGACATAATTTAGATATACGAGAATGTCAGGTTGGTGCACACAAATCCCAAAGGCATTACCCTGCTAACAACTAATTTTCTCTCACTTTCTCATAATCTTGCATCTAAGTCCAATCATCAAGTCCAACTGTTTCTAAGACATGGTATCTTGTCATCTCTTTGCGTCATCACTTTCATGCTTCCATCCTTTTGGGACTCGCAGTTATAATTTTATCCATCAAGTTGATGGACGTTATCAAGTAGATGGGGGCCACTTCGAAGCATTCATCAGTTAGAATTCTCCTTTGATCAATTAACTGTGCTTTTTCTCGGTTATTATCTTAAAGTCTGAACCATCGAAAGAAACAAAAGGCAAAGTGAAAAGAAGTAATATTTGGGCCCAAGTTCTCTCAATTTATGACCCTAGATCAAAACCAAATCAGCCTTTCATGTTTCCAAGTAAATAGTACCTCGAGGACTCTCAAGAATATTACATTGAAGAAAACTTCAGTGTATGGTGGGGGCAGATTGCATTATCTTGGAGGGAGACTTGGCCTCAGTTTATCGATTGGATCCAGAGTCTGGGACGGAGAGACGCTCTAGTCCGTTACTCTACGATATTCGCAGGCTTTTGGACGAGAGTAATCTTCTGAGGATATCACATGTCTACGGAGAAGCGAACAACAGCTGCTGACTGGGTGGCCTCCTTCGCGGCTCATTACTCTGAAAGCTTTACTTGGGTGGACCATGGATCGATTCTTACTCCATTGTATCATCTTCTTCTTTCCGATTCTGTTAGCTGCATTCACACCCGTCAAGCGTGAGATACCGTTGTATCAAAAAAAAAAAAAAAAAAGAAAAAAAAAAGATGGCGAAAAAGGAAGAAAACATCAAAATCTTAGATCAGGTTGAATTCATTTTCATATGAGGGGGTCCACGCGTTATGGTCAGGCCCAACCGCAAACCTAACGTGCCATGACCATCCAACTTACCCAATGCTTTGTCATGGTGAGAAAATAGCTCATGCAACTTGGACCGCTATGTCTCCCATGTGAACGCTAAGAAAACTAGAAATTTTATCTTTTACACTTGCTTGAAATATAGATCCATATCATTAATAAATATCCGGTCGGTAACACCTCCCACTTCAATCATATATATATATATATATATATATATCCAATTGGAAGATCTAAAAGCATGAATGTATAGAAGATTGACTCGAGGTTGTTCGAGGATGCTGCAATTTTTGATCAAAAAATAACTTTTTATAAAAATAGTATTTTAAAATTTAAAATTATTTTAAGGAAAATAGTTTTTTATTATACAAATATGTGACCGTCAAGATCCAAAACTGACTCGCTAGGGCAAGTCTTTGGTCAAAAAATTGACCATATGGGTTCGAATTGCTAGAGGACACATCCGGCAATGATGGTTTTATATGGGCATTACTTGTCATTTTTGCACCCTCTTAGGCTTTTCCATAGATGGAGCATGGGTAGTTCTATATACACCCCCCCTATTGCTCAGGACACCCCCCAAAAACAAAAAAAAAAAAAACCCAAACTAACCTTTAGTGTAATTACCATATTGCCCTTGAAATTTTCTCATACACCCCCCTTCCTCCTCCTCCGTTTCGTTTTGAAAAGAAAAAAAAAAACACCCCTCAAACCCCCCTTAAACCCCTCCTCCCCCGTTCCCCCTTCTCCCTCTCGTCGCCGGCATTCTCCCGATCTCCGACCACCTCGCCGGCTTCTCCCGGAACCACCTCGCCGGCTTCTCCCGAAATTTTTTTTTTCACGATTCGTGCTCCGTTCGGCACTGGATCGCCGAACAAAAGGCTTCTGTTCGGCTGAACAGTGCCGAACAGAAGCCTTCTGTTCGGCAACCCTCAACCGAACAGATCTGTTCGGCTGCACAGTGCCGAACAGAAGGCTTCTGTCCGGCACTGTTCAGCCGAACAGAAGCCTTTTGTTCGGCGATCCAGTGCCGAACGGAGCACGAACCGTGAAAAAAAAAAAATTACGGAAGAAGCCGGCGAGGTGGTTCCGGGAGAAGCCGGCGAGGTGGTCGGAGATCGGGAGAATGCCGGCGACGAGAGGGAGAAGGGGGAACGGGGGGTTTTGGGCGTTGGCGAGGTGTTTTGGAGGGGAAGAGCGGGGTGGGGGGGGTTTGGGGGGTGTAGAGAGCAATTTAGGTGAGGGGGTGGGGAGGGGGGGGTAATTTAGAAATTTTTAATTTTTTAGGGGTGTCCTTAGCAAATGGGGGGTGTAGAGAGTATTTAATTTTTTTTTAATTTTTGGGGGGTGTCCTGAGCAATAGGGGGGGGGGGGTGTATAGACATCATCATAATTTTCCGACACATTCTTTTCTTAAAAAATCGGCACGCCCCTTAACGGACATCGTGATGGTCCGTTAAGTTACGCCTGCAAATTCCTCCCACAATTTTATTTCACCAATGAACGTCCGCATGGCTAGCAAGTTGACAGCACGATGATTCCTAGCAATAAATATCTGAGACCTAGCGAGTCAGTAAAGGATCTACTCCGCCATATGAGGGGATCCATGCGGTCACCAAGTACTCCCAGATGAGATATCATCTGTGCTTATTAAATTTGGTTGGACAAAAACGCTAGAATCATTGAAAATATTTGTTACATTTTCTTAATAATAAGAAACAATTTGAGAGAGCCGAGTCGATCCTAGAACTACCGGTCCTAGAACCAAAAATAAATAAATATACTCCTCAACCAAGGTTCTATACGTCTCGACCTCGCCCTGAACTTCCTCACTCGAATGATTACTTTACTTTGCCTTTGAATCTTTTGCTGGGCATTTCTGGGTATTGAATGATTCTTCTCTGTGGGGGACTTCTCCTTAATTTCTGCCTATCCCAAGTCTTGCCAAAGCTCAGGTTCATAGGCCGTGCGAGATGAAAGTTTTATGCACAGTTTTGAATGAGAAAGAAGGGAGGAACTGAGGATTGTAGTGGAGAGAGCACTTTGTCAGGTTGTTGAAGCCACTAAGGCTACCGTGGCAGCTTCATATGGCATGGCTAGAGACATTTGGGACCCTCTATCTGCTACTACAATGCTCATGACTGTCCTTATCTCTTAAGAACCCCCATCCTCCCTTCAAAATAAATTTTGATGGTAGCATGTTCGCTAGTGGAGATAGAGGTGGAGCTGCTTTTATGATCAGAAACCATGACTCCAGACTGATTGCTGCGGGAGGCGTCGTGCTTTCGAGGTATCAGCCATTGGGGCGGAGCCTAAGGCTGTGTGGGAGTGATTATCCTATGCAAGACGGGTGTTGGGAATTAGGAACATCATCCTTAAAGAAGACTCAAACGTGATGATCGAGTGGATATGTAAGGAGGGACAAAGGGGAGAAGAACGCTCGCTGCTATGCGACATTCGTTGGCTGGTGAAAGAGTGTAGTGTCTTCCAAGCCGTGTATGTATGTGTACCAAGAGGCAAACATGGCATCTGACTGAGTCGTCTTCTTTGCTGTCCGATACTCCGGAAAGATTTTCTGGACCTGTTATGTATATATTACTCTACCACTGAGCCGTTTTCTTTCTCTTGACTCAGTTGGCTATGCTCACACTAAATCTATGTGAGCAGCCAGTGGATTAAAAAAAAAAAAATTTGAGACCCACAAAAATCTGTGTATGAAATAAAAATCCAAATATCCAATAATGCATGAACAAGGGTGTAAGGAATTAGAATAAATTGCCACCCACTTTATACACCACACCCCACCCACCCCCTATGTTTGTCAAGTGCGGATATCCCTACTCGTCACATGAGCATGGTTGAGATTATTTTAAATATTTTATATGAAATGTAACGAGTTTTCTGTAATAATCTAACGTATGAGGGCCCTTTCTATAATTTCAGAAAAGTAGAGGTCTTTATGCCAAAGGCCCCAGATATTTGCAGCCAGCCAGCACCATGTCCATAAGCTTTATAAGGTTCCGGGGGTACACGGGAACGGGACCAGAAGACGCCACGCGTAACGGAACGGAAAGTCAAAAGGCCCCGGCGAGCGTGGACGGACCGCGGGGTGGGTAAAATGATGCTAATAAAGATGGAAGCCACCGTCGTCTTATCTATTCTTAATTCGTTTCTTCTTTCGCCCACTTTCTGCTCCGTCTCTCAAGTGGATTTAAAGAGGCCTTGAAGTCCGGCTGGCTTCTTGAATGCGAAAGGCGGAGAAGATCGAAGAGAGAGAAGAACAAACGCGGTGGTCGTGCCGGCGACTCGGAAGGAAGGGATCGGGCTGAGATCTGGGCGCGGGCGAGATCGATGCTGTGGGATTTGATGCCTTTCTTGCGCTCTCGCCGAGGTCTGGGGTTTTAAGCGCCCGTCTCTGAGGCCCCTGTCGGGCTTTTCCGCTTCGATTTGAGAGGTAGATGCCGGATTCTTGGTTTCGCTCGCATCTTTTTGGTGATTTATCGATGATTTTTGAGTTTTTGCTTGGTCTTGAGTGTGATATTGGGGAATTTGTGCGTTTTTTTGGACGGAGTCATTGTAGATCTGTGATTTTAGGTGTTTCTTTTGTCATTCCTTAATGAATATTGCCAAAGTTTGGATTTTTCGATGGGTGGTGTTTGAGTTCCGAGTTCTTTTCAGGCATTTTGGTGTTTTTTTTGGGAGGTTTTCTGTTTGAAACTTCGTGAAGATCTAGATTTCTTCCGACGGTTGCGAGATTGTGGAGGAACGCTGTCTCGTGTTTCTTCGTAAAGGCCTTAAGCACTATTTTTGCTATTTAAGCTGAAATTTCTCTTCTTGGTTTGTTTTTGCCCCCCCTTTTCTTGCTCCCTTTTGGTTGAAGCGTTAGGTTTTGGGGAGAAAAATCTCTTTTCTAATGCATTTCTATTGATTCTTTTTTTCTTGAACGGGCTCCTTTTCTCTACTTCTCTTCGGCTTCCGAGATGTCTCTTGGGCGTATCTTTTAGTGGGTGTCCTATTCTACCTCGAACATCTACTTCCTTTTCCCGAAGGCTAGTAGAGGAGCCCCTCAGTTACAATGCCAAGAGATTTCCCTTTTTTTCTTGCGGAGTTCTGAAGTTAGTTTCGCAAATATATTCAATGAGGACCTGAGAACCGGATATTTCTAAGCAATCGAAGCCTGTGGTGTAGCCTAATAAGGAAACACAAAAGAACTTTTATGTCGACATCGGGTCCATGGTTGTGGAGTCATTTAATCAACTTCAATTCATTCTTCTGAACTAATAGTCTTGTAATCTTCACATAAGCTAGGCCAGCATATGATTTAGTTTGTTCTAGAAAATTTAATGCTGAAGCTGGTTTCCATGGTGACTGCATTCATAGACACATATAAAAGTAACTGCAGATTTCTCTGGACTTATAATTTCACGATTTGTTCCAAAGTTTATTGCTTTACGTGTTAGCATCATAGTTTCTTTTCATTACTAATGACTATTGCTCGTCAGGGATTTGTATCACTTTTGGTGCATCTGAGATCCTGTCAGGTTTCTCAACTTGTGATAAGAAGGTAAGAGAGTTGCTTCTCACTAGTTCTTCTTTCAAGACATGATTCAGTGTAGCGCCTTAAAAGGTGCTTGATAGCTGTGGTATGAGATTATTACTACCCGTGCAGGTTGTCAACCCAGACTAGAAATCTCTGGCATCTGCTGTTTGCATAATAGCAGGCTAGGAATTATATGCCTATTGGAGGATTGCGTATTGAGTTTGAGTTGGCTTAGATGTCATTCCGTAGCATTGTTCGTGATGTGAGAGATGGCATCGGTAGTTTATCTCGCCGGGGCTTCGAGGTGAGGCTCTCGGGTCATCACAGGGGGAAATCTCAGGGTGCTGTGCACGAAGTGCATGATCAACCTGTAGTAATCCAGGACAGCTGTTGGGCTAGTCTTCCTCCTGAACTACTTCATGATGTGATCAAAAGGTTGGAGGCAAGTGAGAGTAGTTGGCCTTCCCGCAAAAACGTAGTTGCCTGCGCAGCTGTTTGCAGGTCATGGAGGGAAATGTGTAAAGAGATTGTTACAAGTCCAGAATTTTGTGGAAAGCTTACTTTTCCGGTCTCCCTGAAGCAGGTGCTGTTCTTAATTCCCTGTGTTTCTATTTTGTTAACCACTGTCTTGTTGTTTTTTTCTTCTTAACAGTTATGATATGTTCTTTTTGTTAATTTATTTATTTAGAGTGATGAGAGATAGAGGTTTTATCCCTAGTGACAGATATGACAAGTAATTCGTAATGCTATGAAATAATCATGGAAATGATATTCGATATAAATGTTTCTTATAGTGTTTTGTTGCCTTTCACAGCCTGGACCTCGAGATGGTACTATTCAGTGCTTTATCAAGAGGGATAAGTCAACTCTAACTTATCATCTGTATCTGTGCCTTAGCCCTGGTAAGCTTGTTTTCTTTATATTTGTCCATACAATTTGATGCTCTTGTTCATGAATTTATTGAGTCTATTTATTGTTTGCATAAATGTCACATTGGGTTTAAGTGTATCCTCATGAGTGTCATTAGTCTGTGGGCCTAACTTGCTCTAAGCACCAAACCTTGTTGATAGAATTAGAATTTAATCCTCTCTACAAGGTGTTGATTATTTGTTATTCTGCTGCTGCCTTTTTCAATATCTCCTCTTGTTGAGGCACTTTTTCAGTGGCCATTATATTTGATGAGTAAAGCCTCTGCCAGCTAGATGATGGACCATCTAGGGCCTGTTTGGATATTCCTGCGGGATTGGATTGAAAAGTTTGTAGGAATTGGGCCTGTTGGCCCATCCATCTTGTATTTTCTAAGAGCATGTCCAAACCTAGCCTAGATCCTAGCGTGATGGAGGTGTTTTTTTTTCTTTCTTCTCACAGGATTTGGGCTGGGTGGTATATGGTTGATATACTATATAGATTGGGCCAACCCATGAATCCTATAGGATTTTCAGCCCAATCATCCAAACAGGGCCTTAAGAGCCTGTTTGGATACTACAAGATTGGGCTGAAATCCTGTAGGATTCGTGGATTGAGCCAGTATAAATAGCAAAATCATGAGATTACAGGTTGGGCTAAACCTATATTCTATTTGTGTTGAAGTTGTATTTTGCTGCTTATTTTGTAGTGCTCTGGCCTTTGTTTTTGTTTCTCTCCAATTCTAAGTATAGTTTTTGTGTTGGCCATGTCTTTCCAGCTTCAGTATTTGAGAAATCAGTTGCAGTTGCATTCCAGTTGTACTCTTGCATTAAACATTGCTCATCTCTGCATTATCTTAGCCCTTTTCTATATTTTTTCTTTTCTTCTCCCTTTTCTGTTTTTGATTTTTTTTTCTCTTCCATTTGGCTCTCTCTTTGTGGAGTTGGATACATTTGTTTCACTAGTAGGTGTTGCCAATATATGTTATGGAGGTAGCAGAGTTTGGTTTATTGATCCTTTTGGATGATGATGATGATGTCTTTTAATTAATATCTAATATGGTTCATTATTGTAGCTGTACTTGTTGAAAATGGGAAGTTCCTCCTATCAGCTAAACGAACTCGGCGCACAACCTGTAGAGAGTACATAATATCAACTGATGCTGACAATATATCAAGATCAAGCAACACTTATATTGGAAAACTGAGGTGATTACAACTGTTAAGGCGAAACTCTTCTTTTCCTTTTTGGGTTAATGTAATAAGCTGAAACCTAATTGACTTTCATCTTAGGTCTAATTTTCTTGGCACGAAGTTCATAATCTATGATACCCAACCCCCATACAACAGAGCAGCCATCTCCCAGCCAGGGAAGACAAGCAGGAGATTTTACTCCAAGAAAGTGTCTCCTAAATTTCCATCTGGAAGCTACAACATAGCAGAGGTGACATACGAGCTGAATCTCCTGGGAACGCGCGGCCCAAGACGGATGCACTGTATCATTCATTCCATTCCTGCCTCAGCCCTCGATGCTGGAGGGACCGTCCCTGGTCAGCCTGGTCATCTGCTCCCCTGCTCGTTGGATGACTCCTTTGGCAGTATGTCCTTCTCTAAATCATCCATCATGGACCGCTCCATGGATTTCAGCAGTTCTCGCTTCTCTGACATTGCTGGAGGAGCCAGTGGTATTGGTGACGAGGAAGATGAGGCTAAAGAGAGGCCTCTGATCCTTCGAAACAAGGCCCCAAGATGGCACGAGCAGTTGCAATGCTGGTGCCTCAACTTCCGGGGTCGGGTGACCGTTGCATCCGTCAAGAACTTCCAGCTTATTGCTGCGACGCAACCTGCTGCGGGAGCTCCGACGCCGTCACAGCCGGCACCACCAGAGCATGATAAGATCATATTGCAGTTTGGGAAGGTTGCGAAGGATATGTTCACCATGGATTATCGGTACCCGCTTTCAGCTTTCCAGGCTTTTGCTATCTGCTTGAGTAGCTTTGACACCAAGCTGGCTTGTGAATAGCGCGCTTGGAAGAATGCTGGAAAACTAATACAGGGACGGCCAGAAGTTGGTGATGTCTGTTCGCTATTCATGGCGGCTGTTGGTGCATCAACTCTAATCTTCAACCGTGTTGCAGCATCGATTCATCTGTTTCTCTTCTTCTCTTCCCCCCTTTACCCCACTTTTTATTTGCTGCAACAGGTTCTGTATCAAGTGATCAAATGGATATTCCGTTGGATGCTTTCTTATTATTATTTTCCCATTGCATTCAGTATCTTTGCCCCCCTCTAAACCAATACCTTTTTTGGGGAATATTTGATGGTACCCATTGCCGGGTGGAATGGCAACTTTTGTTGCCCGAGGCCGAGGTATAGAGTCTAATTGATTTGGACCATTCAGTGGGTACCTCGCCTCTGATGACCAAAAGGCAGAAACAGAGGGAGCCCACTGCTTCTGGGGCACAATGATGCCTGAGGAGGGACATGCCGACTTGTTGCTTCGTTGGAAGTCAACATAAAAGCAGAGGAAGGACAGGTATCCAGTGTTGTGGGTCTGATGGATAAGAGGTTAAATAACATTGAATGGAAACTAAATCTCTCTCTCCTGCATTGCCTGCTATTTTATTCCTCTTAAAAATAACAGATGTCTGCGTAGAGGTTGAATCAGTAAAAATTGTTTTGTTATGATGTTCAATCTCTGGTGTAGCATGAAAGCTGCCTTGTGTAATTATAGGTGGTGTCCTCAGATTAGGGGCATGGAGCAGAGAAAATATCTTAAAAGTTATGGAGGTTATAGATACGATGAAGGTACATGAGAAAGGACTGGCGATTTCTGCAAGCTTGCAACATTGTGAATTGTTGCTTATGAAATGTTAGCAGGATGACTGTTTCTTCCTCAATGAAACAAACAAAATCATCTCATGGGTTCGGTATTGTTAGATTGTGATATTTCATCGCTTTTAAAATTCTAATTATTGATCTTGTAATATTAGATGTTTGGTAGTATGAGGATAACTTCTTTTTTTTTTTTTTTTGTGGATGGGTCGGCCGTTCAAACTACTCTCACATGAGCACAACCAGCTACATCACTAACAAGAATACTAGTAAAAGTAGAAGGAACTAAAGACTGCTGGGTCCATAGGAACTCCTCTAAATGCTGAGTAACTAAGGAGGCGACCTAATCAGCAGCTTAGTTCACCTTCTGAAAGACGTGTCTGACCTAAATAGTCTGGCATTTCCGTAGCATCTGTTGTATGTCGCACAAAAGTGGGTGTTCCACCACCTTCTATCTCTTCATCTAAAGGCGATTAATCAAGACAGCAGAGTCCTCCAGAATAATCCCATCTGCCTCTAGCACATATCTCGCATGGGATAGCTCCGTCCATACAGCCCCAAGCTCCGCCCTGAATGCTGAGGCTTCAAAAGAACGACATCCCACCGCAGCAATCAGTCTGGTGTTGTGGTCTCTGATCACAAAAGCCACTCTTGCTCGATCTCCACTGGCAGGCATACTCCCATCAAAATTCACGTTAAGATGGCCAGGGGGTGGGGGCTCCCAAGAGATAAGAACAAACCATGAGGATGACTCTTGAAAGTTTAAAAGAAATATGGAATTGAAATTTCTTTATTTTTTTTTGGTACGGCGGCGGCTCACACACGATGGGTATGTATGTGGCCAATAAGACCAGAAAATAAAAGAGCATATAATGACTTATATAATGACTTAGGCAAAGAACTGTGATTTGCCTAGAGAAATCCTTCAGAGTGGTGGGCAACAAAGGAGGTAATCCAGTCGGCAGCACCGTTTGCTTCTCTGTATATATGCGTGGCCTGGTAGGAGCCACACTCTCCCAAGATCCTGCAGATGTCAAGGAGCAACGACTATCCCCCAACTGCGCACCCCCAACCCCTAATCCACTTGATCGCTTTAGCCGAGTTCTCCTTGAGAATGATGTGATCCGCACCCAGCACACGCATCGTATAAATGACACCCTCCCATGCAGCTCTGAGCTTGGCACTGATGATAGTCGTGTCAAAAATCCGCCGCCCTCCGGCTGCCCCCTGCCTGCCATCGTGATCTTTAATAACAAAACCGACACCACCAGTGCTCTCTCCCTTGCTAATACTGCCATCAAAGTTCACTTTGAGAAAGCCGAGAGATGGAGGCTCCTAGGAGATAGGCATAATTTTGGCTGCTACAAGAGTAGAGTGGGAGCTCTAGATATTCCTAGTCGTCCCTGAATGTGACGTCTCAATGGTATTAATAACGTCCACCGTATGGAGTAGGGCTCTGTCCGCCACCACCCTCAGCAGCGCACTATCATCCTCGAAGACCCAAAAATTCTTGTCTAGCCAACAGTGGTAGGCTAAATAGGCAGCACAAGTCCTCATGTCCGCTAGATCGGGCTCCCGCGAAGTGGCCTCTAGGAAGCATAAGAAGTCATCGATCGATGTCCACCCCAGCTTCTGGTCGAAGGGTGCCGAGGCATATCTCCAAATCTGCGCAACCTGCGGACATCGAAAGAGGGCATGGAAGATGGACTCCTCCATCTCTGGGTAGACTGAACAGACTGAGGAGATCCTCACTCCTTCACTTTTAAATTCAATTTTTTCACCCTTTACCGTATTACATTTTTATCATGTTTAAATGCTCTTTTAAACCATGAAGTATCCATTGAATTACTATGATTCAATAGCTATTAGGTGTCACCATCTGTGATTCAATAACTATGCTCCTCAGAAGAAGCATTATAACTTTTTTAATATAAAATTAAAGTATAAAAGTTAATGGGAGTATAGGTTTTTTTTTGCAAGATTAAACAATTATTTATGTATTTCTTTGATAATCCAAACGAAAAGCATTTATTTACTCACAAGCCGTGACTTTCACAAGGATTTTAGCATCAACAAAATAATTGAAATATCTATGCATGGATATTAGCGTCAAGGATCGAGAATATACAATACTCAGCATCTAACATAATGAATTCAACAAAAGAGAGAAATCAACGTTAATTCATAAATCCAAATGAAAGCTTTAATTTACCCGTGAGATTCACAATAATGCAGTTGCCGGCAAAATATATAGAAATCAATATATTAACATTAAAATTTGGAAAATACGAAACTAATATATAACAATAAATCAAATAAAGAAACAAAAATGTTCTATAATGGCAGTTTCGATATTAATGTAAATTGTAGTGGGAAATTAGAAGATGAAGCCCGTATATATAAGCGAACCCCTTCGTTCTCTCCTGCCCTAGCCGGGATGCATCCCGCTGCTGCTAGGGTTCCAGAAGTTCTTCCTCGTCCTTTCTCTGGTTGTAAATTTAACAAAATTAGGCGTCGATCTTTTTTTTTTTTTTTAAAGAAAATTCTCTTGTTTGCCTATCATTTTTTCCCAGATATCGCTTTTGTATTGCAATACAAAATATGTTTGATTTATTTACTTCTTTATTTTGGGGGGGTTTCTTTGAGTACGAAATATGTGGATCGTCGGAGTGAATGCCAGCGTACGCTATCCGTATTAATGTTAAACTTTAATTTTATTTTGTTTTTGCTAAAGATTTGAATCAGTGCTTATATCATGCCCGATGATGGAAAACTCGTGGATTTTGGAGCGGCTTCTTGGTTTTTCATTTTGAGCATCTGTGCGTGCTTTAATATTATCATCGTCACCACCGCCCCCGCCGTTATCATCACCATCACCGTCATCATCATCAACATCATCATCATCATCATCATCATCATCATCATCTTCCATGCATGTCAAAGTTGCTCACTATGAAAAACCAGCCATTAAGCCGTCGATGAATGCTGAAAGCTATGAGATCTGAGGGCTCCTCTTGTGAAATTTATAATTTAGATTTTTTTAATCGTTTTCCCCATCTTAAAAAGAATGGAAAATAAAGGACAATTAGTAGATGTTTTTCGGATTTGTTGACATGTTTTTTCTTAGAAAAAACCCCTATAGTTTATTGAGATGTTGGGTATTGAAGGCTTTTCGTGTCGCTTTATTGACACTTTCTCACTGTCTAACCATCTTGGCATTATTCTCGATATCAAGTCTTTAATCAGAAGTGCTGATTTTTTGAGATGTTAGATTTTGGCATTGTTCAAACGTACAGAGCATTACGATGCCATTGTTTTATGAGTTAGATGCTAAACTGATAAATAGACATCCCTTTCTGGATGTTTTCCTGATGTTTATTTGGTAGGATTCCTGTTATGCCTTGAACTTTGATGATGCCCAATGATGGAAACATGTTTGTGGAGTGGCTGTGTGGCTATTTCTTTTGAGCATTAGTGTGCCCTTGCTATACTACCACCACCTCCTCTGCTGCTGCTGCTGCTGCTGCTGGTGGTGGTGGTGGTGGCTGGCTTTTTTACCATTTGTCATGACTGCCAACGTTTCCCCTGTCTTCTTCTTCTTCTTCTTCTCCTTCTACGTCATCCTTCTGCATGCACATGAAATGCTCAATGTGAAATACCATTATTTGAGCTGCGGTGAATTTATAGAGCTATGAGATCTGAGGGCTTAACAATATAAAGTGCATAGATGGAAGTGCATTATACTGATGATTAAACCTTTTGATTACAGTGCTTTTATTTCTCTTGTTTGCTTTTTAACTGTCTCTGCATATAGCAATGCTTACAGAACTGCTTTGATTTCTCTTGTCTGGGTGCTGTTTGTAAGTGCCACACAATTATCTCAACTTTTTTTTGGTAAATATGTATTAAGCAGGGATTTATGTCAGAGTAAAAGAGCTTCCATTAAATCTAATCCATCCTCCCTAAAGTTGAAATTGAGTGGCTAATAGGCACTAGTGATATTCAGTCTTTTTGTCTTTTAAATTATATGTTTGTAGTGAACATGATAAACATGAAAGTTTGTTCATATGCGGACTAAAGCAGCTGAGATTCCATAAGCTTTTTAGTGGAAAGGGAGAGTATCAGTTTTCATTTTCAGTTTTCTTATATTTGTTTGCTTTCGTTTATTCTATTGGCTTATTTTTCACTAAATGGTTGCTTTTTGCTAATATAATTGCCTTGAGTTATGTATAAAATTTTATGTGAAAACAACTAGAAAAAATAATTGTTATTATACTGTTACTTTTTATTTTACTGTCTGTTCTTTAATTCAACATCTTCTTGTCAATTGTTAAAATAATTGACTTTATATTGGTTTTCCATGAAATATACTTAACTCCATGCTTTGCTTAGTTTAGTGTTCCTTTTCAAATTCATTTCAACTGTGTTCCTCTTTTGAGGCTTGAAGAATGGTTTCTTTGCACAAATTTTACCCATACCTTTGTCACCATCACTGTTTATATTCCTTTTAAAGGATGGTTCATTGCTTTAAATGAATGTTTCTCGCTCAACTGCTGGCTTGTAGCCTTTTATTTAAATGTATATTGCTTTAGACTGAATTGTTGAACAGCATTGTAGCCCTTGCTTGTTTCTGATGTGCTAATTAACATTTATAACAGTTCTTGCTATGGTTGATGTTGTAATCGTGATAATTTAGATCTTAAATTATTAATCTGTGTTAATCACTCCTGAGGTTACTGTCACTGAGTATCACTTTGCAGCTTGATGATTATTATTTTTTATTCTGCTACAGATTATTAATTCTTTGAGGTTGAGTTTTTTGTTTTCATTAAAGTATGACTCCACATACTCTTTGAAGGACCCAAACAGTGCACGCTACCTGCTTGCTTTTGTCCAAATTGATGCCAAAGCTTTGTATGCAAATTTTGAAGCGGTGCATTATTTTTTTAAGAGGAATTTGAAGCGGTGCATTATCATATGACACATGATTTTGCAGTGAAGGGCATCATGTTCTGTAACCATGTATTCCATGACTTTTTGCTTTCTAACTTTTATTACCCAAAAAGGAAAATGTGTTCTATTACTGTCTGGAGACCTGACTCTATTGTACCTGCTTGTGCTTGTGTTGAAACTGTTAGATTTACTCAGAATTGTTAAATTTTTGTGATTTGCTTGCTTTAAGCTGGTTTATATTTTTGGGTTGCTGTTTAGGCTGTTTGTATAATGCAATCTGCCATCCCCTAGTTCACTGTTGTGGTGGTTGAAGATGGGGGCCTTATATACAGAAAAAGGCTTGAGTTGGGTTGGAGGGATGCATAATGGGAATTCTCATAGATTAAAGATTAGTCATGACAATTGAGCTGCAACTTTCTTAGTAGTTAATATGCTCTATAGTCAGAGATCAAATTGTGTAGTTGCGGGCAGACATTGCAAAATTGAAAAAGATGCAAAGAGCCCTCACCGCCCCCTAACAACAGAAGGCAACACAAGTTTATTGGTCTTTGTAGATCAAACAATAAACTAAGTATATCTTGATTGATTACTGAATCCTTTGCTAAATTATGGGCATGATAGGTTTACCGGAAAACTGGTCATCTGCTAGGAATTTTGTATTATTTTCCTTCAGTGGTAAGCTCATGGATTCATTGAGAACAATCCGTGTGTTCAATCTTTGTGATGTAAAACAAGTGAATAAGCTGCTGCTCATTTGTACTTGTATCCTAATTTAAACTTTAAGTGCAAGCTATCATTGTAGTCAAAATGGCAGCTCATATGGTGTGAATGTGCGGCAGTTGTAGAGTGAAAAATTAACTTGTCCGCTGGAAAGTAAATAAGGCAATTAACTTAAACTGCAATGGCATGATAGATCATGGCTTCTTTTTTCCTTGAAGCGAATTAAGCCTTAACGTTTGGTGCTCATTCAACTTCCTAGTCAGTCATGCATCATCGCAGGCAGCATAATATCATCCAAATTGTACGGCGTGATTCCCATCAAATAAAAGCTGATTTCCTGTTGCTTGGTTGATAGGCTGGGAATTGATTGTTTCAGATCAGACGGACCATTCAGACAGCTGGGGGGTGTTGTATTATTAGGTAGGCTGTTGGGGGTGCATGTTGGTTTGCTGAACCCCTTTATTTGGCAACCAAAGGCTCTGAGAGGAACGGTATGCCTGATTTAGACAAAGTGTGAATCCTTATCCTCAAGTTGTATCAACAATTCCAGGGGAATAAGTTGCTGATTTCATTGCAAAGAATAAGGTCGATTCTGTTTTCTGTTACACAATGGCATGAGAAGTATCAGAAGATCCTTTTATATCATTTCTATTGATTGATTGTTGAGTACAGTTATCGGAGACATCTTGAAGTTTGGATCAATTGGATGATGTTCCTGGGTTTGAAATTTTATCATTGTTAGATGCGACAAACAGGAAGAATAATCTCTAACGAAGATTTTCAGCGTGAGGATCTTATTGTGCTGTTAAATCATTTTTCAAATGAAGAGACCAGAGGAAGAAAATCTCTCTGCTGAGAGCATTGGGAGCGATTGCATGTGTCTTCTTCTTCGAGATGATTCAAGATATAGTCTTATCAACGATGAATTTGAACACTAGTATAGTCACTGCTGTTATAGTCATGGTGTTTGATGGTTGACTAGGTTATTAACAGTCATGTTAGCAGAACAGAGTTTCCACATGTTCCCTGATATAAATGGAGGTTAGGATATGGATCACAATATACTGGGTAATGGTTCTTACGAGTTTCAGAACGTAGGCCTGCAAGTTGGAGACATGAGATTCGATCTCATGCTTGATTTATGGTTGCATTGGCGAGTTCCTTGTTTAGGAATTTCAATGTTATCACTTGATTTCGATAAACTTGCGTGACCGCATGGTCTCAACTCACTATTTTCAGGTATCGGTACTCTGCACAATTATGTTCTCATCTTTCTAGATGGCAAGTTCTAGCTCAGCACTAGCTGTTCTGCTGATTCTGTCATATGCCGCATCAGTGGAGCTACAGTATGGTGCAAATGCCTTTGTGTCGTGTCCCTAAATAACAACCTTGCCTCTCGCATACCCTAATGATCATTAAGGTTTCTCATCCATCTTTCCGCATGTACTCAGTCTACATATTTTTACTACTCTGTCATGTTAATACTGTCTGATTCTATTTAAACCGCAAGATTGAATATTGGAGGGGTTATCAATCCACTATATTAGTTTTTGGCTGGATTTTTTTTTATCCGGCCTTATCTATTCTATTGTTTATGCTGGCACTTGTTTACATTTTCTTATTAATTTGGAAGGAATTGTTTTCGAAACCAAAGGTTTAATATGGAAGCTTTTATGATAACAGATTCATTAAATTGGTTTCTTTCAGTATAATATACCTATACACAAATTTTCTGCCGAACAATGCTTGCAATTAGTGGAAGGCTTCCAATTAGTTTGACTCTAAATGCATGCTGTCATCCTTTTGTGACTTGAGATTCACTGCAATTCCTGAAATGTCGTTTCCATATCTGAATATGGACTTCTCATAGGAATTCCCTGAAACTTAATTTTAAACAATTTTCCTCCACATCTCCTCTCCATGGAGCTGCAAGTTGCCATTGGAGATTCCAGCAGGCATTGGAAAGAATACCAGGAAGAAAGAGAACTTTTTATTTTGGGGGGTTGCTCGTAGCTTTTAGGATCTGCTGTTCCGCTTGTAGTTTCATGGTTTCTTGTTTGCTCCAAGTCGGAGTCATGGGAATGCTAGAATAGGAGACCGGTCAGATGAATTGTCTTTGTAATTGTCAAAGTAATGTCCATTTTGTATACAAGAAAACAAGGGCTAATCTACATCCAAATAAAGAGAAGACAAGAAAACGAGCACTATTGCGAAATGTGCAATTTGAACTCCAGTTTTCCCTGTATATCTTTGTAGGAAACCTTCTCATAGTTGAGACTGTATATGTGGCCTCAATGGCTTCACCCTAGGTCCCACTTAGGCATAGTTAATATGCTTGATTCCCCAACCTAAGTCAAATTACTTTTCCTGCCTACTTCCAACGCATTCACGTTCATACATCTATCGGAAAAGCAATCCAGAATTAGCATGCCGCTTGGTTTCTGGAACTTGTTCTTGTTCCAGCACTGGCATCTAAACCAAGTCAAACGCCAGTGGTTGGGAATGGAAATATAAAGTTTTTTCAGTCAATTGTTCAGATGCGGTGAAATGATATAATGACTGCTGCGACCAGGGTGATCTAAACCAACGTAACTTAGCGCAAGCACGCCTAGAATCTCCTTGTCTATTTGAATTTGTCACTCTAGCTTGAAGGATATGAACCATTTTGCTTCTATTCATATCATATATTTCTGATTCACAATTTTATTTAACTCATGCCTCCTTAGGATGGTTCGCTGCTGGATGTGCTTCACGTTTCTAAATTTTTTGATGGAAACTATTTAGAGCATGCATGCCCCTGGTCCATTGTATATGTGGACCATCAACATCAGCCCAATCACATTAAATGGGATGGTTCTGGTGCCGTATTCCACTTGGTTATCCTTTGGGGAGCTCCTTATTTCCTGCGTCGCAGTCTCGAAGGTCTACGCCAGCAAACAAATCTGGGGATGGCCCAGCAACGGGTGCCTGAGGTCATGGTTACAGTCTCCTATGAAGCTAGATCTTTAGGGTATCCCGTATCTCAAACGGCTATGGCGCTGTGCCCACTCGTTTATCAAAGTCAACTACGACTTGCAGTTAATTGTATATATACGAGCGCGACAAGTTGTAGGCATTTATTCTTCTGCAACTTGGCTGACTTCATGGATTGCTAAGATCAAACAGCAGGGAAGAGAATGGGCTTGTATATTTTTTTTTGCATTATTAATTATCTAGTTAGACTTTTGGAGTTAGTTTAAGATCATGTTTGGTGTTGCTTCTCTTTTGCAAAAAGAGAAGAAAAGGCTAGAATAGGTTGCTAGCTTATCCTAAAAATTTTGACTTTTCTTCTCGTAGAAAGAATTTAAGTAATGCGAACTACCTTTAGGAAGAAAGGAGAAAATACTTTTAGCCAGTTTTGGTGACAAAATCGGTACATCGGATGTGGGAAAAAAAAGTAATTGGATGTTTTAACTCAAGGTGTGGATTTGGCGGTGATTGGAAGAAATAATTATTTATCTGATTATGATCAAGAAAGAGTTGGTATTATTGGATGTTTGGGAGTCTAGCATGATGACTTCGCTGGAAGATTACAAGTTTGGGTGGTCTACTCTGATATTAGAATGACGGTACAAAATTCAATCACTTGACAAAGAAATATGAAGAGTCTGGATGAGTGGCTGTTGTGGCTTTGGTATGACGTCCGGAGAAACCTATCTTACGTGACTAGCAATTATTGGTTATGGGTCTTAGCTCATGAGAATAATGAGGTTGACGCGGGGATTTTTGATGGTTGTCGTTGTTTCTTCAATTAATACGTAGAATTCATTGATTAATTGATTGGGTTAAACTTAGACGACTTACTAAATTTCACTTTAATTGATTTGTAATTGATTGTGCTAAATTTAGTCGGTTTTACTAAATTTCACTTTAATTGATTTGTGATTGATTGTGCCAAATTTAGTTGGCCTTACCAAACTACATCGGCCTCTTAGTTTATATAAAGGCTGCTCCTGTACATTATAACTGATGGGTAGAAATATATATATATATATATATATATATATATATATATATATATATATATATATATTCTTTTTTAACACGTTTATTATAGATTTGGTAAATATACAATCTATTTTTTTTTGGGGAAACTAATGTCCGGTCCATTTTTTGACCGGACTGTAATGTTTAATCCCTGTTGAACATAACTTTAACAACCGGTCCATACCCATTTCCAGTGCATAATAAATTTTCATGAAAAGACCATAATGCCCTTCACCCCCTTCATCTTCATTTTCTCTTTTTTATTTCCCCTGTTCTGAATCCTATTCCTTCCAACTTCCAAGCCATCCCACAAGGTCTGCAAGTGCTCGTTCCGCTTCCGCATTATCGGCTCCGGCCTCCAGGCCAAGTGAGACTCCCTCTCCGTCGCTGTCTCCGCCGTCGCCTCCCTTGCCCTCGACCTCCACCTGTGCTTCTTCCCCACCGTCGCCGCCCGCGAGAGGATCCGGAGGAGAAAGGGTCTCGGCCCCGCTCCACCGGCCATGTCGCCGAGCCACCGCCGGCCTCGGCACTCTTCCGGCGCCGCCAGCCTCGCGGGAGGAGAAGGAGGGAGGAGAAGAAAGAAGAAAGAAGAAGGGGCATCGGGAAGAAGAGAAGAAAAAAAGAAAAGAAAAAGAAAAGAAAAGAAAAGAAAAGAAAAGAAAAGAAAAGAAAAGGAAAGAAAAATAAATAAATAAATGCATAAATAAGTGTGTGTATATGAACGAATAAATAAATAAAATAATAAATAAATATATTTCAATAAAATAAAATAATAAATAATAAATAACAAAATAAATAAATAATGATCCGACATTCTTTTGGCGCTGCCGGCCTCGCAGGAGGAGAAGGAAGAAAGAAGAAGAAGCTTTGGGAAGAAGAGAAGAAAAAAGAAAAAAAAAGAAAAGGAAACAAATAGAAGAAAAGAAAAGAAAAATAAAAAAAGAAAATAAAAAAAATAAAAAAATAAAGAAAAATAAAGTTAACTCACTATTGCAATTAAGTTAGTAAGCTTGAACATAGTGCACACAGTAAAACTATCTCTGCGTGCCATTTTTCTCCATCTTGGAAATTCAGTTAGAAAACAATAACATATACTTAAATCTTGTATCACAGTTAGTACCTTATCTCAAACCTTTTTTGCTCCGTTTTTGCTCCATATTAGGAATTTAGTGTGTACGACGTTTTAGTACCTCACCTCAAACCTTGTACATCAATGTCGACATAACACCTTATTGTGTACCGTGTTAATTTAACTGTATGTGCAGACAATTTATCTGTATGCCAAAACAATTAAATTGTGTGCAGAGTAGAATTTACTGTGTGCACGGTTAATATAATTGTGTTCTGGAGTAAAATAACAGTCTTGAAACATTTGTTTTAAATCTTATGCAATTTTCAGAAGGGTACAATAGCGAGGGAAACAAGAACATATGCATACAGCACATAAATATAAGATGAGTGCATTTGTATTTGATAAGTTTTGATCAATGTTTGGACTGATGTCAAGTAGAAATAGATCTTAGACTAATGTGTTGTAAAAGATGAACGTAAATATGTGCATTTTTATTTTTTGTGTAATAAAATAATAGATAATATGATTATGTTGATTATGTTCAGATGATTGGCTTCCTTTTCTGCTTTTTGTCATGCTCATTGCTAAAATGTCTATCATGATGACTTATTATAGGTTCTGAAAGAGTTTCATAAACTGTGCCGGCACAGTTGTAATATGGTTATGAGGCCATAAACAGAAACATAAGCAGGACATGCTTAAATATCTATCACACTTTCAGAAAATCAGTGTGCCAATTGAATTTATGTTCCTCCAATTTGGTAATTCTATTTGGAAATTTGTTTAAAATCGAAGGTTGTACTCCAAATGGTTGATAATCGAAAGTAGGTACATAACTTTTCATTATCAACGGGCACCAAACTGACGATAAAGAGTACCGACAAATCTAACAACTAAAGTGTATCGGAGTTTGAGAAGATTTAGCGTGCCATTTTGCTCCATCTCCACATTTCAATTAGGAAACATAAACATAGGCTTAAATCTTGTGCCAAAATAGTTCAAGTGCTTAAAAGCGTATCAGAGTTTCAGAAAAATGAGCGTGCTATTTTGGGAGTTCAGTTAGGTCCCATTATCATTTTGGATATCAATAATTATAGTTCCAGAATTTCAGAAATTGCAGCATGCCATTTTCCTTAAAAGCGTATTGGAGTTTCAAAATCCTCTGTGTGCCATTTTTGGGAATTATTCCATTGAAGCAATAACAAATACTTAAATCTTGTATTACAATTTCAGATATTATTGTTCCTATGCTTAAAAGTGTATCGGAGTTTCATAAAATTTAGCGTGCCATCTTATGCAACATTTTTTGAATATCACTTAACTGGGTGCACAGTTTAATTAACTATGTTCGCAGTTAATTTACCTGTGTTCGGAAACAAAGAAACTGTGTGCAGAGTAGAACTTATTGTGTGCATAATTGAAGTAACTGTGTTTCGGGGTAGAATAACAGTCTTCAAACTTTGCCAAACCTACTATTTCATCAAAATTAGGTGTTCACTGCTTCATTAAGAGATGTAGCAATGTAGATTTAGTGTTTACTCCGTTTTAGTACCCCATCGCAAACCACTTTCAACAATTTCAGAATGATACTTAACTGTGTGTGCAGTTTTATTAACTGTGTTCGCTGTTAATTTAACTGTGTTTTCCAACAAATAAACTGTGTGCATAGTTGAAATAACTATGTTTTGGGATAGAATAATGGTGTTCAAATATTACTAAACCTTCTACTCATCAAAAATAGGAGTTCACTGCTTCATTTTGGGATGTGCCAATCTAGATTGAGTGTTTATTCCCTTTTACTACCTCATCCCAACCACTTCTACAACAATTTCCTAATAACACTTAACTGTGTGCAAAGTTCTATTTACTATGTTCGCAGACAAAATAACTGTGTTCTGAAACAAATAAACTGTGTACAGTATCATAAACTATGTGCACAATTGAAATAACTGTGTTCCGGGGTAGAATAACGGTGATTAAACTTTGCCAAACCTTCTACTTATCAAGAATAGGAGTTCACTACTTCATTTTGGGATGTGCCAATCTAGATTTTGGCACGCTGCAATTTCTAAAATTTTGGAACTAAATGAATTTCCAAAATGACACGCTGCACGCATTAAAGTTTACCGCAATAGTGTTGTAAGTGTGTGACGGCACATAGTTTAGTCACTTTTTGAGAATCTATAAGTTACATTTCAGCATCTGAGCAATGAGCATGATAGCAAGTAGAAAATTTGGCCAATCATCTCAACATAATCTAATTTTCTATTTAAATGTTATATGACACAAAAAAATGCAAATGCACTCATCTTACAATCAACTTTTACAACACATAGAAAACTATCTCTTCCTACTTGACTACATTCTGTACATAGATATTTTCTTATTCTTGCTATTCTTGTAGGCAAGAAGCCATATAAAATTTGGAGATCTTTGAGATCGGTTTGAAGTGGATGTGTCGTATGCATATGTTCTTGTTTCCCTTGCTATTGTACTCTTGTGAAGATTGCATTGGATTTAAAACAAATGTTTCAAGACTGTTATTTTACCCCGAAACACAGTTATATTAACCGTGCACACAGTAAATTCTACTCTATTCACAATTTAATTATTTTGGCATACAGATAAATTGTCTGCGCACATAGTTAAATTAACTGTGCACACAGTAAGGTGTTATCCCAACATTGATGTATAAGGTTTGAGGTGAGATACTAAAACGTCGTACACACTGAATTTCTAATATGGAGCAAAAATGGAGCAAAAAAGGTTTGAGACGAGGTACTAACTGTGATACAAGATTTAAGCATATGTTATTGTTTTTTAATTGAATTCTCAAGATGGAGGAAAATGGCACGCAGAGATAGTTTTACTGTGTGCACTGTATTCAAGCTTACTAACTTAATTACAATAGTGAGTTAACTTTATTTTTCTTTTCTTTTTTTTTTTCTTTTCTTCTTTTTTTTCCTTTTTTTTTTCTTTTTTCTTCTCTTCTTTCCGAAGCTTCTTCTTCTTTCTTCTTTCTTCTCTTCCCTCCTTTCTTCTCCTCTCGCGAGGCTGGTGACGCCGGAAGAGTGCCGAATCGTTATTTATTTATTTAGTTATTTATTATTTTATTTTATTGGAATATATTTATTTATTATCTTAATTATTTATTTATTTATTCATTCATTCATATATATATTTTTATTTATTTATGCATTTATTTATTTTCTTTTTTTCCCTTTTTTTTCTTTTCTTTTTCTTTTCTTTTTTCTTCTCTTCTTCCCGATGCCTCTTCTTCTTTCTTCTTTCTTCTCCTCCCTTCTTTCTTCTCCTCCCGCGAGGCCGGCGGCGCTGGAAGAGGGCCGAGGCCGGTGGTGGCTCGGTGACATGGCCGGTGGAGCACGGCCGAGATCCTTTCTCCTCCATATCATCTCGCGGGCGGCGATGGTGGAGAATAAGCGCGGGTGGAGGTCGAGTTCAAGAGAGGCGACGGCGGAGACGGCGGTGGAGAGGGAGTCGAACTTGGCCTGGAGGTCGGAGATCTGGTAGGCGGCGGCCGAGTGGGCGGAGGTTGCGGAGAGGAGGGCAAAGACGAGGGAAGCGAGGAGGTCGGGAGTGAGGGGGTGCGGGAGGAGGAGGGCGGCGGCGACGAGGAGGAAGATTAGGGGTGAGGCGGCGAACTGGAGGGCGCCGAGGCGGTGGACGGGGGAGCGGTCGTCGGCCACGGTGGGGGATAGGAAGGCATAATGGGGGAAGAAGAAGGTGAGTTTCAGTTTGGGGAGAAAAACTGGGTACTTTAAGGAGGGGTATTTTCGTCTCATAAAAATACTCTCAAGGATCGAGAATTAAACATACTAAAATTATTGGACTGGTTGTTATAAGACTAGTTAACAGGGATTTATTGTTATACTAGAGTCTTTTGAAAGGTGGGGAATTAATTTCTCCTTTTTTTTTTATGGTACATGATAAGAACGAATTTGGTGGAAGGACATGATCTTCGGAGGAAGGGCGTCTTGATAACTGGATTCATGGTGATCTATGAAGTGTTAGAGCAAGCTAACAAGTTTACATGACTGTTCGAAACAGCATTTACATTATATTGGACAGCATCTAACTAAGCCACCTATGCTAAATCATGCCTAATTGCATTGAATTGTGAGTAAACTAAACTAGATATTTGACCGCATTTAACGGGTTATGCCAAATCATGCTCAAATTGCATCGAATCATGTGTAAACCAAATTGTTTATTGGATTCTTGACTTGAACTATACTAACTCACATAATTGAATCAAATTGCACGTTCTTACTTTTGCCTAATGCTAATACATGCTAACTTTTTGAGAAAAATGCATTAGAATGAAGGATTTCTTCTAGAAGATATGGATAGATAACGATTATAGGTGTGGATAGTATAAATGATGGTCCTTCCTAAGGAAATTCTGCAATTATTATGTGCTTGACCTTTGTATTTGTTGGCTTATTTGACACTTGTGTGCTGTCTGGATCTATTGGCCCTACAATTAAAAAAAAAAAGTAAACAAAATTATGTTTATAACACCAACTCCTAAAAGTATTAGGATATCTAAAAGAGACATCCAAGTAGCAGAACGTATACACATGCAAGTTTTGACATTTACATATTCTTTATCAAATCCCTAACCTAAATTTGACTTACATGTCTGTTTGATTCCTACATCTATAATGGCTCATCAAAATTTAAGTCATAACACAAACCAATAGCATTCCAATCTGTTGCTTGTGGCTGGAATCAATAAAGTTTATTTTGAATATTCTTTCCTGCATGACTTGCTCAAGAAATCCATTTGAGTGAAGAGCTTCAATTTCACTTGATTTCTTTTCCTGAGATAGAATTTGATTCTTGCACCTGGAAAACAGGTTGTTTTCAGTTTGGAAACTATATAGGGCATTATGCTCTTGGTAGCTAGAAAATCTAACTAAAAGATGTCATGAATGGTGTCATTTTTCTAATGTAGTCCTAGCAGGATTGATATGTAGGCCTAATTCTATAAGCTTATGAAATGGTAAAAAAGCTCTTTTGATTTCTCAATGTTGGAATATTGTTTTATTTATTAATATTTAATGAAATAAAAATTTGAGATGACAAAAAATGGCTAATAATTTTTTGCAAGAGATTAAATTTTTCTTTCCATGCCTAGATTTTCGGACAGATGCTACTCAAGAAAGAAATCCAAACGTTGTCACTGCTACTCTCTTTGGCGTAAACTATTTGACCTCTCTTATATCTGCAATTTAGTTTACATTTTTCGAGTCTGAGACAATTAAGAAAAGTGGGGAAACTAACAATCATTAGGCAATTAAAACAAAGTAGTAGCATGGCCCAGCCTAGCTCCAAATTGTTTTTGTAGCCTGCCTGCGTAAGAGGATTGGTGAAAGATATGCCACCCAATCCGAATCTTATCGCCAACTTTGGACTATACTGATGGCTAGAATTAACCCCTATATCATTTTTAATAAAAAATATTTTTTTTGGTACAACAGCAGTCCACCCAAGAATAAAGACACCGACACAGAGTCTATCCAGACAAAGCCTCCACAATGGTGGGCTAACGAAGGAAACCATCCAATCAGTACCGTTATTCGCCTCCATGTAGATGTGTGAAGCACTTGATAGTCTACACTAATAGTCCACATTTATTTAAAAATCTGCGGATATTCTGAAGCAACGGTATGGAATCAACGCGAACCACATTATTTTTGAGCTCGTTATTGCTGAAATCATTTCATCATCATCATCATCATCATTATTATTATTATTATTATATATCACACTTCTGAGCGCACGCCCTAGACCTCATTATTTTTTTATTTTTTTATGTTACCTTATTACTCATTTAAGGGGATTGACGTTGCCCGTTCTATATATCATAATATATTTCAAACATCGTCCCAAGTTATACTGGACAAAAACGTCATCCAGTAGACCCCTTCGCTTCTATTGGAGATCACGTCCCTCGAAACATGATCGCACGGTTAGAAAGAACAAAGAATCCATCATCGATTCAACCGCTGCATGCTAAAATCTCCACGTGCGCCCGGGTTATCCGCTCCTATTATTACTTTATCCTTGGTGCTGACGTGGATGGACCGTGACCTGTCATCTCGTGGACCCCACTTTCTTGCCCTAGTAGTCTGCCGGGGATGGACTTGCATCGCGATGCCTGACGTCATCTCCACTTCCGGGGTAACGTGCGCCCCACTCCCCGTCCATCTTATCGTGGTCCTCTCCGGTGGTCCGGGGTTGCATTTGTCTCCACCGGTCCTCGGGCGGCCTTAGTGCCCGCTAACGCGGTACCGTAGACCGCTTTAATTCGTCCAAACCGCGGAAGCCAAACGTTTTCTTCCTAAAATGCCCTCGCCACCGGCGTGCGACGTGGCTTCTGAAAACACTGCTGTCTTCCGATTTTCGAACGAGATTCGTGAACTCCTAGCAAAAAAAAAGAAAAAAGATTGGTGAATATATTATTGGCTGTCACACGGGAAATATCAAATAGTATCCTTGAGACACTGTTTATATGATAATCTACTATTTTTAAACTGAAATGGAGATTAGAATTAAGAAACTATTGTTGGAAAATGGATGAAGGTCAATCATATTACTTAGTAAGAATGGCTAGTTTTTGGTTTCGACGTGATTACATTGTGATGAGCTTAAGCTCTATAAAAAGGCATCTAAATCAGCAAAAACTAACTGGAATTCTCACAGCCTGTTCACATGAATAATGAAAAGTGGAAACATTAAACTATGATTGCGATAATAAGTAAAAAATATAAAAAAATCTTGATATCCCAAGAGTGCCAAGTGGTTTACATGTAACCGCCCAGACTTAGCTGTCATCTTGAAATCTGCTTTTCTCGAAAAATGTGTAATTTTTCTAGTTAAATAGATGGTTGTCAAATTAAAATTTTTATCCAAATATGGTATATTTGGAACCTATCTTTATTGGCGAGGCAAACTGAGATAGGTAATTTGTTATCTTATCAATTAACTATCTAGCTGCAGGATCTGGCTTGGGATATACGTTGTGTTTTTAAGGATCCTCTAAGTAAGTTTTCTTTCAATTTTTTTACGTCTTTACGCTCCTCCGAGGCTTCCTTCCTCAATCGTATTTGCTTTTGCTCTTTTGGGTCAGAATTAGCATCGGAGCGTCAATTGAATTTGTTTCTCCACCATCTAGCATCTACTCGGTGTGGGATCATCTCTGTTTAAACATAGCAGCTATTAGACTCTCGCTACTAAGGCGTACAACGTTCTCATCCAATTTTTCTAATTTGGATGACAAACGTGCCGAAATTTTCGACAACCAAAGCTGGCGATATAAGAAATTCACCTTTAACTTTTAAAATAAAATTTAGATAAAATATAATTTATATAATAAAATATTAAAAAATAGTATTTTTATATTAATTAAAATATATTTTTGCTGCAGTAGGTGCTATCATCAAGCAAAACCGGTGACCCGTCGCAAACGACAAGAGAATCAATATTTTTATACCACAATTGAGAAAAACAGCGATGCGTATATCCCTAACTGACACAACGTGAAAGCATTGATGATCAAAGAGAAAGATAGCTGTAATATAACGGCGATATTTTAAACCAGCGTGCCAGGCTGGCGGTTGGCGCGACCGGGGGCGATGCCGTCATGAAATCCCTTGGGCTTCTAGAAACATTCCGCGCACGAGAGACCCGGACCCGGTTCTGGTTCACCCTGCTTAGCTGAAAACCCGGATAGGTCTGACCGCCCCGTCCCCGGGATTACGGATTTACGGCTTCCCACCTGCACGCGTGCTCCCTCTTCCGCCACGTGTCCTTTCGCATGCCGATCGCGCCTCGCCCGTCACCTCTCCCTTCCGCGGTCACTCCCACGGTCTCATCAATTTTTTTTGATAAAACTATTAAAATAATTAGATTTACCGAGCGTTAGGCTATTTTTGTCCGAGGGGCGAGAAGTCGGGCCAGAGCCATAAAATCCCAGCTCCGGCGAATTATAGCCCAGTTCCAGGTTCTACATCCGTCGACCATTCAATTCCAGGTTCCTCCCATTTATTCCTCGAATCCGATCGTGCGCGAGGGTTTACGGATGCTTTGTCGACGTCGTTAAGGCGAATTCTAGGGTTCCGTCGGTAAGTGGTGGTTCGCCGGAGGGAGGGAGGGAGGGAGATAGGGTTCGTGGGATCTGACAATGCCCGCTACCGAATACCAAGGATCATCGACGCCGTTCTCGTCGATTGGCCGTTCGATCTTGAACACACGGCGGGAGCAGGTTCACGCCATGGACGCCGGCCACCACCACGACGCCGGTCTGGACCAGGAGCTCGACGCCTTCCAGCGCCGTGTCGCCGCCTTCTTCCACGATCTCGGCGCCTCCACCTCGGCAGGCGATGACCTTCTTTCCCTGGCCTGGGTCCGGAAGCTTCTGGATACCTTCCTCGTGTGCCAGGAGGAGTTCCGCGTGGTCCTCTTCAACCACCGTGCTGCCGTCGGTCGGCCGCCGCTTGATCGGATGATCGCCGACTTCTTCGACCGCGGCGTCAAGGCGCTCGACGTCTGCAACGCGATCCGCGACGGGATCGAGCAGCTCCGACAGTGGCGGAAGCATTTGGAGATCGTTCTCGTTGCGCTCGCCGACCAGAAGCAGCGGCGCGGGGCCCTCGGAGAGGGCCAGCTCCGGCGGGCCCGGAAGGCCCTCACCGACCTCACCCTCCTCATGCTCGACGATAAGGACGCCGCCGGCTCCATCCTCTCCCGCTGCAACCGCTCCTTCGGCCGCAGCAGCGGCTCCTCTAGCCGCGACCACCATCACCACCACCGCGCCTCCGGCGGCCACTTCCGCTCCCTCTCCTGGAGCGTCTCCCGGTCATGGTCCGCCGCCCGCCAGCTACAGGCGATTGCGAACAACCTCGCCGCCCCTCGCGGCCACGAGGTCGTGGCCACCGGCGGCCTTGCAGTCGCTATCTTCACCATGAGCTCGGCGCTCCTCTTCGTCATGTGGGCACTTGTTGCTGCAATCCCCTGCCAGGACCGTGGCCTTGGTATCCACTTCTCCATCCCCCGGAGCTACCCGTGGGCGGCCCCCATCATGTCGCTTCACGAACGGATCGTTGAGGAGTCCAAGAAAAAGGAGCGAAAGAGTTCGAGCGGGCTATTGAAGGAAATCCACCAGATTGAGAAGTGTTTTCACCACCTGACGGAATTAATGGATGCAATCCAGTTTCCAATGATAGAGGAGAAGGAGGCGGAGTTAAGGCTGGGGGTGGAGGAGCTGGCCCAAGTTTGCGAGTCCATGGACGGAGGCCTGGATCCCCTGGAACGCCAGGTGAGAGAGGTGTTCCATAGGATTGTACGCAGCCGAACCGAGGGTCTTGATTGCTTGTCTCACTACCCTGAGTGAAATCTCTAGTTGGGGGTTTCTTCAGAATGGAATCAAAATGTCACCTTTCCTGTATCTGGGTTCCATGGGTTGTGTTTGGTTGCTCGTCAGAGGCTTAAAATCCTGAGTGAAATCTCTAGTTGGGGGTTCCTTCAGAATGGAATCAAAGTGTCGCCTTTCTTGTATTTGGGTTCCATGGGGTGTTTTTGGTTTCTAGGCGGAGAGGGCGGCGATAGAAGAAGCAGCAGTGAAGACAAGTATCAAGTATCTCAGCTCCCAAATAAGTTAAGCAGGTAGCGCTCTTGCGTCTATCTTAAGTACATTATGTAAAAAGTTTGAAATGTCTGTTACTGATGGTTCCATGTCTAGCCTCAATGTCTTTGTTGTATAATTTTCTATGATTTTCTGAGTTTGGAAATAGCTGTGTTTTTTCCCTTATAAAAAATAATATTTCATTTTTAATTCACAAAAGTGAAGTTTGAGGTGATTAAAATGTTTAAATGGAAAGTGATGAACAGACAAGCATGTTTGTTTACTTTTGTATCTAAAATATTAAGAAATGGGTTGCTTATGATAGTTAACTTTCATCATGCAAATGTATATTGATGCGGGAGCAATGGAGCATCCTTTGGGTTCATAGTAGTCAACAAAAGTCCAACAGTCCAAGTTGGTCTACTTAATTTAGGTTAGAAATTGTCTAGATCTAATTTATCTAATTTATTTCTCAGTAATTGATGTATTTAGATAGGAAAGTAACTAGGAGTTTGTGTTCGTGTCATTGTAGCATGAACATTATATACTATAGTAATCATGAACTTTAAAGAGTCATACTAAGAGTCAAAGAGTTGGTTGATGATTTCTTTGTATATTTGTGAGAATCCTAGATGATCCCAAGTAGGAACTTTCTAGGGAGTCCAAAAAGGTCTATTGTAAGGCATTGTATTTTACAAGGTTCACCAAACTGATACCAGGTATTGTACTGGCCGTTGACTAGTTTGGTATGATACTTGTACATATCATACTGACTTGAGCTGTATCGAACCAAGAGAAAGGAGAGGAAGAGGGGAGATAGGGAAAAAGAGAGGGAGGGGGAGAGAGAGGAGAGACAGACAAGCAAGAGAGAGAATGGAGAGGACGAGGCAGACAGTGAGAGAGAGAGAGAGAGAAAGAGGGAGATGTATCAGGAGGTTGTTGTCGTTGTTGGCGGCGGCGGCGGTGATGAAATCCTAGCTGAGGCAAGTGAGAGCGGAGAGGGCGATAGAAAGAAATTGAGAGAGAAGAGGATAGGTATTGAGTTGTCGTTGGCTGCGATGGAAATGATGAAATCGTAGCCGAGGCGAGCGAGTGAAGCGAGCAAGATGAGCAAGGGTTTTTAAAGCCCAAACCGAGTTGGTAGACTGTTCCATCTCGATAACCAACTGACTCGATTAGGTACATCCCAAACCAGGCGATTCGGGACAATTCGGTGAACCTTGTATGTTGGTTTCGAGGAAAGAAAGGCTAGTTAAGCCGGTTCTCTCTCTCGTCCTTCTTCCCTATCTTTATTATTCTCTCTTCTTTCTCTACTAGTTCCGTTCTCTTTGCCTCTTGTTCTCTTTGCTGTTTGCTGCTTATTATACTCCAGTTTTATTTATATTTATCTGCTACACTCATCTATTGCTTTATGTGCTAAGTTCTTTCTCAGATGCATGTGTGTGTGTATCATTAGGGTTTTGATATTACTTCCTTATTTTAATTAAAAAAAATCAAAACCCTTTTGTGTATATAATCTGTGCATTATTTGATCTATTATGATTACAACCTATATTTGATTGTTTAAGAGCTCTAGCTCATGTTTGGTTCATCCTCTCACATCTAGTACACCATAAATAGAGTAAATTAAGTTTTCCTATTGATTGTCTTAATTTCGGCATTTGGACAGCCAGCAACAAAGTCCTTTGCAACACTATTCCTTCGTCTCAAGGCCCACTATCACATGTAGGCAGCCCCAACCCATGTCGTTCTATATCACATATCTTGTCACAATCTAATGTGGTTCTGATGTTTGTGAGAATATTTCTCTTACATTCATGCACCTGTCTCATTCTAACCTGTAATTTTGGTTGTAAATACAATCTAAAAGGACTCTTTTCTTGAGCCCATATCATCATTTGGTTTAAAAGAACAGCATATGAGCCTTGAGAGATACAGTCTAGTAGAGGAAGTTGATGATGATCTGTACAGATATTTTTACTTGTAATTTAAATGAGGCTGAGCTAAAATGATCAATAAGCAAATCCTAGGAGAATCTTCTCCCTAGTATCAAGATGGCAGGGAAAAATAAAATGTTCAAAAAATACATCCTCATCATAAATGTGGTTTGTAAACTGTTTTTATGAACAAAAATTACGCATCAATTGTCAACTAGGAACTGACGAGACTCTGAATAGCATTCCAGATTTTCTCCTCCAAGTGCTAGCATTTCTTTCCATACAGTTTACCAAAATAACATGTGGCTTAAGGAGTCAGTTCAGTAAACTTCTAGATTCAAATGATGAGTGCGACAGTTTCATGAAAAGAATCTAGGGTTCTCGACTTGGAAGCTTGCTTGGCTTTAAGAAACCAGAGCACTTTCCTTCTATGATATGGTTGATGTTTTAATCTGGTATTTGCTTATGCATTGATGGTTATGTGGATAGGACAACAATGTTACTTATTCTGATTGGCTAGAATACCACGTAATCTGAATATATGAACTAATAAAAGAAATGAGGGAAAAGACGCTACATTTCAGTAAGTCAGCTCTGATGATGTTTAATTTCTTGCATTTTCTAATTGAAAGCATCAAAATGAATTTTGGAAGTTGGGGAGCAATTACGGAATATCTTAGTTGAATACGTAGTTGTGGGCAAGTATTATGCCCACTTAGATGATGCAACATGCTCAAGCTAATCCTAAGAGGTGCACTAAGAGTAAAGTGCCTGGAGAATGGACAAGATTTGGTTGCGAAATGTTCGTGGAGGGTTATAGGAGCAGTATGTAACTATAAATTGTCAAGGTAATGGACAGCCTATTTTAAAACCTTGACCAGGGTGAAATACCTAAAACTTTTAAAGGATTGATGGGATCAAGTTACATATCATGTTGCTGAGAACGATGAATAAATTGAAGAAAAGCTTTGGATCTATTAATGAATTCTTTATTCTAGATAAGGAAGCAAGACAAACTTCAAAACCTGTAAAATGTTCGGTTCGACAAAACAAGGCTAAGTGGCTATAATTAGGCCTTCAATGGTGTATATTTTGGGATGATGATACCATATACTAGTTGTTGAACTATTTGAGGATTTCAAGGAAATTGATGATTTTACCATAAAGTGAATTATTTTTCTATTATTTTAATCTTGTGGAAAATTTGCTTATGTAAGTGATGTGATTACGAAAGTAATGTAATTATTTTACATTCAAAAAATAGAAAGCACGCAGGAAACATATTCCAATAATTTGGGAGAGTAAAAACCTAAAAAGGTGCATATTATCTTGGACACCATTTGCAACAATGTTACATTGGTGAGCTTGTCTTGTTGCCAGATCTTAGCACATAATGTGGTGGGGTATTCGGAAGGAGTTGAACCAGTTTCTTGGATTTTCCAGGTTTGATAAGGATAGACTTTGGCAGTTCATTGTTATTACCACTTCTTTTTGACCACAATGATATAACAATTATCACCATTTTAGTTTCTTTACTGATGTAATTTTTCTTGCTGTATGTTTGCCTTGTTTATGTACCCATTGTTGCCTTGTTTGGCTATATGTATGGGATACACTACATGTTACTTTGGCTTGGATTGCTTGATACTTTTGTATATTCTTGTTTGGATTTATATATAGGTTCTAATTTCCTAGAGAAAAGATGACAATAATCTATAGAAATAATTTTGGTCTATGTTGAGATGGTTAACTATGGAGGCTATTTTCTACTTTATATGACCAATGAAAAATTTAACAGAAATTCTGGAAAGGTTTATTGACTTGGAAATTATTAGAAAGTCTAATTTGTTGGCTTAAGGTGAATAGTGTAATAAAAAGATTTAGAATGAAAATGTTAAAGACGTACATCATGTATGCAAGATTAAACGAGAGCTTTAAACATTATAGCTGTCTTCAAAATAAGTTTTTTTTTTTAAAATTGATGCACAGGACATACAATGAATATTGTTGAATTTATGACATAAGATGATGTATGTTGAAAGAATGCTAGTGTTGAATGCTAAAATGATGTTGTGAAGGAGAGCAAAGGATAAGGTCTAAATACTGATGGAACTAATATCCCACATAATTTTTGGCAGAAAAATGAAAATTGGGCTGCAATCAAAATTGTTTGCCTAAAGGTACATTATTGGAATTGTATTTATTCCATTGGATACACTAATATATAGAGAATTGAGACATGAAATATTTGACAGAAACAAAGTTGGGTTGATTTAGTGGAGATGTGCATTGTAGCTTTCCTGAGCGTCTGGTGCCTTCAAAAATTGGGAGGAAATATTAGAAGGCAAAAATAAGTCCCAAACTATTGTATACAGATGGAGTGTTGGATGATAGAATGGTCCAAACACGGGCATTATTGATATGAGAATATTTGATGTGAATGTGCAGTAATATGGAAAGATTTGGTTTTAGGAAAAAAACAAAATATGACTCTTATTAACTGAGGCTTAAGTGGGACTAGCTGAGTTTGTATGGTAATTTACGGCATCAATAAAAGGAGATTTTATTAAGGGAACAGCTCAATATTGTAAGCATGTCAGGAAAGACAAAGGTGAAGAGCTGTATGTAACATGGATCGAAGCTGTAAGAGGACGTTTGTCAATGGTAAGCTTTGACAGATGCTGCCGCTTAAATTGGAGTGAATGCCATTGAAGGGGATTAACGAAGTCGATGGTCTATTGTTTAAGACAAAGAAATGTTGGCAATATTTTTCAAAAAAGGAATGATCTGATTTTAGATAGGTCAGTTTGAAATTTAAATAATCAATGATTATTCTTGCAGTTTTACCTTATATAGGATTAAAATTTAGATGCCAATTAAAATTGATGTCTGCCTCTTTTTCGTAAACTTCTGAGAGTACAGGACTAAATTTTCTGTCACATTTCATTTCAGGCCTAATCCGGCCAGCCATTTAAACCGTAAGTCCCGCGGCGGATTGAGGCGAAGACAAAACCTTTCGGAAAAGCGAGTCAGTCTGAAGAAAAAGGAAAAACTTGTGTAAATCTATTTTACAAAATCTCTATTGACTTCCCTTGCCCGCTTTTGCTCCGATGAAGGCATTGGAAATGCTGTTGATTGTGCTCCTCAAAGAAAGAAGGTCAGTATCTGCAGTGGAGTAAGAATCCCCCGTGGGAGAGGAATTGAGGATGTGTATTAGGAACAGTGATTTAGAGATTTCCGAACCAAACTACTTTCGCTGCCATTAAGACTTAAAAGTAAATTAGCATGATTTATATGGAGCAGAATGTTAGGCACTGGAGAGCATATGAATTATAGTTGAGCATAGCATCCTGTTAGATTCCAAGGTTCAGGCATCTGTCAAATATGCTAATTTCTCCTGCAAGGGCAGTCTCATCTCAAATGCAAGATGAAGGGTGGAAAGGTGGATTTAGAAACCTTTGCATTTTGGAGAAGTTGGATTTGGTTAGAACCAACGGTGGAGTAGGATGGCAAACCCCCAAATTATGAGATTATGTTGTTGTTTACTGCTCTAGTTCACCTTGACTTGCTCCCATGTTCCCTTTCTCTTCTTTTGCTTTTAGTCTGTTTGCTTCTTAATCATGATAAGAATAATATAGCATTTCATGTTAACTATTAATGTAGATTAAATGCATAGTTTGTACAGCAAAAGTGCTTTTCCTCTCCTGAACTGTTAGCTGGTTGATTAATCAGAAAAGTAGCCAAGATGAATTAAGGAGCAAGAGATCTTTCTTATACTGCATATCATACTTGGAATCGTACATGGTTAATTCCTTATCATGTCCAGACTATCTTGTTTATCATAAAATTTTTCACTCTCTCAAGTGATGCTTTTTAATTCTTATTAGTTAGAGATTAGAACATAAGATTTTCCCGATGTTATTTCATCTTCGTCCAAAATGAAATGTAATAAATAAATGAACAAATAAATACTTGTTATAGTCCCTACTGGCTTTTATTTCTAATCTATTCTCAGTTTCAGGTGAAACCTGTATTCTCATTTCTTTGTGATTTACAGCCTTGATAGTGAAGTCTTCATGGTTTCAAAATATTACAGCACAACTCAGGTCTGAAATATTCCTTGTGTCTTATTTGTCTTTTCTCTGGTTGAGCTCTTTTTTCTGGGAAGAAAAAAATATGGTCAGTTCATTCATTGTACCTGTCTTGCTTATCCGTCTATTATCTGTGTTGTTTCCTTGTGTCTTTAATTGCTCCCCCCTGCTTGCTGAAACATCTTTTGCATATTTTATCCGGGAACATTATCCACATGATGACAAGATGTTCTGGACAGCTTATGATGATCATCGGTTCCAACATCTGTAGTTAAGGGCAGTTAATACACTTATGGACTGAAGCTAATCCATCTTCTTGGTTTTGAGATAAATTGAGCAGCTCATAGCCTTGTTTTCCAAAGTCTCATAACCAATTTCTGTGTGAAATGATTCAATGCATGAATTGATAATAGTAGCTGATTGAAACAGGATGTCTGGCATTTGTCAGCTTGGACTTGTTTGCAATGTGTCATCCATGAAAGATGCATTTGTATGCATTCAGCACTCTTCACATGTATAGGTTTCTTAACAGTCTTTTGCCACCCTCAAAACTCTACTAGCGGAAGCTACTTTTATGGAATTAAGAAAACAATGGAACAACAATTACTGGAAGTTTATTGGTCTTCTCAACAAGCAGGAGAGAAGCCTTCTTTCACCCAACCAACATCTCTTCCTTGGTAATTGGGTTTTTGAGCACAAATTATTGTTTAATCTCTTGCAAAGGATGGTGTGCACGGATTGCTTTTACCGGGATGATTGCCGAAAGACGACACTTTTGGCACTTGAAAACTGTGTTGTTTAATATATGAGCTAGTTATCACCGTGTCCAGCGACAGGCTGGTTCTCGTGTATTGAGATCTGGTTGTAAATTATAAAACAGCTATTGGCTAAGCTTATGAGGATGATCGTAGCTGTCGATCCACCTGGACGGATGGCGTTGAAAAGTTCTCTTTTTCCAAGGCAGTCCAGCTCGCCTTCACAGTATTCATATAAAACTTCCCAATGGAGAAAACTGTATTTAAACTCCCACCCCTAAGCCCATGTCCAGGCCTAGTAAATCGAAAATCGTCTCTCAATTTAAAGAAAAACTTTTAAAAAAAATCTCCCAAGCGTGCATCTCACTGGAACCAAGAACTGCTGAATTCTGCTCTCTCCCGGGCAGATCAGCTTTATGAAGCAAGACATATCAAAATTAGAGGCATAACTTATTTAAGCATCAAATATCCAGGTTGCTGCCTTTATGAAGTAGAACACTCTTTTTTCTCGCTGACACAGTCGAAACAATCCTCTTATTTAGCAGGTTAATTAAAAAAAAAAAGGTGACAAGGCAACATCAGGTATAAAACCAGCAGCGGGATTCATTGAATAGCTGTAGAATTGAATTAAACAGCTAAGAAAGTGGACAGTACGTGGATAAAATGTATAAAAGGATATTCTCTTTCAAGCATGATGGTGCCATTCGTGCATTACAAATGAACTTGGGATATCGGGAAAAAAATATGCAATGCTTAATCTAGCATTAACTCATTATTCTGCAAAGCATATATACGGCATTCCTAGACTTTAAATGCCCCAACCTTAGATGTGAACATACTCATGGAAAAGATTTAATCATAAATACCAATAATATAATTATATTTCTTAAAACTAACAAATGATTACAGATCTCCATGTTCAAAAGCTTCCCAACTGCAAAATTTACAACATATCTCCATGAATGGTTCAATTCCAGCATCAGGCCAACCCCAACTCCTTTAGCAAATAGCTAAGGAATTTGTTGCTCCTCATTCTTAGCAACTAAAGGATTACTCCTAATGTCAATATGGAAAAGGTGCTGCAGGCAAAAGAGGGAAGCTTCAACCTGTAAAAAATTGGGTAACAGTCAGAGGAAGAGCTCCGGATAGGACCACATTATGAATTTTGCAAATATATCAGTCTCCAGAAACTCAATGTGTGCTGCCCGGCCGATGATGGTATTCAAGTTTCTCCCCTGAGTAGATAGGTCAAAGTTCACATCACAGCGCATAAATACACGCCTTTCGGATGAGGTAGCACAAATCTGATCCAAGCAGTTGTTCAACATTTCCATGAAGACTTGCGCCTTCTTTGAGTGATCCCAAGATGATGCTTGGCATTGCTCAATTCTGGCTGAATGATGAGGAACATAACCATCCTGGCAAAAGATGGCAATTTAGTAGGGGTCGTGGTGGGGGTAGTGCTGGTAAGCAGTAATATGTGCATGGTAAAGGATAGGGTACCAAAATATATAATATTTAGAAATTAAGGGGAAAAAGCTGAACTCAGCAACAAGATCATGCTAACCTTGCACCATATTTGCTTCTATTTAACCACAGAATATTTTTGAGGAAGTTTGGAAATATAAGAATCAGCTTTTCGGCAAAACTTATTAGTTTCACAGGTCAAAACATTTATAAAAAAAATAGAAAAAAGTTTAAAAAAAAAACAAGAGTTATTCCACATTTGCAGAGAAAATGTGGAAAAACTCTTACTGTCTGTCTGCATTTTGTGGAACAACTCTTTACTGTCTGTTTGCATTTGAGAAAATGCAAACAGACAGTAGATTTGCAGGGACGTACTTTGGGATGGATGGCTTACCGAGATGAACAGCGAACAAAATACAACCAGTATCTGCATTAGTAAGTTATCTTAAACAAAAGAGTCTCTTTCCCCTACTAATATATGTCATTCTTTTACCTTCCATAGTTCGAACCTGTTACATCCGGTGTCAAGAATTGGTATAGGGTGAGAGGGTGGAGTTTCTTCACTTCTTTTTTTGTCATGTTTGCACTAGGTTTTTTGGGGGGTGAATGTTGCATGTTAAATATTTCTAACTTCTAATCATAGATTTCGTGACTTGGCTATATGTGGTATAATTTGATTTTATATTATAACTAACAAAAAAAGGAAACTTTTTAAGCTTATTGTATTCATAGCACAAAAAAAAAAGAAACGCACAATAAATGTAACAGCTACCAATATATCATGTCAAAGTATAGCATATCTTGCCATCAGAAAATAAACCCTTATGAGCCCTATATCAAGATCATCTCTGTTCTGAAACTATATTCCTAGTAATTCTTAAATATGCTTAATGTTTCTTAATTACATGACAACAATTTACTAGGCCAAAAATGTTGCGCGGGGGGGGGGGGGGGGGGGGGGGGGGAGAGATTGGGTTGCAGGAGATCGTTTTTTATTGGGTTGCAGGAGATCGTTTTTTTTTTAACCCTATAAAGCATTATAGGGTAGAATAAACCAAAAAAATGTACAGGTACAATTATCCATACAGGAGCCAAGTCAGCCAGGGAAAAGAATCCTGGGGCAATTCCATACACATGTACAGGTACTATTATTTTTTATGTACATGATTAGGCAACGAAAAGGTTCACAAATATACAGTAAAAATAAAGATATACTTAAAAACTGCATTAAATTCATATGAATCAAAACATTTTCTCTAGTAGAAGTTTCCAAGTTTATCTATTTGAGTTGTTCTAGAACATCACAATATCTAGGCATTCAGTTGTTTTTTGTTGATATAGCCATCTCTACAGAAGAAGTAACTATCAAATAACAGCAGAAATTTTAATTAGAATACGAACATGTGAGAGTGTGGTCAGCCTTGAAAGTAAAAGACATACAAATTTCTACAGAAGCTAATGCCCCATTGCCTGATCATATGCATTTGTTAATATGTAATTCAATTTAGATTATTTGCAACAAAGGACTAAAAGATTATAAGACAGTTCAAAAGGAAATAAGGAATTAAAGAAAAATCATGTAGGTCTCATCCAAATTTGTTTATCCTTGATTACAAAAAGTAACTGAAGAATCCCGGTGGGGAAAGGAAATATAATTAGAGAGGTGAAGGAAAGAGAACAAGATTTCCAGGTCTGCATCAATATTTCTGTGTATTATGGCATGCCATCAAGAGTACGTTAACAGCATAATCATCCCATATCTCTCACTGCAAACTAAAACTATCTGAGAAAGAAGAAGCCATTATTATTAATGGAGAAAGAAATGATACCTGTGGCGAAGATAATAGGATAATGTTCTTGAAATTCTCTAATGTCTTCTGCTGAAAAAGGATAAACAAAATGTATCAGCATATTTTAATTTGGGAGCAATAATGTGATCGGTAATAGATCCATAGTACTCGGACATATTTAACCCTCCAATAGGAACTTGTGTAGTCATAAACAAGTATCCAGGGTTGCGCAAATGCATGTTCAGGGAGGGGGGAAATACTAATCATATCAACAGTTGGAAGGGATTTGAAGAGAGAATTTAAGGGATAAGAGAGAGATTGACATCAGAGAGGTAGTTAGGCAAATTAGAATTATCTTTTCAACAGAATTACTTCCCACAGTTATAGTTATCATATAATAAGGTTTTCATGAAAACAAATTAATTTTCCACCCAAGAGTACAACAATGATAGAATTAAGTGTTTCCCTGATTCAGGTTATGTATGATCAGTTCATGCAGCTCTTTTATTGGTTCCCAGTCTTGAAGGGAGAAGGTACTGATTCCCTACCACTAAATGCATTTAAATCTCTGGTTTACAAGTCACAGCAAGTGGAATAATGAGGACGGATCCAACTCTGTGGGAAAAAAACATATATACTATTATAATCTTTCCTATTCCCTGAGCAAAGGTCTAAAACACTGGGTATACCAGCCCATACCAGATAATACATACCATACCATTGAGGAACTGGTACAAGGCAGCCCCTTGAGACTGATGCATGGGTGAACCAACCCTGAATCAAGCTCATATAACTCAATACGAAGCTTAACAGTGTTTTTACACCTTGTTTCCAACTTTCATTACTGATCTGTAGCTTGTGTTGGTATGGTCATTCTATAGACCAGCAAGCAGTATGAGGCCATACAGCAAGTTTTAAAAACATCGGCATGAGCCCAAGAGAACAGGGAAAAAATCCAATTAACACACTAAATCACTACCTAATCGCTATTGAACCAGCTCATAGCAAACCACATAAATCACAATCCATAAAAAAAGAATAAGCAGATTAGGCCAGAGCAGACAGCTAATTACAAACAAGGCTCCTTTAAAATGGTGACAGTGAAGGACAGTTATGGCAACTGACTCAAACAGAATTTCCAGGATAAATATAGTTAAAGGTAATATTTGATATTAATTAAGATAAGGTAGAATTGCACCATCAGAAGAGTATCTATGGTCTCTTGACAAGGAAAATGAGAGTCCTTTTAAAGGTTTGATGGCTTAAGAAAGTAAACATTACTAGAAATAAATATTTAAGATTTAATTCCAAGCTATGCATTTATATAATACAGATTCAACAATACCGCAGGAGTTGAGTCAAAAACATTACTCTGGATCCCAACACAATCTTCTGATAAATGATCTGGTTGCATTACCTTGCAGAGCTTGTAAAAAAAGGTATTTTGGAGATCTGGTTCGTCACTGAAAGTAAGCTGATGAATGCACTGAGCTCCTTTGAGTTTCTTTAGTAGCCACAAACCAGAATTGAACAAAGAATTTGAGCTGTACCAATATCCCAAGTGTGGTCCAGATATCGACATGTAAGTATGCAGGTTTTTTAGAAAAGGTGCCATCATGTTCTCTGTCAATTCAAAAATATTAGAATGATATCTGAATGCGTGCAAGGAAGATCAAAGAAATTATAAATAAATACCTGCTAAGGCAGTTCTTATAATAATGTTTCCAATGGAATGCCCAACAAAGCTAAGCTTAATGTCTTTGCAGCCTCCATACTTTGAAAGCTTATCCATTTTCCGTCTAATAAATGCAATCACTTCTTCAGCCAACCGGCTTCCCATTTCTCTGAAATCTCCAGATGTTTTTTGTTCATTAGTCTCTGACATGAGACACTCGGCTCCAGGATCTATTAAAAGCCACTGATTCCGAACAAGCCGTAAATCCAGATGGTGTCCCTATTTTGACATAAATTGAAGTAAAAAAAGAGTCAACTAAACTACACTATATGCAGTAGATACATTAATGTAACAAATGGAAAGCCTTCTCTCACTAAATTGCCACTTTGAAGGGGCATATAATCAGATAAGCATTTAACACAGACACCATGGGCATAAATTGAACAAAAAGCGGAGAAACAAAATATAGAGACACACAATTAAACCTTATCGAGGCTGAATCATATGCATTATCTTTGGTATTCCCTTGCAGATTCTGAGTTCTGACCATATCTTATATTTCTTTGTTTAATTAAAACATTCAAAATACCTCCCCAAAACTCCCATATATCTTTTGCGACCCATCATTACTGAACAACACAGGAGTAAATTCAATAACTAAGCAGTATACAGTTTATATAGTATTCTATTTCGAGAAGTTGACTAGATGGGAACCAATGGTAAAATGGAAACATAAAAATGATCTCAAGTAGAAAGGACAAGGCTTACTATGTTTATTTCTAGTAATTCTCTCCTTGTACATGGTATAGAAGAAATGTGTTTTTGATAACAAAATGCTGATCATGGATAGACCGGATAAGCAGGCTACAGTGTCTTAGATTGGGATGCGTCGAAATAGTGCAGAATTATGCAAAAATCAGAGTTGACATCAAATATAATTTTACATGTGGTGCATTTTTGTTTTTTCTAGCATGTTTAATTCAGTCCAAAATTCAAAAAAAAAAAGAAGAGGAGGAGGGGGTGGGGGGGGGGGGGGGGGGGTGGTGTGCAAGTTGAAGGTGTAGCACATGCCTGAATTTTACATATTTCTGAGGCTTCTTAGCGAGCTTTGCTCAAAGAATCCTGGTTGGGCTAAATTATCAAGAAAGGTAATATGCAGCCAAATGCTGTGGTGTTTTAGGATTGTGTAATCACTACGGGCAAGTTATAAAAGCAGTCAATAGGGCCCACAGCTTTTACAGAGTTGTATATACACTATTAAATAATCTAATAGTGAGTGAGAGAGAGAAGAGAGCGAGCCATGGCACAACGGTAAGGTTTTTGCTCCATTGTGACCTGGGAGTCATAGGTTGGAAACACCGAAACAGCCTCTTCGTATGCAGGGGGTAAGACTGCATACATTGACCCTCCTCAAACCCTACAATGCCAAGAGTATCTTGCACTGGACCACCCTTTTTAGTGGGAAGGAGAGAGAGTTGGCATATATTTAAGGAGTGATATTTAATAATATTCACTAATCTTCTACACCAGATTCCTTTTTCTTCACTGCTGTCGCCTCAAAGATTTTGGAGCAGGTGCAACAAGAAGGGAAAAATAGCATAAGCCTTTCTATCAAAGTGGTCGCAAGATCAAAGTAATTAGCTTCAAACTTGTCAAAGCATAGACATATAGAATTAAAAAAATTGATTTCACAGCCTGCCAATGAGATCATGTGTCCATGATTACTCCACTAAAAACTTCAGAACTCCCTTCCTGAAGAGCAAAGATTTCAATAAAAAACTACAAATGGAATATAGATATATTCATGATCTTCAACAGAAAACTTATAAACAAAAAATTTCTTGACCAGACTTCCACTACTAAAAACTTTAAATCTACAATACTAATTCCCAAAGCTTAAAGGCTCAATTTTTTTCTACAACTTCAACAAATACAAGAAAGCAATTTAAAAATATAAAGGAATAGTTAAAGATGTGGAAGTTTATCAAACATAAGCTTCTTTCATAGCCAATTACGACATAATCCTGCATCAACAAAATAAATTAATTTAAAGCAGGTTCGTGAAGAATTGAAAGGCATGCTGATCCCCTTTTTTACATTATATCGAGAAATCTCCATTCAGGAATTTATTTGATTAAGACAAATCAGATTGACATCAGGCAATAAAATCTGAAAAATATCAGGCAGAATCATCAGATTGACATCAGGCAATAAAATCTGAAAAATATCAGGCAGAATCATAAAAGGCATCGATGACACACAATATATGTATGTACATATGTATGACATCATGGTGGACATTAATCATGTAATTGATTCTTAAAGAAGAATTTCAAGTGTGTCATGTGCAAAGGCCTTTAACTTAAGGAGGACACAGTGCCATGACCAGTAACTAAAGGCATTTTCTCCAGTAACTTAGTATTATTACTATTTTAGTAGTATTACTAGTTTTAGTACTGTTACTGCTTTTAGTATTGTTGCTATTTTTAGTATTATTATGATTTTTAGCATTTATTATTATTTTAAGTGCTATTACTATTTTAAGTACTATTATTAGTATTATTACTATTTTAGTATATTACTATTTTTAGTATTTTAATAATTTAGTACTATTACTATTTTCAGTATTATTACTTTTTATTACTATATTTAGCATCCTTACTATTATTGGTATTAATACTATTTTAGTAGTATTACTATTATTAATATGATTACTATGATTAGTATTATTACTATACTTAGTATTGTCGTCATTTTAGTATTGTTGCTATTATTGTTACTATTTTAGTATTGACTTATAGGGTTTCTCTTTCACCAAAAAAAAAGGCATTTTCTCAAAGAAATAAGGAAATGCCTAAAACAATGAATGAAATAAATACAACAACATTAAGAGATGAAGGTATTCTTCAAAAGAGAGAAGCTACAGTATTAGGAAAAAGAAGTCAGACAAAGGGTAGATGAGTAACAACCAAAGGTTTAAGACATCAAGTGTTAGGCAACTAAAAAACAAATTAGATAATGGAAACCATTCAAGAAAGAAAAAAGTGTGGTGTGACCTATCAGAGAAAAGGAAGCATCCAGATTTTCCAAACTCATTTTAGCTTAGATCTATATGCGAATAAGTCAGATGTCTGAGCATGCAGAAGAACATGTGGGCAGGGGAGAGGAGCCAACCAAAGTCAAATAAATAGGGCAAATCATGTTGAAGAGTCAAACAACTCCATGATTTCATGCAACGCATTAATCTGCTAGAATATGAGAAGCATACTAATAAAAAGTGTCATTCAAGGTGGAGCACATGCCTGAAATCCATGCACAAAGACAACAACTTTTAGTATGCGACCATTTTTTTTAGCACCAAAACCAAATTTTGGTGCTTTCTTTTCTCCAGTCTCTGAAGGTATTGCTGCAGTGTCATTCTGATTCAGAAAGCACGAAGGTGAATTGTTGCCAGAACCATGCAGTGGAACATTCATGATATGTTGTTCTACAAGAACAACAGGGACATGAGAAGGATCACCAAATATTTGCATGTCTTGAATAGACTGACTGTTAATCTGTAGAGAGCCACCATTTTTAGAACCTCCTGGAAACAACATGGATTCAACCACTAAAAACATTTCCAGCCTTAATAATATCTCACCTTCATTTGTCCAATACTTTTTCTATGCAGTTCAGCTCGTGCCATTGCATTCTGAGTGGACTGAAAATATACAAATAACCAAACTATTTAGATAAGTGTTCAATGACCTTTCATATAATATTTGACAAAATACTTCAATAAGATTCGAAAATACAGAAAATAACGTCAGGAAATTGATAGGAAAGTTTTGGGCTAGAGGCATAATTACATCCTCGCAGTATTTCCACGGAGTTCCAACTTTTCCAAGCCCATTATGGTGAGAAGAATCATCCTCTCCACTTCTCAAATAACGGTGAGGAACTTCAATTTTCGAATGAACCATCCATATAGACCATTCTGCTTTGCGATCAGAAGCCCAAGCATCAAACAGATGTTCAATTATCCTAATCTTATTTATCCTGAGTGGAACAGAGCAATTTTGATCATCAGAAGTTGCTTCAAGTTCATAGCCACACTTAATAAGATCTATTCCAGTGATGTCATATGCTATGCATGAATGCACCTAAAAATTTTGAGTCACATGCAATTCAAGACAATACATAGAACGAAGGGCATCTTGAGCAGGAGTAGAAGTATATTAGTAAAAACCAAGCAATTCAAGCTTTTTAGTCTCAGAACGGTACTGAGAAGTAGTTTAAAATCTTCGAGCAATATCAAGATTCGAGACTATACTGTTTGCTCTTATCTGCCTGAAATATTAATGCAGGACAAAAATCAGCACTTAGATTGTTCCCAATGACCAAGAGACCTCAAAGCCAGAAATAGCTAAGGTTAAAAGCTTCTTTCACTTGTTATGATGTTATAAAGGTTTGTCTTATCATGACATGGAACACTACATGTAATTAAGTGTACATGCTACTTACTGCATGCATATGTGCAAAATAGCCATACATATGAGTGCAGATAATACAGTGTCCTGAATCCATCATTTTATATGGAGCCTTAGCCATAAAAGCGTCCAAGACCAGCTCCACTAGACATGGATTTATCACACAGATCCAGAGGACTGGTCATATCTAGAAAAAGATTTGGCATTAACACATCTAAATGGGGAATAGTTATGGATGTTGGACAAAGACTAGAATTTAAATCAAACACTGGCTCTTCATATGGTATAAAACAAGGAAAAAGTGACTAATATATTATAAAACATACAGAAAATAGGTTCAAGAATGCTCAACAGGGAAAACATCATGATCAACATCATAACTCGCATCAGACAACAGAACATGGACATGTGCTTCCACCAAACCAATATGTGACATAAATAAAGCAGACTGCAATACCTACACTACATATGTTAAATGTCATATTAAGACCATCTCCATCAGTAAATTTGATTTACAAAGATGGGATGAAAAGTATCTTAGGGGTATTTGACAATGAATATAACATGCAGTACATGTGTATGCTTTGGGTGGATAGGCAGGTGGTGGGTGTCTGTGCATATGCTCGTGCGTATGTAGTTAATCAAAGAAATAAGCTTTCATTATGTCATCTCATGCAACAAAGACATATCGTTCCAATAATGCAATTTGTAAGAGCAAGTAGCAAGTCCAGTACATATTCAGAAGACTGATGTGTGAGACTGCAAATCAGACAGTAATTGTTGTGAAAGTGATATGACACAAGTGCTGGTTCCAGTGGTAATGTGTGTGTATAAATATCATCATTAAGTAGAAATATTACAATTGAAGCTGAAATAATATGGGATGATTATATGATCTAGGAGTCACTAAAACCAAGCAAAAACTTCTGATTTTAGACAGATAATGCCTTCTAAAGAAGGCATACAGAAAGGGAATTGTAGATCAAACAGGTTTTTATGATATCTACAACAAAAAGTCATCAGTTTTATAGGAAAATAACATGATTTCATAGTAGAGTATTCATGAACATTTTCTTTCCAGAGGCACGGCAGTCAAGTTGTTCTAATTGTGAATTCAGATACCAAATTAAGCAAGGAAATATAAATTGGAACTCTGATAGTCATTGTTTCGTATTGTTGGTAAAAAATGCATGTTCTAATAAATCAGAATTAAAACTTCCAGAAAGTTCATTCTGAACAATGAATAAACTCTGTTATGGGAAAAAAAAAATCTCCATACAAAACTCTCCAATATGAGAAAATAAGGGTTAAGAAACAGTCACTGAAAGAATCTACTGCACCTATGAAACCTCAAAAATGCATTCCATATAAAGGAAAGCTGGTTGCCCACAGTGAAATATACATCCAACAGCTCTTCCTTAGATAGGGTGTAGAGCATGACATCATTTCCAAACTCAATAACACCATTTTTTTTCTGCATAAGCACAAAGAGAATTACCAATTAATCAAGAAGTTTACAAAACCAATAATTTAGAAAAAAGAAACGAAAAGAAAAAGGAACCACCAGAATTTTCTGTATGGAAGGAATGAAATGGAGAATATAATGTTATAAAGTGGATACCTCCAGAATATTATGTAACATGCCAACCAATTGCCCCACACCCATCTTCATTCCAGAAATGTCCAAACTGGAAGTAGATGAATCCGGTGTTGAAGAACTAATGGACTCGAATCTACCAAGATCCAAATCAGCATTATTTAAATCCTCGATTGTTTGATCAATTGCTTTGCTGATTTTTTGGAGTTCTTCAAGAAGTAATTCACGGGAAGCTAATAATAGCTTGACAAGTTCAATGGCTTTTGAGATCCATCCTTGACCCAATATCTGAGCAAAACATATCAAAATTTAGCTTTTCTTGTGAGCAGACTGAGTTTACAGAATAACTTTGAATAAGAAGACTCAAATTGATCTCAAAGAACTAAAAGGAGCATTGTATTGTATTACTGTTATAGATGGAATGTGGGAGGATTAACTATATTCTTACCTAAAAGTAGACTACCAGATTTTTTGCAGTACAAATATGGTTATAATACCTAATTGTCACTTCACTTCTCTATTATATACCTTAATAAATTAAAATAAAATATAGTCAAAAATAGGGAACTTGATGTGGACATCCAAATGAAGGAAAAAGGCAAGGAGAACAAATTAAAGCGGAGAGAGAGGCATCACAGTTTTAAATGAATTGTTGCCTCCACTTTTCTTTTCTTGAGTTTTTTATTCTCTTAACAATTAATTAAGTACCCTTCTTATCATCTGAAAAAAATCCTTTCTTAGGCCATAACCCGTTCAACCATTACCACTATCCTAGGGATCTTTGATGGACATTAAAGATCTATTCAACCTGTGGGGACCATAGAGTAGTTGATCAAACCACTACCCGAGCCATTTCTAATCAGGTCAGTCTCAGCTAACCCGTACCCAATTAAAAAAGTATTCCACCCAACTCCCCTAATTTTGAGTGGGTTCAGTTGGGTTGGTAGAAGCCAATTGAAAATTGGCAACCCTATCTAGAAATATTTTGTTAAGATTTTGTCTGAGGCAGTAAACAGTGAGCTTCAGGTCACTTTGATATATACTTTTCTTAAAACTATTAGCAGGAAGAAAAAAAAAGAAAGAGGAAAAGAAAAAGAATGTTGTATATACAGAGACTAGAGAGATCTTGATTTTTTTTAAAAAGAAATCTGATAAAAAAAGCTGATAAGGAGGAGTATCCTTAAGATCCACGAGCATCCTGTTCTTATTATAGAAATTAAAAAAAGACTCATTTCGATGCTGACACAGAGGTTCCCCTACCTTTTTCCTTAAAATAAAACAATCCCATATTTACCCTTCAAAAATCTTCACAAAGTAGCAAAAAAATGAATCAACACATTGACTTCCTGTGTTCCACTCTTCAGAGAATCGCAGATATACAAGGGAAGCATACTGTTGTCAAGGCATGGTCTAACAGATGCTGAAGAGGGAAGGAAAGTGGTCCTAAATAGCTAATTGTAATTTGTACTACATAAATTCATGAAACAATGCACGACTGATTCAGACCATGCTAATAGCAGCACAAATCCCACTTTTGAAGGTAACCGAATGATGTTATGTATGATAAAATGTCTCAAACAAAACCAAAACTTGAGTGAGCATAAAATTCCATGTCAAAATATAGGATTTGATAACCAACAGTCTAGAAATTAATCAATACATGCTCAAGTTACAAAATTTGTTATACATGTATGATGTATTATAATGATGTTATGTTGTGGGTCATTTCCATGTACAAGTCATCATGCAGCAAATAGAAGAATAAGGAGAACTTTATGTGGATACATACTTGATCGGGTTCTTCATAATGTTCATCAGCATGATTTTCCACCATTTGAGAAGTACTGATATGTTCAAATTCAACAAGCCAATGAAAATAATAAGTATACGTAAAACATGTTCTAGCAGGTAGAAATTCCACGTTCAAAACTGACACCATCACAAACCTGGATACCTTCTGTGCATGTGTGTAAGCACCCGCTTTCAGAAAAACAACATGTACGCTTAGGTCAACAAGCACTGCATGGAAAGCATCAAAATGAACAGGACAATATGAATGCAAACCCAGCAGTGCTTTGGGAGGAATCCTGAACTCATGGACTGCAGCTGAAACTGCATCAAAAGAAGCCTGCATCTCAGAGCTGTGACATGAACCGGAAAGGATTCAGATGTAATCACATAATATGATTGCATTCTGTCAATCATACATAGAAGACGCAAACATCAGAGACACATTTCGAGTAAGCCAGAAGAATGTGATTAAGCTTGTCCACTCACCTATTTTCTAATATTGGAGCATACATGAGCTCAAATTTCAGCATTACTGCAGACATCGATGGGCTCTGGAACTCAAAATGCATGGAAGTGTTATTAACCAGCAAAATGAAAATAAGCTCCAGGGAGAAGAAGAAAAACCATGCTAACCTCATCTTTCCCTATAGTTAAATTAAAAGAAACCATAACAGACAGAAGAACATCCTGTCTAGCATATTTGATTCGGAAGGGCTGTGTAGAGAAACTATGATCAGCATCATCTATCCTCCAAACACCAAAGATATCATCCGGGGCTGCATCAGGAGCTGCACAACCCACCTAGCATGTCACTACCTATTAGCTAAAGTTCAAATAATGGAGAAAAGTAAAAGAAAAGAAAAAAATAATTGAGGCAGAAGACTGTTGGTTAGAATTTCTAGAACCCCCAAATCCTTCCAATCAGATATTTCGTTTTTTTTCATTTTACCTCTACACTAGCTAATTATGCAAATTGCATTCAAATAAAACTAGTCTAATAATTTGAGTGAGAGTGCGAATATGTATGTGTATGTAAGAAAACATATAAGAAGAAGATGCATTTTTTTCCCTCAAACTAACATGGAGGTTGGAATAACAAAAGTTTATAGTAAACTGCAAAAGCAAATAGCAGGTTTAGAAGATTCACAGAATAGTTGGCAACAGTTAAACCAAAACACAAAGAAATCATAATGCCTTTCTCATTCCAATCCAAATATTCTGCAAATAAGACTACGGACGACAGGTTGTTTCATTTGAAGATGGTTTCGGCATATGCAACAATAAGCAGGGATATCAAGCATGTAGCCAATTTCTTTCTTCTGTGATATAACTCGAACCACATTCCCACAAACATCAGAAGGCTACAAAGTAAATATCTCTTCCAGCCCAGCTTTGATCTAGCAACTGGGATTCCAAAAACATCTCTAGTATCAGAAACAGCTGCTGAATATTTTTTTTCTTCTTTCAGTTGTAGTCTTCGAATCCCAAAAAGGCGACATGATACTTATGACAGCAAAATCTTTATCCGTTACCATCTAATAATTGAGACTATATTGTAATTTGTCTTCAACAATCAAGTATTTCAGCTAGAAAAAGTACCTTCATATTGTACAACTCTTGCCGGAGTACCACGAGATTGCCTGTTATTGCCTTCCCATCTTACACTTATCTTTATCTGATACCATCTGCAATCCAAACAGATGTTTGTCAAGAATAGTAATTCTAATATCTGCAAAGATACATTTTTACATAACCTTGGATTCAAAAAAAAAAAACAGGAAAATTCTTAAAAGGTCAAAATACTTTAACTTTAAAGTTAATATTAATAAAACGTCAAGTCTCTATAAATTAAAAGATTTGAATACCCTTGTTGAAAGAGATCAAGATTGTGGAAGCGATGGATATAGATGGCGATCTCGTGTACGGTCTCCAGCATATCTGGAGGGGTGAATCTTGTAGTCCCCCGCTGCGACGTCGGAGGCCTGGCATTAAGCAGTCTTTTCGGTGGTGGGCTCTTCGGATTCAGGCCGATGAGGCGCCGCGCCCGCCGAAACATATGTGATCAGCGGCCCAAGTCCTCCTAGATATTCGCATCCCTACGCCTAAATTTTTCAGGAAACTCGCATCAAATCCCTCTCAGAACGCTCCCATCTCCTCTCCGGCGTCCATAAAACTCGGACAGAATGAGGAACAGAACGACGATTTCCGGCGAGAAATGGACCAGATCTTGCCAAGAATCGATGGATTCCTATGGTTAGAAGCGGAGATCGGGTTTAAAAGACCGTCATCGGGGGGAGGAGACGGCGAAGGCGCGTGGTTTCTTCCTTCCTTGCCGTGAAGGGCGGTTTTGGAGTACGATTCTTGGATTAGAGTGGGGAAAGTGTTTTCTTTTGTTCTTTTTAATTTTTGGTGGGAGTATTGATTGCTCGATCCCAACCGTCCAAGGACGATTCACGGGAAACAACTGTACCTGTGAATGGATCCGAAATCCTAACCGTCTATTTGGTTTCAGGAATAAATCAAATGATTAGACTTTACAGCTAAACGTAGTAAAGTGAATATATATTTTAATTTTAACTGATTTTTAGTAATTTGGAAAATTAGATCAGGTGGCGGACACTTGGATACGGTGGTGAAAATTAGAAGCCTGGAAGGTTAGTGTCGGGATCTATCGTGCTAGGGACGGTGACACCGTAGATATCCCGATGGTAAAACTTTAATGGAGGCGACTTCAAGTTGACTCTGGTCGTATTCTTTGGAAGCAATCAGTAAATGGTTCTTGTATTCTAGAATCGTTAATACTGGGTAGGAACATCAGGGACCTCAGTGACTCTGTCCAATAAAAGAGTGGCGGAACCAATACGAAATGGCCAAGTTCACAAACGAGCACATTTTTTAACATAGAAAAGTTCTTATCTAAGGTTTATTGCGTGGTGACATAAAATACACGGAATCAACTCCATTCGCTCATAGGCCTGATTTGATCCATGTGGTATGCTGCATTCAACGATCAATTTATTTTGGAGCTCATCTCAATTAATTCTAATACAATCTAACATCTCTAAATTGGACGTGGAGGTAAATAGGGCTGCTAAATAGGTCGTCTATTTTTGTTGCTCATCATTTTGAAAATATTTTTTGGATTTGCTTTGTATCTGTTCCTTCGTCTCTGTAGAGTATCTTGTCCTTTAATTCAAATGACAATGCTCATACGAGAATTATATGAGCCGCTAATGTACCAAAAAAAAATAAAAATAGACGTGGAGAATATGACCTATGTTCAAGGTTGATGCATGCTGGGTATTGGTTAGGTGGGCAGCAAATCATCAATGTTATATCTATTTTTGTATTGTTCTGACCGTTTCATATGAAGTATTAAAATTTAAAACGATAAATATAGTGAAGTAAAAAAGGAAATATGTATATAATATAATAATTATACAAGACAAAAGGTATGTCACTTTCAAAGAGTAAGTGCCTACTAGAGAGATGCAAGGGGATATTCTGAAGTCACTCTTTAATCTACTTGATGCAATCCAAGCTCAGCTTTTACCGAGTCTTTACCACTTAGGACTAAGCCTCAAAACTTGGTGCCTAGCCAAGGCAAATGAAAAAGAGTAGCTTGGACGTGGTTTTCCTTTCCAGTGCTCATATGCGATAGAAAAAATAACATATAATTTGACCCGATGAACAATCAATCAAACATTGAATGGATTAGCCTAACTCAATTCTAATGCGCTAGCATATTGCAGATAATCTGAAATCATGCTAGTATATAAGCTAGAGGTTGTGGGTCATATGGATCAAAATGGTTTGAATCGAATTACGCTGAATGAAGTAGTAGGCAAGCAATTTGCTTCAATTTTATATCGGCTTTTTTTTTTCTAGAGGAGGGGCTATCTTTTGCTTTTTTAAAGGTCATGGTTTGAGTCAAACACGCATAAATTCAATAGGAAAGGTGCAGAAGCAGTAACAATGTTTATGACCTCCGTGCATCACTAACTTCTCAAAGGTTCATTATCGTGACACTCTGTACACTCCTAATCTACAAATTGTTTCTTGTGTTAGACGTTTATTTTTTTGTTATTTTCTATGAGTTTCAAAAGTCGAGAGATAGTTATTTTATTTTTAAAAAAAATTGCAGAAATATCCTTTCAAGTTTAGGCTATTTATATTTAGATTTCAAAAAGTTAAAAAGTATAAATCAGCATAAAAATTTTAAATTTAAAGCAATGTGGTTTTTTAGCAAAAAGAAAAAAAGCAATGTGGCCTAGTGGTTTATCTCCATTACAAAACGTTGTCACATGAGACTTATCTAATAACTAAACTTTTATAAAATTTTATAATTGTCCTTCCTACGAACTTAGTATTAGCAAAAGACTGATTTTGACATGAACTGAAAGGGGGTGCTTTGAAATCTATGCAAGCATATGGGCTATAGAGGATGGAATGATTTGAGATTTGGAAACATGTAAGGATGATAGAAAATGGAGTGACCTGAGATATGTGCACGTGGATGGATGATAGAGGATGGAAGCATATTGAGATTTGTGCAAAGCAAACGAATAACAAATGATAGAGTGCTCTGAGATCTATCTAGGTACATAAATGATGGAGGATAAAGTATTTTGAGATCTGTACAAGTGAATGAATAATAGAGGATGATATGCTTTAAGATTTGTACAGATAGATGGATGACCGAGGGATATGGGTGCTTTGAGATTTATACAATTAGATGGATGATAAAGGATGGAACACATTGAGATCAATACCAATGCATATTCATAGACAATCGAGTACTTTGATATTTGTGCATGTAGACTAATAGAGGATGAAGTGCTTTGAGATTTGTGCATATAGATTAATGGCAGAGGCAAAGCACTTTGAGATTTGTGCAAGCCGATGGATGATAGAGGATGAAGTGATTTGAGATATATGTAGGTAGATAGATGATAGAGGATAGAGCACTTTAAGATCTATGGAAGTGGATAGATAATAGAGGATAGAGCACTTTGAGATCTATGGAAGTGGATAGATAATAGAGGATAGAGAATATAGCGCTTTAAAATCTATGCATGGATGATAAAGGATGGAGTGCTTTGAGAATTGTGTAGATGGATAGAGGATAGAGAATATAGCGCTTTAAAATCTATGCAGGTGAATGAAAAATAGAGAATGGAACACTTGAGATATGTGCAGGTAAATAGATGATAGAGGATGGAGTACTTTAAGATATGTGTAGATAAATAGATGATAGAGGATGAGGTGCTTTAAGATCTATACAGATGGATGATTGATAGAGGACAAAGCGCTTAAAGATTTATGCAAGTGAAAAAATAATAGAGAATAAAGTACTTCAAGATTTGTGTAAGCAAATGGATGATATAGGATGAAGCATTTTGAGATTTGTGCAGACAAATGGATGACAAATAGAGTGCTTTGAGATATATGCACGTAGATGAATTGTAGAGGATAATGTGCTTTATCTATGCAAGCGGATAGATGATAAAAAATATGGTGCATTGAGATCTATGCAAGTAGATAGATGATAAAGGATGGAGTGCTTCGAGATCTTTATAGATGGGTGAATAATAAGAGGACGGAGCATTTTTAAGATCTGTGCAAGTGGATAAATTATAGAAAACGACATACTTTGAGACCTCATAAAAGCCATGATACAACCTCTTTGAATCAAAGGTATTTTGGTCTTTTTTTCACCCCGTTAATGGTGTTAGAATCCATAGAGACGGTTGGGTCATACTGCAATGAAAATGAAATTTTAATGGCTAATTAAAACTTTTGAAACTTTTAGAATTTCTAGCTAGTCCAAAGTTGAAAAGATGTCTCTATAATTTTTATTTTATTTTATATTTTTTATTCTCTTGTGCTAATAGAAGCAAAGCCTAGATAATATTATTCACAATCTTGGAAATAAAAGTGAACCATTATAAATATTGAAAAAAATGAAGCACCAAGGAAAACCAAGATATGGCCCCCATCATCCAAAATAGCTATTTGGAAAGTCCATCAATGAGCTGGTTAGTTTCTCTATAATGTAGCTAACATTAACAATTCCGAAATACAAAAAGATTTATGGAGAAAATAGATATCCTACATATGTGGCCCATGGAGAAAATTATCTTATGCAACATGGAAACTTTCAATTTGTGTTTGAAGCTAGGCTTTATTCGGCCTAATCTAATTAATATCCGAGCCCCAAAATTAAAAGAAAAAAGAAAAAAACTTGACCTAGCATTAGCCACTTGATCTGGACAATCCCACCACCAAGGAGAGCCCACTGATCCAATGGACTAACCCAACGTATTTGGAGCTCATAGAACGCACGCACCCTCCTCACGTGATCCAGGCCTCAACCCGAGGGTTTAAGCCCCCCCAAGGGTTTAACAGCCACCGGCCTCCAACCTCCCCCTCTTCTCCCTCTCCTCTGCGCTCCCACACGGGCGCAAACAGCTGCGAAACCCTAAAAATCCTCGCTCCAAACGCTAACCCCTCTTCTTCCCCCCCTCCCCATGAAATCCCTAATTCCGCGAGTCCTCTTCATCCACTTCCCCTGTCCTCCACTCCCTCTCACTTCCCACCGTTTCTCTCTCATCTTCCTCCATTCCAGCGCCGGGGAGGATGCCCACCGGCGGCGGCCGGAATCTTTCCCTCCCTCTTCTCTTTCCCCTTCTCCTTCTTCTTCTCATCCGTTTAGTTCTACTTCGTCTTCCTCCAGGCGGAATCACGAGGAGGAGAGCAGGAACGTGAAGGTCTCTGTATGGTGGGACTTCGAGAACTGCAACATCCCGGTGGGCGTGAATGTGTTTCGTGTTGCGAATCGGATAACGTCGGCCCTCCGGTCGACCGGCATCAAGGGGCCGGTCACCATCACCGCCTTCGGGGATGTGGCTCAGCTCTCTCGAGCCACTCAGGAGGCGCTCACCTCCACCGGCGTTTGCCTCAACCATGTGCCCCATAGTCGGTGCTCGTCTCCTTCCCTTTTCTCTCTTCTATTTTCCATTTCTCCTTTTCTAACGTCAAGTTCATTTTTTTTCTGCTCCGTCGTAGTTATATTTTGAATTGTTCTTATTTATCATTCATACTGCGAATGTTTCAATTCACGGTGCTAAGAAGACAATTCTTTTAATTTTTTGGGTAAGGAAAGAAAATCCAGTCTTTTTTTTGGTTAAGAAGAAAAATCCAGTCTTTAAATGAGCAATTGAAGCATAAACATGTTACTTGGGGGAAAGAAAATCATTCTGCAAGGTACTCTTTTCAATTACTAGGATTTTTTTTTCTTTTATTTTTTCCCATTTTTTATTTTTTGATTGCTATTATCTGAATCAATTTTTTACCATTGAAGATGATTGGATAAAGAGCTTGCTTATTTTATTATTATGTTTGTTAAGAATACAGCTGTAATTTAAAGTTTACAATTAACACTTGCATTGCACAAACAAAGCTTCCTACTGATGATTTGAAGAATTTGCCTAGAAGGTATCATTTAATTATGTTTGGCCTATTATCTTTATTGACATCATTTACCATTGTGAGCATTTCAATCATTCACATACTTGAAGGGGCAGACTGATGATACTGTGGCAAGCTTGGTGATTCATCGGGATAACTAGACATATTCAACCAATGATTCAAAAAATACCTTTTAACGCAAACTTTTCCTTGGTAGTATTTTAAGTTAAATGGTTAGATAAGAAAATGTCAGATAATAACTTATTTCCAATTTCACTTTCTTGTATCACCTTTGCTCTAATGTGTCCCCCAACTTCTAGAACATCTTACACGCTGCTCTATTGCAGGTGGGAAGAACAGCTCCGACAGGTCTTTCATGGCTGATCTTGTCTATTGGGTTTCACAAAACCCTCCGCCTGTCCACTTCTTCCTGATATCAGGGGACAGGGATTTTGCAAACATTCTGCACCGCTTAAGGATGAGCAACTATAACGTGCTCCTTGCTAGCACTGACACTTCTCCAGGCGTCCTCTGCAGTGCTGCAACCATCATGTGGCCCTGGTCTGCTTTGGTTAAGGGAGAAAGTATCTCTGTCAGGCATTTTAATCATCCACCTGATGGTTTATATGGGTCTTGGTATGGGTACTACAAAGGGGTTCTTGATGACCCCTTCTCAGGTATGGAACATGCAGTCAATTCACAACCTGATGAATATATGGAATCAATTTCCGAGACCAAGCCTCGCCCAATTCCCAAGGCAGTATTGAATGGGATCCGTCAGGTATTATACTGGTACCCTGAAGGGATAAACCTTTCCGAGCTTCGCGCCGAGCTCAAAAGAAACAACATAACCATGGATAAGGACTTTTTTGGGTATAAGAAGTTCTCACACCTTCTTTGTTCTATGCCAAATGTTGTGAGGTTCATACCTCCTCCGCCGGGTGAAGGTCAACCACTGGTGATTGGTACCCACAGAAGGGTGACTGAATCAGGCGAGCCCAGTGCTAAGCCTGCCAAAGATATTGAAATTAGTGATGGGGACAAGGGTCGTGCCGTAAGTCGGAATGGAAAACCATCAGAAGTGCCTCCAACTACTTTATCAAAGCTTTCTCCCAGTCATAAAGAGACTGATGTCAATGCTAGCATAGGTACGTCAACTGTCCCACAGGGAAACGAGGCTGCAGTTGAAGGGAGATTTGAAAGGCTTTGGAAAACCTTTACTGGATCTGGGCCTTCCAAAGCAGAATCATCTCCTTCTAAAGGAACAGACATGGGCACCTTTGTTGGTGCTTCCACATCCCAGCAACGAAATGAAGATCTAGTTGAAGAGGGAATTTTTAGAAGGATATGGAAGACCTTGAGTGGCCCTAGAGGTGGCCATTCAAAGGACAAAAATTGTACCATCCGCAAGGCAGATTCTACTGTTCATGAGGATTCTAGAAAAGATGTAGCAAGTGTGCGCAGTTGCAAACACTCTGAGAAAGCAAAATCTGAAGACAAGAAAGCTGCAAGGCCAAAGAATGATCCTTCCAGTCTGGTGGGTTGCGGATTGAGTTCTTCGAATGCAAGTAAGTCACCTCTGATGGACAAAACTGTTGGACAATTGGAAGAGCATATTGGTGCAGCAGACTTGAGAATGGGTTTCTTTAGTCGGATGGCAAGCTGGTGGAGATCATGGAAATCTGGTGCCAAAGGTCAAGAGGATAGTGTTCCATCTGTTAAAGAGGTCCTTGATAATGAAGAAAGGAATGCACAAGGTGAATCTGTTAAAACTTTGACTGATGCTAGTTGTCAGCCAGAAGCTCATGATTTATTTTCAAAAGCTTACTTTTGGGATGCTCTGGAATCATTTTTGCTCACTTCCAAGGGGTCTGACATTATCTTAAAATCGAGAACAAGGTAAACTGAATGTTCATACCAGCAATTCACCATTCCCTTTTTATTCATTGTTGTTTGGAAATGCTGATGTTAACAAACTCACCATTTTCTTTCTGCTTATTAATTTTATTTATGGTTACCAGCATTTTCACCGCCAGATAAGCTTTTCATTTTGACTTTATCACTACAGAGGCTTTCTGAATTTCTTTAGATTCTTACATATAGAACTACAGAAAAAGGATTAGGAAATGGTATGTGGCTTTCTTATAAAACAGATGTGCATATTTTGCATGTTCATTATTTTCTTGTCAAATGAGTGGTTCCAAATATCTTACAATAACCTAGCCTATTATATATGTATTAGATATTTGCATGCTTGGTAGTTCCAATTGTTAATTTACAAGCCGGTCGATAAATCTTCAGGAATACATGCTTCTCCTATTATGGTATACCACGATTGTGGGACCACTTGATAGATGGATGAGGTTAAAAGAAGTCATGGAAACTTATTTTGTACCAGACAAGTGTCTAAATCAAGTATAGAACAGCCAAGTTGTTTTTTTATTGGTTACGAATTAAATAGAAGGGCCTATAAGAATAATTTCCTACTTTGGAGGAATTATACAGTGAATAGTATACAAAGACTTCTGTAGCAGTTGAGGGAAGGGTTCCTATTTTAAATAGGAGCAAGGTGATCCCCAATAAGTCTAGTTCATTCAGGCCATTTGTTTCTCTTTTAGTAGTTTCTACAATAATAACTGTTGATTGGAGTTTGAGTTGTCTGGGATCGACAGTACTGGAAATTGAGGATTACTTTGTTCTTAAAATATCAGATTATTTTGGTTTTAAAAATATATTGGCAAAGACATGAAGTTCTACTTTACTAATTAGCAATGATTACAGATCTTATTTTGGTTATAGGTTTAGTTGAGACTGCCATGTAGTCATTAAACTTTTGCAATTGTCTAATGACCATAAATAAATAAGTGCATGGCTGAAAAACATTTCAATTTGGGCCTTTGATAAAGTTCCCATATGATGCTCTTTTGCAATCTATAAGAGGGAAATGGTATGGGTTTAGCTTGACACCAGTGGCGAGGGCAACCTGTTCTGAAGGGTGATGGTGCGACATGCTTGTTGGATGTCAGCCCCTGGCATACTGCAGTAATGAATGCATTACCTGGGGGTCCAACATCAAACACAGGCATGGGACCGTCATCACTGTGTACTAGTTGGCTCAGTTTGGCACTAGTGGCAAGGCAAACTGTTTCCAATGATGAAGGAATTATATGCTTATGGTCATTTTAGGTTTTTGTTTAGTTTGCAAAACTGTTTCTGTTTAGGACAGTCATATAACTTTGAGTTCTGGAATACAAGCACTATTATTATTCACATGCACGCCATGTCTTCTTTCTCCTGCCCTGGCAATATGAAGTTCTGAACTAAACTAGACCTGATTACACTTTATTTCATTTTGGTTTTTCTTCAGGGGACAATTGGTGCAGAGCCTCCAAAAGGAAGGCCCTTGGATTCTCAAGGATCTTAAAGAGAACCATCTCCTTCAGTTAGTAGATCTATTAATTTCAGGAAAAAAATGGGTGGAAGAATCTGCTTCACAGACATTTCCTTTCAAAGTTACATTCCCAGCTAAAAGAAGGTGTGTTCCATCTCATGCACATGGTCCCAATGGTTTAAGTTCTCTCTTTTCAGGTAGAATGTCACAGTCCAGCCTGCAGAGGCTACCAGAGCAGGAAAAACAAGAGCAGATTTCTAGGCCTCTTGGAAGTTCATATAATGAAAGTGTAGATTCCAAGCCACCTCAAAATTTTTCTGAGCTGAAAGCGTGGTTTCAGAAAACCTTTAATGCTACAGAGGGTGTTGAACCTGAGGATTTCAAAAAGCTTTTCGAGAGCACGTTCAATAGGAAGCTTTTTTGTTCTTCTTATGGTTATTCAACTGTACGAAGCCTCATTGCAGCTTGCTCAGCTGATAATGTTTACAACCAAGGAAAAAAGAAGAGACCTTCCAGCAGGGAAGAAGTATTATCTGATTGCCACAGACTGCTGAAGGAGCTTTTGGAGGAATATCCTGATGGCTTTAACATGAGCATCTTCAGACCAACTTTCATTCAGAGGTATAGTTATGTTCTAGATTATCAAGTGCTTGGCTACCCAAAACTTGTATCATTGTTACAGATAATGCCTGGGGTGAGGATAGAATCTTCGTATATCTTACCTGCGGAAAAGTTTTCAGATTCCAGCTTGGAGAAGCAGGCAATTAGGGAAACACCTTTTGATAGTTTGGAAAGTGACAAAGGGAAGGTTATTAGCAAAGAAAATGAAGGTAAAGGTAATGGTGAAGAGCATATCTGGGAGGAGTTGGGACCTGTATCTGACACAGTTATCCATGAGGGTAGTAACCTTACTGAAGAAATGGATAAACAGGTGAGCTTTGATGAAGCTTCTCTTTCAGATGAAGAATTCACTGATAGCGAGGATGATACTCCTAGTCGTTTTGATGAATCAGAGGGAAAGAACAGAAAAAGTGACGAAGACAGCTCTCTTCTCCAGATTCTTGATTCATGGTACAGTAGTAAGGAGGCTGTTGAGAAGGAACAAGCTCAGGCTGTTGATGGGCTTGTGGATTGTTCCCAAAGCAATGTTGAGAACCCTGTAGATCTTAAGCCCACGGACTCACAACTAAAGGTGAGGCCCCCAAAACGCTATTCTTTTGTTTCAGAGTCCAGAGATGATGAGAAGGAAAAGTTCGTGGAAAGCATTTTGGGCAGTCTCAAAAAAGCAGGAGACTCAAGGTTGCAGAGTTAGGGAATCTCAGCTATTTGTTGCAGTGAATGCAATATCTATTCGTTATTTGATCCCAAGTTTTGATTTGAGCAGATGGCAAGTTAGTGACGGGACTTGAGCTGAAACCCAATCCACTAGGAAGGTCTGATTCTTATATATCACTTAGTCTGCAATGGTGATGGTGATGTGATTGTGAGTGTTGATAAGGTTTAATTTTGACACAGCTCATGATAGCTTACAAGAAAATTGTTGCATGTTAAGCAAGAAAGGCAAGGATCTTTCAGAATAATTTTGATTTGAAGGAAGTACAAGTTTGATGGTTTGTCCCTATCTTTCCAGTACATGAAATGTATTAGGAAAATTGTTTGGGATATGGTGGCAGACAACTGACGTGATAGAATCACTGAGGATCTTTGTTTGCACAGCAGAAGCGATTCACAAAACAGATAATGAATATTGTTTTTATTTTCAGGAGCATTTCCTGGCAATTATGTTCAGCAGCAAGGCTCTTTCGTCTGGAAAAATGAGTTCTTTTTTTTCTTTTTATGCAAATCTTGATTCTGATTAAATTCTTTCAGAATGAAAAAGCACAATGGAAAGTAAGCAATGACATTACAGATTTATAAGTCATTATTGTATCTGAAGAAAACCTGGCATTGAGCTCAACTTGTACTCTCCAATAAGGGCTTTCAGCAAAGTCTTCATATGATAATTATGTGGACTGCTGTCATAATGTTGAGCAGGTGGCGTTATCATTGTTTTATATTCATATTCTCTTAGACAAGCCAGTAAATCCAGACATGATCTGCAACCTTTTGCAATGCCTAATAGTAGTGACATGATTTTTTTTCCTCAAAAAAAAAGTTTTGATAGTATACATTGTTTCACTTCTTTGTTACTTGAAAAATAACCAGCTCAACCATCATACTAAATGAATCTGTGGCTGTGGCATTTGGGTCACCAAACCTTTCATTGAGTACACTCTTTCTGAAAAATCGTTTGATATAGTTGTTGATAGCAATGAAGCGATGAAACTTTTTCCAAACTAAAATCCATATTCTCTAACTGTCAGAACAGATGGTATTCATTTTTATGATTAAGCAACTCAGGCATTCTAAGGCTATTCATCCAGCTTAACCCACTGAATTTCCAATTGAGCAAGTTCGACAAATACAGCATCGTGCATGTAAGCAGCCTCGACGTTCAGCTTACCGTCAAGAGTAGGAAAGCCAAGAATGCAGACATGGTGGCTAGCCCTATCAAGACGGTGCCTTGAATCTCAACAAACAGCTAAAAAAAGAACCAAAAAAAGCCTGTAGCATTCTGAAAGTGCTCCATTGAAATGACTAGCCTTATCAGGAAATGTCCTGAATCACCTAAAACAGCAACAATAAGTACTGGTAATTTCCAAGTTACCAAGATGATGAGAAATCCCATACTCTTAAAGAGTCAAATCTAGGATTCAGTGTACTTTGCAGCATGCTAACATGGACCTGATACACATTAGTCTCCAGAATCCAGATCCCCTACTTCCCCATATTCCAATACCTGGGGATTCCAGAATCTACAGGTAATAGGCAACCTGATCTGCTCAACAATTTTTACATGCATTAAAACTTCAACAATAGCAATGATTTACATCAATAATCCTCAAAACACCAAAAAGCATTCCCACCATAAGGCTTTCCTTCATATAGAACATCCTTTGTGAAAACTACTCGAGCTTCATCTATTAGTGATTACAACTATGAATCACAAAAGTCCCCAAACCTGAGCTATGATAATTTGCCATGTATGATGGTCATATCAGCATACCGTGAACAAGTCCTACACCAAAGCAATCAATTGCAGTTTATGCAGTCCTTAGTTACCTTCCACCCAGCAAGCCCCACAAGCTAAAGCTGGTCATATTTAATAATGACTTGACTCAGCAGTTTGGATGCTGCTCTCGGGATCTCAGACATGCAGATTCTAGAACCTTGTCAGCTGCCGCACCTTTCTCCATGGCCTGTTTCACTGTCTTGTTTTCACCTTTGCTGAAAATCCATTTGAAGGACCGTAGACACTCCATTTCAGCCAATGGTTCGTTAGTTTGGACTGGTACAGTATGTTGAACAGACCTAATGATCAATGGAACAGCTTCAGACTGACATACCTGCCATGAGAAGCAGAGATTGATCAATTTCATGGCCTGGGGATCATTGGGGCCAAAGTTAATCTTCAGAAAGCTTGGTAAACATTGGAACACCAAGTTCTTCCTTGCAAAAGGCCATAAGTTTAATTTGCAAATGGTTCTTCAGAACATATAACTCGATTGATCCTAAAAACTTCCTAACAATTATTCCATCCTTTTGGAATCCACAAATAACATGCTTCCTGCTACCATTAAATTGAACTTCATCCTTCCATAGCAGTTGGAACCAAGGTCGGTGGAACCGGACGGTTCGGGGCGTCCCAAGCCATACCGGCGGCGGACCGGGACGGTTCCGACAACGAAACAAAGACGCCATCGCCGGAGGGGGAGAAGGAGAAGGAAAGAAAAGAAAAAAGAGAGCGAGTGGGGGAGAGAGGGAGAGGGAGGGAGGCCGGCAGAGCGTGGCAGAAGGCCTCCACCGGCCTCCTTCTCTCTGCCTCCCTCTCTCCTCCTTCTCTTTCTCTTTTTCTCTCTCCCACGGTCTGCGTTCATTCTCTCCTGTGTCGGTACAGGCCTGACATGACACGACGTGAGCCTGCACGACTCATGCCGCTGGAAAACCGGTACAGTGTCTGGTACTAGCACAACAGACCGTTGTTGGAACACTGTTCTACTTCATCAATTTTTTATAATATAAGATGTGGAAGAGCTGCCAGCTCTTTAGATCATCAGATCAGAGTTGCATTCATTGAGCATAATTTAAATCTTTGCAAAGCATGGGGACAGAAGCTCAGGACTGGTGCATGACAACTGTGGAACACACTACAGTTGTCCAACAACCTCAAGCTGAAGGGAAGCAGGTAGGTGAATTCCCTTCCTGCCAAGACTTTCTGTTCTCCTTTTAACCGTTCCTTTTTCCTTTTTGCTTGTAAATTTCCTCATATAGATATCTTAGCATCATTGGTGATGAATTTCTTCAAGGCTTCATTACTACAATACAGCTTAAACAGTACCTCTCGTTAAGCTTTGTTGTGGAGCCACAAAGGCAGCTATAAATATTAAATATACACTTTGAGGCTAATGAAATCAGGATGCATGATGTTGCTTGCTAATTTGTAAGGAAAAGCATATAACATATTTCAGTTGCTAAATTCTAAAACATTTGTGTAGATATAAGAGTGTCATTAAAGGCTTTATAAGGAAAATGGTTGACCATTCATTTGGAACTTGACTTTGAATTAAGTGAAGGCATTAATCTTTTGCATCCTTGTCATGCTAACAAAGCAGACCATCTTCTATTGATTGACCAAGATCTAGTTGTAAATTTGTAACTAAAGCACAAAAGCAAGAATATTTTCTTTAAGAGCATGTGGTGTATAATATTTTTTGCGCATATTGCAAAAACTGCATCTTAGGAAGCTGAGCCTGCTAAACCAAACAATTGCAGAGTTAGGTAATGATTTGCTGGAGTCACGTCCCATTGGGACAATAAGATGCAAACCTAATCTGACCTAGAAATGTTCTATAAGTATGCTGTAAAAAATACAGTGATATAGAACTTTATACCTGTATTTTTTATTCTTTAATGGATTTATGATTTTTTGTGACCAGTTTTCTTTTCAGTTAAACAAAAAGTAATCGATCATGTACTTGTATACCCTCCCTGTTGATTCTGAATCTTAGTGCTAAAATATTTATAAGTTATCTGCTCCTTTAGCATTGAACATTTACATGTGGAAGCAGGCTTAAGTTGACACATGAGAAGTCTCAAAAAGTAACTGCACCACAGAGAATTTTTATATTGTGTGTAAAAGCTTCAAAGCACTGGAATGTCAGTTGTAAATGGAGACATACATATGCGACATGAACCAACTCTCTATCAGCATTTACTTCAAGATCTAAAGCCACAAATGTGCCACTAGCATAAGTCACCTCAGTGAAGCAGTTAAGCAGAACAAGGATTTGATTTTTACCTATACAAATTTATCCTGAAACTACAGAAGTCCAGTGGTTGTACTCGTCCATTCTTATTATAAAGGAGCTTGAACCACAGTTTCCTCCTCCTCCATAAGCCTTTCATGCATATATGAAATTTAAAAAATTGCTAAGAAGTCCAACCTGATCAAGATAAATGAAGAGGTAAATTTTAATCAATAGTGGCAGCATAGCTATACACACCTTGGCAATCTCTGAGGTGTCAGTGGATCTGTCTGTGCTCCTCAAGCACATTTTTAGATTACTCCGTTGCATGAACACAACTGCTCCTATGGGCCTGAAAGGGACAACGAGTTTTTCTTAGACAACGTCAAAAACCACTAAGCAATCACACAACTCAAGGTAGTAAGATTTCTCATATATTTGTCCATATACAAATTTATTTTAGCAAAAAAATTGACATTCCATGTCTAGTTAGGGCATCAGTGCCACCATGAAAAGCAATGGTTCATTGATAGAGCTAAATGGCTTGGATTTAGATGTCCGTGCAGGATTTGATAGAAGAAAAATTCGGGACGTGCACTCACTATATAAAATATACTGTATAAGAGCATAACTTGAAGGTGACAGCTGACCAACCTAGTAAAGTCACTGATGGTTGTACCAAGAGCCCTAGGTTTAAATCCTGCCTTCATCAGGGTTTGCAGGGTTAGGGGTATCTAGAGGGCAAGGCAACCCCCCTTATCTAGCCCATTGCATATGGACCTTAGCTAACCCTTATCCCACCCCGTCACTCCCTGGACAAAAGAAAAAAAATGAAAATGAAAATAAAACAGAACAAAGCTTGGCATAACAATGGTGGCTTTTCATGGTAGTCTAATAGTTTTCAGTTAAGGGTAACTAATACGATGTTTCTTTAGCATATTCCAAATATTCATCACATTCATTTCTTATACACTTGCTAGCTTAATTGTTAGAACTTCTTTACTACATGACTTTCAGAAAGTCCTATGCAAGTAAAACAATTGTACTTGTGAAGAAGTACCAAAATATCTTTTTGGCTAGAGTTTAGGACACATCTACAACTGCTTAAGCCAAAAATGTATCTATTAAAGGCTCAGAAACATTACAAAATGGAGGAAACATGGAATATACTCCTTCGAAGGAAGCAAGATATACTTAATCAACAGATAGAGTGTATACCGTAAACCAGCAGCCTTACTCCTTCTACTGAGTTCGACACCAATTTCATGGCTCAAATCTGAATTGCCATCAGCCCGGATTGCCTAACAACAGCAAGATAGAAGTTGGACAGAGTCTTAAGAAGATGGCGAAAAAGTTATAAAACACCATAAGATGCACTTCTGCAGCAGTACTAAATTCCATTATGCTAAGATCATAATATTTAAATATAAATGTAACTTGTGAACTTAGGAATGACATCTGATTTGAACATTCGAGTCCTTCAGAAATCATGAGTTTATGAAGCTAAGGAAGTTCAGAAAAAAGACTTGCTCTGTGAACAAGTAATCCATGTGAGCTCTTTTTTAATTCCAGTTTTGCTCTCTGTGACAAAATTGTATCAATGTCAGATATGAGAGGAATACAAGTTCTTCTGTCATGGCCATGGAAAAATATATATTCAAAGGCTTAGCAGACACTAACATCATTCTCAACCCCTTCAAAGAAAGTTTCAAATGCAAGCATTTGCAAAAAGCAATGGCTCCTTTGCTGTATATGTCCTCCTGCTCTATGCCATCTTTATTTCCTATGAGCATGTACTCTGAAAAAGGATGAAGTGTGCAAGCTTATCTGGTGACCTCTCCTACAACATGACACATATCCATTCACTGTCTGAAAGTAGGGAACAAGTAGGATTCGAAAAGCTAACTACATATTTATGCTGGTGCTGCACGCTTGCTGTTTTAGAAATCAAGCAAGAAAGCATATTTTATCATCAATATATTGTTGAACTGCTCCCAATCCACAATATTTAAACATGAAAACAGGCAATATGATTGGAAATTCAAAAGAAAACAGGGAAGCATTTTGAGAATTACATGGTGGAAAACTACAAGTAGACTTTCCTATAACAGTAAGATGACGAGGCAGAAGAAATTCCAAAGAAGTTCCATCATAGGTAGAAACTACAGATGCATGGTCACTTTAGAATCTGGTATTCAAAAGAAGACTGAAACACACCAGGCACTCGCCATATAAACCTCTCCCTAACCAAATCTTGAAGGCCTTATCCAACAACTTGTTTGCATCATCTTGACGAGCACAAGTATAGGAATAACCCTTGGCAATCATATCACCAGCATCAATTTCCAGAAGCTGTTTCATGAGGATAGTTTTATCCAACACTAAGGTTAAAACATCATGAATGGATGAATAATAATATATTAATGTCGACATCAGAAGCAATACAACCTGTTTAAAAACATGAGGATTGGTAACGCAATTCAACTTTGCACGCTCATCTTTGATTCCAATATTAAATGCCTTGATATCAGGCAATTCCCACCGGCGAAGATCTGTATCCTCCAAATACCTTAGTACTGTTGCAACACGATCTTCATCTTCCTGGTTCAATAGACTCACAGAATCACCCTGATTCAGACAGTGTAACACATTTGGTCATAAAGAGCAACTGATATTTACAGCACACCTCTCGATTTAATTATTCATCCATTCCAACAATCTCAAATGGCAAACGAGGCATAGAAAAAAGCGATGTGAGAACAAAATGGCAGCTTAATTTACATTAAAGCTGTTATTTTTATGGGATACGCCAGACTATAGCATATAAAAGAAAAAAAAAAAAAACCAAAAAATTTCAACTGTTCTACTAACCGACGAAGAATTCATTTCGGAGAGCTTCTCCGAGAAGAAATCATAGACAGCACGAGCACTGCACTTGCTGGTATAAATGCGCAGCTCGAGATTTTCCGGGCATTCTCGAAATTGCGAAATTCTTGCCATTGTAGACTTGCGGTGGTCAAATGCTATCACCCTAAATCATCCACTCTTCTCAGTATCAGTTCAAATATATATTTATCTAAAGAACAATAGCAATGAACCTTAAAACTAAGGGGGAAAAGAAGGAACTTTTACCGAGGTATGATTCGAGAGAGCTCAATAGCAAAGCCCTTCGGGCCGATGAAATTGAGAAGATAGCATGTATCCACACCTCCTACATTGAAATCCTCTACCCTAGAGAAACAGGTTTCAACTTTATCGACACTGAAACCAAAGAAGAACAGCAGAAGTGATGAGGAGGGGGGAGGAAGAGATACCGAAAAGGCTCGACAGAGGAGAAGGGGAGGACGAGGAAGGGAAGGAGGCGGCGGGAGAGGTAGAGGTGGGCGAAGAGAGCGGCGAAGGCGCCGGAGAAGGAGGGGTAGTCATACAGGACGAGGTAGGAGTTGGGGTTTTCTCTTTCTCCGGCCGCTCGGGCGTGGGCTTGGAGGGCGTCCAACGACGCGCTCGATCGAAAGCTTCGAGCTTTGTGAAGGCGGAGAGATTCCGAGGTCGAGACAGGAGTGGCGACGACGCAGGACTTCCATTTGCTTCGAAGGGCGAGAGAGAGACGGTGCATCGCGGGCCGATGGCTGGATGGATTATCCATCTTGCAGGACCCTATTTGAACATCTTAACCCTATTTCGAAGAAGTTCGAATCTCCGCTTTATCGTATGATCAAATCAAATCTTGTAAATTAAACAAGAGTACAGTATACACCTACATTCTGTCACACTAGATTTTTATTTGTCCTACTAATCCAATTGAAGGCTCTAAATATGTACAGGATTACAAACCTATACTCTTACATCATTTTTGTCATACACTAAACATTCCGCACAAAATGACATGGGCACATATCTCACAAGCATGACCCAATGAAATAACCAAGGTCTCAAAATCTATACTGCAATTTAAGATAAAGAAACACAGGCACTATTTTTAAACAATGAAATAGATTATGGCTTAAACTTAAAGCAATCAAGTCCTTAAGCATAAAATTAGTGTACTAACCTCAATCTCAAGGTAGTAACCTCCAATATTGACATCCGCATCCAAAGATATAAACTATCAAATTGAATCATCCAATTTCCAAGATCTCAAAGATAGAAATTATAGTCTAAAAATCTATTAGAACTCAGGTCTAACGATCATTCCGTCTCATGAACAACTCTGAAACTTGCATGATATTACTTATCCAATTGCTTTGAAAGGAATCAAAGAAAGGACGTGAGCTCAATGGCCCGATAAGCATCTTAGTCACACACTCTCAAGAATATATTTAAGAAAAATAATATGTATAAGAAAATAAGTTTTTCATATATGCATAAACTATATCCTCTAAACCAACTAAGACCAAATTGTTGAAGTAATGCCTTATCTCAAACCAATATTACTTCAAATAATTAACCAAAACACAGATTAATTAATTAATTAATTAACAATTATTATTACTATAGTATTATTATTTTCACTAAAAGTCCATCGTATCATGTTTTTATAATATTTTTATTTTATCTTATTTTTTGGAACACAAGCTTTATTCACATTTTAGAGTAAAAGTAATCAAAAGCATCGACCTAAAAAAAAGTTGAGAAGTTGGTATATTACAATAGAACTTGATAATGTAAATTCATTGTTCGTAGATCCATGATTTGCCGTCTAGTCTACAAATCGATTATTAGTAATTGTAAAGAAATACAGATTCGAAGATATATTCTGGATTTCAAAGACAATATATCGGGTTCAGCCTCGGCATACCATCTATATTGCTAATTGTAGTGCTAGGATCCTCTTTCAAATAATTTTTTCACATTATAAATAATTTAGTAGCATACACAAATCTCATCATTGTGCATCTCAGATAATTTTTTCCGTCTTTGAACAATGCCAAATCAATACTGGCACTTTTAAATACTAGATCTAGCTAGCAGTTCAAACTTTTGTACATTATGGGTCTTCACCCTTGAACATGATTAATTGCATACTAACTTAGACCTCTTCAGAGTGTTTGTGAAAGTTGACATTAGTTGGCTCTCTTTTGATGCTAGCTTGTTCATGGAATAGAACTATATATGGCCATAAATTGGTATTTTCATAAGAAATTATGGAAAGACAGGGAGTTTAGTTAAAAATGAGAAAACTTGATTAATTTGAACCAGTACATCCTAAATCATCTTTTCAAAAGAATACCCTAGTTTTTTTAAAGATTGAACTATATAGACACTCTTCTAATTGCAGTTCTTTTTCACACCTTTTGCTCTATGAGTGTCTATCCCAAAAATAATTTAAATGGGCTTCCGAATAACAATCTCTATTTTTGAAAAAAAAAAATCTTTTATAACCTTGTTTGAATGACCTTCTAAAAAGTTTCTCATGGCATGGCTCAAATTTATGCAAATTTAGAAGAATCTGTGTCTTCAAATTATCTATTTTCAATGCTAAAACCTATTCTACTTAAATTAGTATATATTACTTTATCCAGCAAATAATTAGAGGAATGGAAGATACAAGAGGACATCTCTGGATGTGAAATTATCAAATTATAGAAATAGAGAAAAATTAAAAATTTGCGATTTTCCATATTCTGTAGCATCTCTCGCATGGATTATTGCATGGCCATGCTCGGATCGGTGATACTCATCAGCAGATAAACCGATCCCAGTAGAACAATCCAATAATATAGGCAGAACACAAATACACCAACTTATCCAACAATAAAATGACACATGCACATCAACCCAACCCCACTAGCTCGTTCGTTTTCTACTCCTGAGAAAATGGAAGGCGAGGATTGCAAGCGACACTATAAATGCCGAGCTGGCCAGTAACGGGCTAAGGGGAAGCGACAAGCCTTTCCCCTTCCCCTTCTTCCGCCCCTTTTTTTCCGACCCGTTCCCGTTCTCTTCCCTCTTCTCCACCCCGACCTCTTCCCCGAGCCCTAAATCTTGGTCCTTCTCTGCAGAATCTAGGGTTTTGGTTTCTAAGGGTCGATCCGGTGCCTCATCTCCCAAGATTACGCTGTCTCGTGCCCTTTGTTCCTCAGATCGATCTGTAGCTCGATCCATTTTTGGTGTTCCCGTCGTGGGAAGTTCTTCTGGAGGTAATTCGTCTTCTTGCTCTGGTTCCTGACGTGGATGAGCTCTAGGAATTTGCAATTCTTTGTCGTGTTCTGCTTTCTTTGGTTCCAATGCTTCCGATGATGGAGGCTCTTCATCCAAATCATGGGTTTCCACTGGTACTGGAGGTGTCGGAGGTGCCATGGGAATTTGCAATTCCTTCTCGTGTTCTGCTTCCTTTGGCTCTGGTGCTTCCGATGATGGAGGCTCTTCATCCAAATCATGGGGCACCACTCTGGGTTCCCTCTCTTCTTCTATTTCCTCTTTTGGTATCTTTTCTTCCATTCCCATCTGCTCCTTTTCAAGCTCCGGCTCTCCATTTTGATCTGTTTCCGGTTCGTAGAATTTGTGGAATTCTTGGTCTTCATGATTCCGTTCTGATGAAGATTCTTTTTCCTGTTGCTCTTTTAATGAAGCCTCTTCGCCTTCCCCTTTTACTTCTTGCTCTTTTTCTTTCATCAAAACTTCATCGTCTTTACCCTTTTCTTCTTGTTCATCTTCTGTTATCGAAGCTTCTTTGTCTTTTCCTTTTTCTTCCTGCTCTTCTTCTTTACTTGTAGCCCCACCTTCTTCTTGCTTGTCTTGTTCTAAAGAAGCCTCTTCCCCTTCTTTTCCTTCTTCTTCTTGGTCCTCTCCTTGTTTGATTTCTTCGATTTCGACTCCAGAAACATCTCCTTGGATCAATTTGGGCATCAAAACAATGAGAACGGCGTTCTCTTCGTCAAACCCCGCATCGATCCGGTCCAAAGCCACGCTATTAGGAATCCCAAACACCTTTTGAAACCGTTCGATCACTTCCGTAGCCAACATTAGTCGCCTTGATATCGTTGTTTCTATGGATGACCTCTCTCCTTCCCCGCTGATACTAATCTGCGTTCCCGTCTCGTTAATCGATATCTCGATCTCATCCTTCTTGAAGCCTGCAATCAAGATTCCACCACCATTAAGAAAACCAGAGAGCAACTTTCTTTAAAGCGCTTTAGAATTCGTAATACCTGGAAGGTGCGCGAGAAGGACGAAGACGGTCTCTGTCTCGGTGGACGAGAAGGTAAGGTTTTCAATGGCCCTGCTTATTCTAAGCCCTAAATCTAGCTCCATGGAGGGATAGGCTCCTCTCTGCTTGGTAGAATAGTTTTAGTTGTTGCTATGGGAGCCTTCAGTAGCGGTTATCCGTTTCTTCTTCGGAAGAGATGCGCGCAGGGCAGGAAGATGGGAGAGGACTCGTGCCGGCTGACCGGTGCGAACCGATGCTTTTCCTGTATTTTTTGCCCTTTAGTTTGGCACGCGTGGCCTCTTCGGGCCAGCTCCCGGCTTTCCTGCGAAAGCCGATCACTGCGAGCTAAACCGCGTCCAAATTCGAATGCTTGCTTTGTGTTGATGTCTTTGTTGCGTGAGCACCGATAGGATAAAATGCACCGAGATGTTCACCCAGTTATCGTGAATCGAGCTTGGTTTTACTCCGATCGAGTCATTGAAATAGAAATTATTCAACGGCATCACTGAGACCAACCATCAAGGCAATCTCCGAATACAATGGGTGTCAGACTCTTTTATAGCAAAATTGAAATAGAATAATGAGATTTATTAGCAAGCCATGGCGCTAGTAATGGGAACTACAATGGGTAAGGAAAGAAAGGCATCCCAAGAAGAAAAGAAAAGTGGAAGGGGATTCTAAAAGGCAAGATTTTTGAATTAATTAGAAAAAGGGGTTTTATAATTAAAAGTTTGGACATCCAGTTGTTGATTCTTTTTTTTTTTTTTGGTACAGAGTTGTTAGGTCTTTTAGATTGCCTTGCATGGTTTAAAGTGAGAGTCATTGTAACGTTATATATGCTCCTATAATGGTTTTGTAGGGATTCATTATGCTATGCATATTGATAAGAGTTATTTAAATAACATCAGACAAAATGGACAGTATTTGTAACTTTATACCTTTTTTAAATAATAATGTTTTTAAAATTTCTACATCATTTTTCTCTTCAAAAAAGTTGGTCCTAGCTAAAGCAAATAATATATTTATACATGACGATAAGGATTGTTTAAATAAGGGCAATTATTTGATCGTTACTTTATTATGATGTCCTTTATATAATGAAAATAGTGGCTGCTATTTATCTTTTGCTCTATTTTTTAAATAAAACAATTTCAAATTTCTACACCAAGTTTCCCTTCAAAAAGAAGTTGGTACAATCACAAAATTAGATAAAGTGACCAGTGATTCGGAAAACAATAATTTGTGTTTTCTTTCGTTGTTACCTATCATTTTATGTTATAATGCTGGTGTAATATTCTCTTTGATTATTACTAAATAATTTCCTTAAAGGAGACAAACACGGATTTTTGGACGATAATATTTTTTGATGGGGGCCTGTTATAATAGACTGATGATGTTATTGAAGCGGAGAGGATATAGCTTCTAGAATCAGTGATTAAGGGATAAAAACATGGGTCCCACTGCTGGTTGAGTGATAAAAACATGGTCCAGATTTTAAGGCCCAACCATGGTTCGAAAAATAGATGATATGCTAAACAAATGATGTAAGGATCTATGCAAGCATTTTCACATCGGCTATGCGTTGGATAGATTTTGAATACTTATATAGGATCGATGAATTCAAATAATACTTTTTGGCTAATCTTTTTAAGTGAGGTCTTGAGTTATTATAAATGGTCAGATTTGATCTATGATCTATATAGACTAAGGAATGCTGCAACACATGCTCATTAGGACTGGTCATGAATCAATCATGGTGCTTGTGATTAGATTTGAATAAATCTGGATCTTTAGCCTAGCAAAGATGTTTGGGCTTAAATGAGTGAGTATGTGAGGATCCGTGCTGGTGTGTGACTAGATAAATTTTAGGTACTTATACATGGTTAAAAAACTTAAATAATATTTTCTGGCTAGTTTTTTTTGGATGAGACTCTACGTTGTTACATACGAAAGTTAGAGAATCTCAAAAAAAATGTCTTAGCTCATTTGTAAATGTGTATGGAAGTTTTCTGAGCCTATATAATGCCGGAGTGGCAACTCAACAATCAAAACTTGTATTACATTAATTTTTGCGGGTTACATTAGTCTCCTGGTGCCCGTGGTAAGAGGAAGGAACTCTTCATGTGCATAGATACTATGCTTCAATCAAAATTAGTTGTTTCTCACCTCACAAACATCGTGGTGTTCCATGACATTTTAGGTGAACATACCTAGTCCATTCACGGGCATGAAATCAATGTCCTAGACTAGATGGTTGTATACTTGTATTAAGATTACCAAGTTTGATGGAGAAGTTTGTTGTTTTCACATCAATAGGATAGCATATAAATTCAATTATCTTAATATATGCCCTCATCTTCAAGATTGCTGTAAGTTATGCGTGCACCATCTTATTCATGAGGTGTCATAACACAAATAGGATATTCTAATGTGAAGATTGCTGATAAAGTTTGATTAGTTTTTGTTTTCTTAAATGAAAAAAAAAACATCTTTTGTCTAGTGTCTTCAGACTTGCAAGCATTTGAGAATAAAAAAATTAACATTTTTGGCAGGGCGTGGTTTCAAGATCATGTCAAAAAGTCTCGACATTTTTTTTTGTTCAAGTTATCTGCTTTTTTTGCTGAAATATTTATCTGCTTTTTCTGAAATAGCTACTTTAATCCTTTCCATTTTCCTTTTGCTTTTCTATTAAGGGCGCGAAATCTACTTGCTTTCCTGTTCCTGTATTCTAACACTTTTTCCCCTTTTTTTTCAACCAATCACGAGTTCACGACACAAATTTCACTCTCCTCTTTTTCACAAAAGAAATCTTTGCTTTTCCCTTTTCCTTTACTTTGTCTTGTTGAAGCTAAGCGAGGGGAGTTCTGTTCTCTTCTGAATTGTTTATAACTGGAGGTTCCCGTTCAATCACAGTCTTTGTCGCAGGACAATGTTCATAGCTGATTAGCGATGGTGGTGAATGATTGAACTGTTTCCTCTAGTTTGCTACCTGAAATTATCCAAAGTCAACTTTTGAGAAAGTATAAATAAATTAGTTTCGTATTGTAGAGAAACTGACAATCTAGTAAGCATACAAGAAAAGCGATGGATGGACCGAGGAAATTGCCGAGGTCAGGGAACCTTGACTGATCATCAGAGCGCCACCTCAAACACCCGATCCCATCTTCACCGCTTCCCCATTTTTTTTCCCTTTCATTTTCTAAGGAAATTGAAGAATTACATAAAAAACATCACAACGAGACAAAGAAGTACAAAGAATTTTTTTTCGATTGATTGAAAAGAAGTACAAAGAAATTAAAACAAGGTAAAAAAATAGTAACCGTATGAAAACTTTTTCTTGAATTGTTTATGGTCAGCGTTTCAGGACTGAATTGGACCTGTTTTCCAATCACAGTTATTGTTATTTGTGATTTGCATGATTGGATGTGGCCTATTGGAATGCTGCCTCATATATCACCATCGCAATTTTAACATTTGCTAGATGTGTAAGGTAGGAAATTATAAATTTCTATATATTCTTATAGGGTTGTGGTTGATAGTAGAATTTCGACCGGTAGAGCTTTCAATAAGAATTATTTATTATTTGATAATTATACTTGTTGCTGGAAATTGGACCCGGGGGCCGCCGCGAAGCCGGGGAAGGAGGGGCTCCGCCGCAGGAACGGTGGATGACTGTGCGCCGGCTACTGGCGTTCTCCTGTAGGGTGGAGCTCCGCCGCAGGAGCGGTGGTCGGTGGCGTGCCGACAGGTGGCGTCCTCCTGGGGGACGTAAGTCCTGCAAGAAAACCGGTGGCCGGGCTCCCCGGCGCCGGCCCTCCGATGCTTAAGTCAGAGGGGGCAGATATGTGGAGAGAGCAGGGAAGAGAGTATGTGTAGAAGACAGAGAGAATATTTGGATAAGTTCCCGAGGATCAGTTTCCTCCATTGTCTGTGTTGTTCACTTCTTTCCACCCGGTCTAGGAGGGTTCTCTCTGGCTTCGGGTTTTTCCTCCTTCTCCCTTTTCCCTCCAGGTTTCCTTTTATAGGAGAATTTTTGTTACCTGGGAGGTGACAGGAGGTTTGTCCTGTTTTGTAATAATTGGGCACGATTTGGCCCATTAATGGCGTGGTGGAAAATAAGGCCGAATCAGACCGGAACCAGGGAGTTGTCACGGTCGATCGGACCTGTTGGGGTGGTTGAACTGCCGGCCGTGGTAGGCCTGGGGTCCGTGGATGGTAAGTGCATTTATTACCGAGTGAACCGACGGTCAGGGAGAGCCATACGCTTTGATGGTTCGGTGATCCGGAGATCGCCTTGAGCCGTGTTCATTAAATGACTGAGTGCATCGGAGACTCGAGGGGGTCTCATGCATTAATGGCAGGTCGTGCCGAATACCTGCGGAGATCTTATGCCTTGATGGCTTAGAGATAACGGCAGGTTGTAGTGGAGTTGTCAGGTCCCTCAGGCTTAGAGGGTTAGGCGGAAGTTGAACATTTGGTCCAAGGCAATCGGCTCGGCAGGGGTGCCGAGCCGAGCTGGTCGCCCAATGGGGCGCCCTGTGGCGGAGTTGCTTCATAGTACTTCTGCTCGGCGCCCTTTGGGCGAGCGTCTTGCGCTCTTTGGTTTCCTGGTCGGCGCTCTTTAGCCGGGCACCCTGCTGATCGGCACTCTTCGGTCGAGCGCCTTTCTGGCCGAGCATCCCTACTTGGTCATTTTGGTTGGGCGCCTCTTCTTGGCGCTCTCTCTGGTCGGTGCTCTCTAGCCGAGCATCCTACTGGTCGGCACTCTTCGGTCGAGCGCCTTTCCGGTCGGCACTCTTTGGCCGAGCGCCTCCGTGACGGTATGACTTGGGGTTTTTCCCCCAACAATACTTTTTAAGTATCATAAAATTTATACATTTGCTGGATAACTAAATTGAAAAAGTTATTTTAGTATAATAAAATGATAATAAAGGATATTATGTAGTATAGTATAATATAATATTATATATTATTACTAATTAATATTTTCTCATAATATTATTATAATACAATATAGTATAGTATATTAATATAATATGGTACACTAAGATATTGTATAATATAATATAGTAATATATTATTACATATTAAGTTATTAGTACATATTATAACATTATTGTAATGTAATATAATATTATATATTATAGTATAATAATATGATGTATTATAATATAATAATATATTTTTACGTATTAAAATATTGTCACATAGTATAATGTATTAATGTGATATAATGTTGTAATATAACATAATATTATATTATACTATACAGTATAATAATAGGTTAAAAATATCTCATCCACCGTGACTGCTTTCTCACTGCCTCGTAGGATGACTCTATCAAGCTTTGGACCCTCGATCGCCCCTCCAATGTCTGCACCTTCCGTGAGCGCTCCAATTGTCTACATTGCCTTCCGGAGCCCTCACTAGCCGGCATCTTTCCCTCCATCTCCGGCAACTACATAGCCCATGTTTGAGATGTCCACAACCCTTGATCCACTGTCATCCTCCCCTCCCACAACCGCAAGATCTTCTCCTGCAACTGGAATAAGTATGACAAGAGCGCCCTCACCATTGCCTCCATTGTCATGCCCGTTTATGTTAAGGATGGAGATGGACACTGAGAAACTAAGAGAGAGAGAGAGAGAGAGAGAGAGAGAGAGAGAGAGAAAAGAGTAGGGCTAGCTTTTTGCGAGCCCTAGCCCACCTCAAAATTTTTTTTTCTCAAAAAAATAAAGAAAGTCCATCTCGGACAACTATTCCACATCACTTGCTATTAGGGGTGAAAGTGGATTGGATAATATTCGTCCAGATCCGTTTTTGTATCCGAATCTATTCGGATATAAATAAAAATTTGAGCATCCAACTAATATCCGTATTTGTACCCATATCTGTTAAAAACAAATGAATATGGATATGGATAAATAATTATTTGATCTATATCTGAAAATTTGATTTTATTTGTAACCCTAATTAATTTTATATGATACTCACAAACATATAAGAAAAATAAATGATCATATTAATTTGCTATTAACTTGATTTATCATTCACTTAGTAATATTTTTGATTCTTGTGGTTATAAAATTTAATTATTCGATTTTTATCTATATTGATATCCATATTTTTGATATTCTATCTGTTTAAAACAAATATGGATATAAATTTTTGCATCCGACTAATATTCATATTCGTATCTATATTCGTCAAACAAAATAAATATGAATATGGATATGCTAATATCCGATTCGATTTCAGCTTTACCTGCCATGTATGTAGCTCTAGTAAGATTTGATCCCAATTAGGAGGAAGGTGGAACATATTGTAATAATATGAAAAATACCGGATTGACATTGCAGCAAATTTGATTATTTAAAAAATATTTGCAATTCCATATACAATGCATAGGGTATTTTTTTTTAGTCATAATAATATAATAAGTAGGGATACGATATTATATGAGATGATATAATATAGTTATATATTATTATATTATTATAATAATATAATGTAATACAATAATGTAACAATACAATATATTAGCATGAGCATTTTGGTTATTACGAAAATTTTATTAAACTAAAAATAGCTTCAGGAGATCATTTAAGTAGACCTTTTAACGGGAAGCTTTCGAATGGAGCTAATCCCAAATACATATTTTTAAGCTTTTTGGAGATCTAGAAACACTTTTATTTTGTTTATTTATTTTAACCAAACATGGCCGAGGGGCTTAAAAGTATTTTTTGGAGGGTTAAAAGCACCGGATGGTCGCACCTAATCCAATAATGATCAAAAGTAATATTCCTTCAGGAGGAGAAACTGAACTGCAAAATTAGAACAAAACAGAGCAATAGCTGAAAACATATACGCGAAAGCCAACGTTTTAGCATTGTACAAAGTAGTAAGCCCGCTTGTAGATTACAGGAAAGCCCCGAAAAGGAAATAGGTCTCCACCAGCAGCCCAAAGGACGGCATCGTCATAAACACTAGCAAGGACGTTCCAACTCGTAGCATAGACGCTTGCCCCACCCCCTGCACCAAAACAACCAATAAAGCACACGAAAGAGAGAACAAAATAAAATTTAAGTAAAAAGGACTTTTCTTTTTAATAAATGACTTCTCAATCATCGTTTCGAGAGAATGGCAACGCTAAAGTTGGTGGGAAAACAATGAAAGGAGTGCACAAGATGGCACCTGGTTGCCATCTCCTGGGGAGGGCAGTGGAAGAATGCTAGCCGAATCCGTCTCTCCGTTGGGAAGAGGAACCGCCGGATTGCTACTGATGAACGGAATGCCCCCGTCGCTGGAGACCGGCGATGGAGCGTGCCCTTTTCTCGGCTCCCATGGGCCAGAAGAAGAGGAAGCAGCCTCCGGCGCGGGGGTGGGGGTAGAACTCGGGGAGCTGATGGCCCAGCCGTGGGAGGGAAAATCCCCGCCGGCGGTGGGCGGCGGGGCGGCGAGTGTTGGAGCGAAGCCGGGGGAGGGGTCGGCGGTTATGACCCTCACGGGTAGCTTCTCGCCCTCCTCGCAGCTCCTAGAGCTGTCCCGTGTGGAGAAGTAGTAATAACCGGGGCGAGCAGGATGCCACTATGAGAGAGAAGAAAGAGAACGGAAGTAGCAAGGTAGAATGAGTGAGTATTAACAGTAGCAGCAACTGACAGCTGAAAAAACCAAAAAAAAAAAGAAGAAGAAGAGAACAGTATCAACAACCAAATCTAAATTAGATACTTTCTTTTTTCCCTATTTCCCCCCATTTTATAACTTTGTTTGAAAGCTTGAAGAGAGTACCGTGTAATGGGTGGACCTGCTGCCGTCGTAGATGAGTGTAGCTAGGGAGAAGCTGCAGAGGTCGAACGCCCTTTTGTTGTCGAAGAGGTATAAATTCTGGAGGTGGTGTTTGTGCTTGAACACTGGCGGGGTAAGCAGCAGAAAATAGCTTTGGAATTAAGTTGGCAGAGGAAGAAATGAATATGGGACAGATCGTGCACTCACCGAGAGAGTCTCCAACATGAATGGTGGGGCCTTTCCACTCGGCGAGGCCGTCCACGACAATGTTATTCATAGGTTGAGAGGGCTGGACGAGGAAGAGGAGCAACAGAACGAGGAGGTAAGGAATGGAGAGAGCTTCCGCCATGCTGGATGGGGCTAGAGTAAGGGAAGTAGGGGCCTCTGAATTATGGCTACTCTTCTTTCTCGTGAATCAGTGAGATAAGAGGAGGCTTCGGAAACCGGGCAGTTAAAAAGCGAGAGAGAGAATCTGAGAAAGAAAGCTGGGCATTTTAATGCGATAGTGGGAATAAGTTTGAAGTGATTAGTTTTAGTAGTAGCTACTACCATAATCTAAACAAATTTTAAAGTGCTTAACTTTATCCGGGACTGGTTACTAGTTTATTAACCCCAACAAATTCAGAGTCGAGCCTTTTTATCTCCCAGAGAGAGAACGAGGACATTGCACAGCAAGGCGTGATGGAGCCTTGTTCATATCTCTGATTTTTTTTGGGTCCGATGCGCGCACTCGGCGGCAATCTCGAAACGTGATGTTGGGAATTCGACAACGCGCTTTAAATGGTCGAGAAAACGGTCGGTCACTAAAAGCCAACATCCATCAATATTTGCGTCCTATAACTGAACCGCGGCAAATCCATTTAGAACTGAGCAAGCAACAGTAAAGTGATGAACACATGATCAAATACTGGATCTAACCCATGAAGAAACCGAAAGCAGGCGTTACAATTGTGGACATCAGATCCCTAGGTTTTCTGGGACCTCATGAGCTGACAGCTTGAGCAACCAAAGTCCCTGCTTCTACCTAATCTTGAAATATTCAGGGAAAATTCATTCGTTGCCTAGATGATTAAAAAAAAAAAGAGAAAAATCATATAGAACTGAAGTACCGTAATCATAACATGGAAATAATCCAGGTCATAATTGGCTCGTCGACAAAGACAAGGAACCAACTGAAAAAAGGAAACATATATAACTAGTATGCTGTAATGATGACCAGTTGGATTTCTAATCAGTGCGTGGAAACGTCTATAACCGAGAAAAAAAATATACACAAGTCAACCCCATCATGGATCAAATTATTTAGGTAACGGACATGGTTATTGGAATCTATGCTGTCGCACTTTTCCACCTAAGAATAAATAAAAAAAAAAACAATAGTTAGAGAAGGTGGTCTTTTGGATTGGACCAGGGAAGGTGGTTGCGGTTCCTCTTAAATAGTTTGTTTGCACTGATGACCTTTTAACACGTAAACTCGTACCTCTGAAATAGTCGCTCGGCAAAGACTGAATAAAAAAGGTGCGAGGTATGTGGCTTGTCAATTTCTTTCCCGTACACCACTACATGGAGTGAGTTCTCCTCAGAGCACGTGGGGGCTGCTTCTTCTCGGTAACTGGGATCAGGTTCTCCCGAAGCTACAAAACATCACAACCATTGCTTAGCATAATCTGATATATTCTTCATGCGAAAGCTTACAAAGCAAAGCCAAACTAAAGTGGCAGAATAGGCTCATACTCCCACTATAAAAAAAAAAATAATCACTGTTTTATGAAGAGAGCCGCAAGCAAATGAAAGAACAGAATATTTGGGCATTGCCAAGTATTCTGAGAATCATTCTAATGGATGCGTGGGATCAAAGCTGATTAAATGACTAAATACTACAAAATAATATATGGTTATTGAATTAGCCTCAGATCTCTCTCTCTCTCTCTCACACACACACACACACACACATACACACACATGCACACAGGCGCACACACAAGAGGAACAGAATATGATTGTAAGGTACTTTAACAAAGCTGATTTGAATTCTTGACTGCAATTAACTACAACCAATCTTGTACTGAAACAAGTTTTAAATGGCCGCAGAGCTTTAACATAACATCATAATTTGACCTTCAAACCTAAAGATCAAAAGCTATGCAGAGATCGAACATCAATTTGACCTTCAAATGTAAAGACAAAAATACTATGAAATTTGAGGCATGCAGCCAACATATGTTCACTGACGTTGGAATGCTATGGAATGTGAATGATTTACTCACTCTTGCAAAGTCATGACCTCAAGAGTCATGACACCTCGAGTAAATCTCACCTCAGGAACATTATAATTTTATATGAAAAATGACATACAATAGTGGCATGCTTGCCCAAATCCCTAGATACAACCTTTTGAGAATGAGCCGTAGGATTGCATGCCTCAATCAAAATATGTCGAAATGCAGTAGACAATACAAGTTTGATGGCGATTTAAGCATCAAGGATACCCTCTGCTGATGCAAATACAATCATATGTCACTACTCAATAGCCATTCTGTTCATGATGCAACTTACACATATCTAATGGTCCAAAACTATGGTGTGGTCCAACTACAGTCAAAGGTAGAGGCATTATCTTCATATCTGAAAGAATTTACTTAATGCAATTATCTACTCATGTTTTTATAAAGTTAATCCTTTGGGGTAGTGGGTATGGTTTAGCATGCATATGAAGTTATCATGGTGATGTTAAATGTCCTGGGTGTAGCGATAATGCACCTGAAAATGATGAACTAGCACGTAAGGGGGCTCCCTGAGAAACCAAAGTCCTGCTGATAAACTATATGAAGCACAAAAATTTCACAAACAACCTTTGCATGATGTCCCTTCTTTCTGTCGTTAATAGTAAAAAACAAGGCATAATTTTTTTTCATTTCTCCTATGATGAGAAACTCATTAGTTCAAGAATTTCTATCTCTTAATTATTGATGGATTTGGACTGTAAATTATTAGACTATGATGATCAAACTCTATTAAAAAGGGACAACATATTAAATTTGGTATTTTCTTAGATAGTGGAAGTTTTCATGAGAAAAGAAGCCTTGAAAAGAAGATCATTGACATCAGACCAGATCTGAGCACTGCTTCAGCCTTATAATCATCAATCCTAACAAGCACAGAATAGGAACATAGAAAGATGGCAGCAAGTTTGCTCGTAATTGCAATGATTATAAATGAATCTCTTTCTGAAAGAATCAAACTAATTCATTTTCCTCAGCAGCAAAATTGATGAGGTCACAGGGGAAAAAAAGAACTCTTGTAGCAGAACAATAAGTGCAGGTCAAATAACCCAACATTCCCAGCATGTGCAGAGAAAAGATTTTTTGATTGTCCTGATATGTTTACTTTTGAACCATATTTCTTCTAGTAAGAGATCATAGAACATTGGAGTTATTTGCTATTAGGACTAGCTTTTCATAATAGGACTACAGTGTGTTTATGGTTCCCATAATGTCAAGTTATGTATCAAAAGAAAAAGCATAGACTTTCTTTTAGAATCTTAAATCTCCTTTATCTCCTATCTCTAGGCATACATCCCTTTTTTTATCCTGATAAGTGGTAAAAGATAGCTTTGCAAAATCCTATGATGGTCAGATACAACAAAAATCTAACATCCCTTATTTATGGTTATCAGATGATACTAAAAAGGGCAATAAAAATAAAAAAAACTTCAAGCCCTATTGCGATGCCCAACCATCCTTACTATATGCATGGATTTGCTGATTTCAGAGGGTCTAGCGGGAGGGTGGGGCGAAGTGACTGATCTCATCAATCGCTATAAATTTCAGGATCAGACTCCATGTAATGAGTTGATTTATTTTGAGATTGTGTATCATGACTCTTCCTTTCTCCCCAACTTCTTCCTCCTGTCTCCTCTCATCAATTCTTTCTCATTCATGTGGAATATCCCATAAGAAGTGTACTTGAATGTTGATAGAGTCCCCTGCTATGCGCCTCAAGAAGAAAAATTCTTAGCTCTTTTGATGTATAACAGTTTCAGCACTAGTTGGAAAAGAAATCCCAGTCAAACACATGCTATGGTGACTAAATTGAGAAATTATAATAGTACCTTGTCGGGATGATAGAAAACAATAGCTTTTTGCAGGTGTAACAATTAAAATATTTAAATATAAGATTGCACTGTTAGTTCTTGATTTCACATCCTCGAATGGGGCACCTTGACACGTAATAATTGGACGAATTGTTGATAACGAGTTAATATAACAGATTGCATATGGGGGATGAGATAGTTTTAAATAGAAACATGTGTAGATTGGAATTCGACGAAACAAAAAAAAGGGCAAAGGCTAATAGCATTCATGTAGATATAGGACAAGAATATCATCAAATTTCTATAAAAATAGAATCAAATCAAAAATTTTGAGGAAATTCATAAAGGTTTGAGGCCTCCTGAAACCCAAATGATGGATGCATGTGCTGAATGAGCTTTGTATTCTCATTTTAAGCTGAAGCCAGATTTCGGTCTGAGAATTGGTAGCAAATAACTCCGAAATGCATTTACATTTGATTTCAAGTTTGCAAAAGTCTAACGTTCCAAAAGGGAATAGAATTTGACAATATTGGATAAGATAAAACTCAAGTTTCATGAGAACAAGAATCAAGATATGCTAGATTGTGCATCCAATCTGAAAAAAAAAACCACCCTCCAATCAAGTCCTTTAGTATTCTAGAAAAGATGGAAGATGAGGAAACATGATGCTAGGAGAAGATGGCTAGCGAGGGTTGTCCTATGAATTTAGTTATTCTACTGAGTGAAAAAAAGGAGTTGTTAGACGCATAGATGTCAAAAACTACTCCCAAAAAGCTATAAAAAAAAGCCGTAGCTTTAAAAGTGAAGGAGTTGTCCCTCAGAGATGAAGGAGCTGTTCGTTCGCCCAGGGCCCGAAGTACTGTGCTATTGCCTTAGGAGCAATGGAGTCTGGTGAGGTAGCTCTTGTCTCTTGGTCAGCTGTTTCCGCCACTTGGCGGGAACTTGGCCAATCCTAGATGAGAATGCACTCTTGGTGATCTTCTCTATCAGCTCCAGGTCTTTCAGTTGGGCATGGGAACCTTGGACAGGTATGCAGCTTATAAAACAATCCAACCACCTCTAGCACTGGCTGGTCTTACGCCAACTAACTTCACAAGGGTCACTTGTTTGTTACATGGGTAACAACTATGACTGAAAATTGACAATTAGAAACATGTTGGAGAATTGAGGAAGATAATGGAATAAGTATTGAGAATAGCCAAGCAAGTGTTGCCGCTGCACCTGTCACTGTTGAGCACTTCAGAGTGTTTCATCACTGTGGGAAACTAGATAATGTCAATAGGCCAGGTATGACTAAAAGATGGTCTATTCATTGTTGTGGCTACTGCGATGGAGGGTCTTTCTCCATCAAGAAGCTAAAGCATGAGCCCTTCAGCCTATTCATTGTTGTGGCTACTGCGATGGAGTGATCCCACTGGCGTACTTCCAGCATCTTGGCGTTAAACTAGCTAATGTAGCCATGAAGAGACTCATCTCCCCTTTGCTTGACAGTGAATAAGTTGGTCGAAGTCTTTCTCTACCTCCTATTGCTAATGAAGTGGCTGATGAACTAGTGGCTGAGCTGATCAAAGGAGTTGATCGAGCCTAGTTGATGGCTCGAGTACCAAAGCCTCGAGCTGAGCCTTCCTAAGAGTCATTAGGAAAGCCTGGCACATCATGGCTCAGTTGCTCCTTGGAGTAGCATGAGAGCTTTAAAGCGTTCGAGATGGTCCATCAGATCCGTGGTATCATCATAATGCTCGAACTAAAGCATCTATAACTTCCTCGGCAGAGACAATCCATAATTTTTTTGGTCAAAGGGGGCTCGTTCATCATCTGCAGATCATCTCCTGCTTTGGCTTTCCACCCTTGCAAGGTCTTGATCTCATTGTACATCTCCTCGATCTTGCGATTAAGGTCAGCCCACAGCTTGGAGACTTTTTTCAGACGACGCAAGAAGAGTCGCTGGAACTGGAACTTCTTTTAGAGGGGGATTGGAGCAACCACGCCTCCAGCCCCTCTCCAAGCTCTCGGGGCAAAGGTGCTTGCCACTTTGTGCCTAGGCTATTCTAGTGGTTCGGCTGGCTAGCAGGAGAGTTACCCGCCTACTGTTACAGGTTTTGCATTGCCGTTATTAGAGTCTGCACCTGCTGGATGAGCAGGCTGAACTCCTCGACACTAATAGCTCTCATGACTGGTTGAGAGGGCTGAGATCTTAGGGAGTTATGTAGGGAGCCATCAGACATCGGTTCAGTAGCTCCTCGATGATTGTTCCTTCCGAGCTTTATGGCTTTTCTTCTTTTATTCTCATAGACGACACCAATATGTTACTGTCGATCCTTAGATGGATGATGCGACCTGCCTCCATGAATCTACAAGACAACAAAAGGGATTAGAAAGCTCGCCAAATTAGCTCTAGTCGGGCCCTCCAATGCCTAAGAGAGGATTTTTGGTGGAAGCTGAGAAAGAAAGTAGTAGTATAAATGAGGAATCTAGTAGCAATGGCTGTAATAATGCTGGTACTAGTGACGCACCCTTCTTCCAGGGGCTAATGGCTTATTTATAGATGGAATCCCAAATATTCTGAGTATTATATCTTAATAGCTTGGAGTCGTGCTGTAACCGTCTGGGATTACACTATAACCGTCTGAAGATTTGGTGTAACTATGGGAGGTTATTACAGTAATTTTCGCTCCCAACACGACAAAGAGGGTGCCCTTCCGCATAAGGCAAAAAAATCATCAGTCGAGATGAGAGGATTCAGGTCGGTCCGTAGCAGGCACTGAGCTGAAGGAATGTCCACTCAAGCTACAAGGCTTCACGTCAAGTGACATGGGACCTCGAAGGTCGAATACCTCTGGCCTGCTCAACCCAACTACCAGGTTGGCAAGGGCGATCCCGATATGATTGCCTTAGAGCATTTAGAGTATGCCTAGGTTGCCACATAGACTGTGAGCTGGAAGAATCTTGTCATGCCACGTCATTAGGCTCATTTTCCACCACATCAGAAACTGTTGGCATTAAGAATTTAGATAGCATATCCCAATGATTGGGACTACCTTTATAGTTTATAGTCTTATTTGCATTTTGCTTTAACACTTTCTTAAACATGATTCCTTTTCTCTTGGTTGCCTTTCGGATTTGGACCAATCACCCATTGTAAATCTGTTGCTCATCTTTAGTTCTTCCTTGAGAAATTAAGTTCAACCATATAACATGATTGTTGATATGGCCAACCCACAATTTTCTAGTACAATCTCCATCATCATGTCTCCAAACCTTGAAATCCTAAAATGATCACCATTGGCACATTTCAATTTATATATTTTTTAATTTCCCATTAATATTTACCAAGTAAATGCAGTTTAACAGACATATTTCTATCTATCTAATTTTTAATTTCCTATCTTTAACAAATAAATGTGGTTCTTCTCACCTATATTTTCAGTTTGATTGAAGCATAGCTATATTCCTCAAAACATATGCTTGAGGCTCCCGTTGTCCATCACTATGAAATCTCTTCAATTTTAGTCCACTTTAAAAAACCTAGTATTGCATTGTTTATCTTTCTGGGCATCCAAAAAAAAACAAATGAATCCTCCAATTTGTCCTTCTTTGCAATCAAACCAGAGGTTCAGCAATGTAACCTGAACATTGTCAGACTTTTCATTCAAGTTCCTGATTTGATCACCAAGGAATTTCTTTCTTAAAAAAAAATTGTTGATTGTATTCTCTATTTTGATGAACTATGCACCACCTTTCACCTAGATACCAAAGTCCAGATCGCAAAGCCAAATATTATCAAACCTGTTAAGTTTTGAAACAAAAATATAATTCTGGCATGAATCAACTTGGGAAGTGCCAATCTAGACATAAAAAAGTGTTCCTCTAATCAAAAGAAACAAGGAATCAATATGCTCTTGCACAGCAATGGCTTTATTTTGAACCGGGTAGGGAGAATATCTATTATGTTATAGATAAGATCAAGTATGTATTCACAACCTTGGAATTTGGCCTGGCAAATCTTCTCTCAAAGGGAGATCTTTTCACGTTAGAATCTCCTTTGACACCAAGTTCTATCATGGAAACTATTAATGTGAAACACAGCAACACGATTAATGTTGAAATTCTAGCTAGTTGTGCTCCTAAACTCCTACATCAAGTTCCATATGTATTTCTTCCTTGGTAACCTCATTGTTCAGCAAATGCTGTGAAGCGGTTCACATGAATCCATCGGTGCTGGCAGTAATGGAAATCATCATTAGAACTTCCCCTTAACATCCTTATATTGATAATGCATGCAAGACTACTTTCCACAAAAAGCATACACTATACCATGACCCTCATAAGCTTTTTATACCATGCATCCTTATACCACATTTTCTGCTTGTAATTGAGATCTCATTCTATTATAAAGGTTTTTGGTTCCATCTTGTTCCATTGTATACTATTAAAAATACTCTATTGTTTCAAATCCAATTTTTTCCACCCAGCACCGTGTGTTTCATTATGGCATGATTTATATTTTTTAAGAAAATAGTCAAGATATGATTATGAAGATTTTGGCATATTTATGTTATTATCAAATTGATCAGTAAAAATATTGGAATAAGCTTCCATTGACTCATACACATGCATACAGACACACATGTGCAAACCCAAACATGCTCTGCCTGTGCATGTGTCTGTGTCTCTGTGATAGAGAGAGGGGGAAGGGGAGATGGTGGGGGTGGGGGGTAAGAAAGCAAGCAGTATATCAATTTCAAAAACTTTCTCAGACATGCCATATGGCTCTAAGACTTTAAGATAAGGAAAAATCTGATTAAAAACAGCAACATAGAGGATAGTTAATTATGTCTAGAAATGTGTCAACCCATCAATTAAGGATAAAATATGTATTCACCAAATGGATTTCATTTGTTTTAGAAAGATGCAATAACTATAATCATATTGGTCAATCTACAATTTATATCCCAAATCACTATAAATCAGTAACTTTTAAGTATAACATGTACCTGTTTAAGCCTCTGACTGTGGACCTCCTCCTGCAATTCATAATAAGATCAGATAATAAATTTACAACAATGATCAAGTATGAACACAATAAGCATGAATGATGTATTTCAATCTGCTGAGAGAGAGAAGATATGCATAAACTTATGCTAGACATCATGTCTCAGTATCACTGAATATGAAGGTGCCAAAAAATGTTTAGACTATAAAGCAAAGGCATCCCCTGCTGATGCCAACTCAAAACCCAGGAAAACTAATATCTCAATTTTTCCCAAGAAAAAAATATATTTAATTAAGACTGAGTTTGTTGAGATGACACACAATCTAATTAAACAAATACTGAAATAAATTGTGCATGAAAACTAATGCCTTCACCAAATAACCACAAGAACCTCTCGCCCCACCCCAAACCGCTCAACAGGAAGGGGAAAAAGAAAAGAAAAAGATAAATAGAATAAAAAATCCTTAGATCTATCAACTAATACCATGTAGCATACTGCCCAAAAGGGAAAAAAAATCCCATTCACTATGTATTATCACTCAGACTCCAGTCCCAGGCTAAGCATCACATGCCGTATTCAGCAATTGCAACGAATAAATATGAATTCTTCAATCCCATAATAACTTCTGCCAAGAAGTACAATGCAAATCAAAGCTTAAGTGTACTGAAAAGACAATAACATGATGTAAAAACTAATCAAAGCAGTACCTGTTCTCCCAAAAGCCTAGCATTTTCCTCCTCTAGCTGCGTAACTATAGCTTCAAGTTCTACAGTATAAGCCTGAAAAAATTCACACAGAAACATATATAAATAAAACCTGACACATTTAAGCCATAATTAATTATCTTATCGGTCAATCAGCTTCCATAAATTAAATTTCTAACCTGTTTCCTCTCCCTCGACCTCGCGGCGGACTCCCTGTTCTTGATCATTCTTTTCTGCCTCTGTAGTGCCGCCCTGTCCACCGGATCGAGCACCGGTCTCTTCCTCCCCCTCCCTCCTCTCCCTCCTCCCCCACCCCCAGCCTCCACCCCATTTCCAAACCCTAGCATCGGATTCTCGAGCGGCAATTGCGCCTGCTGCTGACCAAACCGATCGTTCATCATCGCATCCACCCCGAACCCGCCCGACGCCGCCGACCCCAGAGGAACCCTAACGTCCTCCTCCCTCACTGCCCCCGTCCTCGCCAAGAAGTCCTCCAGCGTCATCTCCCCGTACGCCGCCGTAGCTGCCGCGGCGGTGGCGTCCTTGTACCCCGGCCCATCTCCCCCTCCGTCCGCCTTCTTCCCTCCGGAGATCTCCCTCCACACCTCCTCCACCGTCTTGCTCCCGATGCTCCTCGGCAGCGAGGAGCTCCCCTCCCGCGCCAGCAGTGGCGGAGCCGCCGCCTCCTCGGCGTCTCCGCCGAAGGGGGTAGCCGGCGACGACGCCGCCGCCGCCGCTGTGCCGTCGCCGTAAATGTTGCGAAGGAGGTCGTCCATGCTCATGGATCCCAAATTCTTGGCCTGGTCGCCGCTCATCGTGAGAGAATATACGGAGGGCTCGCACGCGAGATCCGAATTCGCCGTCAAGGACGACTGCATCACCCTCGACGACGCCATCCGCGGGTCTCCAGGCCTGGTATTTTGGTTCTCGATCGCAAATCTCTCTCTTTTCTTTTATCTCCACTTCTCGCGCCGCTTGATGGAACGACCTCGAAGGAGACGTCCTCCCCCTCTGAGTACCTGGTCTGTGGAAAGGACCCGAGCGGAAATTTATGAAGCCCGGGGTCTCAAGAAACCGGGAAGCGGTTCCGGGAGTTGCCATAAATGGCAAAGCGTGGGCCCGGCCCGGCCCGGATGGCCGTTTAGGGGTCAGGTAATCTGGTCACCGGAGGTGTAACCAAGTGAAGGCAACTCTTCGCAGCGTTACGCCCTTGCAGACAAAGGAAAAGGAGGTACGATCACTAGCCGGTGAGATTAGGTATGGCAGCGACCACCGGCCGGGTTTTCTTGGTGGTTGATCATTTACATCTCGGGATTGCCGTGCCGCGCCAAAGAGGTCTTGGTTCGTGTTTTTGCTTTCGACTTTTTAGCCCCGGATTAGCTACGACGTGCAGCGGAAGAATTTTTCATATCAGATATGGGGGAAAATGCAATCCACGTGTACTTCTATATCTGGCTACTGGGCTCTGGCGACTGCCCTCTGCGTCGAGTCATTAGTGGATGAGATAGCGAACGATGTCCGGCCTGTGAAAAGATGACCTGGTATATACTGGAGCTGATGTGAATGCGATGTCATCGTCATGCTACGGTTGGTCGGTTGCAGTTAATTTGTACATCCGTACTTGTGGCGGATGCTGACCGCCATCTATTTAACTAAGGGCCTTTACTAACAAGCAGTTATATAATATTATTTTTTATATATAACCTACGTAAAATATCTTGCAATCATCAACATCATCGTTATCAAAACTTTTTTCTAGTAAAATAGGATGATATGATTATATGAACATACATGCAACATAGTAGCACTTGAATTTAAACTATTTGCAATACAGTTAGGAACTGGTATTTATTATAACTCGTAACATGACAATAAAATACTATAACAAGCAGGAGCTCATATTTATTAGCAAAGTCAACAGCGTTAGATGCTTTTAAAGTTGTGCCTGCAATGTTATTATAGTAAATTTATCTTTGAAAATGAAGTAAGTTGGTGTGCCCCTGGAGCACATTTGAACATTCGACGTTTAAAAAACTGAAAAAGGTTGGAATGCATAACTTCAGTGAGGGAAAAAGGGTGTAAAATTTTATTTCACGACAAATGCATGTCTAAATTATTATCATAAGAGGACGGCTGTCCCTCCACCTTGCATGAGAAAAATTAATATTGAAATAGGTGTATTAGTAACTTGCACCTATACTCATATTAATTACGGAAGTCATTTTATATTGCATTGTTTTTTTTGTGTCTAAAATGTTAGCAAAATGAGTTTTATCTTTGAAAATGAAATAAGTTAGTAGTGTGATTGTAGAAATATACTTTGAGATTAGATATTCAGAAAATAAAAAATAAAGGATCCACAAGTAAAACCTAATTAGGGATGGTAATGCGCTAGATTGGGTTGAGTCTGGTCGAGTAAATACCAAATCTTTACCTGGTCAAATCTGATCCAATATTGGGCCACCCACAAACTCACTGCACGTACCAATCCAATGGTCATTCGGGGTCACCTTTATTGATCCAGATTCAATTTATTTTACACGACCCATTCTTAATAGACTTAGCCTAATCTATCAAATCTAATTTTTACAAGTATTACTTACTAATTTTAAAAATAATTTTAACAATTTGTATTAAGAAAAAATACCAGCCACTCAAAAAATTACTGTTCAAGATCATAACAATCTTATTTCAACCCAAATAGAATTCTACTCTTATGATTTGAATCGGTTTGAAACTCTAACCCATCCTTGAACCTTACTAGGAAAAAAATAATCGATACAAGCCCGACCAAAATTAGGTCAAGTTAAGTTCAGGTCAAGTCAATTTTTCGCCCTTAATGGTAACTTCAAAATTTCAAATGAAAAAAAAAAATGACAACTTTGATGAGGAGGATAGAGTAAATTTTTATTTTGTGATAATTTTTTGTTTGAATTTTTTTGTGTAAGATATTTGGATGAGATTGTGTCATTTTAAAATGCGCATATTGCTACATTGACATACATGCAACTAATAGGGAATATAAAAACTTGAAGTTGATTAGCGAATATAAAACCTTGAAGTTGGCTCGCTGAGTCCAACTAAAGTGAATGGAAGTTAGTGCATTCAAATTGAGTGGGCTAACTTTCTTTAGTATAACATGACCACTTTATATACACAATATCGGCATGTTAGCATTAAGCTACATCAGCTTGTTCCCAACACATGTGCTCTAATCTTATTTTTTTTAAAAAAACGTGCTGTAAGATTAGAGCCTAAATGCACTAGTGGCGTCTTGGATTGAGTGTTTAACCAAGAAAAATTGTTTATAATGAAGAATAGAACCAAGTGAGCTTACTCTCAACTAGCTAGTGATAGTTATATGCATAAATATCAATAACCCTGAAAAAACCTTGCATTATTAGTTTTTAGACAAACATTTTCTTTCTTAAGATAACTGGATCTAAACAGTGATTGTGTGCAGAGAAATAACAACGATAGGTTACATGTAAGAATGGATAAATAGATGAACATATCTGTAATAGCCCAGTTCCTTTGGGCTCGTGGGCCGGCCCTGAGTTGCCAGGCCCAGACTCGACCCGTGCTCGGCACGTGGGCGATCGGGGAAGAAGACCCCGGCTTCCTCTCCGATTCCGGCAAAAACGGTGACATCCCAAGGGCAGTCCGAGTTCGAATCGAACTCAAGGACATTCCCTATTTAACCCTCCTCCTCCCACTTTGATTTTATCCACCCAACTCACCGAGGATCGCCGCGATTCAAGCTTTTCTTCTTCGAGCCTCCTCCCCGATTCGTCGCCGAAAAGGGCCGCCGGAACCTCGCCGGACCGAGGTGAGAGCTATTCCACTTCTTCTCTTTCTTTTCTCGGTTTTAGATCTTCTGCCATGTTGAACTAAGCCGGCAAATCACCGGGCCTTCATCCAGAAACAGAGTACTCTGCCCTGGGCCCTTTTCTTCCTTGTTCATCGTCGTCGGCCGCCGGAAAATGGCCGAGCCTTGCCACCCCTAAGGACCCTGAGATCATGTCGTGGTGGGTTAGGGAAATAGCCATGGGTGGTTCTTCTGTTTTGATTTTTCTTTGCCCTGTTCGGTGTTCTTTGCCATGATTCCGCCGCCACCGGTTGCCGGTTTGGCCGGGGCAGTGGCCGCCGTCGAGTGGGGAGAGGAGAGAGGAATCCTCTCTCTCCTCTCTTCCCCCTCACAGGTCCCCCCTCATAGTTTTCTCTCTCTTGTCTCACACGGTTAGCATTGTCACTCTCTATGGGGGCGTTTGATAACCCCAACAGGACCACCATAGTGATCTAAGATCCCAATAATCCAAATGCTAGGATAATTTGATCTCCGATGATCTAAGATCAATGTATTTGGTAGGTTATGATCCAGTGATTAAAAATTCTCGGATATCCATGAGTAACTTGTTTAGTATGATATAGAGATCCAATATCACTGAGTATATAATACCACAAATACCCTTGATATATTTTAAATGGATTTTTTTATGTATTTTTAATTCTCATGAATTAAAAATATAAGTCAATATACTAATTCCTATAATAGCTCCATAATTTTGTCACATATTCTACTTTTAGTAGCCCTTATTATATATTTATTAATCATATAAAATATATTATAATAAAATATTAATATATTTATCAATATATTAATTATTATTATATTCTATAAAAATATATTTATTACTCCTATAAATTATTAATCTTAGAAAAATATTTTATTTTTTATTATAGAATTAATATTTTTATTTATACTTATAATAGATTTTTTAAATACTAATAATTATCTTGACTAAAAAATAAGGTAAATAGGAGTAATATAGTAATATATTAAATATTTTCATTATATAAATATAAAAGATAATAATATATTTCTACTAGAATTTAAAATTATTCTTCAATAATAATAGGATAATAATATGATTAGTAATATATTATAATATAACATATATCATTAATATAATATATAATATCAACATTATATATATATATATATATATATATATATATATATATATATATATAACATTGACATAATATATTAATGGTATATTGATATATCAATTTTTTTACTAACTTGAGGGGTATTTTTGTCTTTAATTTTCAACCCAGGATCACGGCCCTAGGGTGATCTTGAATTTTCGACCTCAAGGATGCATATCCCATCACCGAGTAGGGGGGTGATTTGAGGAATGGAGGTGATTTAAGATCACCGCTACGTAGAATCACCGTAGTGCAACCAAACGCGGTGATCTCTCACCTCCATCCACTTTACTCTTGATCTTAGGACGATCACCCCATACCAAACGTCCCCTATAGGATTATTAGACCTAGTAAGAGCGTCTCTCAACGACTTTTGATCGATTTTGGATCCATTTGAATTTCATCATCATCAATCTTTATTGAACTATCTCTATTATAGCCTAACTTTTGAGTTAATTTGTTAGACTAACTAGATCTGATCAATTCGAGAACCCAAACATTGCTACTTGGTTGTCCCTAGTAGACGGTCCTAGTCTAGTATTGCTGCGACCACCCATCGTGCTAGCTTTACCTTAACCATTGCCGAGTATTGTTGGACTCTATCATTATGAATCTCTATTGTGTATATGAACCATGGCCTAATTCTTGTTTTATGATTTGACTGGTTGGATTTGTCAGAGTAGACCGACCCGGATCGTCGGACGCTGCTACCTAGCCGACCCTGACCGTCCTGAACCTGACTGTACTTGTCAACCATTATTGGATCCATAATTGATAACCCCTGATCTATTCTCTTGATTTAATATATGTTTCTTGATCAAATAGATTGAGTTACACTGTACTGACTTATTCAAGCAATTGGGTGCTGTCATCTAGCTGGCCTTGTATATCTTTTTATACGAATCTATTTTGATGGTCGGTCCATGTTTTGTATGGGGCTACAGTTATCCAAACAAAAAGAAACCCAACGAAATCTTATACTCTTATTTTCACTCTTCTTATTGATACTTTCTCTCTCTAGCTTGATTCGAAGAGATCATTGGTTAAGAGGGTGTTGGATAATTCTATGTTGCTATGTGATGCTAGACCCTTTAGTGGATCAGTAGAGGGTTCTGGATTGTCAGATATCTCTAGTAATTTTTGTTGTGGACTTGGTTCTATAGGAAAACATTTTGGTCGATAAGAGGACATTGAGCAGGTTCTGTGCACCTTGGTTCGTAGATTACAGAGTGGGGAGGTGATCAGTCTGTCTGAATCGTCAGTAAAGAGGTAAGAATCTTTGTACACCGACCTGCATGATGTAGATATTTTTGTACCTATATATATATATATATATATATATGATATGCTAATGATCTAAATAAATAAAAAGTAAGAATAGTTTTATGATAATTTTTGTATCAAATTATATTTTGATCATGTATGCTTATGATGGATAGTACGACAGATTTGCATAATCTGTACTCTAGCCTATACATATCCAATTTACTCTATGGCTTCAATCAATGGTTGTCATAATATCATAATGGCACCATGATAATTTTGGCAAATTTACAAAATGTATTAAATATAAGTAATTATACGACCATATTACATTCCAAGAATAATTCAAAAATAGATTAAAAAACTACATCCACTCATCGGGCGGATTATATGCTAATTTCTCCTATTCCAAAGATGCCAACCGTTTAACATATAATACTTTGAAGCCATTCATGCTTTGAAGCCATTCATAATATAAGTAATACTTTGAAGCCATTCATGCTTTTTTTCCCCTAAATGATGGGTTGGAAATACCTGAATGGGTTGTGATGGGTGGCAAAATGGATCGTCCTACTCCAGCGTGGAGCCACCCAATTTCTACCGAGCAGACCTCAGAGCCGAGCAGGCCAGACCTCGGTCTTGCCAAGAGCCAGGCCGACCTCAATTACTGCCGATGGCCTAGCTGACCTCAGCCAGAAGCTAGGCCGACCTCGAACCACGCTGAAGGCCAAGCTGACCTCGGCCAGAGGCCAGGCCGACCTCGGACCCCGCCGAAGGCCGAGCTGACCTTAGCCCTGTCAACCTTGATCCCGTCGAGGTCAGCCTCAGTCCACATCATGCTATGTGGCGGACCCAGAACTCCCTCAGCAGATATTCTTGGATCACAGTGTTAAAGGCTGGTCATTATAACGGCCGCCTCGGGGGGCGGGGCATTAATGACCGCCCCCTCGCATACCACCAAGTAACGCCTCGAGGGGGAGTGCGCACACAACGCATTAAAGAGCCCTCCAACCACTTCTATTTAAAATGATGTGGCGGATCCTTAGAACAAATCCGGAAAGATATCTTCCGAATTCTCCGTCCGCAGGATTGATCTCCGCGATGTACGCCACCTCCAACTGATGGCCAGCTGATCACGAATTGACCGAGATTTCAAATAACGGCCGAGACCCCCACTCTATAAAGGGGTAGGGAAAGGCCTTCGATAAGCCATTATAAGCTATTACAAGCATTCTTAACTCATAAGAGGCTATCTAAAACACTCAGAAACCTCTCCAAAAGTATGGCTAACTTAGCCATCGGAGGGCCTTCGTCGGAATCTCCGGCCAAAGCTTTGTGTAGGTACTCCGGAGCACAGGAGGTGGTCCTCTTTCTCCGTCCCGGCGGGCGTCTTCTCGGCTTCTTCCGGTGTGGTCATCCTCGGGCCAAATTCAACCACAACAGGTTGTTAAGCAACTGATAAGAGTATGATCAAATAAGCTACGCTGCTTATATCTGAAGCATAATCAACACAAGCGAAAGTCCGATCCTGACGACAGATGGCAACTCAAGGATTTATTTGACACCAGTGGCCGTAACATCCTTGATCAACGGCTCCAAACGAGAGCCAGCCACTTGGCTTCGCATCACCATCCTCATCCTGTTACAAGAGTCCAGAATCCAGACAGGCCAATAGCAACTTGAAAAGCCCACAGATTCGAGGCCGCCAGTTTCCCACGGATCGGGATGGCAATGCCGCAAATGCTGGGCCGCAGCAAAGGCCCAAAATGGGTCCAAATAAAAGCAAACCCCAAGGAAAAAAAAGGAAAATAATCATGGGAATATGCTCCTCGAACGAACGGAGAATGGGAAGAAATTAATCGCGAGGGGGGTGGGGGGCGGGGAGCGTGCGCTAAATTCCCCCCTTCCTTCCTCTCCTCGACTCCCTCCTCTCACCGCTTCTCTCCGTCTCGTTTTCTGTTCCGTTTCCTGGAAGGGGAAGGGAGCGAGCCAAGACCCCTTCTGTCGTCTCTTGGGGCGGAGAGAGCCCCAAAAGAAGAGAGAGGTCAGCCGCCCCCCGTCTTGTAGGAAAAACCACCAAATAGTAATAAAACCCCCCACCGAAAAACGTTGAGAAAGTTTTGTACAGTCTTATATAATTCTATATTCTTCTCACCATTGGCTGCTTCCTCCCCCTATCTATCCCTCCTTCCCCCGGGGAAAAAGTAAGAAAAAAAATCTGAAAGGTGGCCTTTTCGATCTGGAATTCGGGTGTTTATCGAAGGATTTTGTCAGTTTTTGTTCGATTTTGCGTGAAAGATCTGTTTTTTTGGTCGTTTTCGGTCGAGTCCAGATCGAATGGGACGAGGATGCCCAATCGATGGATTTTGTGGATTTTGAATGGTAGATAGGATGGGAGTAATGAAAGCGTGTTAGGGATTTCAGGTCCGGCGAGGAAGGGAGGAGGGGCGAGGGCGATGGATGCGGAAGATTTGAGAAGAGTGATGAGGAGCATGGGCGTAGATCTGTGGACGCTGATCGAGACCGCGCTCGACGTCGCCGCCACGGACTATGGCAAGGAGCTCCGGGCGCGGCGAGACGGAATCGTCGAGCGGCTTTACGCGGCGGGGCTGGTGGCGGCGGATGGGTGCCGGAACTGCGCTCCCGGCGCCGCGGCGGAGCGGTTGGCGGCCGTCGGCCTGCCGACGGGGGGAGTGGAGGGGAAGGGGAGTAGTAGCCCCGCGGCCGGGAAGGGGGCGACGGCGGCGTCGCCTCTGTCGATGAACGGAGATGAGAAAGGAGAAGAGCGAGAAGGAGAAGACGATGACCATCCGATCGACGACAAGACCAAAATCTTGGCCATTAAAGAGTTCCTGGAAGACCCCGATCAGGTCCATTTCCTTCCTTCCTTCTCTGCATTTTTTTTTCTTTTTATTTCCTTTAATAATAAAAAAGGTTATTTTGTGGAATGAATTTTTGTGTTGGTTCGCACAGACGGAGGATTCTTTGGTAAGCCTGCTGCAAAATCTTGCAGACATGGAGATTACATTCCAGAATCTCAAGGTAAATTAAAATTCTATTTTTTCTTTTTAAAAATTCTTGTTTTATGTCTCATTTTTTAATAAAAATTTAGTTTTTATTTCTTCTTTTCTGGATTCAGGAAACAGATATAGGAAGGCATGTAAACGGCTTTCGCAAGCATCCGTCGCCAGAAGTACGGCAATTGGTTAAGCTGCTCGTGAGGTGACGACGACGACGATATTTTTTTTTTACTTCTCTTTTTGTTCCTCAAAAGTTTAGAAGAAAAGCATCTGATCCTCTTCTCCATTTCGGTCCCCAGGAGGTGGAAGCATATCGTGGACGAGTGGGTGAAATCGAGTTCCGCCGGCGACACTGCATCTCCTGCGAATATCAGTAGGTCACCAAACTCGATCCTAAAAAGATGTACACAAAAAAAAACGAACTTTTTATCATCCAACTTTATCTAATTTCCTATGCAAACGGATTGCAGCTGACGGAGATTCGCCGCAGCAAATCCCTGTGAAAAACAGCAACCAAAATGGGCACCACCAGGTACTTAATTCTGAAATAAAATTTCTAAGTCTGAATTAAATCTATTTCATTGGCATCTAAATTCTCTGTTTTTTTTACCATTTCAGGCTTCAGAATTCGGTTACTCACCATATCCTCCAAGTATGTAATGGTGTTTTTTTTTTATTGGTATTATTTTTTAATTGATATATGATGTATGAAAACGAAGCGTTGGGTTGAAGCAGAAGGTTACGTGAGCTCTGAGAGAAATGGCGGGGAATCAGTGGAGCCGAAACCAAAGGCCGCCCCGCGAAAGGAAGTTCCAGCTAAGCCAAACCGCTACTCCCCGCCTTCGGCAGCCTCTCCTCCAGCTGTAAAGAAATCAATTCTTTTCCTCGAGAACCCAACGAAAAAAATTAATTGAAGTCCTCTAATTGTTATTTTATAATTCGCAGAACGCCAACGAGCAAAGGCACAGCCTGCTCGATCCCGAGAGACTCGCTTCCGCGAGAAGACGGCTCCATGAGAACTACCAAGAAGCCCAAAACGGTATTTAATTAATTTACATCTTCATTAACATAATTTTATTGTGTTTAATTACGTACTAATTTATTATTATTATTTTAAATTGGGGGGAAAAGCAAAAAAGCAGCGGACCATTCAGGTGATGGATATCCATGAGATCCCGAAACCAAAAAATTCCTTCGTGCGGAACAAAGGCAGCGGCTTCCAGGCGAAGCACTGGTGAAGTCCGGTGACCGGCCGGTGCCTGTAATACCTTGGTTATGATGCTTTGCTGATGATGGATTTTTTTTGGATTGGGGGGATTACGAGTTCTCTTTGTCTAATTACTTAAACTAACTGAAGATTTTGGAGAGAGATGGGAGAATAATAAAAGGAGTATTTATTAGAAAATTAACGGGTTTTTTTTTTTTTGACTGGCTGGTGCGGATGCAACGTGGGCGATGACAGGGTATCCAGGTGTCCTTCCCCAGCCTTTTTTTGTCGTCGCAGGGGAGGGGGGGAATCCCCTGATGACTGGTGGAGCCTGAGAATTAGTGGCTTTTTGTTGGCTACAAAGGTGAAAACCAGTGGCCTTTAATCCGCGGAAAGAAGGGTTCCAAAGGATGGGAATTGGGAATTGGATCGCTGGATTTGTTGGTGTGAGTTGTCAGCATGACAACCATGGGAAGAAGGACGCATCTACCAGGCAATGACAGGAACGTCATGCGAATTAGTGGTTTTAACCGTAAGATTTTTCTGGAGATCAGCGATATTTTTTTGTAGGACCATAGACAGCTAAAAGGAAGTCGAAAGGAAGACTTTCTGAGCAATTTGGCTAGGTTGTCATTCGCCACTATTGCGCGAGTGTGGTTGGTGGCTAACGCATTTCCCCCACCGCAGAATAAGGCACTAGTAAAGGAATAGAGGGCTGCGCCCTGCGCCTGAGAACTGAGCGAGGGCATCTCGTCTTAAGTTCAGGTGCTTCTCTTGGGTCGCGACAAACTTCGGTGTTTGCAGTTTCTCGACCATGGAACAAAAGTCTGTCATCTCTCACTCTAAATCGGACATAAGAGTTTTTTTTTTTTTTTGGTACAACGGGCGTCTCATACAATACATGCATGGTGCAGCTAGGGTTGTTAATGAGCCGAGCTGCTCGGGCTCGGCTCGGGCTCGGCTCGGTAAAAGCCCGGCTCGGGCTCGGCTCGTTAGTCAAACGAGCCCGAGCCCGAGCCCAATATCAGGCTCGTTTACATCCGAGCCCGAGCCCGAGCTCGAGCCCGAGCAGCTCACGAGCCCAAACAAGCTTGGACCATTCGCTAAACAAGGAAACAGCTCCCATTCTCTCATGACCCACGGCCCACGGGCCCACCCAGCCAGCCCCCCTTTCGAGTGTGACTCCCGAAGTCCCGACTCCCAATCCCATGGCCAAATCCCATTTTCCCCAGCCCCCAGGCCCCCCACCGTCGAAAAGGGTGCTCATGCCCTAATCTCCCTCAGACCTCAGTCCCTCTCGAGTCTCGGCCTCTCCCACTCCTAGGCTCCCAGCCCTCCCCCGACTTGCTACGGCTGCCCTAGTTCCTGGATCCGGCGTCCGGCGATCCCCTTCCGGCCTTCCCCGACTTCCTGAAGCCCCAGCTCCGCCGCGCTCCGCCTTCCTTTGCCCGCACGCCGCGCCGCCGGCCGTGAATCCCGACTCCACAGACAGCAGTCACAGGCTCACAGACCCCCGACCGGCGACCGGCCGACCCCGACTTGCTGGTGAGTTTCCTCTTCTTTCCTCACGGTCCGTCCATCATCTCTTTGCTCGATTGCTCCTCAGTTCTCAGTCCGCGGCCGAGCCTCCGGCGCCCGCAGCGCCTGCGGTCGACCCGCGGCCGAGCCTCCGGCGCCCGCAGCGCCTGCGGTCGACCCGCGGCCGACGTCCGTGCCGGTGGTGCTCGCGGCCGCCCCCTTCTTTCTTCTCTTCTTTCTTTTTTTCTTTATTTCCTTCGTTCTCTCCTCCCGTCCTCCGACGAATGATAGGGATGGGGATGGGGCGCCGGCCGTCGGGGCAGGCTCGGGCTCGGGCAAACGAGCCTCACGAGCTCGAGCCCGAGCCGGAGCTGTGCCAGGCGAGCCCGAGCCCGAGCCCAGCACAGGGCTCGGTACCGAGCCCGAGCCCGAGCCCGAGCCCAGACTTTTATAGAACGAGCCGAGCCGAGCCTGCTGTGGCTCGGGCTCGGCTCGGCTCGTTGACAGCCCTAGGTGCAGCCAACAAAATCAGAAAAAAAAAAGTGACGAAAATAATAAGAAATATCCATTTAGTTTACCTAAAAAAACTTTTCAGAATAATACGCCGCGCTAGTAATGTTCACCCAGTCAGCCGTAATGTTCACCTAGTCATTTGTACTGTTCGTTTTTTGGTAAACCACATCTTCTCGTAAATCTCTAAATGTCACAAAGTAATAATTGTCTGCTTAGTATGTTGGGTAATTGGGATAGCGATTTAAATGCGTACACATAATCTCTTATTTGTGCATGGTTATGTACACAGGTCACATCCTTACAGCTTAATCCCTTGAAACACAATCCATCCATGATCCGTCTCAAGTGTATTATGTCTTGGCGTTGCTTTTCCTTGTCTCAGAAGCCATGCGCGATGGATGGTTCCCCAAAAAAAAGCACTATTGAAAGCATGGGAGTCGTAGGGTCGAACAACACAAGAGAATAGTTGGACCCCCAAGCATGTGGCCTCGGAGAATGACCTGCCACGGACCAAAGAATTATTGCAACACAGAGGAGCAGTCACGTGAGCAGCATGGGCATAACCGACGATCAAACTTTTCTAGTTATGATTGGTGTCTCTACTCTCTGCCCCCGGAATTCTGCGAGCCACCCATCTCCGGGGACAAACCAGGAAGAACAAAAGGGAGACCAAAACAAGCGATGAGTCGTTTGGCATTATAATTAGGTATTAAATTACTATTGCGGTAGATGGGGGGTCGGCTTCGAAGCTGGAGCTTATCCCGCCGCATATTCCCGCTTTGACTCTCTTTCCATGAGACGGTACCCGAGCGCGCGGCGCAGCGTATTTTACCATGCACTTCATTAATTCATTCATCGAACCGTCGAGATCCTCTGATCAATGCGATCCTGTAGCTGTGATTCCGAGGGGCATAGGAATTATCCTCTTTCGCGTGGCCTTTTGGCGATTTGGCTGCTTGCTTTCTTCTGGTCTTGGTGGACTCATAAAGGCAGGCTCGAGGACATCAGCGCGTGGCACGATGGAGAATATTTATGTGTCCTGCACGAGCCTAACAAAAAGGTTGCACTATTCCGTGAGACAGAGAGATAAGATGGCTTGCATTCCAATTTCTTTTTTTTTTTTAAAAATGCTGATCTCACATTTGATCTTAAAGCAATTAAAGAATGAATGTTGCTCCGTCGATCGTTTTCTATGACCATATGTTGTACCAATAGAAAACTATCAATTTATCGGTATGATTTGTTATTTACGTAGAAAAAAGTTTTCTTCCATTGGCTTTTAGCTGCAAAAATCTTTATTATATATATACCGTGTCTTAATGGTCAAGGTCTAAGATAAGTGATGACTTGCAGCAAGAAGAAAGTAGATTTGGGGCGCACTTTTGATGACATGTTGTCAATTTAACTACATGTGTAAAATGTTTAGAAGTTTAGTCCGAAAATACTTTGTCTTCTCTTTCTTTGAAGGTATATTGTGCAACTCGATATAATATGCATATGCTATATATTAAATTAGGAACATAATATGATGCTGCAACTTGGTTTGCATAATGGTGCTTTTCGTTTAGCCTCTCCAAGTGACCATTGGGTATATGATTATTAGATGCTTGCCATAAAATGAGTATATTACACAGCATTGAGATGTTTTGTACAAGGATATCCTTCCAATGCAATTAGCTTGCTTTGAAAGTGAAGTTATGATATTGGAATATACCTTGTCAATGCTTCGAAACCAATGTCGTGGAAGATTAGTTTCATTTGCCGATATTTTAAGTGTTTGGCTTCTTTCATTGATGCTAATGGGATATTAAGACTCGAGATTGATGAGAGACTCTTTATGTCCACAGTATACATTATAATGCAAGTACGGAAAAGAGAAACACAAAAAATAAAATATATTTTTTGTATTTACTAGGTAGTAAATTGTTATTAAATTTTATATTAGACGTTTATTTATGACATCATTATGATCTTCACTATGCTTGTCTTAAATTCAGACGCTGCCAAAGGATTTAGTATTTGTGTATGAAGATTCAATTTTACCCCCGTGGTGTATACCAGTCATCTCCTTCTACTCAAGATAAAGCTTTATGAATCAATGTTATGAGACCTAACTACCCAAATAGTTTTTTAAGTGGAATCCCCCTTCACAATAGACGTGTAACCTACATTTTGATTAGAGTTGAAAAATTCATGGCCTCACCTGTACTACTTGTGGACCCGGCAAAAGCTACCAATAGAGGATCGACACATTAACTTAATTCTATTTGAAAACAGATACAAAATTTAATATTATGAACACTTACTAATCTTTCTGACAATCTAAGAAGGATTGCAGCCTAAATACTTTTTCGCTTGTACAGCTTCATCAGCCACCAGCCACCTTTTGGCCATCAAAAGTGAGCATGCAGTGTCACCTTCCAACTCAATCATTATTTTAGGCTCTAGTCACCTGGCATTCTATGTTGAACCTTGATGGTGATGACGATTTTATTTTTTAACCTTGGTAGAAAACATACACCATTATGTATCTAAACAGATATAAGTATGTATAAAACAAGATCAAATCATATACTCACAAAAGAATAAGTAATTGTATATCGAGAACAAAACATCAAGCAGAAGTCAGTCAAGTGGTAAAAGAAAAGGTGGTGTCAAACCAAGGACTGGAAACCGCGACCGCCCAGCCTTAAATTAAACTTCCTGCACGCGCTTTGGTTGGCACCCATGACCCACCTTGAGGGGTCGGAGAGGGTGGCTGTTTACTGAAAGCAGCAAGCATTTTTTTAGAGTAATTCATCGTCGGAGTTGGAACGATGCAGGTTCGGAATGGGGTTTCCTTCAGAAATACAAAACAGACCACCAACCATTCTACTTGATCATAGTCCGGTCCACAAAAAGGACCGGCTATCAACTCCCGATATTACTTTTTCTGTGACCATGGGGATGAAACCGGACGGTGCGATCCATACCAATGACCTAATCTAAAAGCAGCAATCCCCGTACGCCGGCGACCCACGATGGGCTACTGCAGCTGCATGTTGTTTATTATGGGGATGATATCTATGTCCATCCATCGCAAGTAAAGCTTCGAGCAGGTTGAAACAGATTGGCGCTCGATGAATAAACCAGAGATAGAGAAATTATCTTACATCATGTGCACCACATAGCATTGCACCATGCCAATCACCTGGTCTTATTCTTGCGGGCGTCATTCATGGTGTGTTTGTTTTGGATTGGAGTCCATAAGAACAAGATGAGATAATTGATATGGTCTACCGTAATGTGGTGCAGAATATAATTTCCTGTCGAAGCAGCCCACAAAGCCTATACACATAAAACCGTTTACAAAAGCTGCACAAATGTTCAAGGAGAAGTCTCTGAAGTCGAAACCAAACCATTTTGCCTGAAGCATCTCTCTTTCTTGATAAAGTGAACCAAATGATGGAAAATAAGTTCTCTATAATATCATCGCACGTCATTTCTAGAAAAGATTAGGCTAATGCCTAGTTGTTTTCTGTTGTGAAGATAAGGGGAAATAAAGCTATAACTAAAGGAAAAAGAAAGACAGCAAAAAAAAGGAAAAGAAGGAATGCAGCAAGGAAAAGAGCAACAGATATCTATTTAAGCCGAGTACCAACCAGTTAAATTAAGCAAAGTCACCCATTTAATTGCAGAGAGGCCTGATTAGTCCAGTCCTAGGCAGAAAATACCACGCACTAAAATTTCATAGCAGGTGTTTGCATTAGTAAGTTGGTAAGTATTAAATTCTATAAGCCGAGTCTCCCATGACACCTCTCTCTTTTGTCCCATTCATTGGTAAGGCTCTTGGGACAATCAAATGATAAGAATTAAGGACTCAATTCCCTGAAAACAATGACTATTATCATTTGATTGTTCATTAATTATGCGGTGGTCTATGGGATATTCCACAGCAGAGACGGAGGATGGCTAGAATCGTGTCGCAATGAAGGTATCGCCACTATATATAAAAGTAGATAAAATTTTCTGTTAAAATAAGACATAACTACATACCAAGGACCAATGATCAAGTAAAACTTTATAAAATACTAATTTTAAAAGAGTATTCATGCCAACTATTGCAAATCCACTTGCTTTTCTTAAATTAAATCTCCTGCACTCGCTTTGGATCGGCCACTGAGGCGCCCACATTGATGTGTCTGAAGTGTGGCTATTTTTGGTTAGGGATGGCAACGGGTTACATTGGAGTCAGAAAACTGCAGCAATCTATTCTATTAAATGACAACAAATTGCAAAATTTCCTGTCGTTTACATGACATATGATACAAACTTTTGATGACATAATTTTCATTTAATAGCATCATCAACATCTCCCGGAATTGCTCATCCAAAGGGCCTACAATCTATTGCTTTATCTTCTCTAATTATTAACAATTGTATAATTAGTCTGAAGCATTCATGGCGTTCTTGTTTCGTACATGCAGGTGCGAGCACAAAGAGACTTATATATCTGGCGAGATAAAATTTAAAATTATATTTAAAGACTATATATATATATATAAAAAAAGTGTAGTGTTCCATTGAAATACTGCAGCCTTTAATTAACTATAAAACGCCAATACTGGTGACAAGTGCATGCGGACAACTCGAGCGGACAAAGAGATATCAAGAGACCCGGAGATGATCTGATCCTCCGGGAAGTGACGGAGAACCTGGCCAAAAACTTCCTTCCGAGTGCCTAAAAGCGGTGGTCCCACTCATATTCCGGGCCCCGCCGGACGCCACGACGCCGGACTTCGGCCAGGGCGGCTGCTCGCTCGGCCGGAATGTCAGGCTCGCCGGGGATGGGCCCCACCTCGTGTCCAATGGGACCGAGAGCCAAGCGACGGACAGGAGTGGCGCGTGGCAGGGATCGTGTCTGGGGCCTACCTGGCGGGTGGGTGCAGTCGGGTGGGCCCGACAGGGGGTTGTGGTGGTGCGGGGCGGTCACTACTTCAGGGATAATATTTTCTATAGGTTTGCTTATCCGAAGATTGCAGATGTCATTGACTATGATTGTAGGGCCTTTTTCCGTGGTGAGGTAGGGATTTTCGGGCATTAAATCCTTTTCGTTGGGACTTCTCTTTAAAAGAATTTAAATTCGGTAGAGTCATATTTAGTGGCATGCATTTGATTGAATCCTACGATTTATTTTAGGAAAAAAATAGAAAAATATTCAGATCATTCAAGACTTGAAACTTGAAACAAGAATTTCTGGTCGCCGAGGGACAAGTCCCTATTCAATCATCTCAGTCAGAAATCTCAAAAAAAAAAAAAAAAAAAGGAGAGGAGGAGGAGGAGAATCACTCAGGTAGTGTAGAACTGTCCTAATGCTTTATCAAATGTCATGCTTTACGACCTCAATTTTAAAGGAACAATGATAAAGAATTAACTTGTTTGAATGATTTTTGTTTGAGGGAGATGTTGAGTCATGCTATCGACACTTTAGGTCCAAAAGTCTGAGCAATGAAAGCGGAATGATTATTTAATGGTCTTTTAAATTTTTTTAATATCCCTACATGCAGGTTGATCCAGTCATATGATGTTCTCCCGTTTGGAAGCCCAGTTCTCTAATCACAACTAACCATGGATTACACAACGGTCATGATTAAATAGATCCATGATAATATAAAGCATGCGAGAGGCCCATTCAATCACAACCATCACGTATTATGAGGATGGCCATGGGAGACCGGATCCTTCCGGTTCAACGGAGAGAATCCAAACTTTCTAGAAATACCTTTCTGTTGAAGTGGGTCATTTGTCGGCAGGGTGTAGGAGTACTCTTCGATTCCTGCAGCATGCCGGTGGTTTTTGTCGCACAGCATGCCGGTGTTCTTTTGCCAAAATAAAAGGAAAGCAATAGGAGAAAGGAACGTAAAAGCATCTTTTACGTGATGGAAAGTAAATTGTGAGGTCCTGGCCATTCCAATTGGTACACTGAAACCAGGCGGATGGGTGGATGCATGCCATCTCTCATGATGCGTGTGGATGAGGTGGCAAAACACAGGTCGTAAGGTTTCTCTCGTCAAACTTCATGAAAAGCTCTGAGAAAATTCTCCTTTTCTAAGTCTTCTCTTTTTCTATACATATTCTTTTGAGTGCTTTTAGTTCGAGACAGAAATCGAAATGAGAATTAGAATGGATTAGAATAAAAATTGGAATGATCATACTTCATGACACGTTTGGCTCGTGATTGAAATCAAAATTAAAATCGGAATAGAATTTGAATATTAAGGGAGAGTCCAAATTGGATTTTGACGGATATAAGGAATTCCTATCCCCTATAGAATGGAAATAAGAATGGAACTCTCCGAACCAAACACTTGAAATGAGAGTCACTCATTTTCATTCTCATTCTAGAACCTAACTCCCTCCACCCAAACATATTCTTTGATTACTAATAAAAATGGGTTGACCGTGTGCCTCCCTTATCAAAACAAGAAAATCGCACCTCAATAGTTCCAATTGGCATGCTCATTTCTAGACAATGATGTGTTCGTTAGAGTTTGGGTTATATCTTTCACGCAAAACAGGTATTGATCTTCTTTTGCAACATAGACCGTTGGATGGTGCTCCACACAGCTCTCAAAGCGCTCCAAACTCATCAAGTCATCCACTTGCATAGATCTCGAAGTAACCATTCCACAATCCAATAGTGGATGCTATTAGTTAGCCCACTGCCTTTAGGTCCACTTGAGACGTGGCCAGGCGTTAAACACGAGGAATGGGGAAGGAAATAAGCCATAGTTGCAACAATGCCAGTTGACAGTTTTTACCCTTGGTATGTAGCTCTCCTTGACCCATGAGTCATCTAGTGTTAGTAAACCACCTTTTTATACGTTAGCAAACTTCCAGTTCCACCAAATCTGATGATTGTAGCATTCCAGTTAGGATTAACTTATTCATGGCAGTCTTCCAAAATATAGTTTTTTTTAATTTCTTAAAGCATTTTCTCAAAAAAAATACTCATACTAACATTGTGCATGGTGTCTGCATGTCTGGAGGGCTAGTCTTAAGAAAAAGAAAAGGTGAAGATGTCTTAGTCAGATAATGTTGCCACTTAACATTTAAAAGAGCATTGCTAACAAAACTCAGAGAGAGAAAGGAAAATCGATAAAATGGAAGAATAGAGGAGGGCCAAAAACAAAATAAAAGGCCACACGCGATCCAGATCTAGACAGGCTTGGACTGCCCCAAAAAAAAGGGACAGAAAAGAGATCCAGCTAGGGCTTGCACGGATACATAAGATAGGAGGATAGGAATGTATTTGACTTATAAAGCAAGCTCATGAAGTGTGCCACTCAACAATCTTAAGATAGGAAGCATAAATCCAAGATAGAAGAAATATTTTAGTGAGAGAGAACTTGAACAAGAGGTTTCTTGGCTTTCTTTTTTGCGTGGGTCTTTCTCACCTCCTTTCCGTCTTCACCATGGTATCCAACTCAGCAACACATCGAAACACATATATATATTTTGTTTTTTGGATTTTTTTTTCTCACAGAGAGAGAGAGAGAGAGAGAGAGAGAGAGGATGGAACTGGGCTTCCTCAAGAATTAAGTTAGGCGCAGGAATCAAGGATTTGTTAAGAAGCGTGGCGCTTTTTAACCGCTTCGCTGCCGGCCAACCTAACTGCTTTTGAGAAGCTTCGACTCTTCAGCCTAGTTAAGACGAAACTGTTATAATTTTGTTTACACTTACTAAAATACCCCAGTGCCAAAATGAAGCTACGGAAATGCCAATCCCATACGATAAGATCAGAGAATTTGATTCTCTTGTTTCTTCCACGGTTCACAAGAAAGCATAGTTTGTGACGTCTGCATGGAAGTCGTGAAGAAAACATGAGCTTCCATGTTTGGTAAGCTAGGGAGCAGCTACGTTCAGTGCCATGCAGGGAATTGGAAAGGATACAGTTATTACATTAAGTCACCCAACCTCCTAAAATATCCTATGATAGAGATTTCTCTCCTGGTTTGGTGATGGGTTTGATCATCAGAAGTGTACTGTTAACCGTGCAATGTCAGGGAAGAAACAGAGGGAAAATGTGAAAAAGAGTATGAGACAAATTAGGATGAATTTTTGGCCCTGTAATGGTAGGTCAAGCTTGGCCTTCAATTCTCCATTGGATGGAAGGTGTATCACATACTAGGGTCTGATTAAAATTCACCAGCTAAGTTGTAAAAATCCAGCCATAGTCATCCTCACAAAGTTATTCAACTACAGTATGGTCAGCAGGAAATTTTGAAACTCGGAAAGGAATTCTATTTGTATGCATCTGAAGGATTAAAAAAGGCATAAAATAACTGATCTAATTATTGAGACTTGTAAAATCGACAATAGGAGAGGCAGTAATAACTGTCTGTGGATACTTTAATTTTTTGGCAATGGCTTTCTGAAGCTTCTGGCTACTAAAATCATAATGATACGAAGAGTTCTCTAGTGACAGAGAACTTTACAACCATGATCATTGTTCACCTAAGTTAGGTCACCCCAATGCACTTCAATTACTTAAATAAGCTACCTTAAACCCCAGATAGCACCAATCAAATGCGACCATAAGATCAATCATCATCACACGGATGGTTCGAACCAATTGTTTATGTTCATTAGTCAGAAGCAAGCTGGCTGCTCCCAAGATCAAATTCAGAAGACTGGCAGTGAAAGTTTTTGACAAGCAAGGGTATTAATGTAATAATTTCAAAGGGAAGGCCTCTTATTTAGAACATATAGCAAATTTAAATACTTTGAGTCTTTGACATGCATGAGTGTCGGTCTTTTTAGTGAACAATATATGATAAGGGCATGAAGGTGACTAAATACACAAAGTAGAGGGAACAAGGCTATGGGACAAGGAGGGATGTTTCATGAGATCCAGGCTTAAGGCTTGCAAACAAGTTGAAGTAAGCTCTTCTCAGGGTATGATAATAGAGGGGGAAAAAGTTGCGAATAGCCGGCACAAAACTCGGTTGAGAAACCGCCTTTTAGGGCCTTTATAAGGTTCGGGATCCAGAGATCACCATACGAGTTGGGGAATGCAAGATCTTTTTCTTCGAGTTCTCATGAGAGGAAGGCCTATGCTTGACTAAGAGAAATTTTGAACATCATCTATAGAGACCTTTGCAAGTCTTATCAAAGCAATCATACTTTAAGATGTGGGCACGGTTGAGGACCTCCAAAATAGCCAAAGGTATGTACTTCGGATACTTAATTTTTTGCTCAATGAGCTTTGGTGTTACTATTTTCTTTTAAGGATATGGAGATCATGATGACAATAAATCTCATGTTTGATAAAATTTTCTCCAGTCCTATGTTTTGTCAAGTATATTCAGTTATCAACATAATAGCTTTTGTTTAAGTAAAAGACATCTTTACATCGTAAGCTTTTCTTTCTATAAAGCCATGAGTAATTTATTTCTTCAGCTTAAATCATTTCAATGATTGTCTAAGTAATTCCTTCCTCTCTAAAGATTATTTCATCATCTGTCTAAGAAAGAAAGTATTTATATAGAAGTTACACATACATGATTATATTAGTAACAATTTTTTATGATAAAAAGAAAGCCAGAGCATGAGATATAGTTTTATTATCAAATACTCAAAGAACACTTTTAAGTGGAAAAACAGGATGCAAAATTAACCAAGTTCAGCAACAAGATAAGAAACTGGAAACCAATAGATTCAGAGTAAGCCACCTGAGGTGTTGTTTAGTCAAATCAATTCAGTTAATTATGCCAAATATTTTCAAGGATTAATGTTATGATCTTTTACTAGGTTAAAAAAATAAGAAAAAAGAACACATACATAATAAATACTTTTTTTACAATTGAAAGGCAGTAGATGAAAAGTTAAATTTGCATTCTAAGATGACAGAAATCATGACATGATGTTCATCGATCTAACATGACTTTCTATCTTCCTGTTTTTTTACTATTAGATGGAGAGAAATTTTCAGCCATTGACAAAAGCATAAGTGTCAATAAGGAGTACCTCAATGCCTTACGAACGCAATCCTATGTTGAACTCACCACTAAAGCACAATTACTTGCAAATGAACATTCAGACACTCCAAAGTCCAATAACTACGCCATGGAAACACTTCTCAAGCCAGATCAAGATGCCATACCCTCCCTTCTGGAAGCACCGATCTTCACAAAAGCACAATCAGATCTCAAACTCCTGATCTCTAGCTACTTCGAAACCAGTGCTGAAGCCTCAAGAATATGTGGACACCTCTTAAGAAGCATCAATGAGACTCATTCCCACTACCAACGTATCCAGAGAATACTTAAAAACTTTAGTGATCACTCCCCTGCAGGCATGAAGTCCACAATCTCGGAACTTGATTCATTTGCTCTTCTGAGTAATCCATTCCCCAATCCAAGTCAACAAGATTTCAAACTAATCCACGACCAGTACTCCTCTATATTGCACCACCTTAAATTGAAGAGAAGTAAAGTGGCAAGGAGGATCAAACTAATAGAGTGCATCAAGAAGGTGTCTGGGATTTCCTTAACAGTGGTTTGTGGAGTGGTTGGACTGGTAGCCATTGTTATAGCAGTGCACTCTCTCTCTGGGTTTCTTATGGGACCTGCCCTCATGGGTCTATCCCCACTTCATCTGAAAAAGAAGTTTTCAAACCTGAAATACTTTCAGAGTAAGTTTCTGAGGAAACTTGATGATCAACTTGATGCGGCAGCAAAAGGGACTTATATTTTGAACAGGGATTTTGACACTATGAGCCAGCTGGTTGCTAGTCTTTATAATGAGGTCGAGCACTATAAAGCAATGATAAGGTTTTGCCTGGAGAGGAGGGAGGATAAGTTTCCTCTTCAGGAGGTGATGAAGGAGCTTAAGAGGAGGAGTCAAGTGTTTAAGCAACAGGTCGAGGAGCTCCAAGAGCATGTCTGCTTGTGCCTGGTTACAATCAATAGAGCTAGGGTATTAGTGATCAAGGAAATTTCTGCGGCATAAGTAATTTGATGGAGAAAAGTTGGGCATCTATAACACAACAATGTATCATAACTCATAATAACACCTTTATGTAAAATATATCTATGTAAAGAGCAGTCATGACCATTGTCTCTGGTGCTCTATCAATTTCCACATCTAATTTTCTATCACATGATTGCAGGATACGATAACTTAGGAACCTTTGAAGATGAATGCGGTTATGAACTTTTGAATTGATTGCACTGGACTTGACAACCATTTGTCAACAACTGTTAGACCTAATACACTTCTTGGTGGCCTCTAAACTAGTGCACCTCTCTCAAGGTTTAGAGGGATGGATAGAATTTCTCCATCTACTGATCACTGAAAAATGAACTGAACTCAAAGTTATAGCTGTTGAAGAAGTTCTCCCGCATTCCTAAAGTAAACCAACAACTGAACGGGCAAGCTGAATGATGGTGAAATAGCAGATAAGATTGTGGGAATGAGGTTCTTCCTTGGAGCTACTTATCCTTGTGAGGTAAGATTGATCGCTTATTGTTTAAGAGTGTTAATACGTTGACTTGTTAGGGCTTTTGTAGCCACCAGCCCCGCCCTCAATCTCCAGAAGCCAATCTGTGTCGTGGTTTGATCTCCAGCCCCGCCCTCACTCCCCAGAAGCCAATCTGTATCATGGTTTGATCTCCAAGCAACATGCTTTCTACTGGATTTACGTATTCACTCTTTACCTCATCTACCTGGATTGCAGACAGATGTCTAAGAATGTCCAGGGTCTATACAGTGACCCATAATATATGAGATATATCTTGTTGGTATTGATAAGTGTTATGCAACTGTTGTTATGTCAATGGTGTACTCCTGTTGGTTTTTGTCGCTAAAGTAATTCGGATGGTGTCTGACATAAATTGCATCTTAGACATTAATCATAGGTATCCTTCCAAACAATTCAGACTCTTAACGTGAGACTCTGTTCCAAAGCTGATACCATTCATAGAACCAGTCAAATACACCACCATAAAGAATTTTTCAAAATTTTCATCCCCTTATATCAAGGGGTATCATAGACAAGCAAAGATCAACTCCGACCTAAAATTCTTATGTTCAGAACATCCGAAACTGTTGTTGAAACTTTTCATACTAATCATAATAACAAAGTTATCTCCTATAATACTCATAGCTCTTCCTAATTTTCCAACAACTATTTTGCTTACGCTACACCCAAAGTCGAATTTATCAAGACAAAGCAAACAACAAATTCGATATTTCCTTTTATTTTCGATACAGAAATTCTAGATTTCCTTTGAAACACACGCCAAGGGCATGAAATTTCATAACAACAAAGATCACACGTCGATCCCCAAAATCTACTTCAGAAATTTCAGATTCGGGAGGAACTCGTCATGATAAATGATTTCATTTATGATAAAAAGAGGGGAAAGCGATCGGGTGACTGACCTGGGTAGAGGATGGCGAATGCTACACCATTTCAGCATTCGGTTGGAAGACAAAATCTTAATGACAGGCAAGAACCGAGCCTTTGATAAAGATTGCACTCGTGATCGCAGATTTTTTTGGGGGCCACCGCGGCAGAGGTCTGGCGGAGGCGCCGCTGGGTCGAGCTCCGAGCTCCAAGATCGGAGTTCTTGGGGCGCCATTGGAGGATACTTCGGATTAGGAAAGGGCTGGCGTTGATGGATTTGAGATTTCAAAGAAAGAAAGGGCGAGGGCAAGCGCGAAAAGAAGACGGGACCATAAAAAAAATTATATTAACATCCCTGGTTGTACCAATGCGCAGATATAGCCGACCTTTCAGTCCCGCATTGTATTGGACAAAATTGAACTTGACTCCCTAATTCGTTGTTTTCTATTAAACAGTTTCTAACTCGCAAGTTTCATAAAAGGTTCTCTAGAAATGGAGCTAGAAGTGCAGACTATGGAGCACGGTAAAAATAAAATATTGAGATCCTTAAATAAACAATATACTATTTGTTAACCTTATGTTCCAAGACCACATATGTAGTTAGCAATCAAAAATTTTAGCAAAAATTATTTATAAGTTTCTAAATAGATGGTTAATAAACCATGCCTCCTTAGATTTCGGATGGTTGTAGAGTCGCTAAATCTCAAAGACCAAAGTAGAGCATGATGGTTGATGATGCGGTCTAGAGATAGCTGTAAACAATTCCTGATTTTAAGAATAGCAGTCACCATAAAAGGTTGAGAAAAAGTAGAGGAACAAGTGAAAGATGAAGAGCCATGGACTCTAATTGATTTTTTGATCGCAATTAAATTAATTACAAATGTATTAATAGATTTCTAGTTTAATCATTTGATTACTTTATACTTCCTAAGTTCAAAATTTCACATAATGATGACAAACAGTTTCGATTTGTCTGTGAAATAAGTGGAGAAAAAAATATTTTTCTCTCCCTATATGAAAGTAATTATTAGTCCAAATTTCTAAGTTAAAAATTCCACATTATGACTGCATCATTGCAAGTTTGAGCTTTGATTCCTAATAGAGATTGCAAAAAGTTTGAAATTTTTAAATGAAAGATTTACGAAAAAAGTATTTCAAGTTCCTAAATAGATGCCTACTTATCTAGTTATTTATGATCCTAAATCGCAAAATTTGGCATGTTTCTGTATTTTTGTTTTTTCAACTTTTAAAAGTTCTCTGCAGGACAAGGGCTCAAGAAAATAGATGCTTGAGCCATTGATATATAAGCACTTGATATAATTTTGAACTAACTGACTCTGCTTCATATTACTTGGTATGGCATACACCAGATCTCTGGAACCATAGGTCTATTACAGGTACTTGTTCACTCAAGTTTCTTAGGGGCTCTAATATAAACTCCATTTGACTGCACCCAGTTACTAAGATCAATCTGATCTCTCTGTTATGGGAGCTATTTCACTCATTCTTCTTCAGGACTCTTATATCCCTCCACCTTGATTCCATGTAGTTACTCGGATCAGTCTGGGTGTAAACCCCACACTTGAAATCAAACGTGCTCGATCCATTGCCCTCCACCTCCAGCTTCTGAACACCATCGATGAAGACCGTCAGCTTATTAGCATCCACATCATGCACCACATTTACCCTCATCCACCTATTGTAGATATTGGACTCCACCAATGTCTGCGAGTCGAATTTAAGCTGACCATCATAGACCTTCAGCATCAATACAGTAGCTGGACCATCTGATCGGTGGATCTGCATGATCGATGTGCCGGTGGTGCCATTTGGAACAAAACCATATCCTTCAAATTGCCACACTCCAGATGAGTAGTCATAGCCCTGCAACAAAGCTCAAGAGATGAGAAGATACACTCTAAGAACTACTCACCTTGTAAAATTCAGGTGATGACTTCAGAGTGACACTTTGTAGTACTGCAGACTTCTGATCCTAGTTAATTGGTTTATTTGTGGTGAGAGAGCATTCAGCCATTACCCGAATTCGAATCTCGGTGCGAGGCTTGGTAGTGCTATCAGGTCGAAGCGGCTTGTCGGTCGAATATACCCACATCCTATGAACTCCATTGATATCGCTGTAACGGTCTTCTAGAGGTAGATTGTATGGCTTCTGCATCTCAAAATTATGTTCTGTTAACTGAACAGCAGTGAAACCATCGGTGGGATCAGCGTTGCAGAAGAGATGGCCATCCATGAGAAGGCACGAGGAAGCCAAGAAAGACAGAAGAAACCAAGAGGATGTAGCCATTCTTAACACTCTCTGAAGGGATGAATAGACTCTGGTGCAAAGGTTAGGAAGGAGCAAGGGGAATATATAAGAGAGATTTTGGAGGGAGAAGAGCTGCCGATTAGATGCCGCACCGTTTGGAATACGCTTTGCAAGTGCCTAGTAGTCAACAAGGAGGGCTCGCACGTAGCTGGAATTTTCTTTGAAGGCAGGTTTGAGGCTTCCCTTCTCATGCATGTTATGAGACGCTGGCTTTTTTTAAATAACGTAAAGTGGCCGGCAGGCTGCTCGGTTACAAGGAAATGGGAGGAAAGCGGATAAAGTGAAACAGAACTCGATTAGAGTTTTAGCCTCCTTTGAGTGGGAAAGACAGTGAAACTGGAAGGCCGGATTTCCACTGCTCGTTTCGGTAGAGAAGGAAAATAATGTTTTCCCTTTCTTTAATCTAATCTTGAATTCATAAAGAGCTTGTAAGAAAATGGAGGTTAAAAAAAAAAGCAAAAAGAAGGAGAAAAAACCAAAAAAGACAATTAGTTGCATTTTTTTTAATTCAAAGTTCCATGGTTAGGAGTTGGGGTATCATTTTGTGAAGTACTGATGTCAAACAAAGTTAAGAAGGAAATTTTATTTAGGAAAAAAAAAACTGCTTTATTGTACCCTTTTCAACTTTAATAAACCATAATGCCCCTGCCCTCAGAATAACTTATAAGCTCATTTTATCATGTTTCTTTACTCGTACCATAAATGCATCCATGACTAACATGCATGCGCTAAATTGTATTATAGATGCATCCATCATCAAAAATAGAGGTCTCAAAAATTTCAAAACAGACTGTTTCTAATAAAAAAAATTAAATAAAATGGATTTTTTTTTTGCAAAATTTCTAACTAAGAAAGTAGTTGGTGGTAGCCCCTGTTTTTTTTTTTGGATTCTCCCTAAGTTTGTGCTCCAGTTGCCGGAAGGCAAAAGCCACCTTAACTAGACTTTCCATGTCCTTAAAGAAAAAAAAAGAGCAAGAAATAAAAGAAAAAAAAGGGGACTTTCAACGCCCGTGGCGTGTGGTAAGATCCAACTCAAATTGAAAGGACAGCCCACCAATCTGCATGATCTCTTGACCGGCTGGAGGATTGAAAGTCTTCTTTGGCCAAGAGAACAGGAGACCAACTGTTTGCAGCTATCCGTTCTGAAATCTGGAGATAGAGGAATGCCAGGTTGTTTCTCAGAAAGAGTGGCTCGAATTTGTGGTACTTCAGAAGATCGTTCACTCGTTTCATATTTGGAGCATATCTGTTCCAACAAAGCTGAAGATGACCACCACAACTTTTGGGGTAGACTTCACAGTCATTGGTGCAGTCCAATTGTGAGGATCAGTGTGAGCGTATATTTAGTCCCACATCAGTTATTCGCTAGATAGATCTTGGGTATTTATACAGGATCAAGGAACCCAAATAATATCTTCCAGCTAGTTATTTTGGGTGAGGTCTTGAGTTGTTACAAAGCAGTTCCGGCCCATAATCTATGTAGACTAGGGGACACTGCAGCACGGATCCACTAGGCTGACCACAAGCCGATCGTCATGTTTATGATTAGATTTGAATGGATTACGGGAGGTTATTCATTGGGTAGCCATTTTGGGTGAGGTTTGGGTTGTTATACACTCAAATTATACATAATAAAAGCCTGGGGGCAGTTTCACCTCCTAATTCCATCAAGAAAGATCTTTTAATTACCTCAAATAATAACGATAATAAATTTCTTATTCACTTGCATTGACTAAACACAGCATGGCAAATTACAAAACCACATAAGCACCTATAATCCACATCAGCATTGAGAGCAAACTGCAATTTTTTGTAGGCCATTTTCTGAAAGAATTGAAATTATAGCCACAAAATGTCTTAGCGTTGCTCCTTCCGATATCATAGATCAAAATATCATGGCCCAACTAATCGATACAGTGATACCTTGTTAAGTGGCTTTGCTGTGGACAAGATCTATTCTCTCCTTTATTTAAGACCTTTATAGTAACATCCAATAATGAAACCACTTCTTTCAACACAACAGCGAAGAGGAAGGGCCGCATAATAAACAAGTGTAGACATAATAGCTAATTAAACAAGGAGGATGAGACTAAACTAGCTAGAATCTTCCACAAGGCTATAGTTCTTTGATGGAATAAAATTCGCATATCACTGCATCCCTTTGCTTCAATTATTTTCACATTGCATGATGAAGCTACACTCGAGAGAAGCCATTCTCACATCACAACCATTGTCTTCTCAATGAAGTGGCTCCCATGCTCCCAGTTCAATCAGGTAACTTCAGGACTTTGATATGCTTCCATTGGGATTCCATGAAGTAGGAGCTGTCATTCTGGGCGTAGACACCATACTTGAAGTAATGCGAGGCCCCTCCACGGTCATTCACGACTAACTTCAGCGCCCCATCGATGAAAACCTTAACCAGCTTCGCACCGATATATATCATGGATCACACTTTAACTTAAAACCATCTGCCATAGATATCATCAACTATGACCTGGGACCTGTAGTACATGAGTGCACCATTGTAGACTCTCAGCATTAGAGTTGTAGCCGTCCGATTTGCTCCAAAAACTTGCATGATGCACACACCGGATGTTCCGCTTGGGACATAAGCATGCCCGGCCTTCAAATTGCCAAACTCCAGAAGAGTAGTCATAACCCTTGGAGAGAAAAATAATCAAGAATATGATCAGATTAGCAAGTCTTGGATACAGCAGCTCCATCTGAAATGGTTTAGTATTATACTGGTGCAAATAATATTTTTGCTGCAGAACAAAATGCAAATAGCCTAAAATGTAATTGTGAATTCATTGAGTTATAGCTGGATGGTCCGTTGGTTTGACCCACTTGAGCTGCTTGACCTTAAGATCAAGGCTGCAGCAAGTTACTAACTAGGATTATTTACAACAAAAGGAAAGAGGATGAAAAGAAGTGTAGAAAAATTAGAGAAATATCTCATATTTGATTGACATTTTAAAAAGAGAGATAAAAAAGTAAATTTTTTAAAGAAATAAAATTCTCACATTTTATGAGAAAGAAAAATCTATTTGGGACATGCAAAAGTCTAATTCTCATCGACCAGAAAGTAGGATAATTTTTTTCCCAAAAGGATGCTTAAGCTTTTAAATGGAATAGATAAGGTCCACCTTTTATTAAGAGCCTACTTTCTCAGAAAAATTTTATAAATTTCTAAGCAAGTAGATGCACAACCAAATATAGCTACTCTGAAACATGTCACTTTCTCATAGTCAGCCAAATATGTAAAACTACTTTCTCAGATATTATATACTCAAGCATTAGCTTTCTAAGAAAAATATTTCAGTGAGAAAAAGGGTTTTCGCGAACCAAATAAGTATGAGGAGATAAATTTCCCATGCGAGTGTACTTGTTAAGAATGAGTTTAACCTTGAGGAACTAACAAAAAAGAGCGGAAGCAACGTGTTAAGACTTTGTGCACATACTTGTATCCGAATCTCAGTGCGAGGAGCAGTGTGGCTCATCAGGGAGTGGGGCTTGTCGGTGGACAGGACCCAGAGCTTGTGGATACCATTGATGAAGCTGTATCGCTCGCTTACAGGCAAGTCATATGGCTTCTGGATGTCAAAGTTGGAGTTGTTGAGAGGGAGGGAGATAAAACCATAAGTTGGGTCAGGTGGCCATGCCTCCACAGCCATATGGCCATGGAATTGAAGAACCACCAAGAACACTGGTACTACTAAAAGAGCTAAGTAAGAACTCATCTTTCTCTTCTATGCAAGCACAAAAGAGCAAAAGAGCCCAACTTGGAAACAGGCAATCCTCATACATTCACTTTATATAGACAAAGGATTAAGCTCTTATGTTGGAACCCGGGACCCTTGCTTAGATTTTAAAATGGAGTTGTTGGAACGCCGGTTCTCTAATTATAATTCTGATCTCATGTGCTGATTAGCTCCATTGAAAGTTGTAACCATAACTCCATACATAATACTAGTTGCTTGACATTCTAGGTTTCTGTTTGTTAGCATTTTAAGAGTCTTCAAGGTTGACAGCTTGAATTTCTTTTTACCACTTTCTGATTCATATATAATTCTGCAAAATGATTAATAAAAAAATTACTAGAATGAGTTTTTTTTTTTGGATGAAGAAGGAGGCAAAGCCACCCGGCTTTTATTAGAAAAGAGAAGTTTACATAAACTATTTATAAAGGATTTGTAAGAAAGAAAAACACAAAAGAGCAATAAAAATCTTTTACAAAAAATAATGGCTTGTAATAAGTAGACTTGTTAAACTATTCAACAAGCTGAACAATCTCAAAGATCTCTGTATCTTCAGTGTGCAACTATATAAACTCTATATCCTGATGTGAGTCAGCATTCTTCTAAAAAGGTAATTCAATGTCTCTCAATGTGCGGCGCCAATGTTGTGAGATTATTCCAAAGTTTTTGATGAGAATCCAGCAGCTTCTTTGAAACATAGGTACTTTCAGCTGAAGAAAGTTTGACAAAATTTTCTGCAAAACACAATAGATAAAACTTGATTTTTTTAAAAAAAATCGAGTATTTTACTCCTTCCATATTTTTCAACAGATAGCAGTAATCAACTAATCTGCAACTCTTCTCATTGGTTGTTGGATTTTTCTATTTCTCTATTTGGTCCATAGATCACTAGTGCCGGTACGTCATCCTCTCAAATTTAGCTGCACTTTAATTATTGTCCATAAACTACGGGCAAATAGGCATCCAATTAGTAGTTGGGAGATCGTTTTGGTTCTTTTTCCACACAGCACACATCCCTCACTAACATGTCATCCTTTTTCAGCAAGAATCTCTTCTGCATGCAGTCGATTTCTAAGCGCAGGCCATATAAAAATTCTTGTTTTTTTTGGTAAAGCTACCTTCTATAAGTTGTTATAAAATAATGGAATGAGTCGAATGACTGCAACGAGATTTCAAACAAAAGATTGTTTGCAAATTAACTAGTGGCATTACAAATATTCAATTGGAGAAATAAGATGAGTATACAACGTAGTCCCTGATGTAATGCAACGGCCGGCAGCATAAATGCTATAAGCTAATTAGAGGCGAGAAATGACCATTAGGAACAAACAATTTAACTACTTGGAGGTTCAGTTAACATTTAACAACACGAACACTTTCTTAAGAAAGAGACGCACCTAATTTATTTACATCTGTAATCTATGAAACCATGACCACGACACGAATCCCTACGTCCTCTTAACACTACTGTTGACCTAAGGGTTAACTCAATAGCACTCTTTGTTTATTATATCCTCATTTGTGCTACAATTCTGATGCTGCATTTGCTGCTGCTTAACTGCTGCCTTTGTCATGTTCCATCTGTCGGTATGTGGGATTGTTTTGAATCCAACTTCCTGGGTCTGCTTCACAATCGTCGTATCAACCATCCTTGGATGGTAGAAGAAACGCTATGATGGCAGACATAACCATATTTTTTGTTGCACCATCTTAGTACATTATTATGATCCATAAATTTTTAAACATGAAGATGTTCCTATGAACGTTTTAATCAATAGTGCCGGACTTGACCTCCCCTTTCTCAGCAACAATTGGACCTAATTTTGCTTCGTGGAGGCCTTCAAATCACTTATTCTTTTTTATGTGGAGTCTTATATCTTTTTTTTTTTTAATAAAGTCTAAATAAAGCCTTTAGTTTAAAGACCTAGCCATGGACTAATCTGGTTGGTTTCTTTTGGTTCAATTGCAACATTTAACCACCCCACTCACATCACTTCTCATGACTTGCACTTCGATCGACCAGACTCGCATCAAGGTGGGTCGGGCGTTGAGGATGTCACCAAGACATTCTACGCCATTGCTTTCAACCCCATGGCAGATCTTGCCACATTTTGTATTTGGGGAGAGGGGTGGTCGCCGTGATTTCAAGAAGACGGGGGAGAGACGGAGGAGAACGAAGGTAGTGCTATTGTTTCTCTCAGGAACTTACGTGAAATTATTTCATAAGTTGAGAGAGAGAGAGAGAGAGAGCCGCGATGGATTCGAGGAGAAGAAGGCAAGGAGAGGAGGAGGGAGATGGGAAGGGAGAGATGGAGGTCCCCGTCCTTTTGGGATCTGATCATCATTGAAACTCGTGAAAATTATATATCGGGTCTAGTTTAACCTTTGACAAGTTCAAAGCTCCTGGGATACTACTTTCAAATTTATATATATATATAGGGATCTTGAAGCAGTCTCAACCAAGAGAAGTGGACTCTAGAGTCCCTAATTAGATGTTTACTTAGTTACCCTAATTCACAAGCATAAGCAAGTGTAGTATAGAATATTGATTTTTTTTTCTATATATATATTTTGGCCTCTAAACTTGATGGTTTATATTCCAACAAGTCTCTAATTCTTAGGTTTCGTGTGAAGGCCTATCTCTCCCTACATAAGATCATAATTTGGTCATATTTTACTCTTTCTCATCTATATGGTCGTAGCCGTCCTAAATCTGATTTTGTTCCTCCTTATTTTTGAGAAGAATGATCCAGACCAGTTTCTTTAAAACCATAAAATTTTTCTTCAACTACAGAACGAGCACTTAATTTGTAAGCATTTGATATAATATTACACCGATTGGTGCCTCTTGATATAATTTGGTATTGCATACATGGTACCGTTAGAATCATGGCTCCATTACAAATATTGCTTCATTCAAGTTCCTTGGCACTCTTAATATTACCTTTGTTGATAACATTTGGTAATTACTAGGATTATGATAGCTAGCTCTATTACAAAAGCTACCTCACTCATTTTTCTTAAGGATCCTTATGTCTCTCCACCTGGATTCCATGGAGTAAGTCGAGTAATTCTGGGTGTAAACTCCACACTTGAAATTGAATGTGCCTGGTCCATTGCCCTCCGCCTCCAACTTTTGAACGCCATCGATGAAGACTGTCAGCTTATTGGCATCCACGTCATGTATCACATTTACCCTCATCCATCTATCATAGACGTAAGGCTCCACTACTGTCCATACATAGTTTGTAAGAAGACCACCATAGACCCTCAGCATCAGCGTAGTAGCTGGGTATGTTGATCGGTGGATTTGCATAATATTCGTCCCAGAAGTGCCATTTGGCACATAGCCGTAGCCTTCAAATTGCCATGTTCCAGATGAGTAATCATAACCCTGCGACAAAGTTCAAGAACTATTGATGTCAAGAAATCTGACACTGTTATTTGTTTTGAGGAGAGAGAGGGAGAGAGAGAGAGAGAACATTCATACACGAATACGAATCTCGGTTCGAGGCTTTGTCTTGCTATCCGGCCGGAGGGGCTTGTCGGAGGAATACACCCACATCCTCCTAACTCCATTGACAAAGCTGTACCGTTCTTCAAGAGGTATGTCATATGGTTTTTCCATGTCAAAGTTCCTTTCAGTTAATGGGACGGCTGTGAAACCGTCAGTGGGATCACCATTAGAGAAGCGATGGGCATCCTTGAGAAGGCAAAAGGAAACCAAGAATGCCAAGAGAAACCAAGAGGAGAAAGCCATTCTTTGTGCTTTCTAAAGGGCCCTGTGTTATGCAATGGTGAGGAATGTTTCTAGGGGGATATATATATATATATATAGGAGGGATTTGCCGGGGGTGAAGCATTGGCCACATTGAGTGCACCATTTGGAAGATGCTCGTGAGCACCTTATGGTCAAGAAACAGGGACCGCATGTAGTTAAAATTTGTTTAATGACGTAGTCTTGATGGTACTCCTATCATTTCTTAATGTGAGGAAGAAGGTGCTTCCTTCTACCTAATAATGTTGTTTAGGCGAGAGGTTTTTCCTTCTTCTGATTTCTCAAAACGACAAAAGTTTATTATCGTCAGAAATATTAAGTTTTCTTGTGCTGACTTCAGTGCAAAAACGTAGAGACTCGCTCTGTTTGATTGCGACCACATGTTTTGGAAAATATTCAACCAAGATTATCAATTAATTAAAATATTACGTTAAAATGGTTTGTTATTAGATCATGTGTTAGATTCACCAAATACATCATTATTAGTATACTCTTTAATTGCAGCTGCAGCCAAATCCTTGGATGCCGTCCATGGAGTCCCTTCGGTATTCTGCCAAGCGTAACTTAGCACAAAGAGGTTTTCTGCTCCGTCGGGTTGATTGGGATTGCACGGCGGCTGCTTTCCGCTCGGGGGGCCTTGAAAGGAGCGTGACGCTCGGCTTTTTACCCTTAGAAAATCCATGGCCCTTCTCTGTCGGTCCTCCTTGGAATTTAGCAGGGTCACTTAAAACTTGACATGGTCAGAAATTAGGGACCAACTTATATTGGCATTATACTAATTTACAGCAACAATAAAATGTTAATCAACTTCGAGAGATCAACATCTTCACTTTCAATGCTTGCTATACATTATAACATGTGTCGGTTTTGATTAGTGTAGAATATCAGCAGTTCTGCTAGAATCCATGAGGTAAAAAAACTTGCCTAGAAATTATCAGAAATGATTAACTACAAGAGATGATTTTTTTTTTTGGAGGTAAAATGGAGGAAGTAAGATACTTTCCCCATGAAAGTTTATTATATAAATTGAGATATGTGCACATAGGGAGTCATAGAATGGAAGGTACGTACTACGATGGAGAGGGAGTGGATTTGGGTGTTTCCACCCCTGCACATCGCCCTGGACGACATCACAGAAACGGGAATAAAGAGGAACTGAACCGGAGAGATCTTGACTTCATCGCTCCTGGCATGTTGCTGCATGGAGATGTCTTATCAAAGTGTAAATGCCTCATAGAGTAATTACCTCGATAGGATGCGAACGTTCCCTTTCATCTGCGACTGAAATCCCATCAGCCTTGTTCGAGGCTGCTCGGTTCAAGGGTGGCGCAGGTGTGGCGCTTGCGAATTTTGACCGTTTGTCTTCCTGAGATGATTTGAAGCTTATATATCTTCCAATGAATCTGGTCAGTAGAACAAGGAATTAACAAACAAAAGTAAAACTTCTGAGAAGTTAAGAGAGTAAATAGTTTTTGAGGAGAAGTGTAGGATTATCTGTAAGAGTCGATACAATTTGTTTGGAGGCTCCCTGAAGGATAAGAAGCTACAGAGTTTTTAAGAAGGAAATCAGCACCTCAAAATTGAAATTCTGAGCTTGCGGTAGCATTCTTGGACTCTTTAAATCCCGCTGCACTCACATAACTGGAGAAATCCATTTCAATCACCTGCTGGGAAACTTGGCTTTGAGTACAAACACTTACACTCATGACAAGGTTGCAGTAATACCTGACGGCCTTGCTAAGAAACCTATTGATAATTCAGTAGAAGGAATGGAAAAGTTATGTATTGTCTCGGCATTGCATGCTCTCGAAAATATTGCAGATAATAGATTATAATCTTAAAACAAGGCCATAGATTATATATGTTAAGACCTTCAGATGGCCAATGATGTCAGGCCTAATTTACAACTAGAAAAATTAGAAAGAAAAAAAAAAAGCCGAGCAGTGTACTAGTCAACTTAACAAAGCTAACCAAGATAAAGGAGAACAGACTGAATCAGACTAATATATATGGATATTGTTGTTGGAAACTGGACTCGGGGGTGACCACTGGCTGAGAAAGAGAAGCTCCTGAAGGTGGTGCGTTGGCGAGCTGCGTCCTCCGGAGTATCTGCAAGAAGCCGGTGGCCAGGGTTTCCGGCGCCGGCCCTTCGATGCTTAAGTCAGAAGGAGGCTTTCGTGGATAAAAAGAGAGAGTACATTGTATGTAGAAGTCAAAGTCAGAAGTCCCCCCGTCAATGAGTTGTCGTAGATGGCCTGAAATTTTGGGCAGGCGGGAGGTCCGTGGAGATCGTGCGCATTTAATTGCTGACAATCGCTCAGGCGGAGATCGCAGGATTAGATCCCGGATGAGAAGGAGAGGTTTGCTTCATCCTTTAACTGGGTCTTCTTCGGACTTAAGGCCGATTGGGCTTAGCTTAGCTGAGATCAAGGCCGCAAGGCTGTGAGCTCTGAGATCGGGCACCTTTGAGGTCGGACGCCTCGACAATTGCCGCCATTGCGCCCGTCGTCACGTGCCGGCGATGCATATCCACGTGTTTTGGGACAATCCATTTTTCTCCCAACAGATATACACACACATATACACACAAAATTTTAGTTTTTTAATTGGAGTTTAACTGAATATGTCATTGCAGATCATTGCGTTCCTTCATCTATTGTTCATTTCCTGATGCAGCTAAACATGAGACGAACAATATTAACATCACAAACATCATTTCCCAGCTTAGACTTAAACAGAGGGGCTTCCATGCTTCCAGTTCAGTCAGGTAACTTCAGCACCTTGAAACCCATCCACCAGGATTCCAAGAAGTAGGAGCTGTAATTCTGTTTTTAGACGCACATTTGTAGGTAGAAGAGCAGCGGATTGTTAGTTCAGTGGCATTAAAGATTTCCAATTAATTAGACAAACAAATTAAATATTGTAGCTAGTTTCGATCTATGAAGTAGCCGCCGAAAGTCTATAAACTAATGATAGCTGGCTGCTAACCATTTGAAACAAATGACCAAAGCTACATCCATGGGAAGTATACTTTCTCTAGTCACCCTTAGTTTTAGTCAGCTCCGTGCTTTATGAACCCGTGAATGCAATACCAGGCCACGTATCCTCCAGCCCTGGCTCCTGACACTGATGGCTGATAGCGAGATTCCTGAAACTACAGAAGCCTAAGGGTTAATTTATTAGAGGCCAAAAATTTTTCTACCTTTCTACGTTTTTATCGTGTTATTGCGCCTTCTCCAACTGCTCCCTTGTTCTTCTTCATTTATTAATATTTCTAGGATTTGCACTCCAGTATGCTTCAATCCTTCAAGGTTGTTAATGCAAATATGGATGATGTTAAATTCTTCAAGGTTTAATAACTCCCTTTCATATAGCCTGAGTGTGGATACCTGATAACTCCAGTACCCTTTTGCTCCTTTGATAAACAAGCTTATCCACCATATTTTAGGTGTACTGAGCGATTAAATTGGATAACTTCAAGTTATCTACCCTTTAGCCAGCAGCTATATATGCTACACACAGCTAAAGACTCCCAAACATGAAATATAGTAAAAAATTATTTCTTAAGTCCCTAAATAATTTTTTAGTTATTTTCCGAAATTCTTATTTTTCTTATAAAGTTAGTAGAATTTGCTGAACTTTACATGGAACAAGTCATGGCAGTATTATTATTTTGAGGTCCCTAGTCAGGCATTCGATTATATGGTGATCTCTGATTCTCAGGTTTTATGTAAATGCCTCTAGAGCTCTTCGATGAAAATTTCTATCCACAGTCCAAACCTGAAACCTTTTTTAAAAAAAGAAGTAGCGTCATTTTCCTTCAAATTTATAATTTCTCTGTACTGTTTTAGAATATGGAGCAAAAGAGATCGGGAATTTGCCATTAGGTGTTGTTCCTTTGAACTTTGAAGCTGTATGTATGTCAAAGTGAAAGCCGTCGCTCTTTGCATCGATGTTAGCAAGTTCTCAAATGAAATAGATTGCTTGTCTTTTCTTTTATTTTTTTAAAAAAAATTTGATGTATTTTTTCCACTCTTTTGTGGAAAAAATACGCTGAGTCAAAAGTTTCAGACTGAGACAAACCATGCTGGCACCTAGGGCTGTTAACGAGCCGAGCTGAGCCCGAGCCTCCGCAGGCTCGGCTCGGCTCGTTTCACCAACTCCCCGGCTCGGGCTCGGTACCGAGCCCAGTATTGGGCTCGGGCTCGGGCGGCACAGCTCGGGCTCGGGCTTGGGCTCGTGAAGCTCGTTTGCCCGAGCCCGAGCCCGAGCGGCGAGCCCGAGCCCGAGCCCGAGCCCGAGCCCGCCCCATCCCCATCCTCGTCCCTGTCTCCGTCGACCGTCGGAGAGAAGAACGAGCAGCCACCAGCCGAGCTCGGTTCCGACGGTTCGTCGGAGAAGAATGAAGGAAGGAAAGAAAGAAAAGAAGAAGAAGAGAAGAAAGAAGGATAGAAAGAAAGAAATAAAAAAAGAGAGAAGAATGACTCACCTCGTCGCATGCGGCGGCCGCCGGCTTCTGCCGCGAGCACCGCCGGCACGGGCTTCGGCTGCAGGCACGGCCGAGGACGCCACGGGCGCCGCGGGCTCGGCCGCGAGCGTTGCCGGCCGCGGCCCGACCCTCCCGTGCGAGGGACTTCCCTCCTCTGTCGCAGTCTCGCCGCCATCGCCGGTGGAGGAGTCGGCAAAGAGGGGAAAAGAGAGAGGGAGAAACGGAGAAGAAAGAGGGGGAGGGACAACCCTATCCAGTCTCCGATCGAAACCTCCGGAACCGAGCTCGGCATCGGCGGCGGAGGAGGAAGGCGAGAGGGGAGGGGAGGGACGCCCGGAGGGGAGGAGGGGAGGGACGCCCGGAGGGGCCGGACGCTTCTGGAGAAACCCAGAACTCAGAAGAATGGAGAAGAAAAATAAAAAAAAAGAGGAGGTGGGACTAATTAACAGATTGGGTTTGGGTTAACGGGCTAAGTCCGAACCCAAACCAATCCAATTCGATTTTGGAGCCCTCTTTTGGGCTCGTTTGGGCTCGCTCGAGCTCGGGCTCGGGCTCAGATTTAAACGGGCCTCATTTTGGGCTCGGGCTCGGGCTCGTTTAACTAACGAGCCGAGCTCGAGCCGGGCTTTTACCGAGCCGGGCCCGAGCCGAGCCCGAGCAGCTCGGCCCGTTGACAGCCCTACTGGCACCTATGAAATAGCCCAATAGTAGGAGGTCCTTTTTTCCCAACAATAAAAGAAGGAAATAAAAAAGATAATGAATAAATTAAAGTATTCGACCAAGCTAACAAAGAAAAAGGACACTAGACCAGGAATCTTGAGCTACAACTGTTATTCGAAGGAAGCAAAAATATTATTTAGATTTCTTAGTTGTTCATCCATATATACTGCACCACAGAAGTTTCTCCAACGACCAGTAATTAGTAAATTTACCCCATCGTGTAGGCAAAGGCAACAATTATGAGGTCAATAACCTGCATCGGCTGCAGGTCGGAATGGATGGAATGCATGTTTTGCTGATAGCAACGAGTCCTGGCCTGCAAGTAGCTTCACTTGCATATCTTTTGAATATGAACTTCAATAAGTCTACTCGTTGCTGTGGAAATAAATAAAGAGACGTTCTGGGTCCAAAAAAATAAAAGCTCAAGTAAAAGAGTTTGAATCTTCTCCCGTTCTATTTTCTTTTCAGATCGCATCATTCGCCACCCACTACGTTCGATCTCATTGATCATGGTGGAGCCATTTCAATGCATTTGCCCTTGCCGGATAATGATGGTTGCTTCAACCAAAAGGACGGGCATGCAAAGGGCATTGCATCCCATCAATTACGCATGCGAACGCGAAGATCGAGTCGGGATCCTGGTGCGCGTTTGCAACGCGTAAAACTGGCCGCACGTTCACCGGGAAAAAAATAAAAAAAAAACACATCCCGACGGCCACCACGTCATCCAATCGAGAAGATGAACGGTCGTCAAACATTCAAAGACGTCACGCCAAGCAATGCATCCACAACCAATATTGCTACCTGATATTTTTCTCATATATATATATATATATATATATTATTGTTGCTGGAATTTAGATCCGGGGGCGGCCGTCGGCTCAGAAGGAGGAGCTCTGGCATAAGATGGGAGGTGGCGGTCCGTCGACGAGCGGCGTCCTCCGAAAGACCTGCAAAAAGCCGGTGGCCGGGATTTCCGGCGCCGGTCCTCCGATGCTTAAGTCAGAGGGGGCTGATGTGAAGAAGGAGGGAGAGAGAGTGCTTTTTAAGATCTCAGAGTCCAACCCCTTACAAGGGTGAGTGGTTTTTCTTTTATAGAGAGGTATAGATGTACCTGCGATGCGACAGGGCGAACGGGTTACCGTCATGATTGAGTACGATCGTGTGAATTAATGTATTACCGTGGGAGATCAGGCCGGAGTCAGTGAGTCGTCGTGGCTGATCAGACGTGCCAAAGTAGTTCAACTATCTACCGTGGAGAGCTTGAGGTCCATAGATGGCATTAATTGTTGAGTGAACCGGAGATCAGTAGAAGCCATGCGCCTTAATTGTTGAGTGAACCGGAGATCAGCAGAGGCCATGTGCATTAATTGTTGACGGTGGTTGCAGGGCATGGCCCCTAGTTGAGCTGCAGGAGGATGTGACCGCAGCGGGTGGATGGTATGGTCGGGCTTCCGAGGTCGAGGATGTCGAGGTCTAGTGCTTGGGTGGTGCGTCTCGGAGTCGAGCGTCTGGTCAGACGTCGGGCCTGGCTGCACGCCTTCAGGTCGGACCCTCTCAGGCACGTGATGGTCATGTATCTATGTATTTCGAGACAACTCATTTTTCCCCCAATAATTATTTTTCTTTAAGCCTCTTGAAAGAGTTAGATGTTGATGTTATGACATCAGTAATCTAACACATTTTCATGAAGGTTTTGTCGACTATTCTATATTTGTTTTATCAAGATCACTATTCCCGGACTGATGACCTGGAAACTAAGTGGGGGCCAAGGGATTTGGCATATACCAAATTAGAAGATGCTCTATCACATTATCTTTTGTGACTTTTTTTAAACAAAAAAGGAAAGGGGGCCGGAAGCCCACCCGATTATTACCAAAAAAAAAAAAAAATCATTAACTTCTAAAAATCTCCAAACAGTGAGGTCATGGTGTCGTTACTAAAGCAGAGCACCGTCTCAGTTTTAATACAAAAACCCATTACAAAAAACTTTGAAAAGGAAAGGAAATCTTCAAGAATAAAAATGCATCCAAATATAAACAGAGCAACTTCACGCCACCAAAATATAAAGAGCCTACACGACAAGGCCAGAACAAACCGGCACTTATTTAGGTGTCAGGCTGTCAGACCCAAATACATCACCCTAAACACCATGTCAAACCATGTCACGCTTACATAATATAGAAACAGAATGGGAAGATACATAGATATAGGGAAAGAAAAGTTCCATCCACTCTAGAAGAGGTGATGATGCTTCTTCCCATGAGATTCCTCAGCTTCCTCCTTGGCTTCCTTCTTCTCATGGTGCTCATGGAAGGCATACCCTCCGCTGCCCACCGCCATGGCCGCAGCCACCTCCTCCTCTATCTTATGCTTGTGTGCATGCTCCGGATCCTTCTTGGCCTCATGCTTCTCATACTGAAACATTGGTTGTGATAAAATCACAAACAAAATCACAATGTTTAATTACCAATCGATCTCTAGATTTTGATATGGATAAAGTGAAGCTTAAAAAACAAAAAATAATTATAACCAAATTAAGAACAGTGTTGTTTTCTTAACATTATCATCTTTCATTTTCTATTATACCAAATAATAACAAAAAAGGCCCGTTATTTCCGTTATAACATTATCATCTTTCCTTCTTTTGGTGGACCCCAGGAGTCGTGGATACATGTCAAGCATGACGAATACCAGTCTAGATTTTATAAATCTTCCTCTGTACCCGATGATCAATAACACAACCCACAAGACAAGAAGAAGAATGGTATGGTGCTCTGCGGGAACAAGTTAAGATGTGAGATGAATAATACCAGAGCGAAGGCGCCGGCGGCTGCCGCGCCCATCTCGCCGAGATGCTCCTTGTGCTTGTGGTGCTTCTCCGAGTACTCCACCGACTCCACGGGCTTTTCCTCCTCCTTCTGGTGGTGGAAGAGGTGGTGGTGGTGGTGCTTCTCCTCCGACATCGGTGATCGATTGCTTAAATTAGGCTGTGGTGATGGTATATGGTAACGAGGGAAGGGTAGGGAGGGGGTATATATAAGAGGGGAGGTGATGGGACCGGGACGGATGGACCGTCCTGATTTGCGGGGATCACGGATCTGACGCGTTTTTCAGTTTTTATATAAAAATTAGTTAATTAGTGGCTAAGCAAATCAGATTTATTTTATATGTTGTTAATAGATGATAAGGGAAGACTTGCTTGAGCGTGGTGGGCCCTCGTTTCTTTTGACCTTTCTAATCTTGTGGTCCGTCAAGGCGTGTGAATGCTATTGCCGACGCCCGCAGTAACATAAAACGCATAATGTAGCATTAATATCGAGTCACCAAAGTTCAGTACATTCGATGCGCATATATTGCATATACTGTTATATATTTAAACATAGTTTTTTATTTTTGTTAGGTAGGGTTGCATGTGCTTTATTTTTTTCTTTATCTTGATAACTCTAAGACCACGCATGCAAAAGGTAAAGAGAGGTGCAAGTATTTTTTTTCCTTTTTTTTCATTTCTAGATTTCAAGATCAGTGGCCAAGGGTTCTAAATTATTATGTATAATCTATTTTAAAGGAAAACCAGAAGTTAGATAGATTAGTATTTGAACTACAGTTTCTTTTCTATACCTACGAAGGAGAATTCTACTTAAAGGTTAATTAAGAGATGTTCCATCTTGGAAGAGAAAACTCACTTAAAAAACATAAAAGCATTTATTTGGAGCTCACTGAAACCTAGAGATTGTTATAGTACCTTTTGAAATATTGAGGCAAACGGAGACATGAGTTATTAATGAATTTTGAATGATTCACTTTTTTATTGGAAAAATAATTCTATGAGCTATTCTTTGATGCATGAAAATACAAAATTATTCAATAATTCATGATTTTTATATTTTTTTTATAAATCTTATAAATTAACCTCTTTCCTCTATGCATCCTCCTTTTTGAACTTTTAATATGATACAGTTCATAGTCTTACATTTGTAATTAATGAATATTGGTTTTCTAATATTAGGTTATAGGATGGTGCAATAAAAATTTCACTTTTTCCCCAAACTTTTTTGATTTCTTTTTTCTTGAATTGAATATGTCTATTATAAATATAGTTTTGCAACTTCATATTTTCATCTTTTAAAATTATACAACTAAATATTTCTTAATTTTGAATATGAATGTGTCTATTTTAAGTAAAATCTTATATATTTGCATATTCTCTTTGTCCTATCATCTTGCTTTCTTTTTATGAGACCTATATTTTTCTCCTTTTGAGACTAAAAGAGACTATTTCCACTCTTTCCAGACTAAAACTCATGCTCCATGGTAGACCAAGCCATTGCCCACAAAACCAGGTCATGGTATATACTTGGAGGTCCAAGCGACCAATGCTCTTTGCAATTGAATTTTGGCCGCTTAGCATTTTATCATCGAAAACCAAGGTTGTCATATGGGCTTTCAGTTGCAATATCTTCTTATCATAACAACATGATATCTTCTAGAGAATGAGAAGTCCTAAATTTTTGAATGGTTCAAATGCATTTGCAATTTTATGATTAGATATCAGCCTAATATCTTTTCCCCAGGTCAAACGAGTGGTGTTGACAAACTCAAGATTGTCATTAAACCGGTCATCAACTTTTATTTAATATCTCCCAACCATCCTTTGCCGTTGCCGACCAGCCAGGGCCTGGGACTCGGATGGCCGACATACGTCGCCACGAACATTGCGGGCATCACAGGTAGTCCTTTACCCATGACGACATCGTGGCTGTTAGATCTCGATCGGGTATTAGGTTGATTTTGTTTTATATTTCAAAATTTAAATTATGTTTTTTTAATGGATTTGTGATATCGGAGTCACAATATCTATACTAATATGTAATAATTAATAAACATTTATAAGTGAGTCATAGCATGCGATAAAACAGCTCACTTCAAAACTTCAATCCCACGTAGATTTTATATAGCTCTCATATACATCTAAGTCGTCCCCGTCGTCCAAACCGCGGATCATTTTATCCAAGCCAAAATATTGTAGCCAGTGCATACTATAGATGCAATCATGCTGCAGTTTTTTAGAGATAAATTTTATTAATTTTATTTTTATTAGTATTTTAATATAAAAAATATTAATAATTCAAAAAGTAAAAGAGTCATAAGAATAAAAATTATCATGTCAAACAGTGCTATCCACCTTACAGCATACCTCAAATTCAAATCAAATAAAAAAATAAAATGGATTCTCCTAATTTTTTAGTTTTTGCCAATTTCTCCAACCCCCCCACTTCCGAAAAAAAAGGGAGAGTGAGAAGGGCCTCACCAGATCTGAAGGCTCTTTCCTTCATGCTGCAAACATCCTCCTACGCTGCACCGAGACCCTCCTCTACTCTCCTCTTCCTTTCCCCCCCTTGTCTACTTCTCTCTCTTTCTCTCACCTCCTTTCACACGATGTGGGGCAAAAGATAGGCAGACCCTCTCACAGGATGCATAAAAGCGGAAGAGAGAAAGAGAAAGAGAGAGAGGAGAGAGAGAGGAGAGAGGAGGGCTGCGGAAACCGGCCGAACCCGGCGGGCGGCGGCTGCGAAACCCAAAGGAAAGGAGAGCCGAAACAGAGTAAACAAGGAACCTTTCTCTCGCTCGATTTCCGTCCGATTTCTCGGACAGCGGCCGTGATTCCAACTCGGGGGAAGAAGGGCAAGAAAAGGGGAAGAAGGCTAGGGTGATACCTCGGCCCCGCCGGCGGCGTCCGGTGGTCTCGATTTCCGGCGAACCCAACAATGTGCAACCGCGAGCTCAGCGGGAAGAAGAAGAAGAAGAACGAGGGAGAAATAACGGAGATTGCTCGGGGAGGAGGCTTTGGAGGGAGAGGGAGGACTCACGAAGTCGGATTCCTTCCGGCGATATCGGGAGGAAGATGACTCTCATCGGGACTCCTCTCCCCTCCCAGGCACGTGCTCGGCACGTGCCGACTTTTTTTTTTTTTTTTTTTTTTGTGTGTGTGTTTTGGCCCAAATTCAATTGGGCCGGTCAAATGGCCCAGTATGCTTCAATCCTTCATGGTTGTTAATGCAAATGTGGATGATGTTAAATTCTTCAAGGCTTACAAACTCCCTTTCATATGGTCTGAATGTGGATACCTAATAACTCCAGTACCCTTTCGCTCCTTTGATAAACAAGCTTATCCACCATATTTTAGGTGCACTAAGCGATTAAATTGGATAACTTCACGTTATCTACCCTTTAGCCAGCAGCTATGCTACGCACAGCTAAAGACTCTCAAACATGAAATATAGTAAAAAATTATTTCTTAAGTCCCTAAATAATTTTTTAGTTATTTTCCTAAATTCTTATTTTTCTTATAAAGTTGGTGGAATTTGCTGAACTTTAAAGGGAACAAGTCATGGCAGTATTATTATTTTGAGGTCCCTGATCAGGCATTCGATTATATGGTGATCTCGGATTCTCAGGTTTTATGCATATGCCTCTAGAGCTCTTCGATGAAAATTTCTATCCGCAGTCCAAACCTTTTTTAAGAAAACAAGTGGCGTAATTTTCTTTCAAATTTATAACTTCTCTGTACTATTTTAGAATATGGAGCAAAAGAGGATCGAGAATTTACCATTAGGTGTCGTTCCATTGAACTTTGAAGTTGTATTATGTCAAAGTGAAAGCTGTCCCTCTTTGCATCGATGTAAGCAAGTTCTCAAATGAAATAGATTGCTTGTCTTTTCTTTTATTTTTTTTAAATTTTTGATGTATTTTTTCTACTCTTTTGTACCTTGTACTTCTAATGGCAGCGAAAGAGATCCATCAAATACGCTGAGTCAAAATTTTCAGACTGAGACAAACCATGTTGGCACCTATGAAATAGCCCAATAGTAGGAGGTCCTTTTTTCCCAACAATAAAAGAAGGAAATAAAAAAGGTGATGAATAAATTAAAGTATTCGACCAATCTAACCAAGACAAAGGATACTAGACCAGGAATCTTATTGTGAGCTACAAACTGTTATTCGAAGGAAGCAAAACTAATACAGAGTCATTATTTTCTCCCTCGAACTCAAACAGAGTAGCTTCTATGCTTCAGCTCAGTGAGGAAACTTTAAGACCTTGATGTCCTTCCACAGGGATTCCATGAAGTAGGAGCTGTAATTTTGTGCATAAACGCCACACTTGAAGTAATGCGAGGCCCCTCCACGGTCTTTTGCAACCAGCTTCAGATCTCCATCAATGAAAACCTTTAGCAGCCCTGTACCAACTTCATGGATCACATTCACTCGAAACCATCTCCCATAGATATCGTCTTCTATGAGCCGTGTTTTATAGTACATGAGTGCACCGTCGTAGATCCTCAGCATCAGTGCTGTAGCTGTGTTCGTCCGATTGGCTCCGAAGACTTGCATGATGCACACACCGGTTGTCCCGCTTGGGACGTAAGCTTGTCCTTCGAATTGCCACACTCCAGAAGAGTAGTCATATCCCTTCGAGAGAGAAATCATCAAGAATATGATGAGACTAAGGGATTCTTTAGTCAGTTTTAAAGCATATGCATATAAACAAACCTCAGCAAAACCATTTTTAATAGCCTAATATCATATGAACTGAGAGGAATAACTTCTGGAGCGACTAGATTTCCCAGATAAAATTGGCCCAAGATTGGCTGGTTAGTTGAATATATATCAAGGTTTCTTAGTTATCCTGCTTGACCTTTCGTGCTGAGGAAATGGCAGCTTGGACCTCATTTGTATCACAGAATTTAGGTTAGTTAACATCTCGATAACAGACAAAAATAGAAAAAAAAGTGGAAAATAATACAAAAAGGAGCTCGTTGTGCCTTTTTTTTTTTTTCTTTAAGAAAGAGTGTTTTTTTTTTCTCGAGAAAGAGTTAGAAATCCTAACCCATTTTCACCAAGGAAAAAAAAAACCTTCTTCACCTAGAATATCAAGGAAGAGATGCTGAAAAAAGAAGAGAAATGCGAGATAGTTGAGTTTTTTGTGATTCATACACGTATCCGAATCTCAGAACGAGGAGCAGTCGGACTCATTGGAGAGAGGGGCTTGTCAGCAGACAGGACCCACAGCTTGTGAACACCATTGGTGACGCTGTATCGCTCGCTCACAGGGAGGTCATAAGGTTTGTGAATGTCGAAGCTGGAGCTGTTGAGAGGGAGAGAGATGAAACCATCCGTAGGGTCTGTGACCGGCCATGCCGCGACTCCTTGGCCATGAAGCCGAACAAGAGCTACGTACATCGACACTAAGAGGAGCAAGTAAAACTTCATCTTTCTCTTACGGACGCAAACGAAGAGGAAAGGGAACCTCGTCTTAGAAGCAATGTATTACCATCCTCACGCCCACAACTTTATAGAGAAAGGGTTTACATCTTGAGCTGCAATCCGTGACGCCTGGCTAAATTTTTAAATAAGAGATTTGTCGGTTCTCTAATTATAATTCCCAGTTCAGCCAGCAACTTGTTTCCCATTATAAATTTCTACTGCGTCCATTATAGTACTTGCAAGGTCTTCAAGAGTTCTGTTTGCTTCGTTATTCTTGTCATCACAAGAGTCATTAGGATGGATATCTTGAACCGTTCTTTACAATTCATTCTTGTCCATAATTCTTCCATGATTGTAGTAAGTTTTGTTGCTACTGGAATTTGGAAGTAAGAGAGGAGTAGGTTATTAGTGACTATTAGGTCCCATTATAAATGTCCATTTGGAGAAACAAGAAAACTACAACAATTAGTTGAGACATTTCTACTAGTCCATGACCTAGTACAATGGCCGGCAGCATGAGGTCTACAGACATGACCGTGGCGACTGGCGACTAACCAATTGAAACAAATGAGCTGAACTACTTCTATAGGAAATTTAATTAACAAGACTACACTTCATTTAAAAGGAGTCATGCTTAATTTAGTTTACACCAACTTCTAGGAACCCTTGACCGCAACATCAGGCCCTGTTTTGGCCCTGACACTGGGCCGGTGGCTGTGTCTCCCAATATCGCTAAGGGTTAGTTTATACCTTCCTCTATTCATTTTTCCCCCGGAATATTTCCATATTACTTCCTATATATCTCTCTAAACTGCTCCCTTGTCATCTTGCATTTGTTGGTATGTTTTCAGCTCCTTGGTCAAAGCCTCCGTTAGTGCTCTTTCTCAATATATTCTTCCCATTGTACCACAGGGCAAGAGCTAAACCAACGCAAAAATTCACCATTGTGGTAATGATGCAAAGGTGGAACCACTTGTCACGCCCCGAACCTGTCATTCGGTAGACCACATGACGCAACATAATTCCTAAAACGAAGCCGTAAAGATCGTGCAAGACCTAAAATGAACAATATCTAAATAATACCAAAAATTTAAAATAATAATTAATAATCAATTTAATCCGATAAAACCACTATAATTAAATAACCAACTTGCTCGATTACAAGATTCAGATGTTCATCGATATTAGAAAAATAGAAATAACTAACTAACTAATAGTTCTGCAGCTCAAACTCCGCGTCTCACCTATCTGAAATTACACATCCTCTGACTCTGAAAAAAAAATGTAAAGATAGATATGAACTTTTTCAGTCCAATAACAATCTCCAACCGCTACACTATAAATAATCAGATAAACAATACTAGATAAAATATTTACCATAATAATATTCGAAAAATTCATTCAAAACAACAAGCACATAAGCCATTAATATCCATCTTATCAAAGAAACACGCGCGCCCACACAGATATATATATATATATATATATATATATATATATATATATATATATATATATATATATATATATATATATATATATATATATATATATATATATATATCCAATTTAACCAATTATTTAATAGTTTCATACGCCATGTGTCATTTTTTTCCTCATTATCTTAATTTCCAAGTTTCGTATTAATCTTTCTCTAGATCTTGACTAACCAAAATCATAACCTAGTCCAAGACTGCTAAATAAAATCCCACGCATAAGCCCGTGGAGAATATCCCACGCACAAGCCCGTGGAGGCTGTCACACACATAAGCCCGTAGAGGCTATCACACGCAAAAGCTCGTGGAGCCTGTCTCATGCGTAAGTTCGTGAAAGCTATCCCACGTGTAACCTGATGGAGGCTATCCCACGTGTAAACCCATGGAGGCAGTCCCATGTATAAGATCATGGAGCCCATGGAGGTTGTCCCATATGTAAGCTCATGGAGACTATTCCATGCCGAAGTTAGTCAAACCACTTCTTATCCATCTAATTTACATGTTATCTTTATCGAATCAAATTCTAATTACATAGTGTATTTCTTACAAATTAAAGATATTTATCATCATTGTTCATATAATAATGTTTTCAATAATTGATATCCTCATATAATAATCATACAAGTATGTTCATACTGAAAATGATATAAAACATATCATCTCATGCAAAACGAAATCCATAAATACAAACCACACGATGCAAAACCAGTGGTATAAATTCAATAAATATGTATATATACTAGTGATCAGGTGCAAGGATTCTTACCTCTACCAAAAATAGACTCAAATACAGCAATTCACTAACCCGCTTCGCAATCTACGAGCTGGGGTGTAGAGTACCCCAATCAATGCCTTCTTACACAGACAACTCTTTCCCTCCAGAATCAAACTAAATTATCAAAAAAAGAATTATATAGTAGACTAGTAACCTAGATCGCCTACCGGTATCCACTAGGGGTCCATCACTAGATCCCTCGAATCCCTTCCATCAATTACGTGGATCAACTAGAGAGGAAAAATGGAGAGAAAGAAACAATGATAGAGAAAAGATGAAGGAAAGAGAGAGCAAGGTAGAGAGAGGAGAGAGAAAGAAGGGAGAAACCTCTCTTCTCTTCTTCATGAAGAAGGAAAGTTATCTTTCCCTTCCTCTTCGGCCAGAACCTGGGGCAACCACGGCGGCCACGAGCTTCCTACAGCCACAATCATCGCTGATGATGGTGGCTAGCTGGCGTAAAGAAGAAGAGAGAGGAAAACAACAAAGATAGAGAGGGATCTACACTAAACTCAGCCTAGACCATGGCCGATTCTACTGTCCAATGGTCACACGATCTCAAAGGTCTCAAGAAGTGGTGAAACTCGGCTAAATCTAGCAACTCACGATGGTGAATAAAGAGAAAAGTAACCAAAACAGAGCACTCCTGTTTTAGATTAATTTCCGGCGATTCGCCAACTAGTATCACGGTGGTAATGGCCACAGGACTTGAAAAAGGAGAGAGAAATGGACGATGCTTACCTCAGTCTGGCGAGGTGATCCGGTGGATTTTTCAGTGAACAATTAAGGGAGAAACTCGTAAGACAAGCTTGGGATCGGAGGCTATTCCTCGAGTTATCGTGGATAATTTTCAACGGACGAGGTGGGGAACCTTTAATAAATGAGATCCCTAGGTTTAGCTGGTGTTTGGATTGCCTTAGAACTATCAGAGTTCAGCGATATCGGGAAGGAAGAACTGGAGTCTTCTTCTCCGCCTCTCACCTGCAACAAGGCTTGCTCGAACACCAACAGACCCAGCCTCTTCAGGCCGGCCCACTAGCCCAAGGAAGCTAGGCTATCACACCACTGCTCGAGCAGATATGTATTTTCATATTTAGCATGATGTCAAAGCTCATTTTTTTTCCAGAAAAACTGTGAAAAAGATCATCATATATTTCGTCAGAGATGAAATAGATACAGAAGAGTAAGAAAATGGAAAAAAAGAGAAAGAAAGAAAGAAAAGAAGAGGCAGGGGGACCCAAGCAGCCGTTATATCAAGCCTGATCCATAAAACTAGCCCAATTACTAAAACCGGGCCCAATAAACAAAAAGTCCAACGAACCAAATCACGGACGTACCTGGTCAACCCAAAACCAGTATAACTATTCAAAGTCCATTTTGGCACCAGCTTAAATTTTCTCAAAGCAATGCATAGGATGTTATTCTAGCAAGACAGTGCATTGTTAATATGAAGAGGATGAAATCATATAGCAAGAAAATTATTAGTGGTTTGAGATTTTAGAACCTGACATAATCTGATCACAATGTGTTGTGATCCTGGTTCTCATTATGATCAAGTGGAATTTTGATCTCTGACCATGATTTTATTTATTTATTTAAAAATCTCTAACCACGAATGCTAATCCAACTCGTGAACCATGTGCTTTTGTTACATCATTCGAGCACTTTAAAATGGATCCTTTGATTTTACTCAAAAAAAATCTATGACAATTAAACGAAAGATTTGACTTCGCCTTGCTCATGAAAGCGTTCGAGTGGTCTACTTTGTCGAGCTGACAAGCTCCCTTCGCTGGTTACAGCTTGCTTGGGTGGGATGGTAAAGGTAGGCCAAGAGAGAAAAGAAGTTGATATCAAGTTCAGGATAAGGCTCGAGGTATCCTATCTCCATCCTGAGAATTTTGATCTTTGTCCATAGCTTAGAACCAGACAAGAAAGTCTGCCCTTGTGCAAAGATTATTAACGTAACAACTCATTAGTCAAAAAAATATTACTTAGATTTCTTAGTTCTTCATCCATGCTACACCACACAAGTTTCTCCAACGGCCAGTAAATTTACCCCATCGCGTAGGCAAAGGCAACAATTATGAGGTCAATAACCTGCATCGGCTGCAGGGCGGAATGGATAGAATGCATGCTTTGCTGATAGTAACGAGTCCTGGCCTGCAAGTAGCTTCCCTTGCATATCTGTTGTATATAATCTTCAATAAGTCTACTCGTTACTGTGTAAATAAATAAAGAGACGTTCTCGCTCCAAAAGAATAAAAGCTCAAATAAGAGAGACTGAATCTTCTCCCGTTCTATTTTCTTTTCCAATTACGTCATTCGCCACCCATTTCGTTCGATCTTATTGATCATGGTGGAGCCATTTCAATGCATTTGCCCTTGTCGGATAATGATGGGTGCTTCAACCAGAAGGATGGGCATCCAAAAGGCAGCACATCCCATCAATCACGCATCGCCCTATGCCCTCAATTTTGCAACACGCATAAAGCTGGCCACACAAATCCCGAGGCCACCACGTCATCCAATCGAGAAGACGAACGGTTGTCAAACATCCAAAGTCGTCACGCCGCATATTTCAAGCAATGCGGCACCTTGGCGGATAGCGCAGCGGATCGCTGCGGATGGATAACGTGGCAGCCACCGATGTACAGCATCCTGCGGTGCAAAATGCACCACGTAGAGGATCGTTGCCCGCCTAAACTACCACAGCCAATATAGCTATCTGATATTTTTAATATATATATATATATATATATATATATATATATATATATATATATATATATATATATAATTTTTTAAAGTTTTTTTTTACAACGGCGAGTGACGCAGACACGTGATTTCTAGCCATTTGAGATACAGTGATGCGCTGTACTCAAAGATCCGGACATTAAGTTTGTCGTTTTATCAAGATCACTATTCCCGGATTGATGGCCTAGAAGCTAAGTGGGGCCAAGGGATTTGGCATATACGAAATTAGAAGATGCCATATCACATTCTCTTTCGTTACTTAAAAAAAAAAAAAAGAAAAATCATTAACATCTCAAAATCTGCAAATAGTGAGGCCATGGTGTCGTTACATTTTATACTTTAGTTGCATCAGTACTAAAACAAAGCACCGCCTCAGTTTGAACGCAAGAAACTTTGGAAAGGAAAGGAAATCTTCACACCACCAAAATATATAGAGCCAACATCACAAGGCCAGAACAAACCGGCACTTATTTGGGTGTCAGGCTGTCAGACCCAAATACATCACCCTAAACACCATGTCAAACCATGTCACGCTTACATAATATAGAAACAGAAAGGGAAGATATATAGATATGGGGAAAGGAAAGTTCCATCCACTCTAGAAGAGGTGATGATGCTTCTTCCCATGAGATTCCTCAGCTTCCTCCTTGGCTTCCTTCTTCTCATGGTGCTCATGGAAGGCATACCCTCCGCTGCCCACCGCCACGGCCGCAGCCACCTCCTCCTCTATCTTATGCCTGTGTGCATGCTCCGGATCCTTCTTGGCCTCATGCTTCTCATACTGAAACATTGGTTGTGATAAAATCACAATGTTTAATTACCAATCGATCTCTAGATTTTGATATGGATAAAGTGAAGCTTAAAAAACAAAAAATAATTATAACCAAATTAAGAACAGTGTTGTTTTCTTAACATTATCATCTTTCGTTTTCGATTATACCAAATAATAACAAAAAAGGCTTCTTATGGTGGACCCCACGAGTCGTGGATACGTGTCAAGCATGACGAATACCAGTCTAGATTTTATAGATCTTCGTCTGTACCCGACGATCAGTGATACAGCCCACAAGACAAGAAGAAGAATGGTATGGTGCTCTGCGGGAACAAGTTAAGATGTGAAATGAATAATACCAGACCAAAGGCGCCGGCGGCTATCGCGCCCATCTCGCCGAGATGCTCCTTCTGCTTGTGGTGCTTCTCCTCCTTCTCATAATCCTCGTACCTCCCCTCGTTGGACTCCGAGACCACCTCCGTTGTCTGGGCGTAGCCGGCGTTGTACCCGCCTTGGCCGCCGTACCCGGCGCCGTACCCGGCGCCGTACCCGCCTTCGCCGCCGTAGCCGCCTTCGCCGTAGCCGCTTCCGGTGGAGTAGGCCGTCTCCGAGTACTCCACGGGCTTTTCCTCCTTGTCGTGGTGGAAGTGGTGGTGGTGGTGGTGCTTCTCCTCCGACATCGGTGATCGATCGATGGCTTAAATCAGGTTGTGGTGATGGTATATGGTAACGAGAGGAGGGTAGGAAGGGGGTATATATAGGAGGGGAGGTGATGGGACCGGGACGGATGGACCGTCCTGATTTGCAGGGATCACGGATCTGACGCCTTTTTGAGTTTTTATATAAATATTAGTTAATTAGTTGCTAAGCAAATCGGATTTATTTTATACGTCGTTAATAGATAATAAGGGAAGATTTGCTTGAGAGTGGTGGGCCCTCGTTTCTTTTGACCTTTCTAGTCCTGTGATTCGTCAAGCCGTGTGAATGCTATTGCTGACGCCCGCAGTGAAATAAAAGGCATAATGTGGCATGAATATCGAGTCGCCAAAGTTCAGTACGCGCCAGGCGCATATATTGCGCATACTGTTATTTTTTTGGTAAATCGGAAACAGAATATTTAAACATAGATTTTTATTTTTATAATAGTGTGGGATTAGTTACTCTGAAAAATGATATATTTTCTTTTTCTTGTTAGGTAGGAGTGCGTGTGCTTTATTTTTTGCTTTATCTTGATCACTTCAAGACCACGCATGCAAAAGAGAAAGGTAGGTGCGAGTATTTTTAGCCTTTTTTTCATTTCTAGATTTCAAGATCAGTGGCCAAGGTTTCTAAATTATTAGAAGGCATTTGAACTTTGGTTTTTTTTTTTTCTATACGGACCAAGGAGAATTCTACTTAAAAGTTAATTAAGAGATGTTCCACTTTGGAAAAGAAAACTCACTTAAAAACATAAAAGCATTTACTTGGCGCTCATTGAAACCTAGAGATTGTTATCCTACCTTCTAAAATATGGAGGCAAATGGAGACATGAGTTATTGGAATGAATTTTGAATGATTCACTTTTTTATTAAAAAATTAATTTTTTGAGCTATTCTTTGATACAGAAAAATACAAAATTATTCAATAATTTATGATTTATATATTTTTAATAAATTTTATAAATTAACCTCTTTTCCCTATGCATCCTCCTTTTTGAACTTTTAATATAATACAGTTCATAGTCTTATATTTATAATTAATGAATATTGGTTTTCTAATATTAGGTTATAGGATTGTGCAATAAAATTTTATGGAAGACTTCATGCTATCCGAGTGCAAAGTGATGATGGTGTCTTAAAATTAGAAAACTGAAATTTAAGCAGAATTTTGCAACTTCACTTTTTCTCCAAACTTTTTTGATTTCTTTTTTCTTGAATTGAATATGTCTATTATAAATATAGTTTTATAACTTCATATTTTCGTCTTTTAGAATTATATAACTAAATATTTTTTAATTTTGAATATGAATGTTTCTATTTTAAGTAAAATCTTATATATTTGCATATTCTCTTTGTCCTATCATCTTGCTTTCTTTTTATGAGACCTATATTTTTCTCCTTTTGAGACTAAAAAAAGACTATTTCCACTCTTTCCAGACTGAAACTCATGCTCCATGGTAGACCAAGCCATTGCTGACAAAACCAGATCTCGGCATACTTGGAGGTCCAAGTGAGGACCAATGCTCTCTGCAATTGAATTTTGGCTGCTTAGCATTCTATCATCCAAAACCAAGGTCGTCATATGGTTTTTCAGTTTCAATATCTTCTTATCTCAACCACATAATATCTTCTAGAGAATGGGAAGTCCTAAATTTTTGAATGGTTCAAATTCATTTCCAATTTTATGATTAGATATCAACCTAATATCTTTTCCTCAAGTCAAATGACTGGTGTTGACAAACTCAAGATTATCATTAAACCGGTCATCATCTTTTATTTAATATCTCCCAACCATCCTTTGCCGTTGCCGACCAGCCAAGGGAGCCCGGGACTCGGATGGCCGACAAACCGCGAACATTGCGCGCATCACAGGTAGTCCTTACCCATGACGACATCGTGACTGTTAGATCTCGATCGGACGGCTAGCAACGCATCTCTCAACCGACTCCCCATTCGCATCTTAAAATTTTTCGACAGCGAAATGAAAGGGAAACGCACCTGAGCCCCACGCTTCCACCGTGAAGTTGAGGCACCAAGAATGGCCACGTGCCATGGTTACTCGTGGAGTCAAAACCCAGAGTCCTCCCTCTCGTAAAGCCCCGCTCCACGGGATTAGAGCACTTGTGCGGGGCCCGCAGCGATAATGAGGCGGTGCGGCCCCCCGCTAAATCATTCAGGTGGGTGGGATATGGTATTCAGGGGCAGTGTCGGCAAGGATAATCCCAGGAATATCCTCTGATATCCTTCGGTCGTGGCGCCCGGCCGCCCGCCCTCCGTCGAAGCAACGTCATACGAGTATAGGGTCACACATCTCCTACAATGATCCATCTCGGCCGTCCTATCGGAGTTAGCGGACGAGTAATGTCATAGGGGGCCACCACGGGACAACATCACCTAGATCGGACGGTGCCACGTACAGATCGTGAGCTTTCGCTAATGTGATTTAAAGGACACGTACCAAAGGAATTGTGTGGACAATATCAGACCTGGTGGCCCTCGTTTTGGGCCCGCGGATGAGGGGAAAATCGGATCCATTATAATCACCAATCATAACTCCCCATCCGTAACCGGGGCCAGAGGTTTTATTTCTTCCGGAGTCTTGGATTAGCATCAAGTCACTTTCGTTTGGATAGGATGAGGATAAGCAGAGTAATTCTTATGCGGAAGTTTGCACGGGATGTTTACTGGGACGAGTACAGGAGACGTGAACACGTGTCTTCAAAATATCTTCAAATATCAATCGTGGATGGGCCCCACCAAGTGAGGGGTGGATCTGTGGTTGCCTTTGTGGTGGGGTAAACTAGCCCTTCGTCGTGGCTGTGAAACGTCAAGATGCCACCCTGCCACGTGAGAAGATGTTGCCCGTGAACCTTCCCCGGATAAAGGAAGGAGACATATACCTACTTGAAGTCTTAGGTGTTCGTTCCATGAGCTCACCCAAATTTGGGGGCGTACTTTGTGGATGAAGCCTTCCCCAGATAAACAGATAGCCACATGTAAACTGGCATCGGAGAAGTTGAAATTTGACCAAATACGCGTCGTTTTTCCATTCATGGAATGAATCAATTCATCGCATTCATATTTCGGCATGGAATTGGATGCTACACCTTTGGAAAGCACTGCATGTATTCTCCTCTTATCAACAAGGGACGCCCCTTCAGAGCAACCAAGAAGAATGACGTAGGTCCTTTTGAAAAGTGAATTTTCCTCAACTGTTTACCACTAAAAGGTGTGCTAATTTCATGACATTGGATTAAACGATGCATTCATCGAGCACATACATTTTGGATCTGCCAAAAATCTTAATTACTTTTTATAAATTATAAGCTATCATAATTGAAGAGTAAGCGAGTCACACACGAGGCAACCTTCTTGTGGTACCAGAGGAAAAGTTAAACAAAGGAGACTTAGAAGAGAAGGGTCCCACCTCAGGCATGCCATTGTAGTGGTCCCTCGAGGTGTCATGTGGACGGTGCTGCACCAAGAGTTGCATCCGGCCTTCAGCACGACACGCAAATCGGATACACACACAAAAAAAAAAAAAGGTCGCAGCACAGTACCCATGCAGAACCCAAAGAGCTTGTGGTGGGTTGAGTCATAACCGATCTTCCCCATATAGTTATTGCCCAAGTGTTGCCGTCCTCTAAAACCTTTGTGTTACGTATCATCAAAGCAGGTACGATGCCCATATGAGGTGAGTTCAATACTTCAATATGAAAACTATAGAGATTTAAGGTCCTTGAAGCAGTCGATACCGTGCATGATGTAAAACTCCAATGTAACCATCCGTCGTCCATTCAACTGAACTCATGTTTAAAGTCGGCCTCCAAGTCCCAGAAATCCGGGAAAAGTGACGGCAGGGATATTAGTGGAAATCGATAATAGACTGAGTAATGGAGTGAAATGCAGGTTTAGAATCACTGGAGAAAAATTAGTAAACCTGAAAGCAGCCGACAGTTTTAAATTTTCCCCGTTCAGGCTTCAGATACAATGTTCTGCCCAGCCTTGGACTACTACATGCCAACTTGCATTATTCTTCAGAAATCTGATACTTTGATCAGTATCTCTCCTTTATGATTGAAGAGAGAGAAAACATAACTTCAAAGTGTGAAGATCCTCTGCTTCTTGGGGTTCCTTTCTATATTCTGCAATTATGGAACAATGCAACAAAGCTTGAATACTTGGAAGCATAACTGAATTTATTATTATAAGGAAAGGCCAACTTTAATTTGTGCTGCACCTTTATTTAAAGCAGAGAGACCAGAATTGCAAACCCAGCAGCAATGATCCAAACCTTTTTCTTTTTTCATGAGATGTGCCATAAACTAGTGCATCTTTTATAAGGCTTTACCTGCCACTAAACTGAGAGATGAATTAAGAAGCATTTGAAAAACATTTGGAACAAAATAACTCTCACCAAAGGTTACAAACAAATATTATATTGTTCACATCAGAAAACATACTGGAAGATGGTTCATACCTTGAGCTCAACATGCTTACAATCTTTTCAATTAAACTTTGCCGTATATGCTTTGTGAAGCTAACATAAGAAATCAAAAATGATATATCTTGATGGTGTGAGTTCTTGTACTAATCTGAAGTCAGTATTAAAACCAGACCCCTGTTGTTTAAAAGCCCGATTTCAGAATTTGGCTGCAACTTTTATAAACAACACAGATGTGCTAGCTAGCTGATGAACAAGATAGACAATTTACATGCTTCCAAATGCATAATGCTTCAATGGCTATTAAGCCCTCCTGCATGCACCAAAAGGTTCTCATTAACACTGCTAACAGCAAAGCACATACATTCATTAGATTGGGGCCCTAAGAAAATGTCAACACAAGCACAACCAGAACTACCATGCAGCAGCTCCTTAACATGATCCGTTAAATAGTTCCGTGGACCGAAGCATATGCTTGCTAGGTAACTACCATAGATGAGACAATGAACAGCAAGCTGAAAGAGGCCCTTCCTTTCTTTTTCAATGGACATTTCTGCTTGGTATTTGCATTCAGAACACTCTGGCTTAGCAAAATTAGTAGTATCTCTCCCAACAGCAAAAGTCTGAGATCGAACCATGTCCAAATCAAGCCAGCTGAAATCTATTGGACTTCTAATACTTTCCAAATAACAGAAGCCTTGAGCTAAAAATGGCCAGGAATGCAATAAAATGCTTGAGGTACATCCGAGAAACCTCACAGGTGCAGCCTTGAACTTATCCCCAAGAAGAGCAGAACCTTCTTTGCTGGTGTTCGGAGAATGATGTACCGCCCAGCAAATTTCTGATTTATATATCGGTCCAGTCGACCCCCATGGTGGACTTTGAACAATACTCAATATTGATTCCCCTGCACTTATTAAATAATGTGTGGTGGTTGCTATTAGTGAGGGTTCAGACAAGAATAAGTGGTGTGTGGCACCTGCGAGCAGCAATGAGTAAGCTGCAGCAGCCCTGACCATCTTGAAGAACTCCAAATTATTATTCTCACCCAAACCAGTTGTTAGTAAGCTGTTTGCACATGTTCTATAGGCAGATGCAAGTATGATGTATGCATTCAGAGAAAGATGATGACAGGGGTGCAATCTGAACTTGCTTTCTGAAGGATTATCTGCTTGGAACCTTTTGTTTTCATAGCTTCCGGAAAGCATGCTTTCAAGCTTATGACAGCAAGATTCAGGGTCGTCATCTGATGTGTATTCAGATATAGCTTGGTCTAACATATCAGCTAGCTCTTCACATCCAGCATCTCTGCTGTCGCTGTTATCTAAATCCAAATCCCTAGCATAACACTGAAACAAGATGTTGACATTTACATAATAGTATCCATCATAACTCAATATTTAACATTCATGGACAACAACATGTGCATCTTATGCAACCAAGGAGTAAGGCACATCTCTTACACATGCTCAAATATTTTGTTTGTGTGCCTGTGTGTGCATATGTTGCCCCTCCATATCAATAATCTCTATTTCATCCACAGCTAATTATACATATCTCAAATAGTTACTTCCTCATTTGTGCATACACACAAATCCCCAAAAGTATACATTGTGATAAATAATTATCTGATATTATATCATTCCGCTAAGGGTTCAAATCCATTCAAATCAAATCACAAGCACCACGATCGGCTCGTGGTCAACCTCAATGAGCCCATGCTGCAGTGTTTCCTAATCCACATAGGTCATGAGCCAGGTTCGCTCTAATACCATTTATCACAAGCCACGACCTCGCCCAAAAAGACTAGCCAGAAGATATTTTTTGGGTTTCTTAGTTCTGTATAAATATTCAAGATCTCTCTGGCAAATAACCGATGTGGAACTAAACAGACACTCGCACGGATCCTCACATTACATGCGAGCTACAAGATAGATCCTGCTACAACTATGATATACCAATGAACATCAAAACCCACTTTTAGCTAGCTGCTTGCTACATCTATACAATCGAAAGCATGATAGTTCAAATCCTAGGTACTGCTCAAAAAATCAGTAGCTGCTTGATATGTCCATAAAATCAGAAGCATGACAGTTCAAATATTGGGTATTGCTCAAAAAATTAGAAGCACGACAGATTATTATAATTATTTATCCCTAATAAAAGATTGAAAAATAAAGAAAAAGTTTTTTTAAAGATTTTTTTAGGACAAATTATGTGCAAGCCAGAAGACGTAACAGCAATAGAAGTTTCCTAGATCAATTTAACACCAAAAAAAAAGAGAAAGAGAAGAACTAATATAGCGAGGTGAGATAGCAGTAGAAGACCTACGTAAGTCTTGCTCAAACTTGCATTGACTTTTTGAAGATCTAGAAAAACTGTCATATGATTTTGGCCAGTTTATTTGTGATACTCATCTAGGTACCTAACGAACTAAAAGTTTATGCAACCATTGGAAGACAGTAGCCACACCTCAAAGATTATAAATATTTAAATTTTCCCCCATGCAGGATCCAACTACAGATCTCAAGTCTGATCTTATCACATCTCAAAGATTATATATAGTGCCAACAGACCGATAACCATCCTGTTTGTCTAGTGAGGAAAGATTTAATTTAGAATCAAATCGACGACCAGAATTTCAAAAATCTGGTTTCGTGAATAGGTGTAATATTATGACAGTTCTTGCACATAAGATTAATACTAGCAGGCAATTGATCGAATCAATTGTCTACAACAGCGACTATGATGCATATATACAAATCATAGTGCGACCCAGTGGAATGTCATAGTGCAACCCAATTAACTGATGGTACTAAACTAATGCATGCATTTAGAGCAGACTAGTTATCTATCTTTTAAAGGAGTCATTAGTAGAAGAAAAGAACAGTAGATAATACTTGTGAGAGTAAAAACGAAAAGCAAACTTATAGATCATCATATTCCCATTTTTTTAGTTACTTACATTTAAAAGACGGTCTATATACATCTCTTGCGATGCACTACAACGTTCACAACAGCAAACAAATTGATACTTTGACCACAAGTCCAAGTGTCTCATTGCCTGAAAAATCCAAATCTGAACTTGTCAAAACAATAGAAAGATCGTAGCAATTCGGAAACCAAAAGAAATATAGCATCTCCTTAAGAAAGTGTACCTTAGGCTGTAGCAGGTCAGTGTACGTAATGCAAACCTCCTCACCTTCCGTGATTGGTTTGATGCTTCGAACTATAACCCTTGGCCCATATCTACACAATCCTAGAAACAAAACTAATCAATCTATTAATAAAAGAATCCAATATAAATTTTTAACAAATACAAAATTCAAAAAGAGAGACAAAACTTCACCATGGCTCGCTCCGCCTTCACCATAATTTAATGCCTTCCACTGCAACCAACATCAAACCCCATACTCACTCCAAGCAAATAATTGATATCAATTAAATTAGCCACTTTTAGAAAATTTTACAAGTCGTATAGCTTAGGAACTTGTTTTAACTTTCGAAATTACTTTAAAAAAAAACTAATTATTACCATAGCGGACGCATCTTCAGTACCAGCGGGCGAAACCCGAAACGAACCCGGCTCACACGAACCGGTTCCCTTAGACAGGTCGGCCAGCTCGAACCGGTAGCAAGCGTTGGGCGCGCAACTGTGGTTGAACCAAGAGAAGGGCGGCCCGTAGACGGCGATCCCGAGAGCGCCCCTCTCGCTAACCTGCACCTCCACGGCGTTCGTTAGCACCGCCAACAGCGCCTCCTCCTCCACCACCGCCACCGCTCCATCTCTCCTCTCATCTCGCGCTCGCTTCCTATTTCTCGCGCGAGATATCAACGACCCGCCCTCCCGTATCCTCTCCGCGACCTCGCCGCCTTCTTCGAGAACGTTCTCTAGATCGCCAGCGAGCAACCCGCCGATCCGCCGGGGGGACTCGCCCCGGCGAGGGGGAGTGAGGAGGCCTAGCGCGTCGAGGGAGTAGAGGAGGCGGAGGGCGGCGCGGAGGTCGGAGGTGGGGCCGGAGTTGAGGGGGCGGAGGCTGAGGAGGAGGCATTCGCCGGAAGAGGCGTGGGGGATGGAGTCGGCAGCGGAGCAGGCGAGGGAGCAGTAGCGAACGGCGGCGTCGCAGGCGGGGCAGGAGAGGGGAGTGGCGGAACAATTTTGCTGTTGGAAGGGGCGGAAGCAGGAGGTGCAATGGGAGGGGAGGAAGGAATCGTGGAGGGCAGCGGCGATGGGAGGGATGTACGGGGTCAGGTCTTGGGCCAACCCCGTCTCCTCGCGTGCTCGCATCTCCATCGTCGTTTCTCTTTGCTCCAATCTTCTTTTGTAGCGTAAGCTTAAAGGATTTGGCTACAGTGTTTCCAAGCATCGGTTTATTAGATGAATGCAAGTATCGGCTTATTACGGTCAAAATTTATTCAGTCGCAGTGAGTTGCCTCTGTAGTTGACCCAACATAGTCCAATGGATTCGGTAAGGTTTCCAATCTAATATAATTGACGGAATTATTTTTTTATTTTTCATTTTTTTGTCAAAAAAAAGCCTTTTATTTTATTTTATTTTTTATTTTTTTATTTTTTTGCTTTCCGCCCTCTACCGCTATATTAAATTAAACTAATAAAAAGAATGCCATATGCATTTAGTAGCAAAAACATATCTCCCTCCTAAGAGTTTAAACCATCTCTTTATGGCAGTTTAAATTATTACAAAAATAAAATAATTGATGTCAAAACTAAATTTTTTTTGTACGTCACAACTTTTATTAGTCATGTAAATTTCTCACCGAAAAATATCAGAATTGAAAAGAGCCTAATAGGATCGAGTAAGATCCAGACCTTTCTAAAGATAGAATTTGCACTAAAGTCTAAAGTCTCCGATGCAGTTATCAAAAAATTTATTAGCTTCATAACTAGCACTTTCTACCATCATCTAACTCAAGAAATTAAAATAGTCCATACTGAATTATATAAAGCAATTGTAAAGAGACTTTATCATCCTTCCCAAAGGCAAAAATAAAAGGACCAACAAATTACCAAGGTTGGACTATGTTTAGTGAAAAGTTGCTTCCTTCAAGTTAGCATAACCTCACCATGAATGTAAAACATAATCAGAAGAAAAATGATAAGAAAAAGAAGAGGAGCCTAGCTGGTTAGGTGGATGCCAAAACTTGCCAATGCTTTGGAGAGACCAATTTGTCATACCTAATCATGAGGAAAATTTCCCCCATTCTGCACCTCAGTCCCAAAATATATAAGCCAGTGACCACTATTTCTGTATTTCACTTAAATAAATAAAAACATAAGAAAATAAGAGTATGCAAGACCGTCAAAAATCCAGGAATCTGGAAGGATATTACAAAACATGAGTTCAGAATCTCGCCAAATTGCTCAATGAGCCAACTGTTTCGGCCATGCCCCCTCCTTGTAACTGCTCCATTCACTCCTAGTATAACTATTCTTGCACATTCATAACAAAGAGAATTAACATTTACATGGCACTTTGAGTCTCATGATTTAACTAATATGGTGAATCAAACAGGCACTGAAAGCCAAAGGAGCAGACAAGTAGATTTCACAGACCGAAATAATTGGTAAAATATTTGATATGTTACAAAGTTCAAGAAAAAAGAACTATATGCTTTTGTCATGTGGTTTTGCTGTTGGAAAAATCATCCTGCATTACATCATCTCAACTCCTCAGACATGTTTATAGAATACCCCCAGAGTTCATAACTTAGACCTGCTCAACAATGAAAAGGAGCAGCCATGTGGAGATCAAAAGGAAGTGACCGATTGAGATGAAGCAAGCACAATATGAAAAAGTTGATGAAGTTCTGTACCCCAAAGAACAAATTAACTTGTTGAACAAAAACTAAATAATACGCTGTTCATCATTAAAGGCACTCCATAGTCTCAATACATAAAACAGCTTACCAAGCATGCTATTGTGAGACTGCAAGAACACTCTCAACACGTTGAATGAGCGCATTAGCAGGCATTGCTCCTTCCTAAATAGGGACAAAAAAGATAGCCAGCAAAATAAGAACAGTCAAGCTAGGATCATGGAGACAAGTAAAGATATAATTCAATCAGAAATAAGAAAATTAGTTCCGGTTATGGTTGACATAATTTGGCGGGGAATATGATTTAGTTCTATCTTACAAAGCGATCACAGGGCTTCCCATCCCTGAAAATGATGAATGTAGGCAGTGCTTCAATTTTGTAGTGATTCGCAATCCTTTTGTACTTCTCTGTATCAATTTTGACCACTTGGATTTTGCCTTTTAATTTTTCACTCACTTCGTCAAGAACAGGAACCATGAATTGGCACGGACCACACCTGCAAAACAAAAAAAAAGGAATGAATTTGCACAAAAAGGAATTGTAAAAAATAGAATCGACACACACTTGATGGTACCATGGGTGTATAAAGGATTATGTAAATGAAATGTTTTAAAATTTATATTCAAGTCCTAACAGAACTTGTAGAAAAGTGGTCCACCTTCCAGTTTTGTTATTGAGAGAGAGAGAGAGAGATGACAGCCCCATTGCCCAACCTGGGACAGAAGTACAGAGCTCAGAAAGAGAGAAACTTTAACTCAAAAATGGAATCCATGGATTTATGTCATTTTGCTTAGTGTCGGAATCTGCGCATATCAGCGTTGCTTCCTCTCCATAGCAGGTAGAATGTAGTTCTTATTACCAAGAGGAGCTCAAGCCCCCCAATGATAACAAAAGAAGTTCAAAGAACTTATTATAACAAAAGCAATGGAAACATCAACACATACTAAAGAGGAGTGATTATCAATCATGGTGCAAAAATACAGGTTATTCACTTGAATAAATAATTGCTTACCAGGTCGCATAAAAATCAACCAACACTGGCTTGTCAGATTTTTCTAGCAATTCATCAAATGAAGAAAATGTTTGCTTCTTTGCTTCAACCTGCAGAGGAATTATCAAACAAATTTTATAATTATTACATCAAAACAGCCCAGATATCAGTTGTTTATTTTGGGACCAGCAGTACAGCATGGCAATTGAAGTCATGATGAGGGGGGGGGGGAGGGGGTTTTCATCAAACCCCCCAAGTCATAAATATATCTTGCCACAAAAGTAAAAAAAAAAAATCAAAGAACTGTTTTAAATTACACTAAGATAAAGAGCGCCAAGGATTATTGTAAACTCCCATCTATATCAGATATTCTTGGCTATAGAGAGTTGAGACTGCTAACCAATCAAGAAAAGAGAAGTGCCATCTTCCCTGAATGAAAGTCAAAAATGATGCTGGTTTACAAATCTAGGCGGAACTGTGAGGTTCTGTTCTCAGGAAAATGCTAGAGTTGCAAATATCTGGCAGGATCAAGATGATGGGGGACAATGGATCCAGAGGTTCAAAAAGGCAACAAACAGCCACTATGGCACATCCTTCAACTGTGGAGAATATCAAAGGCTTCATGAGAAATGGCCCTTCTAGAATCCACAAACCAAGAAATTCAAACAGAATAGCTGATTGGCATGAATGTGCCAGCCTAGATGCATGCACACATGCACAAAAGCAGCTTCAAAAGCACTTGACTGGTTCAAAACTCCTTAGGTCAACATGCTGGCATCAGCCACGATGCCCACAAAGCCTCATTCCACTTACTTGGAGCTAGCTGCATGCCATCCCCACCTCATATTTCATTGCCAGAACACGTGCTTAAGGGTTGATATGATAGAAATTACACAGCAGACATAAGTTGCATATTTTGGGAGGAACTTTCTCGATGTGCAAGCAAAAAGGAAGTAGCGAAGCCCTTCACCTCTCTTGCCAAGATGGATAACTGGTGAATCAGAGTCTGAAATTGGCAACAGACACTAGAGGAGGATGTTCTAGGAAATTGCAGCATGTACAAAACGTTATCAATCCATTACTATGCCACATTCAAATCACCGACTATGTAACTATCAAAAGAAACACAAGTAGAAATATTGAAAGGATTTATCACTGCGCCAAGCACTACCAAGTGGTTCAAAAATATTCTGCCATTCCTCATGTGTATGTTCTGAAAATTCGAACCAAATCCGAGAGAGAGACAGATATTATGGGTAAAGCACTGAAGATATGCTGAAAAGATGAGTAGCAGGCTGGCAGCATGTCCAGTGGCTTATAATATTTGGTGTGGCATGTGAAAGATCACTCAATTTAAGTAAAAGCATCGACTAGTGATCATGAATTCATGATGCATCATTACTGCAAAAGAATTACTAAAAAAATGATGGACAAGCAACATAGTTATCAAGGTTTATAGCTCCATATATGATAGATGGTAAGAATACTCAGCAAGCACCGGAAAAAAAAAAAATAATGCCACAAAATAAATTAGAAAAAACATAATCTGAGGTGGCAGAGATAAGCCAGATATGGTGGTAGCATGGAGTTTATACATGCATAGCCTAAAATACATTCTTAATATCATTCTTTCAAGAGTTTGTTACTGGATAACGTAAGGTAGTAGCATATACTTTATACATGCATAGCATAAAGTACATTCTTAATATCATTCTTCATGAGTTTGCAACTGGATAATATAAGCTTGTATAGTGGTGTTATACATGCAAGCTATTGTTTGCCCTATACAAATTTTCTGTATTGATAATGAGGCTCAGGAGTACAAGCATGCACAATACATATAGGCAAACATACATATATTCGTATACAATATGTTTGTATTTATTACAATGAGAATGTAAGCATGCATATATACATATACATGCAAACATACAAACATACATATACATGTGTTCATATTTATTACAATGAGAAAGTAGGGAACAGCAGATACCATTGAGAAATTCTTTTTTTTTTGTTGTGAAGATTCCTTTCCACCAAAATTTCCTAAGATTCTTCCATTATTGATTTTATCATTGGATCTTTTTAGTACCTAGAAGGACTGGAGACGCGAAGAGAGTTAACTCATCAGAATATTTAGGCTATGCTCTTGAGTCTCATCAGTCTCCTACATCTTATAGGAGCTTAATGGCAAGTTTCTCTGGTTTGCTCAGATATTTCTTGAAACAGAGAAAAGGAGAGAGATTTAACAGGAATTTAGTTTATCTAGGGTTGAGAGTTCTAGATGATATACAGTTTAGATTTATTCTACAATCAAATGAGCAGAATCCCTTATGATTTTTTAGGTGTTGCTAGGATAATAAAATGCCTGATGTCATATATGGTGAGCAGTGGCAGAAAGGAAAAGAATGAGGAACCAAGAAGGACCAAAACCATGATAAAGCACAGGAGGTGGATTAAGAAGAGGAAGACAAGAAACTTGGAAATCTTGCAAACATACCTAGTAAATACAAAGAAGAATATCAACGCTATTCCTAGTAGATAAATAATTAATGTAAATGCCACTTGCAATTAAGAGCAATAAGTGAAGGAAGACAAGAAGCCATTTGAGACATAATTCCTCTTAGGAAGAGTAGAATGCTTGCATTAGGTATCTCATTCCCTATATTTCTATGTATATGTTTCATTAAATATCATTGAATTTTATTGAAATAGTAAAATATTTCAAGTCAAATTTATGTATGTACGTAAAGAGAGAGTGTGTATAGAGCTAATTTATGGGCACCCATCAATCTTGACCAGATGACCAAGAGATCAGCATCAACAATCCAAGTAATTTGATGTGATCGACTGCTTGCTATCAAAAAAATCATGTAATTTGGAGATCCCTAGCCTATGCATCCCTTATACATCTAGTTTTAAAAAATTGACAATTTAAATAACATGAACAATACCTTTTTTTTCACCACTGGATGCATAGACTAAGAAACTCCAAATTACATGAGTTTTTAGCAGTAAGTAGTTTAGAGATTACTGATCGCAGTCCAAAGGCTCAGATCATCAGTGTTGGGCCCCAGTCATCTGGTCAGGACCAACCTTATCTGGGCTACTGTGTAGCCGTCCAAATATTAGCTCTACTATACACACACATATCCACAAACTTTCCAATGAACTGATTCCATACAGCAATTTTGGATAGGATCATAATCAAGAAGTTATTTGTTCAGCTGAAATGTAGACTTGTATGACTGGGTTGTTAGTTTCCTTGTCAAACTAGATTCAGCTAGCCATACTAAATTGTAAAGAGGTGAATTAAATATTAAATAGCTCTCAGTCAGAACAATAATTTAATCCCCACCCGTCCCCCATCTTCATCTATTCTTTTACTAATCTACATTGGAAATCAGACTACAAGTATTATTTAGGCTCAAATCACCACCGATTTAGCTCAAATGAAAGAAAACCACCGATGATTTCACCTCGATCAGATCCCTAAAATTCTAATACTTTATCATCAAAACTTGAAACTAAACCAAAGAAAAGATATCGGATAGAAGGGAAAAAAAAAAAATCTGTCACCGGAGTAATTATTCGGCGCTGAGGAAGCGCGGCGAGCCTCCGGCTCCTCGCCGTGAGGCGGTGGAGCGGCGTCGACCGCAGCGATCTCGAGGCGGAGAGTTTGGAGGGGTCGAGAGAAATCGAACGGCGGAGATTGCACGACGATGGCACGGCTATCCAGGTGGAGCAGACCGCCATTTCCTGGGGTTTCTAAATTTTCTGTTGAAGAGGGGGAGTGATTTTATAAGCGAAAAAGATAACGCGATTCCGCTGTCGCGTGTTTCGGGTTCTCTTTTATTCCAATTTATGGCCTTCTCATGTCTGCCGATATTGCCCCTAGCATGCCGCTGGATTTGCCGCAGTGTGAGGAGAATTAACGGTCTGTTATCATTTGATCAAGGGGCTGGAATGTCCCTGAGTTGAGGCACATGTTTGCCACGAGAGTTGGCTTTTAATAATGGCTAACCATTCAGAATATACTTTGTGGTGAGGAAACAAAAAAAAAAAAAAAAAAACCTTAGGCACACTATAAGCTTATGTCTCCTAATTTTATTAAATATATTTATACACACATTGTATGATAAACTCGCCAAAGCAAAAAAAAAAAAAAAAAACTAGTTATGATAAAAAGATGTGCACGTTTTTTCTCATTAAATTTGCTATATGTACTATTAAAAAAAACTCATTGCATGACAATTTTACAAATGTTCATCACAAACTTGATTATCAGCTAAAAAAAACTACTTGTTGTTTCCACTTCCAGTAATCACCAATGTTTAAACAGCTAGCAAAAGTTTGATGAAACAAGGAGAAGAATTTTTTCATAGAATTGGATTTTATTAACAATCAAATAAGTGTTTTATTTTAAATTTTGTGTTTAGCTGTTTTAGTAAAACCTTACATCCAGGCAACTAAAGATATCATGGATATAAGGTGCTTGAATCGGCAATTTAGCATGCCAAAACACCTTAAAAAGTATGAAATTACTTCCCTGTCACGTTTAGTTTACAGCACATACCTGTGATTCACATGTATCAAGAAGGACTATACTCCAATAACAGATTTTTATGAGAGAAAAAAAATCATAATCTCTCATTTTGGAGAAATATGGGAACTTTTTGTTGGATCAAACAGGATGAGCCGGAGAGAGGGTACGAAGGAGGAAAACAAGTGAAAGAAATTAAGAAATTGAGGGAAAAGGGATGCAAGGGGATCATAACGTTATTTTACCAAGAGGATAACTTTGTTAGGAGAATTAATTGGATCATGATCGTTTTAACATAAAAATATCCATGCATGACACATTTGCAATGCTTTTAGATTTTCAAATGGTATCAAAAAGCATATAGTACATACAAAAAGCCATGTCTCGGATGCAATACAAGCCAGCCTTAGGATTTTGTAAGTAATCAATCAACCATCACTCGTCCATATAAAGGCTAGGAGTACGCAGGTGATCAAGAAAGTAGTGGCAATGCCCGCAAATGCCCAGATGGCCAATTGCGAACTTTGCCTCTCTTGACCTGCCAACTCCACCTCCTTCAAGAGCTTCCTTATGTCATCAATGTCTGAATCCTTTGCTGCTCGAACAAGTCTGCTTTGGACCTCCTCGAGTTTGGCAAGTTTTTTTACTCTGGATGTGTCTTTTGCCGACCAAATAAAGCCAGTCATCCTCCACAATAGGATGCCAACATATATTGCCACGACGCAATCAACGCTGTAATGGTGGCGCTCACGTACCTCCCTCTGGGCACTATGCAGCACGAGTAGCCATATCAGAGCAGAGGTCCAGCCCCCATATGCTTCCTGAGAAAAGAAAATGTATCAATATGTTGGGTTAGCATTTCAACAAAGCAGCTGGATAAGTAGGTTGCATTTAAATAAATCTAGTAGTTAAAGCTACACACCCAGCATCAATATGTTAAACACACAAGTGCACTAATGCACATTAATAAACAAGTGAATGCCCTGCCAAGAAACACGTATAACCTTTATACAGAAATGTCTCTTCATTAATATACTGTAGGACGCAAGCAAACTTGATGGACGTCAATTATTTCATATACAAGAAATGCATCCTCTACCCTGTATGTTCCCTGGAAATTAGTAGATAAGATGGTAGAAAAGAAAGGTACCTCACTGAACCAGCATGGAGGAGATGCTCCCAATGGATCTTAAGTTTAACAGCTTTTGACAACTAGTTGCCTAAGATTGTCTTGATGGTGATCAAATTGAACAGAGAATTTTTCATCCATTATTTCCCTATTCTTGTTGTTGAGAAACTCCAGCAGTGTGCAGATATGGTCATGCTAGTCCCATGCAGCAGAATAAGGTCCAGAGTGCAGTTTTTTTTTTTTGGAGGAGGAGGGGGTGTTTTCAAGTCATTAACAAAAAGGATGTTAAATTTCCTAATTTTCAAGTTTATCTTATGCTAGTAGATCAAGAAAAATCGAAGATTAGCAAATTGTGTTTTTCAGGAATATGCACTAGTAGCTTGAATTTGTTGGAACAAGTGATTATCATGACAAAAATC